>NC_091432.1:153253577-153853577 GCF_964237555.1 Oryctolagus cuniculus | reverse complement strand
TGTAGAGATAATCTTTTCTGCTCCCTAGCAGCTCCATTTGACAGACAACAGAGACTGGTCTAGAAAGATGTAATTTAAACCCAAGTTCTCCTTTTTCTCCAAGGTTAAAGATGAACAGCACACAGCTCTTCATACTATTTTTCCCAGGTCAAGAGATCTTTGAAGATGAGCCAATTTTCTCTCTTTTTCTAATCAAAGATGTGGTTTACTGGTAATATGTAAATGAGCAAGCTGAAAACTTGATAAGTGGTGCTTGGATTTTGCTTTCCAGACTAAATGTTTAAAAACAACATCAGTGGGATTTTCCTGTCTGTATAAAGTTGCATGGTAGCTAATGTTTATGGAAGGTACACTCTATGTCAGATACCATTCTACTGCTTTAGCTATGCTATTTAATGACTGTTTCCAGCAAATTTATCTGACAAATACTTACAAATCTCGGTGCCCAGCTACATTAAGTCTTTTCTGAAATAGGGTTGAATATAATAAATAACTTTTTATTCTGAGTGACATACAAAGATGATTAAGACAGCCCTTCCCTTCAGGGAACTTAAAATGCAACAGAGGGACACCAGCATATTTTAAAAAATAAAATTAGGGCATTAATGCTTCATAGAAGCCATAACGGAAATATGTGCAGGGTATATTGGGGAATAAAGTAAGGAGTGGCAAATTCCGCCTGAGCAGATAGTCAGGAAACACTTCAGAGAGGGGATAAAGCTTAAGAGGTGTCCTTTGAACAAACTGCTGCATTTCTGTCTTAAAAAGAAAAAAAAAGGCCAGTCCTAAAATGGGTTTGACCTAAGCCCAAAGGAAAAACAGGTCAAGTGAGAAGGTAGAGACCTTTATTTTAGTGAAAAGAAATGACAGGCTTAGCGTCAAACATCCAGTTACTAAAATCTATCAAGTCAATTTCATAATGCACTGTGAGGGTTTATGTCACACATTTGCCTTTATAAATAATGGCTTTACTTAAGGAATTTAGAACATTTATTTTGTCAGTTAATAAATACAGTCATGCCGATTAAGAGACATGGAAAAAATTGCTATTACATTTTTCATAGTTCAGACTGAAATGCAAATTCAGTCTATTTTACAGAAGGTATTTTGAGTTCACACTTTTGTTTTCATGATAAAAATATACACCACAGATTAAAAACAGCTCATGTGTTTCCCCTGTTCTAGGCCTTGCACACAATGCATTAGAAGACAGCTACTTTCCCACATAAAAGCCAAAGCAGGATGTTCCAGAATCTCCTTGGGGAAGCCACGACTGACTTCCCCTAAGGACGCATCAGCACCTAAGCCACGGTCACTACAGGTGGCCTGGGTGGCAGTGCTTTACACAGTAATAGCCCGACAGCATCCTGGAGGTAGGGTGGGGGTAGGGGATGGAGTATCAGGGAAATCCTCCCAGAATTCCAAAGCACAGAAGACAAAATGCCAGGACCTAACACGAGGTTAACTACGTGGTTTGTGTGGCGTGACTCATTTTATGCTTCATTTGCAGGATAGCCACCCTCTGCTTATCTTTGCATGGAGAAGTCTTAGCAGGCAGTCCCAAAGGTGAGGGTTTTCCACCAGATCCGGTCGGCCCTGCCCTCTGCATCAGCCCTCTCCCATGAAAAATGACGGCCGGTCTGTTCAGGGGATGGACACTGGGGCTGGCGTTTGGCCTGGAAGTCACCACCTGGGATGAGCACATTCTATGTCACAGTGCCCGGCTTTGTGTTCCGACTCAGCTCTCCATTCCAGCTTCCTGCTAATGCACACCCAGGCAGGCAGCTGCGGATGGCTCAGGTACTTGAGTTTCTGGCACCCATGGGAGAGGCCTGGATTGGGCCAGGCTCCTAGGTTCAGCCTGGCCAAGGTATGGCTACTGCAGGCATTTGGGGATGAACCAGCAGATGGATGGTCTCTCTCTCTCGCTTGTGTGTGTATATATGTATGTATATATATATATATTTTACATAAATAAAATAAATTCTAAAACTTTTAAAAGTGTTCTCACAGTTAAGTTTTTGAAAAAAAGGGGATGAGGGGCACCGGGCCAGCCCACCTATTCACCAGGGTCTCAGCTTCACCCTTGGGTCCCAGCGGGGCACGGTGTGTGGGCAAGTCAGCGTGAACGCACATCCTGCCTCCTGAGTGTGTTCAAAGAGTAAACAATGTGAAGATAAGACCCTGGTCTGCTTTCCAGGAGCCAACAAATCCAATGGAAGAACTCAAACACAGCATTCCTCCTACTGCAAAGAAAACCCTGTCAGTTTTCATCACTGACACAAAACCATGAGACTGGATAATTCCACAGTTTCGTTTGATATAAGATTATACACCCATGAAAGACACCAGTTTTCAGAGACAAAATTTAGAAAGCTAAGTCCATTAAAAAAAAAAAAAAACTACATGAACATCTCCAAATTTCACAGGCTAAAAAGAACCTTGGCATTTGAACATTTTTTTTTGTTGTAAAACAAACATTTTCATATTTTCAATCAGAAAAGGCAGTCGTCGGCGCGTTTCCTGCCTCACAGGAGGGGAGCACAAAATTTGTAAAAAGACAGCACTTTCACGCTTAGCCCTTTCCTAGGAGGAATAAGAACCAGAACGCACCTGAGGACCGGACACGAACACTTGAACTCCGGCTTTCCTCGGACCTCGGTGATACCTACCCAGAGGGCGCCCTGAGCGCGGCGCAGGAGCCGAGCGCCCCTAACCCCGGGGCAGCGCAGGTGGGCGAGGCGGGAAGGAGGGGGCGGGCCGAGGGAGGCGGGGTCTACGGGGCGGGCCCGGGGCGTGGCACCGGGTGGGAGGTTTAGCGGCGCGGGGGCCCGGCGCCCGCGGCGCAGCGCTGGGAGGGTGCGCGGCCGGCGAGGATCGGCCCTGCACGCCGGGAAGCGCAGCTCCTTCGTCCGCCGCGGGCAGACTCTCCCTCCAGGTAACCAGGTCCCCCCAGCGGCTTCCCTGCGTGGTCGCCCGGCGTGGGGAGAGGTCTGGGAGGGAGAGAGCCAGGTCTTAGCCGGGGCCGCGTTGCCCAGGGCGGGATGGGCTCGCCTGGGAAGAGGAAGCGGAGCGGGAGAAAGCGGATGGGCGGTCGGAGCGCGTCCTGGCTGGGGATGGAGCGGCGCGTCCTTCCTCAACTCTCTTTTCCCGTTCGCTCGCTGGGTCTCCGGAGGGTGAGGTAGTGTCACCTGGAAGTCCGTTTCTGGGCTCTTGGCGGCCTTTGAGAGTAACGAGCGGGCGCTTGGAAGTCGGAAGGGTTGGCTTCGGTAGTGGATAGGTAGGAAGCGAACAGTTACTGCCGTCGCTTGCGTGCCAGGGCGTTTAACTTCATTGAAGTTCATTCAGCCCTAACCACAGCCTTGCAAAGAGGCATTATTATCTCCATTTTACTGTTAAAAAGGCTGGCGCTGGGATACTAAATGGCTGGCCTTGGGGCAAACAATTAGAAAAGGAGACGCTGGTCCGGGGGCGCCAAAGCCCTCTCCCTCCCTGCCGCCTTTCCCCCTCACACGAGTCTGGGACACTCGCGTTCTGCAAAGTCAGTCATGAAAACTGGAAATTTCTTCTTAAAGGCATTCTTCTGCCCTCTTGGGTTTCTTCCTCCAGTGCCTGATCTAAGTCGGATTCTTCCAAATTTTTTTTTTTTTTTTTTTTTGTTACTTGCTTTGTGAGGTGGAAGCAGCTCCTGCCCACAGCTTCGTTTTTCCTCTGCATGCACCCTAAGGCCCCCGCCGGCCACACCGGTCCCAACTTTCCATCTTCCAGGTGGACGAGGGCGCCTGTAGGTTGGGCCTTAGGAATTGCGCAGGTAGAGATGAGTTATGTAGTCACCTGGGATCCTGCACGCTCCGGGCCTTGTTATCTCTTCTCTGGACAAAGTCAATCTTCCACAGATATTGGGACCAGAGCTTAGAGAAAACAGTGCTGCTGACTATGCCTCGTCTCTTGCTCTGGCATTCTGCCTCCCCTTTAGAGCTGTTCTTCAGGTTTGTTTCATAGAGGGGGAGAAGGAGGGGCTAATGGTATTTAAAGATCAGTGTGAATTACCTGCTAGGAGCTTAGGCTGTTCCAGGCAGGCCCTATGGCTGGAGGATTTGGTAACAGATTTCAGGTCTGGCAGGAAAGAAAACTCTACCTTGTTTTTTTCTTAATTTTTTTTATAGACCTTCAAATTGATAGTTTTTGGAAACTTTGGTTTCTCAGAAATGGCTAAGTCCTTTATTTTTTAAATACTGTATGTCATACTGTGAATTTATGTTTTAAAAGCATTCTATTGATAGATAAATGAAAGTTTTTTTTTTTTTTCCATTTCATGGTCAGGGTTTGTCACCTTCTCTACACTTCCTTCAACTTGACCTTGAAAAGGACATGTTCAGCTTCAGCCCCAAATGTGTGCTGGAGTCCATCCTTTGTTAACTATGGTTCATCATGAACCCTAGCATGAGTTTGATTCATAAGTTGTTACTTTTTCGTTTCTAGCTTATTTGCTTTACACTAAAAAAAAGAGTTCCTCTAAGACTAGGATGGCAAAATCGGCTATAAACTGAGACAGAACAGGTTATGCACGAGAGTGTTGGGTTGCGCCAGGTAAGACTTGCAGAGGACCTGCTAAATCTGGGGTGGGTATCTGCCAGTCCTGCCTAGGAAATCTAGGAATTGGAGTCCAATATGGCCACATCTACTTTTGATTTTTTTTTCTCCAAGGGAAGCTGAAAATTCTTTACATTTTAAAAAATTTGTGATTAAGTCTCAAATGAATGGAAAATTCTGAAGTATAATGCAGATACTGTATGTTTTCCTTGAAATGAGGTAGTAGGCAACAGAAATGAATGCTATTGGAAATGATCTCTTCTGATTTGTCAGATTCCTTTCATTCTTATTATTATGTGTTTGTGAGGCAGAACAATCATCTGTCTGCTGATTGACTTCCCAAATCCCTGAAACATCTGGGGCTGGATTGGACCGAAGCTAGGAGCCAGGAACTCAATCCAGGTCTTCCAACAGTGGCAGGCGCTCAGTCACTTGAGCCATCACTGCTGCCTCCCAGGTCCACTTTAGCTGGAAGCTGGAGTAAGCAGTCAGAGCTGGGCATTGAACCCAGGTACTCTGAGGTGAGACACTGGGTCCTAATCAGCATCTCAGGGGCTAGGCCAAATGCCTGCCCCTCGTGGTTACTGTTTTCAATATTCATTCATATGAGAAATGCATTCCTAGTTCCAGGTCAAGATGTCAGGAGCCTAACCCCCATAGCAAAAAGGGAGTTCCCTAATGACTGTGTGTTTGTGTTTCGTGTGGCACGGTCAGTATTCTTGACTTTGACATGGGAGGTATGACTTACTGTTATCTAGCTTCCCTGTTGCTTATCTGCAGCAATGTAAAATTAGACCAGTGTTTCTCAACTTGGGCACTTTTGACATTTTTGGCCAGGTCGCTATTTTGTGATGGGAGATTGTCCTGTGTAGTTCGGGAACTTTAACAGCATCCCTGTGTCCTCTACCCACCAGGTCCAATAGCACCTTACCTCCAGTTATACCAACCCAAATATCTGCAGACATTGCCAAATGTTTCCTGAGGAACAAAGCCATCAGGGTGAGGAAAACAAAGGGCCAGTATGTAGCATGCTCTAGTCATTCATGAACTAAACAACAGACTAAACACAATCAACTTTAAACTTTTAGTGTCTGGAGGCTATTTGTACATTTAAACATCCAACATTTAAAAACATTTTTATCATAGTGATAAACTGTGTTCGTCATAAATGCCCAATGTGTTCTGCCAGGTTTTATCTCCAAATAAATGTCAAGTGTTCAACGCATTTGTTAAATATCTTGAAGTTGAAAAGTCCCTGTGCAAGCATGGACACAGCCTGTGCAGCCACAGGTGGCCACTCTGGGGAGGGAGAGAATGGAGGTGAGCAAGTAGTGCCAAGACCTTTGCAGTCACCCAGGAAGGTGTAGTGGCACTGGATCACATTAACGGCAGAGAGACTAAAATTGAGTGTCATTGAGTTCGTACTTAAAATCAGAAAGAAGGTAGTGATTATTTGGGTATGGTTCTTAGAGCAGGAGTAACCAGGATGATTCAGAAGTTTCTGGCATAAACAACTGAGTGGGATGGGATGGTGAAACCATTTTTGGAGGAGGAGCAGGTGAGCATGAGGTGGGGGAGGTGGGTAATTCTCTGGGGTGTTTTGCTTAGGAGATGTTCAAGTGGAGAAGAGGAGTAGGCCAGCAGAACTCATGAAAGAAATCTCGGGTGGAAATAAATGTTTGAGAGATTTTGCATGTTAATCATTGCCTCTAGAAAGGTCACCCAAAGGGGGTTGCAGAATGAGAAAAGTGGCTGTCCCCCCGGTGTTTCCTCACAGTTTTGTTAGAGATGGAGAAGCCAGCTAGGACCACTGAGAAGCCAGCATATATGCAGGGCAGGGGGGAATGTGGGGTCTCTGGTTTTTTTGAACTGCAATAGGAGAAACTTGAACGTACTCTGATGCTGCTGGAATGTTCTAGTAGAGATGGGGAGGCTACAAATGTGGGGGAGAGAAATAGATGACAGGACCAGTTTTCCAAGATGAGAGCACAGGAGGTAGATTGGGTCTTTGTTGGAAAGAGAGAGGGAGGGAGGGGGAGGAGGGAGGGAGAGAGAGAAAGAGAGAGAGAGAGAATGGATAAAGATGTCTTAGATTTGGTGATCAGCACTGCAAGGACTTCTTTCTCTGAAGAGGAGGCAAACCCATGGGCTGAGTTTGCTCTGTTTGTGTGAAGTCAGATATTTCTTAAGCCAGTGCTTAATGAGCATCTTCTAGTGCCAGGTGTCATGTTGACTACCATTAAGTTTGGGTCTCTGTATTTGAAATAGCTCCCCACCACATTTTCTCTGAGTTGCTTCCTGCCTTTGACCTTGTGGATGGCTAACCCCAGTAATACTAGCAGAGAGTTTTGTCTTCTCGAGGACGTCAAAGCCGCTAGGCATGAGGCTCTCGGAGGGAAAGGGACTTTTCAAGACTCCTCCTCACCATACAGACAGGTACATGTCCAGGGTCAGGTCTTGTCACATTGGCTGTACATTAGGAACACCTGTGGAGTTTGTAGACAGTCCTGACCAATTCCATCAAATGTTTGGCAGGGGACCCAGTTCTTGGTATTTCTTTTTTCTTTATTTTTATCTTTTATTTAATGAATGCAAATTTCGTATGTATAGTTTTTAGGAATTTAGTGTTTTCTCCCCATGTATTTCTTATGAAGCTCCTCAGTGCTTCCAGTGTATAGCCAAGGGATGCGGAGGCCGGCCATGTACAGTTAAAGCCACTCTGCTTATTGATCTCCAACCCCTGTTCCCTGCACTAAATTGCTCTTTTTCCTTGTGTGGGACAGAAAACGAGGTTGGGACTGTTGTGAATAAGTTGTGTTGGCCTGCAAAAGAGGATGCAAATGACTGTCCTTCGGAGGCGTGGAAGGAAAATATCAGGACTTCCTATAACCCTGGTAGCATTTAAGAAAGATATTGAGTTGTTTTAATATGTAAGGTCTGGATCACCGGTGGTCCTCTATTAGTTTCACTTCCTGTGTGGTGGCTATGGTTTCCTAAGGTGGAGAAAGAGGCAGGAATTCCTTGCCCAGGTCGGGTTCTGCCCACCTGGCTGTGAAGCATATTGTGCGATGTTGCAAATTATGAGTTAGGCGATGCCACTGAGTTCTTTAACTTTATAAACATGAAGGCTTTAAGTTAGAGTCTCTCTGAACCCTGAGATTTATCTCTGAGTGGGTTACAGGTGTACTCAGATGCTGCTTCTTCCTCAGCTCTCTCCCTTCAGCCAAGCAAGCTGAAATTCAACTGTTACCTTTCTGGACGGATGTCAGAGCTCCAGGAAGAATTAGTGCTTTTAGATTGTGGAAGATTTTTTTATCTCTCTGAGGCTCTGGATTAGGAAGCAAGACCATCCATTGCACCCGTAGGATATCACTGGTTCTCTTGTTGCCACATATCTAACAGTGTTTGAGCTTACAGTTATCTACATCTTTCTGTAGCAAAAACACAGGGTTTTGAATTAACTGCTCGTTTCCAAGTTTGTCAGTAGTCACAGATACTTTGAAAAGGAGGAAAAATCCAAGGTTAATGGGAATGATGAGAAGGGAGAATGATTACTTTTCAAAGGGAATTTCTGCTACTGAGAGAGTAATGGCTATTTGGAAATTTTTTTTATTGTAGTTCCAATGTGTTCCACAAAATATCAAACATTTGCAACTTATCAAAACTCTCAGAAAAAACCCGAAAGACTTGATAAAAGAATTGTTTAACACCAGTACTTTTAAAATCTTTCAAGTGAGGAGTATCAGTGAGTTTTGAATCCATTTCTTGAATTTATGTCGCATCTACTAATTTTATTAGTCTTTAAAATTTATTGAAATATACCAGCTGAATTTTACCAAACACATTTGCATGATTGGTGGGCAGACTGAAAACTAATTTGAAGATTTAGTTAGCTGAGCCAAGAGTATACTGCTGTATTTATTTAAACTATATGCTTTATTTAATCTTTCTGCCATCTTTTTATATTATAATATGTACAATATATTATTACAATAGTACATATATATCATTTAAAAACAAATATATTAAGGACACTTAAGGTTTTTTACTCCTAGGGTCTATACTCAACAATTTTGGAAGTTTATAATGTAATAACTTTGAGCCAAAGTCATGTGTGTGCATGATTAACTCTGTCATAGGTAATTAATTATATATAACATTAGGTACATATATGTATATTTATGTATACATATATACAATGTATGTATACATACATTGTGTACATAAATAGATGGAAATATATAATGTATATTTGTAAATATATGTGTTTTCACATGTAAATGTATTTTTTAGAGGTAAGAAGATTTTTAATCGAATTGGAACAGAATCAGTAGAGTTGGGGACTGGTTTTAATAGGTTGTGGTTGTTATAGTATTGTATCCAGATGTTATAAGCAGAAAAATGGTATATCCTACTAAGCCTATGACATGGGGAATCATCTCAGTTAACTAGTTACAGAATTAAGAGATAGCTCTACGTAACTTGTAGCAACCTGATTAAAAGGAATGTGATTCTTCAGACATTGCTAGAGGGAATGTAAAGTGGTACAGCAACTTTGGAAAACAGTTTGGCAATTTCCTAACATGTTAAACATTAAATTACCATGTGACTCCACAGTTCAACCCCTAGGTTTCTCTTCCAGAGAAATGAAAACATATGTCCATATAAAGGCTATTACAGGAAGGTTCATAGTGGCTAAAAAGTGGAAACTCAAATGTTGATGAATGTATGAACAAAATGTGGTATATCCATATGAGGGAGTATTATTTGGCAATTAAAAGGGAAGAAGTACAGTGTGTTTAAACTTCAAAAGCATTATACACACAGGGCTGGCACTGGCTCAGGGGTTAAAGCCCTGGCCAGAAGTGCTGGCATCTCTTACGGGTGCCAGTTCTAGTCCTGGCTGCTCTGTTTCTGATCCAGCTCCCTGCTGATGTGCCTGCGAAAGCAGTGGAGGATAGCCCAATCCGTTAGGCCCCTGCACCCACGTGGGAAACCCTGAAGAAGCTGCTGGCTCCTGACTGCAGATTGGCTCAGCTCTGGGCCGTTGTGGCCATTTGGAGAGTGAACCAGCAGATGGAAGACCTGTCTCTGTCTCTGTCTCTGCCTCTGCCTCTGCCTCTGCCTCTGCCTCTGCCTCTGCCTCTGCCTCTACCTCTCTCTGTAACTCTTTCAAATAAATAAAATAAATTAAAAAGAAAACATATAGTGAAGGAAACCAAACACAAAAGCCCATATAGCATATAGCGTGGATTCTTTTTACATGAAATATTTAGAAAAGGACATTTATAGAATCAGAAGGTAGAGTGGTTGCCTATAGCTGGGGGAAGCATGAGGTTTGGGGGCCGATCCAGCAGCCCTGACTCTAAATTAGATTGTGGCCATGGTTCCAAACTCTGTAAATATGTAAAAACCGTTGACTTGTGATAACAATAAAAAGAAGAATCTAGCAAGGTGGAAGAAAGATGAGCTTATATTGTATTTGCTTTATAGGAGGTTGTGTATGTAAGATAAATATAAATTACATATATGTACATTTATATGTATAGATGACATATATGTAAAGGACTTGTGGCACCTTTCCCCTCCCTGCCCCTCCTTTTTGTGGAGATCCTAGGTGCCAAACAGATCTTTCCTGTCTCCTTGCAATGCAAATAGCTAAGTGGATAAGGGACACAGAGCATCTTGTGAAACAGGTAAGGGGGAAATCCCTTGAGGCTTCAAAGAGACACCCACTTTCCCCAACCGCCTTCTACAACCCCCCCTCAAGTGACAAATTCCCTAACCTGATAAAACCTGAGTTCCAGATGTGCCCTGCATGCAGTCTGTTTCCAAGAACAGACTGTCACCAGCTTCTTTGCTTCCAGTAAAGCAACCTGTCTCTGTTGAGGTCAGTCTCCATCTCCTTTTTCTGTCTCTCCTTTCTGGGGGTACAAAAGGCCAGAACCCTGAGCTATTCCAGACCTAACAATATATACATAAGTATTTGTAAATATATACAGTGTATACTTGTAAATATATATATTTCAAATATAAATTATACTTTTTTAAAAATAATAAGACAATTTGAAAACTTGCTGATAAACCTTTTTTTTTTTAGAGCAAGTGATTTTGGATTTTTTTTAAAGGTTTATTTATTTGAAAGGCAGAGTTACAGAAAGGGGGGGAGTGGGGGGGTCCATCCACTGGTTCACTTTCCAAATGGCTGGAACGGCCTAGAGCTGAGCTGATCCGAAGCCAGGAGCCAGGAGCTTCTTCTGGGTCTCCCACATGGGTGCAGGGGTCCAAGGACTTGGGCCTTTTTCTGCTGCTTTCCCAGGCCATAGCAGAGAGCTGGATCAGAATAGGAGCAGCTGGAATTCAAACTGGCTGCTACCCCACAGTGCCGACCCCACTGATAAACCTTGAAGCTGCCTCTTCCTCATTAATACCTGTACTTCACTCGGTGGAAGATAAGACTACTATTAGACCAAAAATAAGAGCTCAGATTCTGAAGAGTGCTGAATACAGTATAAACGTGTCTTTATTTCTCTTGAAAAGTAAATTTTGTCATTCTACAATGTATACATGTATGAAAACATCAGCTGGGAGCCTATAAATGTACACATTATTATTTGTTTATTAAACATTGAAAAAAGCTTCCTTTAAACAAGCCAGTTTAAACATGAAACATTTAGAAATCTTGTGGTCAGTGCCCTACTGCTGGGCAAGTCATGCCTTAAGTAATTTAAACATTGGCAATGTAGTTTCTTCCTCTTTCCTGCCCTGCACTCTGGGTGCTGTTGTCCTCCAGGCTGGTGGTGTGAGCTGACCTAAACCAGTTTGATCCTGGGGAGCAGGGATTGACTAGGGCTGCAGTTCTCTGGACAGGTGCACTAGAAGTAAAGGTGAAGATTAAAAGCCAAGTCTCTGAGCAGTTGTGCCCCACGGAGGGGCTCTGACTGTACCTCCCATGAGAGTTCACTCAGGGCACACACACACACACACACACACACACACAACATTCCAGGAGCAGGACTCCGCTGGTTGCTGATCGCTGAGTCAAGTAAGCAATGATTTTCTGCAGCTGGACACAGGAATGCACCTAGGCCCGAGGGCATCGTTCTGGTGTGTGGTTTGCCTGGCTTGTTTACCTCTAAAACACCCCTAACCCTTCCACAGAGATGGCTGCACCCTTATCTCGTGTTCTCTACACATTTCTCATGTCTGGTATGCTAACCATTGAATTCACCAAGGAGGATCCATTTCTAATACCCTAGTGCTAACTGACAAATCCTCTGGTTTGCCAGTGAAAAGCCCAAAGTACATATACTAGCTGCTAGTAGAGTGTGGCCAGGGCCTTTAATCTCTGCATCACCCGGTATAGACGAAAACACACACACACACACACACACACACACAAATATATCTTATTGGATATGCCAAAATATTTTTAAAGTGAATTATAGACAGGCTTACAATGTTGGGTCAATTACCGTTGTCAAAGAACCTCTGAAAATAATGAAGTGAAGCTATTAATATAGGATTTTTAAAACCATGGATAAGCAGAAATGAGTGCCTTAAAGTAAACACCTTGTTTAGTATCCACATTTCTGAGCATTTTGAGGAATGTTCTCTTTGTCAAATTGGGCTACAAAGAAAGGGACCAATTTAAAAAAAAAAGATTTATTTATTTATTTGAAAGGCAGAGTTGCACAGAGGCAGAGAAATGAGAGAGAGGGGGAATCTTTCATCCACTGGTTCACTGCCCAAATGGCTGCAATGGCCAGAGCTGGGCCAATCTAAAGTCAGGAGCCAGGAGCCTCTTATGGGTCTCCCATGTGGGTGCAGGGTTCCCAGGACTTGGACCATCCTCTGCTGCCTTTCCAGGTGCGTTAGCAGGGAGCTAGATTGGAAGCAGAGCAGGCGGCTTTACTCACTACACCACAGCGCCAGCCCCAAAAGAGACCAGTTTTTGATGCTAGTTGTGCTTTTGGAACGTGTCAAGATAGATTGATCATACTAAAAAAAATTGTCTTTATAAATAGACTAAATATTAAAAATAGACTTCATTTCTTATTTGGCTAATGTGGAAATTTTTTTTTTTACCCTCATTTTGGAGTTGGGGTTATATAGTTTGTTCTGGATTGAAAAAGGGAATAAAAAACAGAAGCAATGTTTGATAACTGACTACAAGGAAATATCAGATGTCTCGTCTGGGGTTCTGTGTTGGCCACATTCCTCACCTTCTTTCCCACCCAAAGGAGTGGACTTGAGGCCACATGGTAGAGTGTGGAAGGACATGAACAAGCTAGGGCAGAGTTCCAGGCACTGATAGCTTCAGCCTTGTGTATGATCTTGACCCTTGGAAAGGCCACTTATGTCCCTGTACCTTGGCTTTTCCCTGTGTTAAAGAGGATCATGGGAGATGATGATGGACATTTGGCACAGTGGTTGAGAGGCCACTTGGGAAGCCCGCATCCTGTATCAGAGTGCCTGGGTTCAAGTCCCAACTGTACTCTCAAGTCCAGCTTCCTGCTAATGCATACCCTGGGAGGTAGTGGTGAGGGCTCAAGTTCTTGAATTCTGGCCACTAACATAGGAGACCCAGACTTAGCTCCTGCCCCCTTACTTGTCCTGCCCCCACTCTGGCTGTTGCTGGCATTTGAGGAATGAACCAGCAGATGGGAGACTTCTTTCTCTCTGTCTCTGCCACCCCTTTCAAATAAATAAAAATAAATAAATGAGGAGTGGGGAGGAACTTAGGGCTCTAGACTTTTTCCTTATGTGCTCCTAGTATGCTACTTTAGTAAGTTTTCTTGGTCAAATAAGTTTGAGGAATTCTGAATGCTTTGTTCCTGTCTTAAATATTGACAGTGAGCAGTACTCTCTTAAGGGCTAAGAAGCCCAGTAGTACAGAATTTTGTCTAACTTTCTGTGTGACTAGATTTCTCTTTAATTATTGGAGTACAGCATCCACTCCTACCCAGAGTACCTGGTAACTCTCCCAGGGCTGGTGCTTCTGGCCAGGCTAGAAGCTTTCTAAAGTTCCTTTCAGTCCTACAATGCATATATTGTTCCAAAAATAGTTTTCCAATTATATGGACAGAGCCTATAATTTCCCCCAGAAAGCTCAGCAAATAACTATTGTGTGAATTCCTTAAGAGCATGGTCTATATTATTTGTGTTTGTATTTTTTCTCTTCAGAACCTAGGAATCTTTTGTATAGTAGATGCTTTGTGTGGAATTGAATTGAGTATTGAAGGACTTCATAGTAAACTTGAAGTGTTTTCTCAGTTTGGATGTCAGGCTGAAAAAAGCTGCCTTTAGATGTGAGTTAAGGGTTTGAAGAAAGGTCAGACAAGAGAAAATAAAAATAATGATAAGCTGCTAATATTTATGAAGGACTCATGTATTAAATACAATGTAAGCACATTACAGGGTAACTCATTTATTTTCTTCTAAAGCTTTTAAGGTGTATATGATCATTTTTCCAGTGAAATTTTTTAAAATTAATTTTTACTGTTATTACCAAAGAAGAAGCTGAAACTTGGAGAGGTTAAGGGTTTCCTGAAGTCTGAGTTGGTGAGTGATGATGCTCAGGTTTCAGGGTCCGTAAACCATTGCTGCCTCTCCCTCCTACCTCTGACCTGTAAACAAGCTCAAGACAAAATATTTAGCCACCAGAAATTAGAGAAATAACAAAATTAAACCATAATTATGCACTATTTTACAGTTACAATATTGTCAAAAATAGTTCTATGGTTTATTCATGCAGCACATAATTAAAATAATGACATAGTAAATGTAGGGGAAATGGTGCTCAGGTATTTCTGGCCAAAGCGTAGGTTAAGTGTGGTCCATTTGGAAGGCATTCAAGAGATGTAGAAAAGTTTTAAGTACTGACCTAAAAACCCCACTCCTGGAAATTCCAAGGAAATCCTTTGAAAGCCATCGGAAAACAAAGCCCTGAGTGCAGTGAGATGTTCATAGCCGATGTTTATAATGATATAATTTGGAAATACCCTTAATGACAGAAACAATGAAGATCCTTTAAAGTTCTGTAGATGAATAAAGCAGAACATAAAATGGAAACTCTTACTGTTAATTATCTCTGAGCAAAACTGTAAGTCTTTAGTGTGCCACAGGCAAATACCAGAAGGGAATATGAAGCATGAACCCAAGAGGTGTGTGTGTGAGGCGAGATTGTAAAATGCCTTTTTAGGCCGGCGCCACAGCTCAATAGGCTAATCCTCTGCCTGCGGCGCCAGCACACCTGGCTCTAGTCCTGGTCAGGGAGCCGGATTCTGTCCCGGTTGCTCCTCTTCCAGTCCAGCTCTGTGCTGTGGCCCGGGAGTGCAGTGGAGGATGGCCCAAGTGCTTGGGCCCTGCACCTGCATGGGAGACCAGGAGAATCACCTGGCTCCTGGCTTCAGATCAGCGCAGTGTGCCGGCCGCAGTGCACTGGCTGCAGTGGCCATTGGAGAATGAACCAATGGTAAAGGAAGACCTTTCTCTCTGTCTTTTCTCTCACACTGTCCACTCTGCCTGTTAAAAAAAAAAAAAAAGCCTTTTTGTTTTGGAGAATTGTCTTTACTGTAAGGCTTTGCAAAAATACTCACCTGGAAGCCTTGTTGGCAGCTTGGGATCTTTTTATCTCAGTTTGCAATGTTTTTTTTTTTTTTTTTTTTTTTTTTTTTTTTTTTTTTTAATTGAAGTGAAAATTAGAAATTCAAGCATTAGAAAATTGTTGGAATAAACACCCCTCCCCCTGCAAGAAAAGAAGATGCTTGCTGAATAGTCATGGGTGTGTGCATTTCACATGTTTTCTAGTGCACATTTATAATCAGATATTTGGAGCCTTGTTCATTTTTATTGAGATGCAACTCATCTCTGAATACTGTCTTCTCACAATCCTCTTCTCGTGTCATTGCATTGAGAAATACTGCATTCCTGGCTTTCACAATAACTTCAAGTTCAACAACCCAAATGTCATTTAGTTAGAATAAGGCTGGTGGCTTGTGAAGCTGTGTGGAGGGCACATCCAGAGCTCATGTCAAAGTGGTCCCTGAGAGTTGAAGAGGCCTCTGGATGTGTCTTAAGGCTGAAGCCGTTGGGGAGAGTTTGTGATATTCATACCCACTGGAAGATTTGCAGGTTCTGGGGGCTCCCTCAGAGGTTGAGAGGCTGGGCAAGGTATAATTAGAAGCTGTTAATACCTCCCTCCAGTGTTGTTCTTGGCTGAAGAGAAAGACTGTGCTCTGTTCTCTAGCTCCTCTGGGACTCAGCCCTGTGCAGAGAGCCCTGCCTTCACCTCCTGCTGGTGCTAAACTGGAGCAAATGACCACATTCAAAGCAGTTAAAGTCTTGGTTTCCTTAACGGTTTCTTGTTCTTTCTTCTTCTTCTTCTTCTTTTTTAACAGTTTAGTTTCATCTGGTTGACGTGCAGAGAGAGGGAGAGAGGGAAGGAGAGAGAGAGAGAAAGAGAGAGATCTTCTATACATACATACATACGTACCTGCACACATAGACACACATACACAGAGGTCGTCTATACACTGATTCACTCCCCAAATGCCCACAGCCCAGAACGCCATCGGCTCTCCTATGTGGATGGCAGGGGCTCAAGCACTTCCACTATCATCTGCTGTTTATTAAATAAGAATAAAAATAACCATTTACAGGATGGTTGGGAGAATTGAATATGAAAATGTGTGTAAAATGATTCAACAATACTTGCTAATCATTAATACTTACTATTCCCTCAATTCTGAGACAACCTGGATTGTAAAAGCACGGTCCATTTGACACCATTTTTATAGAAAGTATAAAGAAAATGCCCCAATCATGAGTGCATTTTATGTTAGTATGACAAGTACACATCAATTGTAAAAAATTGTCAATGCGAGAAAAAGTAAATTTTACAACTTGAGGATACATGGGAGGTCTTTAAAAAGTTCATGGAAAATGTATATTATGAAAAAACTATGCATGGATGTAAAGATGTTTTTTGTACCAAAATAAAACTTTTAATTCCTTTTTTTTTTTTGGTCAGGCAGAGTTAGACAGTGAGAGAGAGAGAGAGCAGAGAGAAAGGCCTTCCTTTTCTGTTGGTTCACCCCCCAAATGGCCGCCATGGCCGGCGTGCTGCGCCAATCTGAAGCCAGGAGCCAGGTGCTTCTCCTGGTCTCCCAAGTGGGTGCAGGGCCCAAGCACTTGGGCCATCCTCCACTGCCTTCCCTGGCCACAGCAGAGAGCTGGCCTGGAAGAGGGGCAACCGGGACAGAATCCGGCGCCCCAACCAGGACTAGAACCCGGGATGCTGGCACCGCAGGCAGAGGATTAGCCAAGTGAGCCATGGCGCCGGCCCCCATCTTCCATGAACTTTTGGAAGTACCCCTGTTTTGCCTTTCAGTGAGACATATAGCCCAGGAAATAGTCTCCTCCCCTGAACCTTCTGTTATGGGCATAAGCATCTCAGTGTTTTATTCCAGGTTCTTGCCTCCAAGGGAGAAGAAATCAAAGCAGAGGCATAAATGTACATGTGAGTGCAGGGTTTATTTAAAAGAAAGGCGGTGAAGAAACATTCACACCAGAGTGTGAGCAACCCCGTATGGAGAGATACCTGTCAGGAATGGGCAGAGTTGCCTATGAGGAGAGAGGAAGTGGAGGAGGCCAGACCTGTAAGCCATGTACAGAAGCACAAAAAGCCAAAAGGGCCACTCCCACACGTCTATTTTGTGAGGTAGGGGATGGAACCCTAATTGAATAATCAAATGGGGTGGTTTGGGTAGAGTTTAGTGGACGTGAGGCTTTCTGGAAGTTTCATAATTTCATAAGGACATCATGGCATCTTCTTCCTGGTCTTGGATGAAACACAGGTATATCATGGGAAAATTGGTATTCTGGATTGACAGGCCTGGGAGTGGAGTTACAGTGAAGTACTACACAGAAGTTGTGAAAAAATTATTTCAGCTTCATTCATTGCTGCTTAATTCTGTACTTGTCTCCCCCATGTCACTTCTATCTGCATCTGCTAAGGAACAGCAAAGTGCTTGATCACCCAGGAATTGAGCACCTCTAACTAAAGTCAGTCACTTCTTTGAACAGGTGAGACCAGTGGCCAGAAAGGGTAAGGTCAATGCCAGTGACAGGATGAGAGCCCTTTACTCCTGTGAGGATAGTCATCTTGGATCCCTCTGCAAATAGTCATTCTGTAGCACTTGTCACTGAGATCTTTGACTTCAGTCATACTCCCTGACGCAGTATAATCTGGAACATTCGAATGCTGTACTGTCGTTTTCTTCTCTGGGAAAGACTATGATGCTTTTCTGGAAGAAAAAACAAAAAAGCATCCAAAATGCTGTCCTACATTTTTGGGGGCCAGGGAGTAGATTTTGAAATATTTGGAATTTTTTTTTTTTTCTATTTCCTCCTTACCAATTGAATCAGTTGTGCTGGGTCTAGGAGCAGTGTGAGCAAAGGAGGATGGGAAAGAAGTCTAACACTGGACCTGGGAGTGCACCAAAGCGCTTGTGTAAACAACTGCAGAGAGACAGGGCTATGTAGGGTTCAGTGCTGAAGGGAGACACGAAGGTGGTAGCACCTGTGTTTTGAGCATCCACTGTGCATTGGCGACTGTGCTAGCTGGTTTACAGTTGATTTATTCCTCACAGACCAAAATATATGGGTGTGAGTTCTTGATTTTTACGCAAGAAACTAAACTGAAAGCACAGGTAGGAAGTGGCATAATTTGGAGTTACACTCATTTCTGTATGACTTCATGCTTCTGTTGTGTGTGGTGGGCTTCAATATTGAATGGTGTGGGATTTCAAATAAGGGGCAGTCGTGGTTCAAGAAAGGGACCATGTGAAAGAGATTGAGCTGGATTTTGAACATGTTAGAGAAAATCAGGCAGAAAGCACTTCTCATTCTTACTGATGGTAAGCCTTATACAAGAGGACTTCAGAAAGTTTGTGAAAAAATGGAATTAAAGATAGATTTTTGGGGCATGCATATGGCATAGTGGTAAAGATAACACTCGCAAGCCTACATCCTATATCCGAATGCCTGGGTGGATTAGAGTCCTGGCTCCCCTTCCAATTCCAGCGTCCTGCTAATGTGCACCCTGGAAGGCTCAGGAACTTAGGCTTTTGCCACCCATGTGAGAGACCCAGGTGGTGTTCCAGGCCCCTGGCTTTGTCCTGCCTCAGCCCTGACTGTTTTGGGTATTTTGGGTATGAACCAGTGGATGGAATATTTCTCTTTCTCTCTGCTTTTCACATAAATTTTTTTTTTAATTTAAGGTAAGATTGTTTTAGTGCAAAAAAAATTTGAAATCATACATGCAGTTTTTTTTTTTAAATAACATGCATGGTCCATTAATTTTTTTAAAATTTTATTTATTTTCTTTTTATTTGAAAAGCAGAGAGACAGACACAAATATATCTCCCATCCACTTGTTTACTCCCCAAATGTCCACAACAGCTAAGAGGGGCCAAAATAGGGAGCCAGCAACTCTTACATGGGTGATACATACCCAAGTACTTGAGCCATCACCTGAAGCTGCCTCCCAAGATATGCATTAGCAGGAAGCTAGAATTAGGAGTGAAGCTGGAACTTGAACCAGCACTTGACAACCAGGAACTTGCACTGGCACTATAACATTGGATATGGGCAACTGAGGCAGGGATTAACTGCTGCACCAAGCACTTACCCTTCCATGAACCTTTGAAAGACTCCTCTTCTGCATGGCTTTCAAAATATTCTGGCAACAAAATAAATTTTTCTTTCTTTTTTTCAAGTTTTATTTATTTGAAAGGCAAAATTAGAAGAAAAGAAAGAGGTAGAAATCTTCCATCTGCTTGCTCACTCCCTAAATGACCACAATTACCAGGGTTGGGCCAGGCTGAAGCCAGGAGCCAGGAGGTTCTTATGAGTCTCCCACATAGAAGCAGGGGTCCAAGCACTTGGGCCATCCTCTGCTGTTTTCCCAGATGCATTAGCAGAGAGCTGGATCAGAAGTGGAGCACCTGAGATTCGAACTGGCACCCATATGGGATGTTGGCATCATGTGCAGTGGCTTTACCCACTATGCCACAGTGCCAGCCCCTAAGCTCTTCTTTTAATTCCATCTTCACAAAGTACTTTTTGAAATACTGTTATATTTTGGAAGGAGGACACTTTATATGACAGACACATTTATAAGAACCTAAAATCCAAAATCCAAGGGTTATCTCTAAAACAGAAAAGGAATTTAGGAGACTATTGTGTTCAGAATTAGGATCATTCCAAAATCCCAGGACCTATAGTTTGCTTACAAATGGAATAGAATAGATTGCAATTTTATCCATCTTAGTGACCCTTGGAAGATGTCTCTGCTGAAGACAGATGTTCCTGACACCTGCCCTAGCTGCACCAGGAACTGCTGGCCTTAGTTTTTCCATCTTTAAATGTAAGACAAAATGAAATGTAGCTACAGTGTTGTAAGCCACCTAGACTTGGAAAGAGAGAGAGAGCGAAAGGAAGGGAGGGAAAGTGTGTATTTCTCTTGAGTCTAGAATTTTGAAATAGACAATGAGATCTTTTATACTCTTTTTTGGTCTGCACTTCTAATGAGCTTGATGTTTCCTCCAGAAAATGTTTTCTCTCTTCTCTCTCTCTCCTTCTCCACGCGCCTGTGTATGTGTTCCTATGTATATAGGTATATTTCTGTTCAACTCAAAATCATCTTCTACAAATGAACTCTACTACTGTAGAGGTCCAATTTTTCCCATGTAAAAGTTAGTTTAGCAGTTACTCATCCTTTAAGCTAATTGGGATGTCCATAAAATTGTGTAGGTGGTAGGACACACACAGGCTTTTGGGCCAGACAATCTTCATTCTTTATCTCTAAATTTTCCTGACGCTCTAGATCTTTCTTTTTCTTCAGATAACCTGGGTCACCCTCACCTACACCCCCCGATGTTTCATTCAATGTTGGTCTTCTCTTAAAGTAGTTTTAAAAGCCTCTTTAAAGTTCCTTTCTTTGTCTAATGTACTCTGACCTGCTCTGAAGATAGTTAAGTTGTAAGCCAGCTGCATGTTTTTAAAATCATAACAAAGAGGTTAAATAATGCTTGAGGTTATAACCATATCTCTGATGGAGTCAGAGGAAGTTCAGTGGCATTGCGTGTATTCATGATGTTGTGCAGAAAACCCACATATCTGTTTCTAGAACTTTCCATCAACCCAAAGTCTGAACCCCTTAAATAGTAACTCCCCATTCTCCCTCCACACAGTCTATGGAACCACCAATCTACTTTCTGCCTCTGTGAGTGAGTTTGGTTACACTGGATAGCTCCTGTAAGTAGAACCATAGTGTATGTGTTCTTTTGTGTCAGAATTTCAGTTAGCACAGTCCTGTCAGGGTTCATTTATATGTTAGCATATATCAGAATTTCATTCCTTTTTTAGACTGAATACTGTTCCTTTGTATGGATATAAACATTTTCTTTATCACTTGCTTTTTCCAACTCTTATTTTGTCTTTATTTTGATACTTGAGTACAATCATGGGCATTCATTTGGCTTTCAAGGGAACCTTCAAAATTTGGATGGTAGTGGCTGACGTTATGGCACAGCAGGTTAAGCTGCTGCCTGCAACACCAATGTCCCAAATGAGTGCCAGTTCAAGTCCCAGCTACTCGTTTCCTATCCAGCTTCCTGATAATGCACCTGGGAAGGCAGCAGAACATGGCTCAAATATGTGGGCCCCTGTTACCCATGTGGGAGACCAGGTTGGAGTTCTTGGCTCTTGGCTTTGGCCTGGCCTAGCCCTGGCCGTTGCAGCCATTTAGGGAGTGAACCCACAGATGAAAGATATCTCTCTCTCTTTCTGCCTTTCAGATAAATAAGTAAATCTTTTATAAAAATTTTGTATGGTAAAACCATATGTGCAGGAGTACTTCAGTAAGTTTTTGAAACTGGAATTGAAAGGGGCCGGCACAGTGGCACAGTAGGTTAATCCTCCGCCTGTCGTGCCGGCATCCCATATGGGCGCAGGTTCTAGTCCCGGCTGCTCCTCTTGCAGGCCGGCTCTCTGCTGTGGCCTGGGAAGGCAGTGGAGGATGACCCAAGTACTTGGGCCCCTGCACCCACATGGGAGACCAGGAGGAAGCACCTGGCTCCTGGCTTCAGATCGGTGTAGCTCCGGCCGTAGTGGCCACTTGGGGAGTGAACTAACAGAAGGAAGACCTTTCTCTCTCTCTCACTGTCTGTAACTCTACCTGTCAAAAATAAATAAAAAAAAAAGTGGAATTGGAAGATAAATTTATTTTGATGCCAAAAAATAATGAAATCCATGAATACAAGGGATCTTCAGAAAGTTCATGAAAAATGCATGTTACGAAAATATTATGCCTGGATTGGGGGGGTGGGGTTTCCAGCAAAGTAAACCTGTCTTTTGATTCCATTTTCCAAAGACTTTCTGAAGCACCCTCAGATTTCTAGCCCTAAACTTTAAGTGTGAAGAGAAGTTGGATGAAAGGTATTGATATTGAACTAACAGTAGAGGGGTTGGAGTCTTCTCCGCCAGGGAAAACACAACATTAAATCTTGGGACACCTAATTGGAAAATCATTTTGGAGTTAAGCAGGGAAATGTAGCCCTAAATTACCCCGTTTCTGGTTTTGCTTCAGTGCTGAGCTGGAGCCGTTCTCTTCAGGCCTGCTGCCTCGGTGTGAGGGGGGCAGAGGAGATGGGCACGGGAAGAGAGGCCCTCCGCAGGTTCATTCTCATGCACTCAGTCTGGCCTCGCTGGTGCCCTCGTTCCATCCTTTTTCTGTTTTGATTTCATTAATGTTTCTTCTTCAGTTCTTAGGGAACGGACTAATCTAGGGCAGTTGCAGGGTTTTCTTTCATCCTTTCAAGTTGTCATTTGGTGTTCAAAAAGAGATTCAGGTGAAGAGCATTGATCTTTAGTCTCAAATATTTGTGTGTGTGTGTGTGTGTGTGTGTGTGTGTATACAATGAAAGGAAGGCGTTCAGAGGACAAATAAAAAATTAAGTCTGATTTCTATGTACTTATTATTTGCAAAGGAAATTTCCAAACAGTGTCTTAGTTCTTCCCAGTTTCCTTCCTTCTGGGGTGCAGTTTGAGCATTTATTTTATAGATGAACACCCTCTCAGGAGAGGGCAGAGCTGGCCACGGAGCCGGTTCTGCTTCTTTGTAGAACTCTGCTGCTACCTCCTCAGGTGGACACTTTGTCAGGAGTGATTGTTTTCATCTGTGGGGTGCATCTGTGCGTTTGTGGAAACGTGCCCTGTCGATCATCACTCAGCCATAGGTCACCATGTTGAGAAGCAGACTTAGTGTCATAATGGAGTGGGAAAGGAAGTCTTCAGAGTTATAGAACCCGAGGAACAAACGGCTATTATCCTTTGCTCTCTTCCTCTTTCTAGTGCTGCTTTCGTTGTATATCACAGTCTATTCTAACTTTCCAGCTTCCTTTGCCGCAGGCGTCCACTTTCTGAGCGATCATAAAACAGTAAGGAATGTCTTCCTCCTGTTCCTTAATAGAAATCCTCCCCATAATCAAGATTCAGGGCATTTGTAATCAAGGAAGCTTTCTCAGATCCTTCTTCCTGATGAGCTTACAGCGTTCCACGCTGTGGCCCAGACTAGGGTGTATTTCATCTTTCCTGCATGTGTGCAGGCAGACAGGGTAGGTTTCAGTTCCTTCCCTGGGTTGCTAACTGCTTGTGTCCCTGGTTGTCCCTTTAGAGGAGAGAGTGATGAGCAAAGAGAGGAATGAATACCGTTTAATAAGTGAAAGGCAAGGGCTGGTTATTTAAGCGCCATTTTACCTTAAAGCAGTATACTAACTAAATGAAAAAAAAAAAAAAGCTACAGAGGGAGTGGGCACTTGGTGCAGTGATTAATACGCCACTTGGGATGCCCACATCCATGCCAAAGACCCACCATGTAGACTTTAAACAAAGCTATAAATGTGCATTATTTAAAAAAGAAAGATATTTCCACAAGAGTATAAAAAACTGTAGAAAGTATGAGTTTTTTTAAAAAAGACTTATTTTATTTATTTGAAAGACAGTCACAGAGAGAGACAGAGACAGAGAGAGAGGTCTTCCATCCGCTGGTTCACTCCCCAGATGGCTGCCACGGCCAGAGCTTCGCTGATCCAAAGCCAGGAGCCAGGAGCTTCTTCTGGGTCTCCCACGTGGGTGCAGAGGCCCAAGGACCTGGGCCATCTTCTACTGCCTTCTCAGGCCATAGCAGAGAGCTGGATTGGAAGAGGAGCAGCCAGGAACAGAACCAGTGCCCATATGGGATGCCAGCACTTCAGGCCAGGGCTTTAACCCACTGTGCCACAGCACCAGCCCCACGAAATTTTTTTACCTTACTTGAAAGCAAACAATTCTGCCACAGTTTTCCTGGATCCTGGAGGAAGAAGCAAGACTCTTGGGCCAGAGATAGAAGACAGCATATTACTTGCAGAAAGAGCAGTAGCAGAGGATCGGCATTTTCCACGTAGGTTTCTTTTTTTTAAAGATCAGTTGACTGATTTGAAAAGCAGAATGACAGAGGAGGAGAGACAGACCTTTCACCCACTAGTTCACTCCTCAAATGTCCAAAATAGTCAAGGCTGGACCAGGCTGAAGTCAGGAGTCCAAAAACTCCACCCAGGTCTCCCACATGGGTGGCAGGGACTCAAACACATGTGCCATCATCTGTTGCCACCTCAGGCACATTAGCAGGAAGCTGGATCAGAAACAGAATACCCGGGACTCACACTAGCGCTTTCAAATGGAAAGTGGGCATCCTGAGCAGGAGCTTAGCCCACTGCACCATAACACCTTCCCTGTGTAGGTTTCCTGAGCACTAATTCACAGGAAAATAGAGGACTAGGTGACTGCATAAGCAGTGGTTGCATTGCATCATGAGGAAGGAACCCTGAGCTTAGGGAACCGGATCTTTCGTAGTGGGCAGTGAGTGTGCTGTGCTTTACTCCAGACAACATTGTCTGTGTTACATGGTGAGTGAGATGCCTGTCTGTCAGACAGGCAGGAAACCAGGAAACCCTCTCTCTCTCTCTCTCTTGCAGGGCTGTTTCCTGTAAAAATAGCCTTGAAAAAACCAATCCAAAACAAAAGAACAGCTAGTGCCTTACCTGCAAGATGTGCAGAAATGGAACCGATAGGGTGCTGCTGCCTCCCAGTGAAAAGCAGCATTCTTCTTCCAAGAGTGTCCAGACCTCCCCACTCCCTAGAACCCCACCATCCAATAGAAATATGTGAGTCACATGTCATTTTCTAGGAGTGATGTTTTTCAAAAGCAAAAGAAACATTAAAATCAATTTATTATCTTTAGTCCAGTGTGTAAAATTATTGTTAATAATTTTGGAAAAGTGTGCCTTTATTGGCTGAGCTGGTTACTTGATGGGGATGAAGCAGGAGGAGTGGTGGCTCCGACGTCACATGCCAGGTCAGCCGTGCTTCATGAGCTTGTAGGTGATAGAGAACTCGCTGAGGTAGTGGCCAGTCGTCTCTGGATGGATTTCCACCTAGTGGAAGGTCTTGCCATTGTAGACTCCCACCATGCTGCATGCCAGCTGGGGAAGGATGATCAGGTCCTGCCGGTGCTTCTGTACCACTCTCAGCTTCTTCATGGGCCTGGAGCAGGCTCTGAATAGAGAGTGCTGCTTCCGACGCAGGGTCCTGCCCAGTGGCTGCCACTACTAGGCCCTGTATAGCTGCTCATAGGCCACCGCTGTAAGTGAACTTGCAGAAGGTCTGCTTTGGCTCCACTTATGACATCTTGTTGGCTTCCCAGGGAAAAAAATCAAATTCTATCATTTCACTATGTAAGTAATATAAGTAAGTTATTTATGTAGCTTTAAAATGATGCATGTGTCCAATGCATTTACTATAACAGGAGTAAGTTATATGAGGCAGCTGTAAAGTGAAATATAGTTCTGCCATAGTAACAAAGTTGTGTTTAAGCAAAGATATTTTACACATCTTCCGTTTTTAAAATTTAATTTTCATTAATTGAAGCAAAAATTCAAAATTCATTTTCTTAATCAGACTAGCCACATTTCAAGTCTTCAGTCGTGAGATGTGGCAGATAGCTGTCGTTCTGCATGGTAGTGTCATGGAAGCAGTCATTTTCAATTCTGCATGGATGCCTTTGGGAACACATTTTTGGATTCCATGAAACACTTTTTGGAACAAAAGTCTGTAAGAAGTACACTGCAGCTGTTGCCAAATGGAATACCCATTGATTTATTGGAACATCTAAGAGTAGTAATGTCAAAAGCTACATCAGAATAATGGCTCTGATTGTCCGCTGTCCCATTCAGTTAGAGAACAGCAAAATGATAAGGTCCTAAACATTCCAGCAATATTCAGAATTCACATGTTAATTAATTTATCCTGAAAAACATGCTCCTACTCAAAGAATGTTTGATAAAAATAGGATAAAGGGTGGTGAAAAATGATTTTTTGCTTATATCAAAGGTAGCAAAACCACTCACAATGTTTGTGTCTTCCACAGAGAAATTGAACCAAAAGTCTTTTTTCTGGATCATCTAATTCACCAAAGGCACATTATTAGGAAGGATTTTGTATTCTTCAGTCAGAGCTCTAAAATCTCAGTTGAATGGGTTTTATGGAAACTGATCAACTGGTTGCATGCAAAGGCCTAGCTAACTCTTGTGCCACAAGGAACAGTTCTGGAGAAAGCCTAGCCCAGTCCCCACATGTTATTAAATCTATTACTTGTGAAAAAAAATGTAAGATCACAAAGCTTTTCACATTTCATTCAGAATTCATTCCTTGTACCTTCCTCTATAACCAGATCATATTCCTTCAGTCAAGCTGTCTTACAAAGCCTTACCAGAACCACAGCTACCCTCTGTGATCAAGTACGCTAAGAAGAAATTCCTAGCCATCAGAAGTACTCAATAGGAATGAACATTTAGGATGTGGATTTATAGTGGAAAGAAGTTGGCTTTACCAGGTGGCCCAGGTGTAACTTCCACCTTGGGTTACAGCATGAGCCATCCCTCTCTACTGAAGTCTAACTGACTTCCATTTCCCACAACTATCACAATTGATGGCAATGAAAATTCAACTGCTGGCACTTGTGTAGAGGAAGATGTTTTAATTTTGACTGAGGACAGAGCTATTAGTAAGGACCAAGAACTAACAGGAAATAAAAGTTATGGAACAGAAAATGACCAGACCCTATAGTCAAAATTAGAGACCTGAGTGACGATGTGGATGGCATTTCTGTGTCTTCTTTGTGGTCTTTTGGTAAGAATGATTTAAGTGATGATGTTAGTAAGCTTTTATTGACATAGAAGACTCCAACAGAACTAGAATAACTCCAGCGGAAGTTTCTCTCCAAGAAGGAAAACATGAAAGTGTACTGCCGAAGGATATATTTGATTTCTTCAAGGAAAAGGAAAAATCCTTCAGGAATGCATGGATTGATGTAAGGGTCTCTGGTAAGAGTGATTGTACAAAGCACACTTCTGGGAATAACCTGATTTTGCTGGTTAGAGATTACAGAGCTGGTTCTTCATTTGAACTGTCTCTGTCTGATAGCTCTGGTGGCTCCTACGTGTGGAATGAAGAGGGCTTGGAACCCATTGGAAATGTCCATCCCATTGGCAGCTATGATTCCTCTGAAGTGAGCAGCATACATATTCCGCATAATCTCGAATCCTGTGACCTTGGGGATGATGACTTTATGCTGGAGGTGGACCTGCCTGAGGATGCAACTCTGGAAAATGCGGAATGTGACAGTATGAACCACTTTGACTGATCAGACAGAAATGTGTGGCACTCTCAGGGAGGATTTTGGGAAAGGCTGCTGTGAAGGTGGAGTGGACCGACTATTACCACCTCAGCTACCCTGACCGTTATCACCACTATGGAAGAATGGCTTGAATAGAGGCTCTCCCTCTAGAGCATCTCCTTGGGGCATTTTGAAGGCTATGGAGGGACCCCTTTATCCAGCTTCAGAAGATGGTTTTGGATGTACCAGATCTTTGCAGATGTACACAGTGATACTAGATGAGATGACCCTGTGGCGTATGGTCCAGGATTGCACCACTATGAAAACTCAAATTGCATGAGAATGAAGGTTTATTAAATGAAATAAAGCAACCTAAAGAAGCGATAAAAAAAACCCAACTATTAGAACACCAGCTTGTGACTTGGTGTAACTGCCACCAAAAATCTAAAGAGGAAAAATACACATACACTGATATATCAGTTACAGCCAACCTTCCTGGAGTAGAATCCCTCCTCAAGTACTACAGCCTTCCAGCAGCCTCCCCATACCCACAGATGACTCCCATGGAAAGCTGATCAAGCTGTAACATACTGAGACCCACAATGAAAGTGCAACCCAGGGCACACATCAGGGCATTGCACCACTGGATGAAAGCTTTGCACATAGTTTACAGCAAGAAACCAACAATGTCTTGGAAGCCCATCAAGTCCACAATTCATAATGGATGTGGCTTCGAGGACACCTTCTGAAGTAAACTTGAATGTAACTGTAAATGTTCCAGAGCCTTATCATTTGGCAAAGAATCCAGTCCAACTAGTGACATGCTCTTTGTACCTAGTTCTCTTCAGACACCTCCTCAGTCAAGTGCAGTGGACCAGGCTAAGAGAGATCAGTCTCCACCAGTGAGCTGCCCTCCTCAGCCCAAGTCGTTTCAGGTTTTAAAGCCATCCTCCTACTTGTAGGAAGTCACCAGTAATTACACCATGTAATTCAGCAAAACTTCAGCCAACGTCTAGTCAAAAAAATCTTGCAAATAATCTGAAAGCATCTAAGTTCATCTTCTCCCTTCCTGCTCTTTCAAACAGAAACAAGTAAGCACACTCCCAACAGAGCCTCAAAACCTCAAGGCCAAGGCATGCATCCCAAGGCCACTTACACAACAAAAAGAAATCATGCAGAATCTAAATGGCAACTTGCATTCTGAGTACTGTTTGGCCTCTAGTTAGTATTCTCATATTCCTAAACCAAAGATATATTAGGTACAAAGCCATCACCTGCCACTTTTTTTTTTTTTTTCAACAGGCAGAGTTAGACAGTGAGAGAGAGAGAGAGACAGAGAGAAAGGTCTTCCCTTACTGTTGGTTCACCCTCCAATGGCCGCTGTGGCCTGCGCACCACAGTGATCTGAAGCCAAGAGCCAGATGCTTCTCCTGGTCTCCCATGTGGGTGCAGGGCCCAAGCACTTGGGCCATCCTCCACTGCACTCCTGGGCCACAGCAGAGGGCTGGCCTGGAAGAGGGGCAACCGGGACAGAATCCAGCACCCCTACCGGGACTAGAACCCAGTGTGCCAGCGCTACAGGCAGAGGATTAGCCTATTGAGCCGTGACACCGGCCCTGCCGCTTTGTTTTTAAACACAGTCTTCTATAATAGCTTTACATACAGTTTACTGCTGTTGTGGAAGTTCCATTGAAAGCCTGCAGATCTTTTAAAATGTGGAAGCTTCAAAAAAATATTATTGAGGATCACAAAGAGCTTCTGTTTAGATGGGATACAGCTATTTGTATTTACCCTATTAGAATTCATAACAGGGTAAACCTAAGTATTATCCTGTAGATAGAAAAAAATGATAAGCTCTTTATATAACATATGTTTACATAATTGCATTTTCATTTTATGAAAATTTTTTCATAAAAATTAGAAGAGTAGCAATATTTTATATTTTTGTAAGTCACTTTAATGTTTTATTTAACAGCAGGAAAGTCATGCTTATTTCTCCACCTGTGGTATGGAAAGATCACATAGCTTCTAGAACATTCCAATGTATAGAGAGTGAAAAGGTGAATAATGTAATAATATAAGAAGAATTTTGAGACCCTCTGTGCATTATCATATTTTTGTTAGACAACAACTCATTTATGTTATTATGATCATATATAAGCTGAATGTAAAAAATATGATTTCCTTTATTTTATTTATTTGTTTTTAAAAGATTTATTTATTTATTTGAGAGGCAGAGTTACAGAGAGAGGGAGAGATAGAGATAGAGAAGTGTTCCCTCTATTGGTTCACTCTGCAAATGGCCTTAACAGCCAGAGCTGGGCCAATCCAAAGCCAGGAGCCAGGTGCTTCTGGAGCTCTCATGCAGCTGCAGGGGCCCAAGCACTTGGGCCATCTTTCACCACTTTCCCAGGCCATCAGCAGAGAGCTGGATTGGAAGTGGAGCAGCCAGGACACAAACCAGTGCCCATTTGGGATGTCAGTGCTGCAGGCATAGATGTAATCTATTATGCCACAGCGCTGGCCCCTTTATTCTTTATGGTTCTCTGAGTTCATGTCTTATTTTCATATTATTTTGGTTTACCATGTACATGTAGCTCATTTATGTCTGAACTGTACCTTACTTGTCAAAATCTCCTCTAAATATTTGGTTACAGCAGGGATTCTCTTTCGTCTCTTTGACAGAATGTCTGCATCCATTTACTTCTGTGGTTACGACTGGTTTCTTCCTAGACCTCTGCACAGCCATCGTCTTGGGACTTCTTTTCCTCATAAGCCTGGATTTCTGTTGCCTCTCATTTCTGTTGAGTTCCTTGATGACTGGATCCTCTGTCTTGTTCTGCAGCACAAACTTGGGGGCCAGAGTGAATGGCTTTTGTCTTTGAATGCTAGCTCTTTGCTTGCTAGCTGTGTGACCTTGGCACTTCTGGGTGCCTCGGTTTCCTCATCTGGAAAACAGTACCTTCTGTGTAGGTTTCTCATGAAGAGCTCATGTGCCAATAGGGGAGCACTTCAAGAAGTTTATGGAAAGCTAAATGATAATGTGTGTAGGGGCTGAAACTGAGACACAGTGGGTTAAACTGTTGCCTGTGGCACCGGCATCCCATATAGTCACCAGTTCGAGTCCCTGCTGCTCCACTTCTGCTCCAGCTCCGTGCTAATGCAGCTGGGAAGGCAGTAGAATATGGCAAGTGCTTGGGCCCCTGCACCCTTGTGGGAGACCTGGATGAAGCTCCTGGGTCCTGGCTTCAGCCTGGCCCAGCCCCAGCCATTGTAGCCATTTGGGGGAGTGAACCTATAGATGGAAGATCTCTCTTTATGTATGTATATCTTCCCCTCTCTCTGTAACTTAACCTTTCAAATAAAATAAATAAGCCTTTAAAAAAAGATAATGTACATTTTCCATAAGTAAACCACGTGGAAGAGTTCCTAGAGCATATTAAGCACACGAAGATAGAGATATTGTTGTTATTGCTGTTATATTATGGCAGGCTTCATCTGTTGGTACCATACATCTTGTAGTAGCCTTCTAAGAAAAGGAGCCTGTGACTTGCAGACATGAAAATGCCTTTATTCTGTGCCACATTTGACTGGTCGTCTGGTTGGTTATTTGGAATCTAGGTTGAAAACAGTGGTCCAAGGCCTCGCTGAATCTATTCTGGCCCTCATCTGAAGCTGTGGTGTGCATTGTTTCAGCTTTCCCCAGAGCCTGCTTTAGGATTCAACTTTGTGATAGCCCCATGTCAGTCATTCATTCCCTCTGGCTTTCAAATTTCTTATGCTGTTTCTTCAATTCTATTCCTTGTATTTAAGGAATTTGCGTTTTTTAAATAGTCGCTTATTTTATTTTTAATCAGTATACTTTTAGATATTACCAGTCCCTATCTATGTGCAGCCAACTGGAAGCAGAATTTTTCTCTAACAGTCAAAAGAAAGAACAGATAATCAATTTTAAAAAGAGATGTATGTATTTATTTGAAAAGCAGAGTGAGAGAAAGAGGGAGACAGAGAAAGAAAGAGAGATCTTCTATCTGTGAATTCATTCCCTAATGTCTACGACAGCCAGGGACTGATGAGGCTGAAACTAGGGCCCAGAACTCCATCTAGGTCTCCCATGTAGGTGGCAGGAACCCAAGTATTTAGGTCATTATTTGCTGCTTCCCAGATGCATTAACTGGAAGCTAGATGAGAATCAGAGATAGGGCATTGTTGTGGCACAGCGGGGTAAGCTGTCACATCCCATATTAATGCATTTGAGTATTGGATGTTCCTCTTCCAATCCATCTCCTTGCTAATGTGCCTGGGAAAGCAGTGGATGATGGCCCAAGTGGGTGGAACCTTGCCACTCATGTGGAAGACCCGGATGGAGTGCCAGAGTCCTGTCTTCCCCTTGGCCCAGCCCAACCCCAGGTGTTGCAGCCATTTGGAGAATGAACCAGTAGTTGGAATATCTCTCTCCCTATCTGTCTGTCCCTCTTTCTCACTCTCTACCTCTGCCTTTCAAATAAATAAATCTTAAAAAAAGAACCAGAAGTGAGTTTTGATCCCAGGCACATTACATTTACTCCAGTACGGGATGCAGGCATCCCAAGCCACAGCTTAACTCACAGTGTCATTCCTTCCCCCCAGATATTAAATTTTAGCAGAGGAATATGAGCCTCCGTTGAGAGAGACTTTATCTATTTACCAAATAATGTTGCACGATTCCCTGTACCTGGCTCTGGGTTTGGGGGTGAAGAGGGGAGGCACGGTTTTGGCCTCCTCTGCTTTCTGTACAACATCTGGTTTCTGTTGTAATATCTTATTCATGCATGAAGTCTGCTTGCTGGAGGGGGCACAGGAGCCTTCACAGAAAGTTCTCTGTGACCTCATGTCCCCTTGGCTGGAGCCCAAGAAAACACTAGAGTGAATGCTGGGAGACTGCAGTCTGCACTATGGGGCTTTGTTTTTTCATCCTGTGTTAAGTTCTAGGGAACCCCAAGAAGTTTTCCAGACCACTCTGGAAGGCCAGCCATCGTTAGGGCCTCAGTGGTTGATTTCAATGTGAGACCTCAGAGTAGCTAAGCAGTTCCTGGCAGTGAGTCCTAGACAGCAGTCAGGCACCAGAGACCACCCTCCCAGCAGGAGGCAGAGACCAGGTATTGCCAGAAAGAACTCCACCCAGAGTGCAGGGCCTCTGCCTTAGATCTTATCTGCTTCCTGCTCCTTTCCTTGGCCTGCTTACCGTGGCATTTGTTTTCCTTCACTTGAATCACAGTCCTCTGAGACACTTGCATGGCTCTGACATCAATCACAGTAGTTGGCATTTTTCTCCTGTCACTGCAGCCTCTGGACCATAGAACAATAGTCCTTCGAGAATTAGTGAAATTGAGCCCAGAAGTAGTCACTGAGACTAGAGGCCAACTAAGCTAACTTAGACCATACTTCCTGCTGCAGATGGGTATTAGGTTGTAGACTCTTCTATCCATCAGCTCTTCGTTTATGCATTACTCACATAGATGCATGCGTATGGTGTGTGTGTGTGTGTGTGTGTGTGTGTAGGGTACTTGAAAATAGTCTTAAAAATAGGTTTTAAAATATTTGCTGCAAAAGCTTTTTCAAGTCCATTTATATGAAGGGTCTTTCAAAAGTTCATGACAAATGCATATTATTAAAAAAAAAAAAACACAAGAATTTCAACTGTTTTTGCACCAGAATAAACTTACCTTTTCATTCCATCTTTCCACAAACTTTTTGAAGCCTTGTTTTTCTTAAGAAAGGTATTTCCAGGATTTTATTTCTTTTTTTAAAAAGATTTTATTTATTTATTTGAGATGTAGAGTTACAGACAGTGAGAGGAAGAGACAGAGAAAAAGGTCTTCCATTCGCTGGTTCAGTCCCCGAATGGCCGCAACAGCTGGAGCTGAGTCAGTCTGAAGCCAGGAGCTTCTTCCAGGTCCCCTACACAGGTGCAGGGGCCCAAGCACTTGGGCCATCTTAGGCTGCCTTCCCAGGCAATCGCAGAGAGCTAGGTTGGAAGAGGAGCAGCCGGGACTAGAACCAGCACCCATATGAGATGCTGGTGCTGCAGGCTGAACATTAACCTACTGTGCCACAGTGCCAGCCCCTTCTAGGACTTTAAAAAATGCTACAACAGATAGGAAGAATTAATTTTTAAAAAATAAATTTCCATTTATTTCATCTGTTTAAAAGGACAGAGATAGAGTTCTCCCTTTCACTGATTTACTCCCCAAATGCCTACAACAGCCAGGATAGATCCAGGCAGAAGCCAGGAGCCTACATCTCCATCTGGGTCTCCCATGTGGGTGATGGGGCCCTGGGAACCTTGGGCTGTCATCTGCTACCTCTCGGAAAGAGTTAGCAGGAAGTGAGATCAAAGTGGAACAGCTGGGACTTGAGCCAGCACTCTGATTTGGGATGTGGGTGTCCCAGGTGTGGCTTACTCCACTGTGCCACAGTGCCCACCCTAAGATAATTAATTCTTATCTATAGTGGTTTTGTTTGGACTTAGAATTACTTGAGTATAAATTACACAGAAGAAAATTTGCCTATTGAAATGTTCTTTACTACAGTTAATATATGTACCAGCAGAACTCTTTTTTTTTTTTTTTTTTTTTTGACAGACAGAGTGGACAGTGAGAGAGAGAGACAGAGAGAAAGGTCTTCCTTTGCCGTTGGTTCACCCTTCAATGGCCGGTGCACCGCGCTGATCCGATGGCAGGAGTCAGGTACTTATCCTGGTCTCCCATGGGGTGCAGGGCCCAAGGACTTGGGCCATCCTCCACTGCACTCCCTGGCCACAGCAGAGAGACCAGCAGAACTCTTAATGCAGGTTAGCAAAGGCATCCGGTGCAATCAATTTCTTCCTATGTTGCATGGATGTATAAGAATCCAAGGAAGAAAATCCCAATTGTTCTTTGAGGTGTGTGTGTGTGTGTGTGTGTGTGTGTGTGTGTAGTCACAGAAATATATAAATAAATGCACTTAAGAGTTCTGAGGATGCTATGCCATGTAAACATGTAATAAGATATGTAATATTCCTTTCTCCCTCCCAAATTCTTCTTTGCTTTTTAATACTAAGAAATTAAAGAAAATCTATCCTGAGTCACACATTGCTCATTTCTTTATAGTTTTTTTTTTTTTTTCCATTTTCTCCTCTATGGAGTGAAATTTCTCTAACTTATACCAGTAAGCGTGAAATACTGGGATAAATGTGATTTTTTTTTTTAGGTCTGGTTCATCTTGAATATTTGCTATTCATATCTGGCAGATTTTGTTTGTAAATTGCCATGGTGGCTGATGTTTTCTGTATTGTTAAGTCCTCACATATTGTGCTCGTATTCAAACTGAAATCTTGATCTGATAATCAGTGGTTTGGAGGCTTCTAATATACAGATCTCCTCATCTGTTAATTGCTGTGAACACAGTCCTGCACTGGATTTACCGCCACTCCATGCTTCTCATCTGATACTTAACTATTTGAGTTGTTGAAGACAAGAGCACTTGGTAGTAGATGAAAATGAGATTTTTTTTTTTAACCTTGCAACATCAAAGTAATTGAAAACACATTCCCATGGCCACTTTTATAGCGCTGGGCAAGGTATGCCTCTCATACCTATCTTTCCCATTGCTCTGTGTTCCTAATAGAGTTTTATTGAATTTTGATTGAGTAATAGCATTTACATGACAAGACTGCTGCTCTTCAGAGCTAAGCAGATGAGGTACATCCTGGTTGGTTTTTTCATCATTGCGTGACTGATTTCTTTGGAGGCCATAGTCACCTTCCCAACTCCCTTTATTTGCTTTGATTTCAAGGTTGCCGTTAGAAACCCAGTCTTCTAGTCTGCTAGTTGTTTAAATCTATTTTCAGTACATTTATTCCCATCTGTTATCCCATCAGTTTATCTTCTTGAAAGACATCACTTCCAGAGCCTTATGAGCTGTTGCATGTGCTGTGGAGGCTTATGGGTTGTTACATAGCCAGGGATGTCCATTTGACACAAGCCTGGGGGTTACCTTCTCTCTTCTTATGTCAGATCCCTTTTCCAGTTCTTTCCCTTTCTTGGTTAATACTTCAGTTTTGATGGTGCTGGTTGTTTAGTAGCTTCCAGAGAAAGAATTCATAAAGGTAAGTATTTGAGATCTTGCCTGTTTTCCATTTTTAAAAAGTATTTTTATTTATTTGAGAAGTAGAGTTACAGATAGTGAGAGGGAGAGACACCCCCCAAATGGCCGCAATGGGCAGAGTTGAACTGATCCGAACACAGGAGCTTCTTCCAGGTCTCCTACGTGGGTGCAGGGAGCACTTGGGCCATCTGCCACTGCTTTCCCAGGCCATTGCAGAGAGCTGGATCAGAAGAGGAGCAGCCAGGACTAGAACCTGCACCCATATGGGATGCTGGCACCTATGGCAGATGATTAATCTATTGTATACAGTGCCAGCCCCAGTGTTTTCATTTTATCATGACTTTGCTTAGTAGTTCATCTGGCTGTAAGAATTCTCAGCAGGAATATGGTGTTCTTCAGTGCTTAGAAAGTATTGCTCCATTGTTCCTTGGTTCCTGTGGGTTTTGTGAAGGGTGAAGCTGCTCTGATTCTGGATCCTTTGTGTGGCTTAGGTATTCCCCCTCCCTGCAAGCATAGATGATGACCTATCCTTTGTGTTTCACCCTCTCAGGAGTAATGAGTGGATCTTGATGTGGATCTGTTTTGATTTTTTTAAGAGACATTTTATTTATTTGAAAGAATTATATATATAGAGAGAGATTGATCTTTCATTTGCTGGTTTACTTCCTAAATGTCAGCAACAGCCTGGACTGGGCCAGGCTAAAGCAAGGAGCCAGGAGGTTCATCTAGGTCTCCCACATGAGTACAGGAGCCCAAGGACTTGGACCATCTTCTGCTGTTTTCCCAAGTGCCTTAGCAGGGAGCTAGATTGTAAGTGGGGCAGGAGAGTGCCCATATAGGATGCTGGCATTGAGGTGGTGGCTTAACTTGTTATGCCACAATGCTGGCCTCTGTGTGGACATCCACTGTATTTGCATCTACTGTAATTGCATCCACTGTGCTGGGACTCTAGAGTATTTGTAATCTGGAAACCAACCATTCCTAAATTTTGGGAAGTAGTCTTGAATTATTATTTGATGGCTTCCTTCCTTTTTTCTCTCTCTCTCTTTCTGGAACTCCTGTTATTCAGAAGGTAAACTCCTCGTCTGTTTCTCTGAATTACTATATTTTTTCTTTCATTTTTTCATCCGATGATTTGTCTGTTTGCTTAACTACCTAAGAGTTTTTTCTCAACTGTATCTTTCAGTCCTTCTGTTGAGATTCTCATCTTTGCTCTCATGTTATTAATTTTCAGGAGCTCATTTTTATTTGCTAGGTGTCCTGCTCATGTGGTTTCCTGTTTGTTTTAGTCTTCTGTTGCTGTGAGACACAAGACCTCAAAGATAGTGACATACAGCATAACCATTTAATTTTTGCTCACACATTCTGTGGGTCTGGAATTTTGTTAAGAGGCAGGTGTTGTGGCACACCTTGGGATGCCTGCATCTGAAATCAGAGTGTCTGGGATCAATTCCTGCCTTTGCTTCTGATGTAGCTTCCTGCTAATGCACACCTTGGAAGGCAACAGGTGATATCTCAAGTACTTGGGTCCTTATGGGATACCAGATGGAGTTCCTGGCTCCTGACTTCAGGAATTTTGGGAGCAACCCAGCAGTTTGAATATCCCCCCCCCAATTCTTTCAAATATATAACAGTAATAATAATAATGAAGCCGGTGCCACAGCTCAATAGGCTAATCCTCCGCCTAGCGGCGCCGGCACACCGGGTTCTAGTCCCGGTTGGGGTGCCGGATTCTGTCCCGGTTGCCCCTCTTCCAGGCCAGCTCTCTGCTGTGGCCAGGGAGTGCAGTGGAGGATGGCCCAAGTGATTAGGCCCTGTACCCCATGGGAGACCAGGAGAAGCACCTGGCTCCTGCCATCGGATCAGCGCGGTGCCATGGCCACAGCATGCCGGCCGCGGCGGCCATTGGAGGGTGAACCAACGGCAAAAGGAAGACCTTTCTCTCTGTCTCTCTCTCTCACTTTCTACTCTGCCTGTAAATAATAATAATAATAATAATAATGAAAAAGAATTTTGGTAATACTACAGTGAGTCAAAGAATTGGAGTCATCTCCTGGCTTCCTTATTCACACGTCTGACATGTGGGCTTCAATGATGTCAAAGACTGGGGTACCTCTGGCCCTCCATGAGGCTTCTCACACACCCTGGAAGCTGGTTCTGAGAAAGGAAGATTTTGGAGAACAAATTCTCCAAGGCAACCCTGCAGAAGCTTTGAGTTTTCACATGACCTAAACTTAGTGGTCACATAGTATCACTTCTGCTAAATTCTCGTGGTCAACAGAGTCATAAGTTTGCCCAAATTAAACGAGGAGAGAATTTGTTTCTTGATTGGTGAGGTCCTGTTACAGAACTGTTCTAGCTGTCTGCAGAAAATATAATCTGGGCCTCTTATTTACTCACTTTTCATGAATGCAGTATCTTTTTTTTATCTCCCTGAAGATAGGAAAGGTAGGTTTTTTTTGGTCCCAGCACACTCTGTTTTCTGTGTACATTTGAGGACCTCTCAATTGAGCAGTGTATCTGTTTTTTCTCCTGGCTTAGTAGGATTCCCTAGGGAATACAGTTATGCCTCAGCTTTACAGTGAAAGTTCTGGGAGATAAAAGATGAGGAATAAACAAGCTAGAAATCAGGAAAGAGATCTTGATAGTCATGCTTTGAGGGCATGGACCCTGCCTTCCATTATGCCTGGTGTATCCCAACCTGGGGAACATCTGCAGAGAATACATCTTGGATCTTTGTCGGGTTTGAAGTGGAGACCTAAGTACTTTGTAAACAGTTGTCAGTTAATATTTTTTTTCCTTCAAAATATGGTATATTTGATGCTCAAATGACATGTTTTTGAAAGACAGACAGTGATAGATCTCCCATCTGCTGATTCACTTTATAATGCCTGCAACAGCCAGGGCTGGGCCAAGGCACAATCAGGAGCCAGGTACTCCATCTGGGTCTATCTGCCACGTGGCTGACTTCTCCCAACTACTTGAGCCGTTGCCTGCTACACCCCAGGATGCACATTAGCAGGGAGTTAGAACCAGGAGCTGAGCTGGGGTTGTAACCTACACACTCCAATATAAGACGTGGGTGTCCCTTGCAGCATCTTAACTGTCAACAACAAACACCCCCAAATGACTTATTTTTAAAATTTTATCAGTGCTTCTGAATTCTGTAATAAACTAAGATAGATGAAAGAGTTGTCTTTCAGAGTGGCAGATATCAACATGTCCAGATGAATGCCAGGAGGTTATTGTCTGATGAATGGGCTCCAGATCAGTGGACCCTTTCGCCCAGCAGTTACAGCGACTCTTGGCAGTTCTGTGATTACAGAACACAACAAAGCTGATGACACACGCTTCAAGTCACATCCCTTATATATAACACCCCAAACATCTTTCAGCACAAGATTAGATGAATCTATACAGTGCATGAGCACATAAATTCAACATTTCTGTTTGTATTGAATCTTTCCTGTGGCAATATTTCGGCGTTTTTTCAATAATACTGTCAACTTTTAAACAGTTTGTTAAAATAATCTTTCTTTAAAAGAAAAACTGCTTATCACCCAAATGCGCTCATGAACACATAGGAAATTAATCCTATCAAACTTCTGCGCAAGAGAATTTATTTTTTCCAAAAGGGGTAATACGTTTGTTTGAAATAACTTACTCCCAGGCCGGTGCCGCGGCTCAATAGGCTAATCCTCCACCTAGCGGCTCCGGCACACCAGGTTCTAGTCCCGGTTGTCCCTCTTCCAGGCCAGCTCTCTGCTGTGGCCAGGGAAGTACAGTGGAGGATGGCCCAAGTGCTTGGGCCCTGCACCCCATGTGAGACCAGGAGAAGCACCTGGCTCCTGCCATCGGATCAGTGTGATGCGCCGGCCGTGGCAGCCCTTGGAGTATGAACCAACGGCAAAGGAAGACCTTTCTCTCTCTCTCTCTCTCTCTCACTGTCCACTCTGCCTGTCAAAAAAAAAAAAAAAAAAAAAAACAAACAACAAACAAACAAACAAAAAAAAAAACAAAAAACAAACACTTACTCCCAGTTCTCTTTTGTCACAAAGGACACAACTTGAAAAGATAACTCCAGGATCAGGGTTGTGCTTCCAGAGATTGGAAAATAGTTTCATATGAAGCAAACTGGTCTATGTGATGATGTAATTCTGTTATCAAGTTGGAATGATACTATTCTAGGCTAAAGGTCATTTGGCAATACTCAAGATTTTATTGGCACATGCTCCAGTGATCAGAACTTGCCAACTGAAAGTATAAGGTTAGATATTATACAATGATAAAGTGGATGATCAACAAAACATTTGCTGGGATTAGCACATTGGGAATATGACCTTCTATTAAGTCAATAAGAATCAATATTACTTCCTATGTTGAATGCCCAGGATATGGTTCAAGAGTCTCTAGTGTTTTGTTGAATTTATCTCTTGGCTTCATTTTAGGTTTGAAGGGCAAGGGCCAGCTAAAGGCAAACCTGCATCTAGAGAATGCAGTGTCAACGTCAGTCTCTTTAGGTAAAATCTGATTGTCCACATGGAGATGTTTTTCCAAGGAAATCTGATTAATCAGGTCTTTCCTGGGCTCATTTTGCTATTCAGTATATATCTGGAGGCGGTAGTACTTGCTTCATTTCCGTCTCCATTGTCATAGTCCTCATTTCTTCTAACACTGAATTATGAAAAGATTCATGCACACAGTAAAGTTGAGCAATTTTTTACTATGAGCACTTATACATTCATACCTAGGCCAATACCATGAATATTTTACTCACTGCTCTATCACACACCTATCTACCTATCCATCCCTCTACACGCTCTCATTTCCTAATATATTTCAAAGAAGATTTCAAGACATCAGTCCATAATCCTCATTTTTAGCTCCTTCTCTTCTCTCTCTGGTTTTTGTTTTTTGTTTTTGTTTGTTTGTTTTCCACAAAGAAACCTTTTATTTAAGGAATACAAACTTCATGCATTTCATAAATACAACTTTAGGAATATAGTGATTCTTCCCACCATACCAGATCTCCCACCCCTCCTCCTTCCTCTCTCATTCCCAGTACCATTCTCCACAAAGATCCATTTTCTTTTCTTTTCTTTTCTTTTCTTTTCTTTTCTTTTCTTTTCTTTTCTTTTCTTTTCTTTTCTTTTCTTTTCTTTTCTTTTCTTTTCTTTTCTTTTCTTTTCTTTCTTTCTTTCTTTCTTTCTTTCTTTCTTTCTTTCTTTCTTTCTTTCTTTCTTTCTTTCTTTCTTTCTTTCTTTCTTTCTTTCTTTCTTTCTTTCTTTCTTTCTTTCTTTCTTTCTTTCTTTCTTTCTTTCTTTCTTTCTTTCTTTCTTTCTTTCTTTCTTTCTTTCTTTCTTTCTTTCTTTCTTTCTTTCTTTCTTTCTTTCTTTCTTTCTTTCTTTCTTTCTTTCTTTCTTTCTTTCTTTCTTTCTTTCTTTCTTTCTTTCTTTCTTTCTTTCTTTCTTTCTTTCTTTCTTTCTTTCTTTCTTTCTTTCTTTCTTTCTTTCTTTCTTTCTTTCTTTCTTTCTTTCTTTCTTTCTTTCTTTCTTTCTTTCTTTCTTTCTTTCTTTCTTTCTTTCTTTCTTTCTTTCTTTCTTTCTTTCTTTCTTTCTTTCTTTCTTTCTTTCTTTCTTTCTTTCTTTCTTTCTTTCTTTCTTTCTTTCTTTCTTTCTTTCTTTCTTTCTTTCTTTCTTTCTTTCTTTTTTTGACAGGCAGAGTGGACAGTGAGAGAGAGAGACAGAAAGAAAGGTCTTCCTTTACCGTTGGTTCACCCCCCAAGTGGCTGCTATGGCCGGCGCATTGCGGCCAGTGCATTGCGCTGATCCGAAGCCAGGAGCCAGGTGCTTCTCCTGGTCTCCCATGGGGTGCAGGGCCCAAGGACTTGGGCCATCCTCCACTGCACTCCCTGGCCACAGCAGAGAGCTGGCCTGGAAGAGGGGCAACCGGGACAGAATCCGGCACCCCGACTGCGACTAGAACCCGGTGTGCCGGCGCCGCAAGGCGGATTAGCCTAGTGAGCCGCAGCGCCGGCCCCCACAAAGATCCATTTTCAATTAACTTTATACACAGAAGACCAACTCTAAACTAAGTAAAGATATCAACAATTTGCACAAAAAAAAAAAAAAAAAAAAAAAAAAAAAAAAAAAAAAAAACCTCAAAACTATTTCTCAACAGTCAAGACAAGGGCTGTTCGGAGTCATTGCTTCTCAAAGTGAATATCACTTTTTTTTTTTTTTTTTTTTTTTAGAAACTTAATTAACTTTAAAGAAGCACCCAAGAATGATACATCTTTTGGGAGCAGATGTAACTGTAACTTATGAGACATAAAAACATACTCCACTTAATACGTTAAAAGAAAGTCCTTGAGAAAGAGTTTTATCATTAATTAAGGAAGCACCTAAGAAAACAAGCAATGGAGTTGGACACTTAGGCATAACTGAAACTTATGAGACATAAGAATATCTTCCACTTAATGCATTAAAATTAAATAAATCTTTGAGGACAAGATTTACTGCTCACTCTCATAATACAACTCTTTGAGGACAAAGGTCCTGCATGGGAAGTTAGTGCACAATGGTTTCTGTTGTTAATTTAAGAATTAACACTCTTATGTATGATGTAAGTGACCACCCAATTCTCTTGACACGAGCTGCCTAGGTTATGGAAGTCTTTTGAATCTATAAATTCCGTTAAGTATTTAGACAAGGCCATAGCAAAGTGGAAGTTCTCTCCTCCCTTCAGAGAAAAGTACCTCATTCTTTGATGACCACTTTTTTCTACTGGGGTCTCATCCACCGAGGTCCTTCATGTAGGACATTTTTGCCATAGTGTCTTGGCTTTCCATGCTTGAAATGCTCTCATGAGCTTTTCAGTCAGACCAGGAAGCCTTAAGGGCTGATTCTGAGGTCAGAGCATTACTTAAAGTGATTGTCATTCTACGAGTTTGCTGTGTGGACTGCTTGCCATGTTGGAGCACTCACTCCTTTTAAATTCTATTATTATTACCAGACACTTAATCCTATATATATGATCACTTTTAACAATCCTCCTATATATATGATCACTTTTAACAATCCTATCCATATGATCTCTTTAACACTTAAGATGATATTTTTACCACCCAGCTTAAGGGGATTTGAGGTCCCATGGCAAGTTTTTAAACAGTACCCTTAGAAGTAAGTCCATAGGAATGTATGCAGAACTAAACAGCTTTACAGTTATAAGCTTCAATACACCTCATAATTACAACTTCTGGAACATGGTGATTCTTTCCACTGTGCCTGCTCTCTTACCCATACTCACATCCCTCTAACTCCTCCTTCTCTTATTCCCACTCTTATTTTTTTACTAAAATCTATTTTCTGTTGACTTTATATACATATGATTAACCCTATGTTAAGTAAAGAGTTCAACAAATAGCATGGAAAAAAAAAAAAAAAACTGTTCCTCAACAGTCAAGACAAGGGCAGCTCAAGTCATCCCTTCTAGAGGTATCGATTTCACTTCTACAGATTGCCTTTTAGATGCTCAATTAATTATTATAGGTCAGGGAGAACATATGGTGTTTTTAACTTTTTGGCCTGGCATATTTCACTAAGTATGATGTTTTCCAGATTCATCCATTTTTTTGCAAATGACCAGATTTCATTTGTTTTTACTGCCATATAGTATTTCATGGTGTACCCACCCTGTAATTTCTTTATCCAGTCTTAAGTTGATGGGCATTTGGGTTGATTCCATGTCTTAGATATTGTAAATTGAGCTGCAATAAATATGGGGGTGCAGATAACTCTTTCTTATGCTGATTTCATTTCCCTTGGGTAAATTCCCAGGAGTGGGATGGCTGGGTCATATGGCAGGTCTATATTCAGATTTCTAACATATCCATACTGTTTTCTATAATGGCTTTAGCAGCTTACATTCCCACCAGCAGTGGATTAGTGTACCTTTTTCACCACATCCTTGCCAGCATTTGTTGTTTGTTGATTTCTGTATGAAAGCCATTCTAACTGGGGTGAGGTCAAGCCTCACTGTGGTTTTGATTTGCATTTCCCTGATGGCTAGTGATCCTGAGCATTTTTTCATGTGTCTGGTGGCCATTTGAATGTCCTCCTTTGAAAAATGTCTGTTTAAGTCCTTGGCTCATTTCTTAATTGGGTTGTTTGTTTTGTTGTTGTGGAGTTTCTTATTTCTTTATATATTCTGGTTATTAATCCTTATCAATTGGATAGTTTGCAAATAATTTCTCCCGTTCTGTCGGTTGCCTCTTCACTTTCCTGAGTGTTTCTTTTGCAGTACAGAAACTTCTCAATTTGATGTAATCTCATTTATTAATATTGGTTTTGATTGTCTGTGCCTCTGGGATCTTTTCCAAGAACTCTTTGCCTGTGCCAATATCTTGCAGAGTTTCCCCAGTTTCTCTAATCATTTGATGGTGTTGGATCGTAGATTTAGGTCTTTAATCCATTTTGACTGGGTTTTTGTGTAAGATACAAGCTAAGGGTCTTGCTTCATACTTCTGCATGTGGAAATCCAGTTTTCCCAGAACCATTTGTTAAAAAGACTGTCATTGCTCCAGAGTTTGGTTTTAGCTCTTTGGTCAAATATAAGTTGGTTGTAGATGCTTGGATTGATTTCTGTTTTTCTGTCTGTTCCAATGGTCTGTCCATCTGTTTTTGTACCAATACCAGGCTGTTTTGATTATAATTGCCTGGTAGTGCATCGTGAAATCTGGTATTGTGTTGCCTCTGGCTTTGTTTTTGTTGTATAAGATTGCTTTAGCTATTCGGGTCTCAAGGGTTTCCATATGAATTTCAGCATCATTTTTTTCTATATCTGAGAAGAATGTCCTTGGTATTTTGTTTGGAATTGCATTGAATTAGTAAATTGTTTCAGTAGTGTGGACATTTTGTTGATATTAATTATTCTGATCCATGAACATGGAAGATTTTTCCATTTTTTGTATCTTCTTCTATTTCTTTCTTTAATGTATTGTAATTCTCATCATAGAGATCTTTGACATTCTTAGTTAAATTTATTCCAAGGTATTTGATTTTTTTGTAGCTATTGTGAATGGGATTGATCATAGAAGCTCTTTCTCAGCTGTGCCATTGTCTGTGTATACAAAGGCTATTGATTTTATACCTTGCAACATTATCAAACTCTTCTATGACTTCCAATAGTCTTTCAGTGGAGTCTTTTGGATCCCCTATATATAGAATCATGTCATCTGCAAATAGGGATAGTTTGACTTCCTCCTTCCCAATTTGTAGCCTTTTAATTTCTTTTTCTTGCCTAATGGCTCTGGCTAAAACTTCCAGGACAACATTGAAAAGCAATGGGGAGAGTGGGCATCCTTGTCTGGTTTCAGATCTCAGTAGGAATGCCTCCAATTTTTCCCCATTCAATAGGATGCTGGCCGTGGGTTTTTCATAAATTGCCTTGATCATGTCAAGGAATGTTTCTTCTGTACCCAGTTTGCTTAGAGTTTTCATTATGAAAGGTATTGTATTTTATCAAATGCTTTCTCTGCATCCATTGAGATAATCATATGGTTTTTGTTCTTCAGTTAATTAATATAATGTATCACATTGATTAATTTGTGAATGTTTGTGAATGTTGAACCATCCCTGCATACCAGAGATAAATCCACTTGGTCTGGGTGAATGATTTTTTTTTTTCATTTTCGATTCTCTTTATATACAGAAGATCAGTTTAGCATACATTAAGTAAAGATTTCAACAGTTTGCTCCCACACAGAAACATAAAGTGAAAAATAATAGATGATTTTTTAAATGATGATGAAATCAGATCAGACCTATTGTCATGTTTAATCCCAGTGAGAGTCAAGTTGGGAATTGATAATTTCTTCTTCTTCTTCTTCTTCTTCTTCTTCTTCTTCTTCTTCTTCTTCTTCTTTTTTTTTTTTTCAGAAGATCAGTTTAGTATACATTAAGTAAAGATTTCAACAGTTTGCACCCCCATAGAAACACAAAGTGAAATATACTGTTTGAGTACTCGTTATAGCATTAAGTCTCAATGTACAGCACATTAAGGACAGAGATCCTACATGAGGAGTAAGTGCACAGTGACTCCTGTTGTTGACTTTACAAATTGACACTCCTGTTTATGGCATCAGTAATCTCCCTATGCACCAGTCATGAGTTTCCAAGGCTACGGAAGCCCCTTGAGTTCTCCAACTCTTATCTTGTTTAGACACGGTCATAGTCAAAGTGGAGGTTCTCTCCTCCCTTCAGAGAAAGGTACCTCCTTCTTTGAAGACCTGTTCTTTCCACTGGGATCTCACTCACAGAGATCTTCCATTTAGGTGTTGTGTTTTTTTTTTTTTTTTTTTTTTTTTTTGCCAGAGTGTCTTGGCTTTCCATGCCTGAAATATTCTCATGGGCTTTTCAGCCAGATCGGAATGCCTTTAGGGCTGATTCTGAGGCCAGAGTGCTGTTTAGGACATCCGCCAATCTATGAGTCTGCTGAGTATCTCGCTTCCCATGTTGGATCACTCTCCCCTTTATTTATTCTATCGGTTAGTATTAGCAGGTACTAGACTTGTTTATGTGCTCCCTTTGACTCTTAGTCCTTTCATTATGATCAATTGTGAACTGAAATTGATCACTTGGACTAGTGAGATGGCATTGGTACATGCCACCTTGATGGGATTAAATTGGAGTCCCCTGGTATGTTTCTAACTCTACCATTTGGGGCAAGTCAGCCCGAGCATGCCCCAAATTGTACATCTCTTCCCTCTCTTATTCCCACTCTTATGTTTAACAGGGATCACATTTCAGTTAAATTTCAACACTTAAGAATAACTGTGTATTAATTACAGAATTAAACCAGTCATATTAAGTAGAACAGACAAAAAAAACTACTAAGAGGGATAATGTATTAAGTTGTTCATTAACAGTCAGGGCTATGCTGACCAAGTCACCGTTTCTCATAGTGTCCATTTCACTTCAACAGGTTTCCTTTTTGGTGTTCAGTCAGTTGTCACCAATCAGGGAGGACATATGGTATTTGTCCCTTTGGGACTGGCTTATTTCACTCAGCATGATGTGTTCCAGATTCCTCCATTTTGTTGCAAATGACTGGATTTCGTTGTTTCTTACTGCGGTATAGTATTCTAAAGAGTACGTATCCCATAATTTCTTTATCCAGTCTGCGTTGATGGGCATTTTGGTTGGTTCCAGGTCTTGGCTATTGTGAATTGTGCTGCAATAAACATTAGGGTGAAGACCGCTCTTTTGTTTGCCAATTTAAATTCCTTTGGGTAAATTCCAAGGAGTGGGATGGCTGGGTCGAATGGTAGGGTTATATTCAGGTTTCTGAGGAATCTCCAGACTGACTTCCATAGTGGCTTGACCAGTTTGCATTCCCACCAACAGTGGGTTAGTATCCCTTTTTCCCCACATCCTCTCCAGTATCTGTTGTTGGTAGATTTCTGTATGTGCGCCATTCTAACCGGGGTGAGGTGAAACCTCATTGTGGTTTTGATTTGCATTTCTCTGATTGCTAGTGATCTTGAACATTTTTTCATGTGCCTGTTGGCCATTTGGATTTCCTCTTTTGAAAAATGTCTATTGAGGTCCTTGGCCCATCTCTTAATTGGGTTGTTGGTTTTGTTTTTGTGGAGTTTCTTGATCTCTTTGTAGATTCTGGTTATTAACCCTTTATCTGTTGCATAGTTTGCAAATATTTTTTCCCATTCTGTCGGTTGTCTCTTCACTCTCCTGACTGTTTCTTTTGCAGTACAGAAACTTCTCAATTTGATGCAATCCCAATAGTTGATTTTGGCTTTGACTGCCTGTGCCTCCCGGGTCTTTTCCGGAAATTCTTTGCCTGTGCCAATATCTTGAAGGGTTTCTCCAATGTTCTCTAATAACTTGATGGTGTCAGGTCGTAGATTTAGGTCTTTAATCCATGTTGAGTGGATATTTGTGTAAGGTGTAAGGTAGGGGTCTTGCTTCATGCTTCTGCACGTGGAAATCCAGTTTTCCCAGCACCGTTTATTGAATAGACTGTCCTTACTCCAGGAATTGGTTTTAGATCCTTGATCAAATATCAGTTGGCTGTAGATGTTTGGGTTGATTTCTGGTGTTTCAGTTCTGTTTCATTGGTCTATCCATCTGTTTCTGTACCAGTACCATGCTGTTTTGATTATAACTGCCCTGTAGTATGTCCTGAAATCTGGTATTGTGATGCCTCCTGCTTTGTTTTTGTTGTACAAGATTGCTTTAGCTATTCGAGGTCTCTTGTGCCTCCATATAAATTTCAGCACCATTTTTTCCAGATCTGAGAAGAAGGTCTTCGGTATCTTGATTGGTATTGCATTGAATCTATAAATTGCTTTTGGGAGAATGGACATTTTGATGATATTGATTCTTCCAATCCATGAGCATGGAAGATTTTTCCATTTCTTGGTATCCTCTTCTATTTCTTTCTTTAAGGTTTTGTAATTTTCATCGTAGAGATCTTGAACGTCCTTGGTTAAGTTTATTCCAAGGTATTTGATTGTTTTTGTAGCTATTGTGAATGGGATTGATCTTAGAAGTTCTTCCTCATCCATGGCATTGTCTGTCTATACAAAGGCTGTTGATTTTTGTGCATTGATTTTATACCCTGCTACTTTGCCAAAATCTTCTATGAGTTCCAATAGTCTCTTAGTAGAGTTCTTTGGGTCCCCTCGCGTTCCAGCGCTGGTGTGTTGAGTCTGCCGCTGGTGTCCCGAACTGTGGGCTCCCACACTCTCCACGCAGGTCCACTGTGAATCACATGTTCCAGAAGAGTTTCTTCTGCTGTTTCCTCCCCTACTCTTCCTTGAACCTGCAGTATCTCCACTTTTATTAAACTGTCTCTCCCTGAACTATCAGTGTGCTCCCCTCCTATTCCGCCATCTTGCCTCCTTCCTGGGTGAATGATCTTTCTGATGTGTTTTTGGATTTGATGGGCTAGATTTTGTTAAGGATTTCTGCATCTATGTTCATCAGGAAAATTGGTCTGTAGTTCTCTTTCTCTGTTTTATCTTTTTCAGGTTTAGGAATTAAGATAATGCTGGCTTCATAGAATTATTCTATTTTATTACTAATTTTATTTTATTACTAATAATAATGTCTATTTTTCAATAGAGGGACTTAGAATATACAAACCTAGTGTGACAAGGTAAAACATTCTCATTTGATAGTGTCAATACTTTGCCTTTTTTTTTTTTTCCAGATTTATATATTTGAAAGTTAAACAGCGAGAGGAGAGGCAGAGAGAGAAAGAGGGGTCTTCCATCCCTGGTTCACTCCCCAGTTGGCCACAACAGCAGGAGCTGAGCCGAACTAAAGCCAGCAGCTAGGAACTTCTTCTGGGTCTCCACGCGGGTGCAGGGGCCCAAGGACTTGGGCCATTTTCTACTGCTCAGGCCATAGCAGGGAGCTGGATTAGAAGTGAAGCAGCCGGGTCCCGAACCGGCACCCATATGGGATGCCTATGCTTCAGGCCAGAGTGTTAACCCACTGCGCCACAGCACCAGCCACATTTATCTTCATTCATAAATCAGAGCTTTGCAGGGTACAGAATTCTGGGTTGACAGGTTTTTTTTTTTTCTCTTAAGACTTGTACTATATCTTGCCATTCTCTCCTAGTCTGTAGGGTTTCTGATGAGAAGTCTGCTGTGAGTCTGATAGGAGATCCTCTGAAAGTAATCTGGTGTTTTTCTCATGCACATTTTAGAATCTTTTCTTTATGTTTTGCTGCAGAGAGTTTGATTACAATGTGTTGTGGTGAAGATCTTTTCTGGTCATGTCCATTCGGAATTCTGTGTGCTTCCTGAAACTTGGATTTCCCTTTATGTCTCCAAATTAGGGAAGTTTCCTGTTATTATTTCACTAAAAATGCCTTCTTTTTTTTTTAAAGATTTATTTATTTATTTGAAGGTCAGAGTTACACACAGAGAGAAGAGGCAGAGAGAGAGAGAGACAGAGAGAGAAAAAGAGAGAGAGAGAGAGAGAGAGGTCTTCTAACCGATGGTTCACTCCCCAATTGGGCGCAACAGCCGGAGTTGCGCCTATCCGAAGCCAGGAACCAGGAGCTTCCTTTGTGTCTCCCTTGTGGGTACAGGGGCCCAAGGACTTGGGCCATCCTCCACCACTTTCCCAGGCCACAGCAGAGAGCTTGATTGGAAGTAGAGCAGCCGGGTTTCGAACTGGCACCCATATGGGATGCCCACGCCTCAGACCAGGGCATTAACCCATTGCGCCACAGCACCAGCCCCTAAAAAGGCCTTCTAATCCTTTCTGTTTTCCCACGCTTTTAGTAACTCCTAGAACCTATATGTTGGGGCATTTGATAGTATCCTGTGGATTCCTAACAGTGTTTTTCAGTTTTCTGATTTCTTCTTCTTGGTTTGGTGTGACTGTATTACTTCCTGTGATTTTTCTTCTAAGTCAGATTTTTTTTCTAAGTCAGATATTATTATAAGGCCTTCCACTGCATTTTTTTATTTGTTCTATTGAATTCTTTATCTCCAAGATTTCATTTTGTTTTCTCTCTAAGATCTCAATTTCATGGGAGATATTTGCTTTCATTTCATTTACACATTTTATTAGTTCATGCATTTGCTTCTGATTACTTCTGAGTAATCCTACAATCAATTTTTTGAATTCCATTTCTGGCATTGCTACAGTCTCTTCATCTTCACAATCTAGTATTGAAGTGTTGTGATCTTTTGGGGGGTGTCATATTGTCTTCCTTATTCTTTCTTGAATTGGTGAGTTTATCATTTGGCTTTTGTGGAGATACTCATTGGTTTCTTTGTTTTTTTCACTGTGGCAGCTTTTATCTTTGGACTATGCCTCTGTTGATTGGTGGAGTGTCTACTGTTTTGTTGCAGGCTGATCGGGGAGAGAGAAATGTGTCCCCCCACTTTTTTTCCTCTTCTAGTTTGGCAGGTACACCATCCCTCACACGACTCCAAGCCAGATCCCCTCCATCCTCTTCCTGCAGCTTTATTGCCAGTGGCTTGGGCTGCTGCAGACTGGTCTCACCTCATTTTCAAAAGCTGGTATGGTGGCTCTTGGCTGCTGGGGTCCTGAGTTGTGTGTGTCCACACCTTCCACGTAGGTCCACAGTGTCCCTCTAATTTGCATGGTGTTTCCTCTGCCATTTTCTCTCTAACTCTTCCCTGAGACTGCACTCTCCACTTTTTTAAAAAACTATCTTCTTGTAGACTAGAGCAGTAAGCTCCCTCTCTACTGTGCCATCTTAATCTTCTAGTTAATACTTTTAAAACATCAGCCGTTTCCCCCCACTCTCCCTTTAGGAGGTTTGTGTGCCACCCATTCCTGAGCCTTTTGAAGATTATGTCATGTAAATAGAGCTGGTTCTTTTCCCATTGTCAATTTGGGATTCATGTGTCTGCTTAATCAGTTGCCTCTTATCCATCTGCTTTTTTTAATAAAACACTTTAATAAATATAAATTTTGAAAGTACAACTTTTGGATTGTAGTGGTTCTTCCTCCCGTAACCACCTTCCCACCCGCAAACCATCCCATCTCCTACTCCTTCTCCCATCCCATTCTTCATTAAGATTCATTTTTAATTATCTTTATATACAGAAGATCAATTCTATACTGAGTAAAGTTTTCAACAGTTTGCACCCACACAGACACATAAAGTACTGTTTGAAGACTAGTTTTACCATTAATTCGCATAGTGCAACACATTAAGGACAGAGGTCCTATGCCTCCTAAGCTTCATATCTGAGTCACGGCACCATTATCCCTCCTAGGCTTCATATCCGAGTCACGGCACCATTATGTCGCTCCCCCATTCGCGGAGGAACGACACAGGACCCTGCGCTGTTCTTTTGTCTGCTCGGCCCTTCCCGGGTTTGCTGCTGGTTCTTCCTGGGTTGGCTGCCGATCTTTCCACCTCCGTGGAAGGGCGGCTCCCCCTGCCACTTTCCCCACTTCCGCGGGGAAGCAGCACACCGCTGGCCGGCTCTCTCGGGGGCTGCTCAGATGTTATCTGGATGTTCCCTTTAGATGTTCCTGGTGCATGTTGTCTCTCTCCTCCTTTATAGTCCTCTTCCACCAATCCCAACTCTGCTACCCACATGCCGAGCACACTGCTCTCCTCCAATCAGGAGCAGGATCAGCTCCTGCAGCTCAATCAAATTGGTGAGAGGCAGCTGTGTAGAAGTTGTTTACTCCTCTCCCAGCACCATATTGTGGGAGAGCAGATGCATAGAATAAGTCTTAATTCCAGTAACTTAGTCTAGTCCGAGTTGCTCCCCACAAGGTCCTACATGGGGAGCAAGTACACAGTGTCTCCTGTTGTTGATTTAACAATTGACACTCTTATTTATGAAGTCAGTAATCACCCAAGGCTCTGGGTCATGAGCTGCCAAGGCTGTAGAAGCCTCTTGAGTTCACAAATTCTGACCTTATTTAGTTCTCTCCTCCCTTCAGAGAAAGGTACCCCCTTCTTGATGGCCCATTCTTTCCGCTGGGATCTCACTCACAGAGATCTTTCATTTAGGTCATTTTCTGCCACAGTGTCTTGGCTTTCCATATCTGAGAAACTCTCATGGGCTTTTTAGCCAGATCCAAATGCCTTAAAGGCTGATTCTAAGGCCAGAGTGCTGTTTAGGGCATTTGTCATTCTGTGAGTCTGCTGTGCATCCTACTTCCCAAGTTGGGCCATTCTCTCCTTTTTAATTCTATCAATTATTATTAGCAGACACTAGTCTTATTTATGTGATCCGTTTAACACTTAATCCTATCTTTATGATCAGTTATGAACTTAAACTGATACCTTTAACTAGTAAGGTGGCACTGGTACCTGCCAACTTAATGGGATTTGGAGTCCCATGACACGTTTTTAGCTTTACCCTTTTACACTTTTACTTGCTGCCCCTCCCCTTCATTCTTCCTGAGTTCATTTCATCTGTCTTCCCAAAAGTTGTATCTAATATCCTTCCAGTTCAGCCTGAAAGACTCATTTAGTGTTTCTTATAGGATAGGTCTACTAGCATATTTCCTCTTAGTTGTTAATCTTTTTCAGGACTTCCTGTACTCATAATCACTTTTTCTCTTACTGTTTCCAAGATTCTTGTCTTTGATTATGGAGTGCCTAAGTGAGGTTGTCTTTATGTTTATGCAGTTGGAGCTCATTGAGCTATGACATGCAAATTAACTTTTATTTCAATTTTAGTAGAGTGGTTTTTGCAACAGCTTTAAGTTTACAGAAAAATGGCAAGAAAGTGGAGTTCCTATAACCCTTCCCCCCATATATAGTTTATTGTTACCATCTTTAGTGTGGTACCTTTGTTGCAATTAAACTAATATTTATATATTAGTTTATATTTTTAATATTTTATTTGGGGGAAAGAGAGAGAGACCTACCTCATCCACTGCTTTGCTCTTCAAATGCCTGCAGCTAGGAGCTGGGAACTCAAACCAGATATCCTATGTGAAGCAGGAGCTAAATTCTTGAGCCATCACCGGTGCACAGAGATTTCCTTAAATTCTTTGAACTAGTAAGGGACAGGAATTAATTTGTAAAAGGTGTTTATTCATTTAGTGCTGATATTTTAGTGGTTGAAATTTAAGTGTTTTAGCAGAATCTCCCCATATTTGCTTTCTAATAGAGGTTTAGAGTAGAGTGGTGGTCAAGTTCGTTGGAAGAAAATGAGTTGAACAACTAATTCGGTTGTAGGATTTTCATTAATATGCCCATGGGCACTGAGAATCTTCATTGTGGGGATAAGACACATTGTATTTTTCAATCATATTGGGCCATTAAACTGTTTCTTGGCCCAAATTTTAGCAAATGCTACTAGAGTTTAACCTAAATGTTACAATGTTTTGAAACCTTTAGCAATCCACAAATATAATGTTAGAAAAATAAGTAAGACTGAAGAGGAGATAATTTTTAAGTATTTTGGGCAGTTTCCTTTATGGCTTTTTTTTAATTTATTTTTATTGGAAAGGTTGAGAGACAAAGATAGACAAAGAATTATTTTCCATCCACTGGTTTATGCCCCAGATGCCCACAACTGGGACAGGACGAGGCCAAAACTCAGAACCTAGAACTCATCCAGATCTCACACATGGGTGGCAGGTCCACAGGTACTTGAGCCATCACCTGCTGCCTCCCAGGATGTGCATTAGCAGGAAGCTGGATTTGGAAGCAGAGCTGGACCTTGAACTCAGGCACCCTGATATAGAATGCCCATGTTCCACCTGGTATCTGAACCACTGTACCGATTACCTGTCCCAAAAAGGAAATTTTGAATGAGAGAAATCAACCAGCCATGATTTTGAGTAAAAAAGTAAATACGTAAAAGTTGTTTGCTAGCATGCTTTATGAGTGTGTGGGTACAAGTTTGTATAAGTCTTTCACACATTTCTTTTTCTGTTTCACATATTTTTTAAAGCCTCATGGGACGTATTACCATTGCTGGATGCCTGGTATGTTTAGGAAGCCCGGCAACATGAAAGGTATCTGAATTGGCACAGGCATTTCCTTGATTCCGAGCACTAGAAGACCCAGACCTGCCTTTATTCTAAATGGTAGACAATCTCATCTCATTTGCATTATTAGTATTCACAAATGTTTAAAAGTTTCAGTTCCAATTCTGCTATTAAAGGCCAGCTTCAAATTTCTGTGAGTCTGGGGCTGGTGTTGTGGTACAGGAGGTGAAACTGCTGCTTGCGGCACCAGCATACCATATGAAGTGCCAGTTAAGTCTCAGCTGCTATGCTTTCAGTCCAGCTTCCTGCTAGTGCCTCCAGGAAGGCAGAAAAAGACGGCCCATGTGCCTGAGTCCCTGACACCCACATGAGAGACCAGGATAGAGTTCCTGGCTCCTTATTTCAGCCTGACCAAGTCCTGGCTGTTGCAGTCACTTGGGAAGTGAACCAGTGGATGGAAGATGTCTCTCTCTCTCCCTCTCTGAATCTCTTTCTCTAAAGTAAATTTTTTTTTTTTTTCAAAATCTCTCTAAATTGGAGGGGGAGGGGAGCCTATGGTACAGCAGGTTAAGCCTTTACTTGCAACACCAGAATCTCATTTTAGAGTGCCTGGTTGAAGTCCCAGCTACTCTGTTTTCAGTGCAGCTTGGGAAGGCAGCTGATGATGGCTCAAGTACTTGGGGCCCTTGCCACCTGCTCAGGAGACCTGGAAGGAGTTCTTAGCTGCTGGCTTCAGCATGGCCTAGACCTGTCTCTTGTGGCCCTTGGGGAGTGAACCAGCAAATCAAAGATATATTCCTCCCTTTCTCCCTCTGTTCTCTCTGTCTCTCTGTCACTCTGCCTTACAAAACAATAAATAAATAATTTTCAAAAAAATTGTGTTGAGGAAAAGAACATATACACTAGGTAGGTTTTGCTAAATTTCTTCTTTGATGTATATGAGGGTACTTCAGAAGTTTGTGGAAAAATGGAATTAAAAGATAAGTTTAGGGGCAAATATTTGAAGTAGCAGTTAAAACGCCACTTAGGATGCCTGCATCCCGTATCTGAGTACCTGGGTCTGAATGCCTGCTCCACTCCCTATTCTAGCTTCCTGCCAGTGCTGACCCTTGCAGGCACCAGATGATGGCTCAGGAAGTTGGGTCCCTGTCACCTCTGTGGAAGACCCAGATTGAGCTCTCAACCAGCTCCAGCTGTTGCAGGCATTTGGAAAGTGAACCAGTGAAAAAGATCTCTGTTTCTGTCTCTTCCCCCCACCCACCCCCAATCCTGTCACTCTGCCTTTCAAATAAATAAATAAATCATTAAAAGAATTCTCTATAAACCTGGGGTCCAGTTGAACAGCAAGTTAAACCAACACTTGCAAAACAGGCATCCCTTATCAAAGTGCCATGTTCCTAGCTGCTCTGCTTCTGATCTAGCTTCCTGCTAATGTACTTGGGAAGTCAGTAGAAGATGGACCAGTACCTGGGTCCCTACCATCCTTGTGGGAAACCAGGATGGAGTTTCTGGGTCCTGGCTTTAGTCTGGCTGTTGGGGCTATTTGAGGAGTAAATCAGCAGTTGGAAGATTTCTCTTTGTTTCCCTCTTTCTTTTCTCCCCTCTCTCCCTCCTATTCTTCTCTTTCTCTTTCCTCCCCTCTCTCCCTCTCCATCTTTTTCTGTTGTTCTGCCTTTCAAATAAATAAACAAAATAAGTCTTTTAAAAAATCTCTGTAAATCTGTTATGAAGACAATTGATAGTATTTCACTTTTTTTTTTTAAAGAATAATAGCGCTTACTACTTATAGAACCAATGGCTAAGTCATAAAATTGATCATTGAAAACAAAACTGAGCAGGCATTTGGCATAGTGGTTAAGATGCCTCCTGAGAAGCCCACATCCCATACTGGAGTGCCTGGGTTTGGATTCTGGCTCTGCTTCTGGTTCCAACTTCTGGCTAATGTACATCCTGGGAAGAGCAGGTAATGGCTCAAGTATATGGGTTCCTGCCACTCATGTGGGAGACTTAAAGATTGGGTTCTTGGCTCCTGGCTTTGGCCTAGCCCAAGCTGTTGCAAGAACTTGGGGAAATAAAGCAGCAGATAAAAAAAAAAAAAACCCAGCCGGCGCTGTGGCTCACTTAGCTAATCCTCCGCCTGTGGCACCGGCATCCTGGGTTCTGTCCTGGTTGCTCCTCTTCCAGTCCAGTTCTCTGCTGTGGCCCGGGAAGGCAGTGGAGGATGGCCCAGGTCCTTGGGCCCTGCACCTGCATGGGAGACCAGGAGGAAGCACCTGGCTCCTGGCTTCACACTGGTGCAGCGCGCCGACCGTAGCGGCCATTTGAGGGGTGAACCAATGGAAAAGGAAGACCTTTTTCTCTGTCTCTCTCTCTCACTGTCTAACTCTGCCTGTCAAAAACAAAAACAAAAACAAACAAACAAACAAAAACAACCCTGTCTGTCTGCCTTTCAAGTAAGTAACAAAAAAAAAAAATGAAATGAAAGAAAAAACATATTTGCGTGTTTATAAGCATTTTGTGTAGTCAAAGTATTTGGGTTCTTGGAATTTGAATATAAACAAAAGAGCTGTCATAAATTGCAATTGGTGGGGTAGATGTTATAGCACGGGGGTTAAGCTGTTTCTTGGGACACCCACATCCCACATCAGAGTACTTGGGATCTAGTCCCACCACTGCTTTCCATTCAGCTTCTTGCCAGTATGCACCCTGGGAGGCAGCAGATGATAGCTTAAATAGTTGAATCCTTGTCACCCACAAGGGAAACCTGGATGGAGTTCCTGGCTCCTGGCTTCAGTCTGGCTCAGCCCTAGCTGTTGGAGGCTTTAGGGGAGTAAATCAATATCTCTTCTCCTTCTCCGTCTCCCTCTCTTTCCCCATCTCTGTTGCTCTGCATTTCAAACAAATAACAATAAATTTTTTTAAAAGCAATTGCAGTCTGTATACAACTGTTGTTTTTGTGCAAGACTTAATGACTATAATCTGTTGTAACCAATCCAGGAAATGCAAGACTCTGTTTTGAATTGTGTATATCTTTTCTTCCTGTAGTAGATGACATGGAACTGAACTCAGAATAGTGTGAATCCAACACAGCCCCATATCTGCCTGCTTTCAGCTGTGATTTTTTGATTCAGTGTGAAATTCATTTCACTTGCCCTTCCTTTCTTCAAAATCAAAACCATTTCTGAACTTCTCTCTAAGTGTGTCCCTTATTCTAAATCATCAAAAATATAAATGGATCTGATCTCTTCAAATCTCCAGGGATGTTGACACCAGCTGAGGGACATTCATGGATGTCATGAAGAATTTAGATTAGGAACAATTTCAAGACAAGGGGTGCTAATTCTTAGGAAACTGGCACAGTGTCAAACACTCACAAACTCTGGACAGTTCAGTAATTAAAACCATGGTCTTCAACTATGTTTTTGCACCTCGGCATACTAGAGAGGAAAGATGTTTACTGTAGTATATTCTAGTGCATCGTGGACTGTATTTTGGTGACCCCCCCCCCCAATCTCTGTTAATGCTGGATACCGTATGAATCCTTTTCTCTGATGAACCTACTTTGTTTTTGTTGTTAACGTCTAGCTTCATAGAAGAGGACAGTTTTTGAGCCTGAGAATTTACAAGTGTTGGAAAAGACTGCATTTATATGTATTCTTTCTATTTTTCTTTTAGTGCCATTTTCCATTTCAAAATGCCTTTGAACTTCTGATACATGCAGACTGACAACTCTCAAGGCCACAGCAGAGGGGACATCCTTGCTCTTGAAGCCTAGCTAGCTGCCCTGACTGAAGGAGTGTCCCTGACTGCTGTTTGCGATGCTGAGGAAGTTGATACGGAAGAGACTTCTTTTTGGTCCCACTAAATACTTGTTTGTAGTGCTTGTTTTCTCCCTCGTCACCTTCTCGGTCTTAAGGATTCATCAAAAGCCTGAGTTTGTAAGCGTCAGACACCTGGAGCTGCTTGAGGAGAACCCTAGTAGTCATATTAACTGCACCAAAGTGTTGCAGGGTGATGTTGAGGAAATCCAGAAGGCGAAACTTGAGATGGTGACGGTGAAATTCAGGAAGCGCCCTCGGTGGACCCCAGACGACTACGTCAACATGACCAGTGACTGCACCGCTTTCATCAAGAGGCGCAGATATATTGTGGAGCCGCTAAGTAAAGAAGAGGCGGAGTATCCCATAGCTTATTCTATTGTGGTTCATCACAAAATCGAAATGCTTGACAGGCTCTTGAGGGCCATCTACATGCCTCAGAATTTCTATTGCATTCACGTGGACAAAAAGTCAGAGGAATCTTTTCTAGCTGCGGTCATGGGCCTGGCGTCCTGTTTCAGTAACGTCTTCGTGGCCAGTCAGCTGGAGACTGTGGTCTATGCCTCGTGGAGTCGGGTTCAGGCCGACCTCAACTGCATGAAGGACCTCTACAAGATGAACGCGGACTGGAAGTACTTGATCAACCTTTGCGGTATGGATTTCCCTATTAAAACCAACCTGGAAATAATCCGGAAGCTCAAGTCGTTAATGGGCGAAAACAACCTGGAAACCGAGAGGATGCCAGCCAATAAGGAAGAGAGGTGGAAAAAGCGTTATGTCATCGTGAACGGAAAGCTCACAAACACAGGGACCGCCAAGGCGCGCCCTCCCCTCCAAACTCCTATTTTCTCGGGCAGCGCCTACTTTGTGGTCAGTAGGGAGTATGTGAGGTACGTGCTGGAGAATGAAAGCATCCAGAAGTTTATGGAGTGGGCACAGGACACCTACAGCCCGGATGAGTATCTCTGGGCCACTATCCAAAGGATCCCGGAAGTGCCGGGCTCTCTGTCCTTGAGCCACAAGTATGACTTGTCCGACATGCGCGCGGTTGCCAGGTTTGTCAAGTGGCAGTACTTTGAAGGCGATGTTTCCAAGGGCGCGCCCTACCCGCCCTGTAATGGGGTCCACGTGCGCTCCGTGTGCGTGTTTGGAGCTGGCGACTTGAACTGGATGCTGCGCAAGCACCACTTGTTTGCCAACAAGTTTGACATAGATGTCGACCCCTTTGCCATCCAGTGTTTGGATGAGCACCTGAGGCATAAAGCCCTGGAGACTTTAAAACACTGACCTTTGGAGGCCACTGGAGGGATATTAAGAAGAAAGCACAAAATGTACCCCGTCCACTTTCTCTGCCTTGCCAAGAAGTGTCAGAAAATCTGTGTGGGGTCCTCCTTGGGGAGGCGATTCTTAAGTCTTCATGTCAGGGAAGCCGCATGGTTTCTGCAGAGCACAATGGGCGAGAGAGGCTAGAGCATTAAGTGTGTACCTGGGGGTCAAGTGGGAGGGCGTGGCAGCTGGAGGCCAGGGCAGGTGGCCAGGTGTTTCAGAGGGGGCCAGGGTGGCCGATGCAAAATCAACCTGCTAAAAGCTCAGGGACTTCACAAAGTGAGATTTGACTTGTGCCAAAACTATCTCAAGAATTTTACAAATGACAGTTTCTTGATGTGAATAAATATACAGCAGCAATCATGATACCGTTCATTGTCCATGTTTTATTTGTTGAAATAGAAATTTGATTTTATTCTTAAATGTTCCTTTATGGAAATAGTTTATTTTCTGCTGTGATACTGTGCTGTGTAGTGTGTCTCTGTATGTCATCTCAGGGAGCTTAAAATGGACTTGTTTAATGTTAATATTCCTGGTTTATTTTTGCATATAATAATGCACATGTTTTAAGAAAAATGACAATTTGTATTTTAGTTGATTTCTATAAATCATCTTAGAAAAATTTAATTAGAAAAATTAAAGTACTTTTTCATGACAGTTACTCCAAGAGCATTGTTCAGGTTTTCTGGATACTTGTTTCTGTACATCCCCCAGTCTTCTCAGCCCCTACTGTCAAGCTGTGTAAAAAGCTACTTCCATAGGGTCCTGTAATACCTTCTCAGTTCTCGGAAGACCTTGACCTGATTGCCAGTAACTAGTGCGGAGAACCAAGACAGAAAGTATGTTTGGGAGGAGAGGAAGAGAGGCAAATCTATTTAGACTATTTCTGAGATCCATAGTGAGTTTTAAGAACCAGCAACTGGCACTAGCCCTTAGAAATTAAGGCTGTTGCTGATTGAACCCGCAGGATCCAGCCTCCCAGGGCCCATGCCTGCTAGGTCGCCTGTACCTCCACCAGAAAGGACCTGGCCCCTCTGCCTGGGTCCTCATACCATCTGCCTGCTGCCTGTACGTTTCCTCCTCCCTCATAACCTCCCGTGAGGAGGGAAGAAGTGTTCTGTAGTTTCACATGACATTTCTGGAAGGCCTAGGAAGGGAACTCTAAGCTTTAGACAGATAGTTTCTGTATTGGCATTACAGTGCGTGATTTTTACTTCCTCCATTTTTACCAGAAGACAGATGATTTGGTCTTGTCATAGCACTGTCACATCTCAAAGTAAATGAAGATGTGGAAGAAAAATCGTGTTATTTTGCTGAATTGATTCTGCCCAGCCAGTGAGCTTGCAGGCACTGTGAAACCTTGTCATTTAGCATTAGACTTTGACCAAGAATCAAAACCATGTGTTTTATTTTTAAACTTCAGCCAATTTAAATGGAACATGAGAAATTCCCAGTATCAGACAGTGTCAGGGTACTCAACTGAGGAGACGTTTTTATGCCTCAAAATCAGAAAACTATTTCATTTTATTGAGGTGTGTTCTTAAAAAACCCCCTCATCAGGTGCAGAGGTGGAAGTCGGGGAGTGGGCTTTTTCATGATTCTCAAGCAGCAAGTGTTGACCAAGAGGAACATGTTTGCTTTGAAAACTCAGAAGATTCTGTTGATGTGGGCTGTCCATTCCTTGGGTCCCCTCTCTACAGGCTTCTAACTCGGTTTCCTTTGAATGTCTGTCAGATATTTCTCTCATGCTTCTGTTAGCAGAAAGGTTCTATAAATTGTGTACTTTTGTAACTAAAAAACTGTGGTGGCTGGCATTGTGACCCATCAGGTCAAGCCACCACTTGTGATGCTTGGCATTGCTTATCGGAGTGTTGGTTTGAGTCCTGGCTGCTCGACTTCCCATCTAGCTTCCTGCTAATGTGCCTGGGAAGGCAATGGATGATGGCTCAAGTGCTTAGGTCATGTGGAAGGCCCAGAAGGAGCTCATTTTGGCCTGACCTAGCCCCTGCCATTGCAGCCATTTGAGGAGTGAACCAGCAGATAGAAGATTGAACTAACTCTCTCTCTTTCTCTCTCTCTCTTGCCCCCCTGCCTCCCCCATCTCCCTCTTTCTCGGTCACTCTTCCTTTCAAATAAATAAAATCAATCTTTAAAAAATTGATGAGATTTAATCATTTATTTAGTGTGCATGTCTTTGAGGAATTTTTCATTTTTTTAAAATGTGTATATCTACAGCAAAATTAAAGCAATAGTGCAGTGAATACCTTGCAACCTTCACCTGGAATCACCAGTTGTTAACATGGTGCTCCTTGCTTTAGGTTGTGTGCGTTTTAGAATTTAGCAAAATTAGAAATTAAAACTAAAAAAAAAAAAAAAAGTAATTCATCTTAACACTCTTAATGAGGTAAAACTGCATCTGATTTATATATTTTTTAAAGTTTTATTTTATTTATTTGAAAGGCAGAGTTACAGAAAGATCTTCCATCTACTGGTTCACTCCCCAAATGGCCACAGTGGTCAGGGCTGGACCAGACCAATCCAGGAGCTAGGAGTTTCTTCCAGGTCTCCCACATGGGTGCCAGGGCCCAAACCATTAGGCCGTTTGCTGCTGCTTTCTCAGGAGCATTAGCAGAGATCTGGGTTGGAAGTGAGGCATCAGGGACTTGAACAGGCACCCATATGGGATGCCAAAGTCACAGGCTGTGGCTTTACCAGCTACAATGTTGGTCCCCGATTTATATTTAAATTACAAGTTTGGGGGCAGGCTTTTGGAGCAAGTGGTCACTGGGAATGCTTGCATTCAGTATGGGAGTGCCTACGTTCAGGTCCCAGCTCTGCTCTCCAATCTAGCTTCCTACTTGTGAGCACCCTGGAAGGGAGCAGATGATGGGTCCCTGCCACCCACAGAGGAGACCAGGATGGAGTTTCTGCTTCCTAACTTTGTCCTGGTCCATCCTAGCAAAGGGAAAATCTCTCTCTCCTCATCCATGACACCCCTCCCCTCTCTCCCTCTCTTCCTCTCTCTTTTTTCTCTCTGCCTTCCAAATACATAAATATAATTTTAAAAAATAAAACTAATAGATTGCAGATTTTGAGGGTTTTTATTTAACAATAGATAGAAAAATGCGAGCTTAGAGTTTATTCCCTAAACCCCACATTAAAGCTGTGAACCCACTATCTTTCAAATAGCTGTGACATCTCATTTTAGAATGGTGTTTGCCAAAATGTGTCAGGATAGTACCCCATCCCTAATGCCTGTTAAGGACTATATGGGATTCATCATTGGGACTCAAAGTATTTTATTTTTAAACTTTTCTGCATAACTTAAAGCAGATGAAGTCCATACTACTGGGATATGCAATCTGAAGAATCAAGATGATTTGCAAAGAAATCTAATAATGTCTTCAGAAGGAGAAAAACCAAATTCTTTTGGAGTAGCTGTAAATTACTTTGTATGTTAATTATTAAACACTAATTTCTTTGTACTATTATTTAAGGTCTTTTATTGGGAGTTTTTAGAGTTGACAGTAACAAGACTAGAAGTTCTTAAACATATAAACTAAAATTTTGTGATGGAAATATCCTAGTTAATGAGCCAGTCAAGTTTTATAAATTACAGATTAAAGACAAAAATTAATAAAAATGTCTATTTTTTAAAATTCTTATTCATTTGAAAGAGCTCCCATCTGCTGGTGCACTCCCCAGATGTCCGTCAGTCCTGGATGCAATCCAGTGCTCCCACGTGGGCGTCAGGAGCCCAGTCACTAGGGCCACCTTTGTTAATCCTCAGGTTGCACACTAGCAGGAAGCTGGAGCTGGCACTGGAACCCAGGCAATCCCTTGTGGAATGCGATGTCTCAACCAGTAGGCTTAAACAACTGTTCCTGTTTATTTTACAGACAGTTACCTAGGCTCTTCCCAGACCATGCTTAACAGCCACTCGTCTTTGAGCCGGCGCCGCGGCTCACTAGGCTAATCCTCCGCCTTGCAGCACCGGGTTCTAGTCCCGGTTGGGGCGCCGGATTCTGTCCCGGTTGCCCCTCTTCCAGGCCAGCTGTCTGCTGTGGCCCGGGAGTGCAGTGGAGGATGGCCCAAGTGCTTGGGCCCTGCACCCCGTGGGAGACCAGGAGAAGCACCTGGCTCCTGCCATCGGATCAGCGATGTGTGCTGGCTGTGGCGGCCATTGGAGGGTGAACCAACGGCAAAGGAAGACCTTTCTCTCTGTCTCTCTCTCTCACTGTCCACTCTGCCTGTCAAAAAATAAAAAATAAATAAATTAATTAAAAAAAAAACATCTATTATGTTCTAGTGTCGTTCATCACATGCAGTTCACTTGAATAAAATAACATTGCATTTTTCTGTTGTGATTTGGGTAGCAAGAAGTGTTTTAGTGCATTTCATTTGTAAGATTGCACTGGACTTTTTTAGTTGCTTAGAAAACTAAAAATAATTTCTCATATGAATATATAATAAATGTAGCACTATTTCATGGTAAACATGGTTACCATAAGTTTTATCCTTTTAAATGTGGATGTAGATGAAAGCAGTTAGAATCAGTGGTGTCACCATTAAAATTGGCCATTCAGAAACCAATGCATGGTCTACACAGATTATTCCTTTTTCCCATAAACTACCAGACTCACATGTTAAATTTAGCAGTTGGTGTGCTGCTTTGCAAGGCATGAGGAGTAGTTAAAAATAAGCTTAATTCTTGGCCAGCACCATGGCTCACTAGGCTAATCCTCTGCCTGTGGCGCAGGTACACCGGGTTCTAGTCCCAGTTGGGGGGCCGGTTCTGTCCCGGTTGCTTCTCTTCCAGTCCAGCTCTGTGCTGTGGCCCGGGAAGGCAGTGGAGGATGGCCCAAGTGCTTGGGCCCTGCACCTGCATGGGAGACCAGGAGGAAGCACCTAGCTCCTGGCTTTGGATCGGTGCAGTGTGCTGGCCGTAGTGGCCATTTGAGGGGTGAACCAACGGAAGGAAGACCTTTCTGTCTCTCACTAACTCTGTCAAAAAAAAAAAAAAAAAAAAACTTAATTCTCGAGGCAGACATGTCAGAGGGGAAGAGAATGTGGCAAAAACATAATTTAACACAGATTACGCAGGAGAAAATTGAAACACCTGAAAGGGAGGGCTTGAGAAGCACGCAGCTGCGTGGCCTGGGTTGCATCTAGGACACTGATGATGCTTCCGCTGTCTCTGCTAAGGGAGCCGAGCTGTTTTCCAGTAGTGGCTTACTCCTCCCCTCAAGTATTGAGGGGCTGCTTCAAAGGCCATCACACTGGTGATGTGTTACAAAGCCTAGTTAGATGAAAGCCCCAGTTCAGATGAAAGTGGCAAAACTGATAGACCTCAGAACTTTTTCTTTAAAATGTCACCATTTTACATATCCTTTATAGGCCTCCCTTTGAAACATTGCATTTTTAACACACACCTTAAAGTTTTCAGACTTGCTATCAGGATACTGACTTAATTTTTTGGATATAATAGACCCAAACTGGAAATGAGTGTATCTATTAGAAAAGAAAAAACTTGTCAGTACCGCAGATGCTGTGATCACCAAGTAGGAATCTCAGGAACCTCATCTAAGAGTTAATCTGAAATTACCATATCGCTACAAATATCTAAAAGTAAATACTTTGCCTGCATTCAAGCAAAAATGTGGTTTTAAGATGTAATAGGAGTGGCCGACACTGTAGCATAGTAGGCTACATGGGATGCTGGCACCACAGGTTCGTGTCCCAACTGCTCCTCTTCCAATCCAGCTCTCTGCTGTGGCCTGGGATAGCAGTGGAGGATGGCCCAAGTCCTTGACCTCTGCACCCTCGTGGGAGACCCAGAAGAAGCTCCTGGCTCCTGGGTTCGGATTGGCTCAGCTCCAGCCGTTGCAGCCATTTGGGGAGTAAACCAGCAGATGGAAGACCTGTCTCTCTGTTTCTCCCTCTCTGTGTCTATAACTCTGCCTCTCAAATAAATATATAAAATCTTAAATGTAATAGGAATCTGTTACCATTCATCATGCCAACAAGCTGTGTCCAATTTATAGAGAAAATGAGGATGTGTTTAGGACATACATGTAGAAAATAGAAGACCTGTATAATTGGAAAATACACTGTGCTCCATGTCCCTCCCTTCCAGGTCAGTTCACCAATTAAATGCAAGTTCAAGTTAAATGCAAGTATTGGTAAAATTATTCTAAATATCCTCTGAAAGACAGTAGCTAGGAATATGTTGAAGAGGAAAGTAATGAACTCTTATACTAAATACAGTGTCACTTTTTAAAAAAAAATTGGATGTCCTGGGATTTTTTTTCAAAGTTTATTTATTTTTGTTAAAGTTTATTTATTTTTGTTTGAAAAACCAAGCAACAGAGACAGAATGATCTCCCGTGCACTTTATTCGCTCCCCAAATCCTGTAACAACAGGAGCCATCAGGCTGAAGCCAAGAGCCTAGAACTCCATTCAGGTCTCCTATGGGGGTGGCAGGGACCCAAGCACTTGAGGCATCATCTACAGCCAATATGGTGAACATCAGCAGGAAGTGGAATCAGAAGCAAAGCTGGTACCGGAAACCAGGCATTTCCTTATGGCATGTGGGTGTCCCAGATGGCAGCTTAGCACATGGTAGCACAATGCCCACTTCTAATGTCCCATTTTGAAGCTAAAGCACATTAAAAGTGTGCTGTTACCTTACATTTGGGCTCCCAGACCAGTGCCACGGTAACCCAGAAACAGATGTTAGTGTAAATAAAGTTTTACAAAGAAACTTTCAGAAGGGAAGCATAAACTTTTGGAGAAGGTTAAAATATAGCTTAATACTCACCCAAATCCTGATGGAATAAAAATGAAAATGGGGGCCTGCATTGTGGCATAGCAGGTAAAGTTGCCACCTGCAATGCCAGCATCCCATGAGGGTGCCGGTTCAAGTCCTAACTGCTCCACTTCTGATCCAGCTCCCTGGTAATGGCCTGGGAAAAGCAAGGGAAGATGGTCCAAATGTTTGGTCTCCTGCAACCCACATGGGAGATCCAGATGAAGCTCCTGGCTTCGGCCTGGCACAACACCAGCCCCTGCAGCCATCTGCGGAGTAAACCAGCAGATGGAAGGTCTGTCTCTCCATCTCTTCCCCCTCTCTGTGTAGCTCTGACTTTCAAATAAATCTTTACTAAGAAAAAAAAAAAAAGAAGAAGAAGAAGAAAAGGGACGAGAAGAATGTATTAGTGACTATCTCTGGATGTAATAAAATTTTCTAAGTACAAGTGAGGCTGAATCTCTATCATTAAGGCCTTTGATATAAACTTTTATCGAGTCCCAGAATCTCACACTCAGCTTGTAGGTCCTCTGTCTTCTCTTTGATAATTACAGGTCAGCTCCCTGATAAGGATTAGCTTACTAAATTGAGGGAGTGGCGGAAGAGTAAAGCCAGAGTCTCTAGGCTCCTAATCCCAAAGACTCAAATTTCAGCTATCACCCCTGTTATCTAAACACTAGCTTCTTTTCTGAGAGTTGTGCAGGGACTCTCAGGCACAGATCAAACAAAGTAGTCTGCTCATAGGTTCCTGAGGACAGACCAGAGCCCACCTTATCCACTCCATAAGAAACAGCTGACCTCTGTCCTTGACCAGTTACAAGTCCATGAATTTATCATACACTGCTCGATCCCAAATCTTCCACCCTTCATTTCTTGGGGAGATGGGAGGGAGTGTCAGGAACTGAGTAATAGCTGTTTTCTTGCTGTGCACATTGTAAATAAACTTTTTTTCCACAACCCCTTTGTCAGAGATTGGCTTGCTGTGAGTTGGGAGGGCAGACTCATTTTGGTGAGTGTTCATTAAGGAACAGATGACCATACACTTGACTAAAAGTGTATGTCTTCTGAATACGGGAAAGCAAAAAGCAGATGGGAGGGAAGATCGATATGGAATACTTAATATGGCAATGTTTTATGGTAGTATTTTTAAAACAACATTGTTGAGATAATTCATATACCATACAAGTCATCCATTTAAAGTATGTGCTTCAGTGGTTTTCCGTGTAAGGATCAGCATAATCAGTATTAGACCCTTTCCATCCATTAAAGAAACCCAAAGCCCTTTAGTAATCACTCCCTACTACCTCCTCACACTAGGATTTTTCTTTTCATTTCTTTTTTACTTCAAACAATTTTTGAAAAAATTTATGTGTTTTCAGCTGATTTATTCCCCAAATGCCCACAATGGCCAGGGCTTGGCAAAACTGAAGTTAGGAGCCAGAAACTCAATCCAGGTCTCCAATATAGGTTGCAGAAACCCAACCCCTTGAGCCAACACTTGCTGGCCCCCAGAGTATGCAGTAGCAGGAAGCTGGATATGGGCTAGGTATGGAACTCAGGTACTCAGACACGGAACACTGGCTTCTTAACCAGTGTCTTAACTGCTAATGTAAAGGCCTGCCCCTAAGATTTTTTAGAAAGCATTAATATGCCAAGGGACAGGCACTGGTAGTACAACAGGTTCGGCCTCTGCAATGCTGGCATCCCATATCAAAGTCCCAGTTCAAGTCCTGGCTGCTATGCTTCAGATTCAGCTTCCTGCCAATGTGCCTGGGAAGGTAATAGAAGATGGCCCAAGTCCCTGGGCCTCTGCCACCCATGTGGGAGACCACAGTGGAGTTTCTGGCTCTTGGTTTCTTGCTTCTACCTGGCATAGTCCTGGCTGTTGTGGTCATTTGGGGAGTGAGCCAGCAGATGAAAGATTCTCTCTCTCTCTCTCCCTCCCTTTCTCCCTCCCTCCCTCCCTCCCTCCCCCTCTCTCTCTGTCACTCTTTCAAATAATCTTAGGAAAACCATTAAGGTGTCAAGAGAAGGGAGGATATAGTTCACAGAGGTTGAAAAGAGGAAATATATATGACCAATAAAAAATTAAATGAAACTAATCCAAATTAAAACAATTTTATGTACCAAATTAGTATGATTTTTTTTGTTTTGCTTTAAAAATATTCAATACTTAATACACTGTTGAGAAACAAGACTACATATATAATATGATCTCAATTATGAAAAATAAAAACTGTTGAACAGAAAGGAGCATCCAGAATTTCTCTGAAATCCCATCTTGGTATCTTAAGAGCAATTTCTTCCATCTCCAAAAATGATTGCTTGGCAATGTTTACTTGGAGCTCGTTACACATATGGTATGCTTTAGGGAATCTTTTTCTCCCCCCTACCCCTTTTCTAACAAAAGATCTTTCTTCCTTCTCTCCCTCCCTCCTCCCTTCCCTCCTCCCTTCCCTCCTCCCTACCCTCCTCCCTACCCTCCTCCTTTTCCCTCCTCCCTTCCCCTTCCCCTTCCCCTTCTCCTTCTTCTTTCTCTCTCTCTCTCTCTCTCTCTCTCTTCTAAGGCAGAGTGATGGAGAGAGAGGAAGAGACAGAAAAATCTTCCATCTGCTGGTTCACCTTCCAAATGGCCACAACATCCAGGGTTGTGCCAGGGCAAACTTGGGAGCCAGGAACTTTATCCAGGTTCCCTACATGGTTGGCATGGACCCAAGTTCTTGGGCCATCTTTTGCTGCTTTTCCAGGCACATTAGCAGGGAGCTGGGTCAGAAGCAGAGTAGCTGGAACTCAACCCAGACACTCTAATAAGGAATGCACACATTGCAATCAGTAGTGTAACCCACTGTGCCACAACACTGGCCCATCTCCACTCCTCTTTCATGCACAGAGATGTTTTAGATTTAATTTTAGTGCTCTACAGTACATTTTGAGGCCCTTTAGAAGATCCCACATTAAGTGTAGAGTTAGCACAGAGGGTTAAGCCACCACTTGGAATGCCCACATCCCATATCACAGCACCTGGTTTGAATCCCAGCTACTCTACTTCTCATCTAGCTTCCTGCTTATGTGATGATGGCCCAAGTACCTGATTCCTGCCATCCCTGGGGAGACCTAGATGGAGTGTCTGGCTCCCTCCTTTGGTCTGGCTTAGCCCTGGCTGTTGGCAGGTATTTGGAGAGTAAACCAGTGATGGAATATTCCTCTCTTTCTCTCTCTCTCTCTCTCTGACATTCTTTCCAATAAATAAATAAATCCATACACACACACACACACACACACAGACACATACATACCTGGGTAGAAAAAACCATCTGTAGCATCAAGCAGAAGAATTTAACCAATCCTGCAGGCTGCTCTCAATCTGACTTTGAGATCCCAGGATGTTTAGATTGGCAGCAGTTTTGTGTCTAACTTCTTAGATTACATGTATGCAATTCCATTTTTCTGATCCCAGATAAATGGTAAAGTAATTGCTTGTGAGGTGAGGATGGTCCAGGTGTTTGAACTGCGTGCTCCCCTTCAAATTACTTGCACTCTCCTGTAGCGCCCAAATGAACATCTGACTGTGGGAGTCAGTTGGATGAGCAATATTGGGGTGGATAGGCACAGGGACAACCTTGTTTAACAGTGAATTTTGTACATTTCATGTGAAAGCACAGTGACTTTAAAAAATACCTAAGAAATAGAAACTAATGTCTTTTATAATAAGATTTTTCTTTTGTAATTCCTCCAGAACTTAGATGCTACTTACAAATGTAAACATTACTGAGTATTTATAATTTACACTCTGTCATTAGATTCATTAGTAAACTGTTCCTGGCCCTGTTCATAGTCCCTTCTTTGACTTGATTCAAGGGAGAAGTGTTTGCTTTTGGAGGAAGCTTTCTTTGCCCCTTCACAACCTTCCTTAAGACCCAAGGAGCTAAAAATGACAGCAGTTGCCATTTGTTGGCCATTTACTTTCTGCTTGTTCTATGCGCTTTGCAAGTATGACCTGTTTTCATACCACAATGACTTGAATTGCGCATTCTTGTGCATTATGGTTTCAATTTGTAAAAAGTGAAAGAAATACAGAAATCTATAACAAATGGCAGAGTATAAAAAAATGTTTCCTGTGATCTGTTTATGTCCTTTAAAAAATGTTTATGTCCCTTAAAAAAAAAAAAAAACGCGTTGAGAAGTAAAAGGGATGGAAACAGAAAGAATTAATTCCTGAGTCCTGCTGAAATCACCCAAAAAGAATGTGTTGGGGGAGAGGAGAAAAAGAGCAGAAGAGAGGCAAGTACTTATCTGATAAGGAGGAGAGGCCTGCCTGGTGAGAAATCCTGAGACATCAACAAAAGGAAAAGCAGGACGGAGAGAGAGGAGTTTAGAAGCTACAGGGGAATGGTTGCAGGAAATCCTGTCAGGCTTAAGACTGGAAGAAGATGTAGGCGATTGAGAGGAACAGTCTTGAGAATGTTGCAGTAGAAGACCATCCCTTACCCAATGTAAATATGTAAGCACACAGACATACAGACACACACATACTGTTGGGCTGGTTTTTGTGTTGCTAAGTGATTGTGCAAGCTGATGACTTTTGCAAAGGAATGTGGGGGGAGGGAGGATCAGCTGGAAAAACCAGAAAGGACTTAGGTGAGGACAAAGAAGCCCGAGACCCTATAGCCTCTAGAGAAGATTTGAGAAAAAAGATGAGATTTCTGCCTTACCCACCTTGCCCAGATTATTGAGGTATAATTGACAAAAATCATAAATCATTACAGTAGACAACATTATTTATTTTTTAAATTTATTTTTAGTTACTGGAAAGTCAGAAATGCAGAGATTCAAACAGAAAGAGAGAGAGAATGATTTTCCATCCTTTGGCTCACTCCCAAAAACCTATAACATCCAGGACTGGGAGTTCAGGCCAAAAGCAGGAGCCCTGAACTCCATTTGGGTCTTCAATGAAGGTGGCAGGCTCCCAAGTACCTGAGCCGTCCCTTGGTGCCTCTCAGAGTGTGTTTTAATAGGAATCTGAAATTAGAAAGAGAGGTACTCTAATATGGGATGATCCAAATGCCTGCTTTTATATACATGTATATTGTGAAGCCATTACCATGTTCAAGCTAATTAACATATTCATCACCTCATATTATTATCATTTTTCACATGCGGCGAGAACCATTAAATTCTACATTATGAATATATTTTAAGCTTGTAATACATCTTTTATAAATATTTATTTATTTATTTGAGAGAGCTACAGAGAGAGGGAAAGATCTATCCACTGGTTCACTCTCCAGATGGCTTCAATGGCCAGGGATGAGCCAGGCTGAAGCCAGGAGCCAGGAGCTTCATCCGGGTCTGGCATGTAGTATAGGGGTCCAAACACTTGGGCCATCTTCTACTGATTCCCCAGGTCATTAGCAGACAGCTGGATCAGAAGTGGAGCAGCCATAACATGAACCAGCGCCTGTAAGAGATGCTGATATAACAGGCAGCAGTTTTACCTGCAGCGCCACAACGCTGGCCCTAAAATGTTTTAACGTCTATAGGTAACATGATGTACATGTCTTCTCCAAAACTTGTAACTAAAAGTTTGTACCCTTTGACCAAAATCCTAACCATTTACCCTTCCCCAAACCCCTAGCAAACAACTTTCTATTGTTTCTATGAGTCTGAGTTTTTTAGATTCCAGACACAGGTGAGATCATGCAAAGTTTGTCTTTCTGTGCCTGCCTTATATCCCTTTAGCATAATGTCCTCTAGATTTACCCATGTTGGTGCAAATTGAGACTTTCCTTTCTGCAGCTAAATACTGCTTACACACACAGGATCTTCAAAGAGTTCACATAAAATGTGTAATAGGAAGAAACTCTGCTTGGATTTTTAAAATGCTTTGTACTGAAAAAACTTTGTCTTTTAATTCCACTTTTCCATATATATATATATGTATAATATTTTCTTTGTGTATTCATCCATTGACAATTATTTAGGTTGATTCTATATCTTGGCTACTGCGACTAGAGCTATAATGAGCATGGGAGTGCAGGTATCTCTCTGAAATACTGATTTCAGTTCCTTTAGATATACACCTAAAAGGAGAACTGCTGGATCATGTGGTAATTCTGTTTTTAGTGTTTTTGAGAAATCTCCATACTGTTTTCCATAATGGTTGTATGCAATTTAGATTTCCACCAACAGTGTACCCTTTGTTGCTTTTTCCCCCACACCCTCACCAACCCTGATGATTTGTTTGATACTAACCATCCTGACAGATATGAGTTTTGATTTGTGCTTCCCTGGGATTAGTGATGTTGAAACTTTTTCATGTATCTCTTGGCTATTTGTATTTTTCTCTTTGGAAAGATGTCTGCTCAAGTCTTTGGCCCATTTTTAAATTGGATTATTTGGATTTTTTGCTATTGAGTTGTATGAGTTCCTTATAGATTTTGGATATTAGTTCCATATTGGACGTATGGTTTAAAAGTATTTTCTCCCATTTTGTAAGTTACCTGTGGGGAGCAACTCGGACTAGACTAAGTTACTGGAATTAAGACTTATTCTATGCATCTGCTCTCCCACAATATGGCGCTGGGAGAGAAGAAAACAGCTTCTACCCAGCTGCCTCTCACCAACTTGACAAGCTGCAGGAGCTGCTCCTGATTGGAGGAGAGCAGCGTACTCGGCGTGTGGGCAGCCGAGTTGGGATTGGCGGAAGAGGACTATAAAGGAGGAGAGAGACAGCATGCACCAGGAACATCTAAGGGGAACACCTGTGCAGCCCCCAGAGAGCCGGCCGGCGGTGTGCCGCTCCCCCGCGGAAGTGGGGAATGTGGCAGGGGGAACCGCCTTTCCACAGAGGTGGAAGGGATAGTAGCCAACCCGGGAAGAACCAGCAGCAAACCCGGGGAGGGCCGAGCAGACGAAAGAACAGCGCAGGGTCCTGTGTCGTTCCTCCACGAAGAGGGGGAGCGACATAATGGTGCCGTGACTCGGATAGGAAGCCTAGGCAGGGTTTAGTGTCGTTCCTCCACGAAGAGGGGGAGCGACAGTTACCCTTTTATTTCTTTGATTATTTCCTTTGCCATGCAGAGACTTTTTAGTCTGATACCTTCTCATTTGTCTATTTTTGCTTTCATTGCCTGTGCTTTGGGAACCAAATTAATAACACCATTGCCAATACCAGTATCATGTTTTCTTCTTCCCTTCATGTTTTCTTCTAGGATTTTTGCAGTTTTAAGGCTTATGTTTAAGTCTTTAATCCATTTCAAGTTGTTTTTTGTGCATGGTGCAAAATAAGCATCCAATTCCTTCTTATGCATGTGGATAGCTGGTTTTCCCAAGACCACTTATTGAAGAGTCTGTCATTACCCCATAGTGTATTTTTTGTGACTTTGTTGAAGATCAGTTCCCTGAATATGTGTGAGTTTATTTCTGTGTTTTCTATTCTGTTCCACTGATCTATGTGTCTGCTTTTATGGCAGTATCATACTATTTTTTATTATAGATTTATGTTGTACCCTGAAATCAGGTAGTATGATGCCTCCAGCTCTGGTTTTCTTTCTCAAGATTTCTTTGACTTTTCAGAGTCTTTTGTAGTTCTAATGGGGGTAAGGACTGAATTAATTTTACTCTAGGCTTTTGTCATGCACAAAGATAGCATTCTTAGTGCTGACATGTAGAAGGTTCACAAAGTGATAACATTTATTCAGAAGATGAGAAAGGGAACACACATACACACACATAAATACACACAATGAGCATGGGTTTCCCTACACAGAGGAATACCCATCATGAGTGTGCAGTGGGCCAAAGGTTACCTGCAAGGACAAGAGGTTGGGGAGGAGAGCAGAGAAAATTGCTGGCAGCACCTGCATCCATGGTCTTCAGCGGAAGAGAGAGACAGAGAGAGAGACAGAGACACAGAGAGGGTACCCTTCCCAATTATTGGTCTCTTTTATGAGGTTGGGGGTGGTGCCACTAGGTGTGAAGCCACCAGGGAATTATATGGCACCGCCACAAATTCCATGTGGAGCTCAATATCTGTATTTTCATGTGTCCCTCCTTAGATCCTGGATGAAGTAGATGCTGGGAAAGGGGGCATTTTGATTGACAAGTAGGAGGGTAGAATTACATGGGGGCTTGTGACTTCCAGCTCAGTTGATCTAGCTAGCTGCTTGCATATACCATATAGGTTCCACATGAATTTTCAGACTATTTTTCTGATTTGTATGAGAAAATATCACTGTAATTTTGATAGAGATTGCATTGGTGCTGTAGATTGCTTTGGTTAGGATGGTCATTTTGAGTCAATTGATTGTTCAGTTTGTATACCTGAGATACCTTTCTAGTTATTTGTGTCTGCTTCAACTTCTTTCATTGGTGTTTTATAATTTTCAACATCGAGATCTTTCACCTCCTTGGTTAAATTTATTCCTGTGTATTTTTTGTAGCTTTTGTAAATGGAATTGTTTTCTTGATTTATTTTTCAGATAGTTTCCTGTTTGTGTAAACAAATGCAATTGATTTTTATGTAGATGTTGAATCCTGTAACTTTATTGCATTTGTTGGTTTTAACAGTGTTTTGATGGAGTATTTACAGTTATATACATACAATATCATATCATGTGCAAACACAAATTTCCTGCTTCCTTTCCAGTTTGGATTTTTTTATTTCTTTTCCTTGCCTAACTGCACTGGCTAAGATTTCCAGGACTATGTTAATTAAAGTGTATGAGATGGATATCCTTATCTCATTACTGATCTTTGAGGAAAAGCTTTCAGCTTTCCACTGTTGAAAATGATATTTCCACATTGGATAAATATCCCTTGACTTTGATGTATGATTCTTTTCATTTATAGTTGAATTCAATTTGCTAAGCAGTGTTTTATTGAAGATTTTTGAGTCTGTGTTCATCAGGGATATTGGCCTAAAGTTTCCTTTCCTTTTTTTACAAACTGTCTTTTTTCTTTAAATTTTAATTTAATTATTTGAAATGCAGAGCAACAGAAAGAGGAAGAGAGCTTTCATTTTTTGGTTTACTCCACAAATGCCCACAACAGCTAGGGCTGAACCAGGCCAAAGGTAGGAGACCAATAACTCAAACTAGGTCTCCTGTGTGGGTGGCAGGAACTCAAATACTTGAGCCATCACCTGCTGCCTCCCCCTGTCAGGAAACTGGATCAAAAGCAGAGTAGTCAGGTCTTGAACTTGGCACTCATTCCATTATAGGATTCCGGCATTACAAGTGGTGACTTAACTGCTACACCACAACACCTGCCCTTAGTTTTATTTTGTTGTAATGCCCTTGTCTGTCTTTGGTATCAGGGTAATGCTGGCCTCATAAAATGAATTTTGGAGTATTGCTTCCTTTCACCTTTTTGAAAAGAATTTGAGAAGGACTGGAGTTCATTCTTTGATGTTTTATAGAATTCATCTGTGAAGCCGTTTGGTCCTGGGTTGCTTTATTGGAAGATTTTTGATTACTGATTAAGTCTACTTGCTCATTGTTCAGGTTTTCTATTTCTTAATAAGTTAGTCTTGGTAAGTTGTATGTTTCTAGGAATTTGCTTATTTCTTGTATGTTTTCAAATTTGTCATATGATTGTTCATAGTAACCCTTTATGAGCCTTTAAATTTCTGTGGTTTCAACTATAATGTGTCCTCCTACATTTATGATTTTATTTATTGGAATTTACTTATTTTGGCTGGCAAAAAAAAAAAAGAAAGAAAGAAAGAAAAGAAAAAGAAAAAGGAAAAAAAAAAAAAACCTTGAGGGGATAGTGTTGTGGCTTCATAGGTAAATCTCCGTCTGTATCCCATATGGGCACCAGTTTGTGTCCTGGCTGCTTGGCTTCTGATCCAGCTCCTTGCTAATGTGACTGGGAAAGCAGCAGGTGGTGGCACAAGTACTTGGACCCTTCCTGCCCATGTGGGAAACCCAGATCAAGCTCCTAGCTCCTGGCTTCAGCCTGGCACAGCCTGGCCATTGCAGCCATCTGAGGAGTAAACCAGTGGATGGCAGATCTCTTTCTGTCTCTGTCTCTCCCTTTTTCTGTGTAACTCTGACTTGCAAATAAATAAATAAATCTTTAAAAAATAATCCTTGGAGTGAGCATTGTGGTACAGTGGGTTAAGCCACTATCCCATATCAGAGTGCCTGTTCAAGTGCCAGCTGCTCCCCTTCTGATCCAGCTCCCTGTTCATGTGCCTGAAAAGAAGGAGATGAGGACTCAAGTACATGAGTTCCTGGGAGACCTGGATGGAGTTCATGACTCTTGGCTTTGGCCTGACATTTGGGGAGTGAGCCAGCAGAAGGAATATCCTTCTATGTAGATGTCACTCTGCCTTTCAGATATTTAAGAAAAAAAGCTTTTTATTTTGTTCATCTTTCCCATTGTTTTATAATTTATATTTCACTTATTTATGTTTTGATCTTTATTATTTCCTATCTTCTGCTAACCTTCTTTAGAAGTGTGTTTATTTTTATTTGTTTGAAAGTCTGAGCAACAGGGAGGGAGAGAAATATCTTCCATCTGCTAGTTTACTCCCCAAATGTCTGCAACAGCTGAGGGTAGTCCAGGACAAATCCAGGAGCCAAGAACTCCACCTGGGTCTCCCGCATAGGTGGCAGGTACCCACATGCTTGAGCCGTTACCTGCCACCTTAGCAGGAAGCTGGATGGGAAGCAGAAGTGTCACTTGATCCCAGGTACTCTGATCCAGCATGCAGACGTACCAAGCAGCAGCTTAACTCATTTCACCACAGTTGCCCACCTTCTGCTAACTTTGGGTTTAGTTTGTTTGGTATTTTTTTCCTAATTCTTTGTGGTATAAAGTAAGGTTCTTCACTTATTGCTCGTCTTTCTTAATGTAGACAAAAATCATTACAAACTACCTGAAGAGAAGGGATTTTAAAGGTAATTTTAATCGTTTCCTCTATTTTAGGTGACCAACCACCTCAATTTTCCTGGAACTGTAGAGGTTCCTGGCCACTGGACCTCAGTGTGCACTGGAAATTGGGACAGATAATCTGGTCACTATACCTTTCCCTTTTCCTCAAAATACTTCAAAATACTCAGTGCAGTCTACATCGGTGCTTTGCAAATAGAATTTATGTTTTTTGGCCATTAGGAGTTAGACACTGACCTGTACGCAGGCACAGAGAAAAAACAGGGAAACCATAGATAGGCCCAGTCACATACAGGTGACAACTCAAGCATGGAGTGTTCAGCATCAACAGACAAAGCTCCTGAATAAGGAGAGGATTACAACCAAGCAGGGCATGATGATGGCCTCTTCTTAGGGAACCTGAGAAGCCAAGCCAGAGGAGGTGGCAGCCAGGTTGCTTTTCCTCTGAAGGTGTCTTTGTGGGCAACGACTGAGATGTTGTATGATTGGAAATTAGAATAATTGCAGGAAGGCTGGTGTTAATTATGACTTGTTAATGCATGCAGTGTTACGCCTAACAGACATTGCAGTTCTCTGGAAAACACTTCTTAGGTCTACTCGGGTGCTGACACTTCCAACCTGAAAGACATCCTTGAATGTTTCTTCTCTCCCCATACCCAGTCTCTCCTTTACAGAGCTCCTTTTCAAATGCTTCCTGCTTGTCATCAAGCCCTGTTCATCCCTCATCATCTCTCCCCTGGACCATTGCCACCTTCTGAGTTCCTGCTCTGGGAGGCTGGCTTCCCAAAAATATCAAGAAAACCATCTGGCCAGGAGACAAAGCAGTCTATTGCACCCTGCAGTAAGGCTGAGCACCCTCCCCAGAGTCTTGGGAGCATTCCAGTGGAGGAAGGACGAGTCCAGCTATTTATGAGATTTTGAATTTGATTAAGGCAAGTCTGATGATATGGGGTCTTAGGTAATTATCATGATAATATAGTTTAGGAATGGAGGACACAGCAAGGTGAAGATTTGCAGCAAAGTGTTCAGGTAGTCTTGGAATATAAACTACCCTCTCATGTTTTTTATTGATGAAACTTTGGAATGAAAAATGAAGTTATTGCAGGTTTTATCTTTCAGGACAGGAGTTTTCTGGAATAGATGAAGACAGTAAACCATGCAGGTAGGTGTAGGTAGTTTTGCTTTTTTTTTTTTTTTAAAGATTTACTTATTTATTTATGTATTTGAAAGGCAAAGTTACAAAGACAGGGAGAAAGGGAGAAAGGGAGAGAGAGAGAGAGAGAGAATGAATCAGTCTTTCTTCCTGTTGGTTCACTCCCAAATGGACATGACAGTCGGGGCTGGACCAGGCCAAAGCAAAGAGCCAGGAACACCATCGGGGTCTCTCAGGACAATGGCATATGTCCAAGTATTTGGACCATTGTCTGTTGCATTCCCAGGTGTATTAGCAGGGAGTTGGATTAGAAATGAAGCGGCCAGCACTCCGATATGGGATGCTGGTATGGTAGGCATCAGCTTAACCCACTGTACCACAAAACTGACCTCACTGGTTTGTTTTTGTTTTTGTTTTTTTCATTTCCATACCTCTCATCTCACATTCTTTCGCTCTGGTACAAAAACAAGATCAATAATAACAATAGCAATAATTCTCATAGCAATAAATATTTGGCCCTCACTGTATGCCAAGCACTGTTCTAAGTATTTTATAAATATTAGTTTATTTAATCCTCACTACAGTTGCATAGTCCTACATTCCATAGCCCCACAATCTACAAATGTAGAAACTGATTCAGCTTATAGTGGTTCAGTAACTTGGTCAATTCACACAGCATCTCAGAGTGATTACAAGAAATGAAAATTTAGTAAACAACACTTTGTGTAAATTCTTTCAGTTACTCTCTGTTGCCTAAAAGAAAAAAAAAATCTCAATTTCTTCAGATGGCACAGAAGGCCCTCCATCTCTCTTCCACCTCTCCAGAATTCTTTATTTCCCAAGATACTCAATTCCTGAGCCATATGTGGGTCTTTGAACGCATGGTGCTCTTTTATGTCTCCATGAATAGGGCCCAGTTAGATTTCTGCTGGCTGGTATCTACTCAGTGTCTACCTTGTATAACAGTAGCCGGGGAAACAGTCTCTTTCTTCAGTGTGACCTGTTTGGTTCTTTCATTTACTAAAACGTACATTTCCCACATGTGTTTTCATATCTTGATCATTCATTTCTTTTTAGTACTTAATAATATTCTGTTATCTGGATGCATCATTGTTTATTTAGCCATTCATCTCATAATGGTAGTCTTGATTACTTCCAAGTTATGACAATTATCCATGGAGCTATTTTAAACATCCATATGCAGGTTTTGGTGTGGACTTATATTTCGTTCTTTTTTTTTAAGGTTTATTTATTTATTTAAAAGTCAGAGTTACACGGAGAGAAAGAGAGACAGAGAGAGAGAAGTCTTCCATCTGCTGGTTCACTCCCCAATTTGTTGCAATAGCCAGAGCTGTGCCGATCTGAAGCCAGGAGCCAGGAGTTTCTTCCGGGTCTCTCACGCGGGTGCAGGAGTCCAAGGCTTGGGCCATCTTCTACTGCCTTCCCAGGCCATAGCAGAGAGCTGGATCGGAAGTAGAGCAGCAGGGACAGGAACCAGCACCCCTATGAGATGCCGGCACTGCAGGTGGCAGCCTTACCTGCTATGCCACAGCACCAGGAAACATTTTGAACTCATTTGGGTAAATACCAAGGAATGTGATTGATGGATTGTATGGAAAGAGTATTTCCAGTTTAACTGCTAACTGTTTTCCAAAGTGGGCTCTATCATTTTGCATTTTCAGCAGCAATGAATAAGAGTTCCTATTGCTGTACAACCTCAATGGTATTTGATGTTGTCAGTGAACAAATTTTGCCCATTCTAGTAGTGAGCGGTGGGAGCTCAGTGTTGCTGTGTGTGTGTTTTGTTTTTTTTTGTTTTTTGTTTTTTTTTTTTTTTTGAATTTTTTGACAGGCAGAGTGGACAGTGAGAGAGAGAGACAGAGAGAAAGGTCTTCCTTTGCCGTTGGTTCACCCTCCAATGGCTGCCATGGCCGGCGCATCGTGCCGATCCAAAGGCAGGAGCCAGGTGCTTCTCCTGGTCTCCCATGGGGTGCAGGGCCCAAGGACTTGGGCCATCCTCCACTGCACTCCCTGGCCACAGCAGAGAGCTGGCCTGGAAGAGGGGCAACCGGGACAGAATCCGGCGCCCCAACCGGGACTAGAACCCGGTGTGCCGGCGCCGCACGGCGGAGGATTAGCCTATTGAGCCATGGCGCCGGCCTCAGTGTTGTTTTAATTTACATTTCCCTGATGACATATGATGCAGAGCATCTTTTCATATGTTTATTTGCCAGCTGTATATCTTCTTTAGCGAGGTATCTATTCAGGTCAGGTCATTTGCCCATGTTTTTAAAAAAGATTTATATTTTTATCTATTTATGTGGAAGTCAGAGTGGCAAAGACAGAGATCTTCCATGTACTAGTTCACTCCCCAAAAGGGCCACAACAGCTGTAGCTGGGTAGGTGAAGGCCAGGAGCCAGGAACTTCATCCGGGTCTTCAAAATGCGTGTTAGCAGGGTGCTGGATTGGAAGCAGAGTAGACGAGACTTGAATCACTCTCCAACGTGGGTTGTGGGCATTCCAAGCACTGGCTTAACTCATTACGCCACAACGTCTGCCCCTCTTTTGCCCATTGTTGCAATTCAGTTATTCATTTTCTTATAATTAACTTCTATGCATTCTTCACATATTTTGGATAACAATATAAGATATAAATTTTGTAAATATTTTCTCCCAATCTGGAGCTGTGTACAGAAAAATACATTTTAAAGTGTTAAATTAATTGCTGACATTGCACAGTAGGGAAGAGACAGTGTCCTCTTGGTCTTTTTATTTCGAGGCCTAGCACAGAACATGGCATATAGTCAATACTCATTAAATGCATGATAAATTAATAGTCAATTAATTTGCATATATTCAATTAACAACTTTTACAGGAAAAAAATCTTATTTTAGCTTCCCCCCTCCCATAGAAATGATAATAATAGATAGGAAAAAAATATAGCATTAATAACCTTCTAGCATTTTCCTAAATTTAGTTTGTTATTATTCTTTCCATGAAACAAAATCCTTTCTGAAAACTAAATGCTGCACCTGAGTTAAAGTGGCCTGTCCCGTTTTCTCTTTTTCCTGCCCACAAAGATTTCTGTTTAGGAAATTTGATCTTTAGGAATGCAGTGTCCTTTCCTGACTGCCTAAGCATGTGACTGAGGTAACTGGAAAGCGTGGCCAAGCTTTCCTGTGGGGCTGCAGAGTTTGGGTCTCTGGCGGCTCCAGACTCGTTTTTGTTCTTTAGGAGAAGAGCAGAAAGAACAAGGAGGAGGAGACAGTCTGTGTTTCATGGGTTCCTGGTTGCTTTCATTCCCAAGCCATTTATAGAAATGTGACAAAGAGGGTCAAGATACACCTGTTTCCTACAGAGCTGGCCTCTACTTTGCATGAGGAGCAAACAAGGAAATAGTGATGGATAATGAAAAGTAGAGAAGACATGTGTGGGTAAAATGCAGTGAAAACTACCTGCATCCTGGGCTTAGGAGAGCAACCACCAACCAAGGAGACAGAAGAAAGGAAGGCCTCCCTCTGGAATCTTTCTCCATAGCCAAAGTGTACTAAGTGGGTTGTAGGGAGCCGCGTGATGCAGTCCTGCTGTGTCATCTCAAAAAGAGTCAGGCTGGAGTCCAGGGTCAGAGGAAGGGAAGTTACCTTCTGGGATTGTGTCCATTTAAGCATATTTTCTTCACCTTTGGCCCTACTTTCGGCCAGATGATTCTTTGTTACAGGGATGGACGCTATTCTGTGCTCTGTAGGAGGTTTGGCAACATCCCTGGTCCCTCCCTGCTAGATTTCCATAGCACCACCCCTCAGTTCTGACAACCAAAGATGCCTGTAGACATTGCCAAATGTTCCCGTGGGGCAGAAACTACCTGAGAACACCTAACTTCCAAGAACAGTTCCATTTCCATCAGTGTCTGTGTCATTACAGTGTGCAGGAGGCCTATTGTGTGAAAATCACTGACTGGGTCTTAGATTTATCCTGGTAAACCAAATAGGCATGGTGCCTGCCCTTCTGGAACTTATATTTAATGGTTGAGAAGATGGATGAATGGATGGATATAGGATATATCAATAAATAGATGTGATCTCTCTTAAGAATCAACCAGCGTTAAAAAGAAAGTCACCCAGGGCCGGCGCCGTGGCTCAATAGGCTAATCCTCCACCTTGCGGCGCCGGCACACCGGGTTCTAGTCCCGGTTGGGGCGCCGGATTCTGTCCCGGTTGCCCCTCTTCCAGGCCAGCTCTCTGCTATGGCCAGGGAGTGCAGTGGAGGATGGCCCAGGTGCTTGGGCCCTGCACCCCATGGGAGACCAGGAAAAAGCACCTGGCTCCTGGCTCCTGCCAGGATCAGCGCGGTGCGCCGGCTGCAGCGGCGGCCATTGGAGGGTGAACCAACGGCAAAAGGAAGACCTTTCTCTCTCTGTCTCTCTCTCTCACTGTCCACTCTGCCTGTCAAAAAAAAAAAAAAAAAAAAAAAAAAAAAGAAAGTCACCCAAACTACTTCCTTTCTATGTGATCATAAAAGGTAAAAGCAATCTTTATATGAGGCAACCCAAGTTCACCATCATATTGTATTAGCTCATTAAAAAAAGAAAGAAAGAACGCCTAATTAACATAGAATGGGCTTTCTGGGAATTTGCTAGAATGGGGAGGACATTTGGCACAGTGGTTAAGACACTGCTTAGGATACCCACGTTCCATATTGGAGTACCTGAATTTAAGGCCTGGCTCCATTCTCAATTCCAGATTCCTACTAATGCACACCTTGGAAAGCTGCAAGTGATGGCCCACATACTTGAGTCCCTGCCATCTACTTGGGAGAGCTGGATGGAGTTCAGTAGTGGGATTATTGGATGATATGGAAATCTATTTATAGTTTTTAAAGATATCTAGATATCATTTTCCACAATGGCTGCACTGATAAAATAAAAGAATTTCAAAACCCCATAATGTTTAGGCTCCATTTATGTTTTGAATTCTATGAAAGTGAACCAGGTGCAGTCAGTTCTTGTTATTCATGGTAGTTGTGCTCTATAAGACTACAGCAAACATGAAGGGAGTGAATATTGAAATATTGCTACAAGGGGAACCTCAGGTCACATCTCTTTCTTCATCTGAAACACCATTTGCAGTCATCAGTTCCCTTACCAACCTCCTTGTAAAATAACCAGCTGCATCAGCATTGAAAGTCTACTCTTCCACATAACCCTTTTCTTGTATAACACTTAGCAGTCAATTAAAATAATTGCTTCACAGCTTGCTGCAGAGCCTGCCTCACCAGAGTTTAAGACTTTTTTACATCTAATTGACTTTTGAAAAGTGAGACCATTAGCATTAGTCAACCAGGGTTATGACCATTAAATCCATCAGCATTCAGCCTCACAATGATGCTGTCTACTGTGCTTTCTTTTTTCATCTATTGTCATCTCACAAATCCACCAATTTAGCTGCTCTCCCATCTTTTTCAAAGGTTTGGCAAGCACTACAGAAATTACTTAAGTACTTTATGGAGGAGTTCATACCTAGATTGGCAAATTTCTTCTTCCTTATTTGGATGATCAGTGTTATTTATTCACTAACATTGAATGCATGGTCAACATATTCTAGGTCATGCCTGCATAAAGCTTACCTTGCACCTGTCTTTCCTTTGTAAGGCTTATCACAGCCTTCTTGTGCTTGGGGGTACTAGATAGTGTTTTAGCACTAACTTTGGAGGTCATTTCATCTACTACTTATTTTTAAATTTTTGTTTATTAATCTTCATTTTATTTGAAAGTCAGAGTCAAGGAGAAAAACAGAGACAGAGAGAGATCTTCCATCCACTGTTTCAATCCCCAGTTAGCCTCACAGTTAGGCCATGCCAAAGCCAGGAGCCTAGAACTCCATCCCAGTCTCCCATATAGGTGACAGGGACCTAAGTATTTGAGTCATCACTTGCTGCCTTTCTGGGTCGTCATTAAAGACAATAGATTGAAAGTGGAGTGGCTAGGACTCAAACCAAGCACTGAAATATGGGATGCAAATGTCCCAGGTATGGACTTCAACCACTGAACCAAACAGCTGCCCTTGGGAGCCATTTTAAAAAGCAAAATCACCAACACAAATTGCATAAATGTGAAAACATGGCACTAAGTAGACCATGAGAAAGACAATTGTTTACAGTAAGAGCTGAAATAAGAAGGCAGAGACTGGCCTTATTAGAGGACAGCTGACTGCATGATTCCAGGTTTCACTCTCTATACCTATTCTTGAATGGTCATGAAGGTACTCAAAAGGTTGATTTTGAGGTTACAAATAAGTCTTAGAAAGTGGGTCAATTTGCAAACATGAAATCCTTGAACAATGAGGATTTATGGGTACATGAATTTTTTAATTTGTTTTTTGAAAATTTTATTTAAATTACATAAGTTTTTTTTTTTTTTTGACAGGCAGAGTGGACACTGAGAGAGAGAGAGAGAAAGGTCTTCCTTTTGCCGTTGGTTCACCCTCCAATGGCCGCCGCGGCCAGCGCGCTGCGGCCGGCACACTGCGCTGATCCGATGGCAGGAGCCAGGAGCCAGGTGCTTTTCCTGGTCTCCCATGGGGTGCAGGGCCCAAGCACCTGGGCCATCCTCCACTGCACTCCCGGGCCACAGCAGAGAGCTGGCCTAGAAGAGGGGCAACCAGGACAGAATCCGGCGCCCCGACCGGGACTAGAACCCAGTGTGCCGGTGCCGCTAGGCGGAGGATTAGCCTAGTGAGCCACGGCGCCGGCCCTCATACTGTCTTCCACAATGGCTGTGCTAGTTTACATTCCCACCAACAATAGACCAGGGTACCGTTTTCCCCAGATCCTCACCAGCATTTGTCGTTTGTTGATTTCTGTATGAGAGCCATTCTAACGGGTTTGAGATGAAACCTCAGTGTGGTTTTGATTTGGATTTCCCTGATAACTAGTGATCCTGAGCATTTTCTCAAGGGCCTGTTGGCCATTTGAATTTCCTCTCATGAAAAATGCCTGTTCAAGTTCTTTATCCATTTCTTAACTGGATTGTTTGTTTTATTGTTGTTGAATTTCCTGAACTCTTTATAGATTCTGGATGTTAACCCTTTATCAGCTGTGTAGTTTGCAAAAAATTTCTCCCATCTATTGGTTTTCTCTTCACTTTGCTGAATGTTTCTTTTATAGTGCAGAAGCTTCTCAGCTTGATGTAATCCCATGTCAATTTTGGCTTTGATTGCATATGCTTCTGGGATTTTTTCCAAGAAGTCTTTGCCTATGCCAAAGACTTGCAGAGTTTCTTCAATGTTCTCTAATAATTTGATGGTATTGGGTAATAGATTTAGGTCTTTGATCCATTTTGAGTGGGTTTGTGTATAAGGCATTAGGTATGCGTCTAGTTTCAATCTTCTGCATGTGGAGATCCAGTTTCCTTAGCGCCATTTGTTAAAGAGACTGCCTTTGTTCCAGGCATTGATTTTAGCTCCTTTGTCAAAGATTAAGTTGGTTGTAGGTGCATGGATTGATTTCTGGAGTTTCTATTCTGTTCCATTGATCTAACAAGTCTGTTTTTGTGCTAGTACCAGGCTGTTTTGATTATAACTGCCTGTAGTATGTCTTGAAATCAGGTAATGTGATGCCACTGGCTTTGTTTTTATTGTATAAGATTGATTTAGCTATTCGAAGCCTCTTATGTTTCCATATGAGTCTTAGCATCATTTTTTTTCTAGCTCTGTGATGAATGTCATTGGTATTTTGCTTGGGATTGCATTGAATCTGTAAATTGCTTTTGGTAGTATGGACATTTTGATGATGTTGATTATGGATTTTTAACAAGCTCCCTCAGGTTTTGCTGTGAGGAAATCCTGAATTATATGATTTGTGAATATGAATTAGTGTTTTCCTTTGATATTTCTTAAAATGTAAGAATTAAAAATCTCTAAAAAGAGCAAGTCCCAGAACATTTGGTTCTACTATTCTACTCCAACTAAAATAATTTTAAAGCTATGCTTATGCTTTATACTGCACCTGTGACTGTTACCATTTGTTGAGATTCATTGGAGAAATCATTTTTATTCCTTCAACCATAAACAAGCAGTGGGATCCAAATAATTCTTGAGGCAATCATTTTCAGCAGAGGTTAAGTTGCCACTTGGGATGCCCACATCCCATATCCGAATTCCTGGGTTGGAGTTCTGGGTCTACTCCTGATCGCAGCTTCCTGCTGGTGTGTACTCTAAGAGGCAGCAGGTGATGGCTCAAGCAGTTGAGTTCCTGCTACACACAGGAGAGAACTGGATTGAGTTCCTTGCTCCCAGCTTTGAACTGGCCCTACCCCAGCTGTTATAGTGATATGGGGAATGAACTAGTGGATGAAGGATCTCTCTCTACCTCTTTCTCCCTCTCTCTTTGTTTCTCTGCCTTTCAATAAATAAAAATAAAAAATATTTATACATGTATCAAAACATAATCTTGTGCCCCATAAATATATATTATGTGGCATTCAATTCAAATAGTCTCTTTGCCTCTTAAATAAATAAAAAAAATAAAATGGAGACACAAATATGAGATGAAAATCTAGCATGATGAGTTTACTTCTGTTGAATTAAGATAGGAAAGAAAACAATTTGAAGTCTTCCACTATTGGAAAAGGTAAACAAACCTAAAGAGTGAAGATTAATGTGTGATGAACATTTCTCTGTTGGATATGCAAATGAATGAAAAATTATCTTTTTCTTTGTTCTTGAAACTATAAAGAAAGGATAGATTCCTTGAATATATCTCCTTCTACTTTTTTCAGCACCACCATGATTGCAATTTCAATTAGTCACTGTCAATTATCATGTACTTTTTGATTCTTGCAGAATTTAAGCTTCAGATATTGTGTTTGTCTTAACCACTAGCATGTCCCTGATGTCTGGCTCAGAGTCTGGTGCATGTTCCAAGGAGTGGGGATGAACATGTATGAAAAGGGAATGAGCAAAGTGAATGAGTATTTGTTGAGCATTGGCTATGCTGAGTAACTTGCTATTCCACTTACTCCTCACAGGCCTATATGATAAATAATTAAATCCCCTTTCCCATTCTATAGATCAGGAAATCAAGGATCAGAGAGGCTTTGTAACCACCCTCCACCATTCCATGCAACATTATCAGCAGTCAGTTCACCATCATTTCCTCCTCTTCCTTGCTGGTAGTGCTTCATTGTGTTGAATATTTACTACCACCACTACCCTAACTCCCTCACTCCCAACACACACCCCTCACAAGCTTCAAAGGAAGGCAATCTGGGCCCACATGCTTGGAATCTTAAGAGTATTAGACAATCAGGGTAGAGTTGTTCGCTTTGTCAGTGTTTTGTTTGGGGATTGGCATGTGACTCAGTTCTGGACAGTGAGATGAGAGGGCAATTCTGCTAGGCAATAGATGTTCTAGAAAAGGTTCTGAACTCCTAAAAGGACATCAGATAAGATAGAATCTGGGGCCGTTACTGTGATGTAGTGAGTTAAGCCACTGCCTGCAAGACTGACATCCCAGAGGGGAGCTGGTTCGAGTTCTGGCTGCTGCATTTCCAATCCACCTCCCGACTAATGGCCTGGGAAAGCAATAGAAGATGGCCCAAATCCTTAGGCCTCTACACCCATGTAAGAGACTTGGAAGAAGCTCCTGACTCCTGGCTAGGGCATGGCCCAGCCTCAACTGTTGTGGCCATTTGGAGAGTGAACCAGTGGATAGAAGATCTCTGTGTCTCTTCCTCTCTCTGTGGATTTATATATAATCTGTAGATTTGATGTGATATCTGGAATAACTGCAGTTATTTTGTGATACAAAATGACAAAGTAGAGAGATTGAAAAAAAATTTCTCTGAGGACAGCATCAAGCCACTGAATTAACAAACCTGAAGTTACCCAACCTCTGGGATATTTGGTTAAAAGTAAAACTTCTATATTGCTTTAGGCATTAGGGGTATGCTACTATTTTTAGATAAAGAAGGTACTAAGGGGGTGGGTGTTGTGGTACAGCAGGGTAAGTTGCAGCTTGGGACTCCCACACCCTATATCACATGGAGTGTCTGATTTGAGCCCAGCTTCTGATCCAGTTTGTTGCTCATTTACATCCTAGTAGGCAGCAGTTGATGACTCAAATACTTGAGTCCTTGCCAGTCACATGGGAGACCCGGATGGAGTTCTGAGCTCCTGTCTTTCGCCTGGCTCAGCCCTGGCTATTGTGAGCATTTGGGGAGTGAAACAGTGGATAGAAGATCTCTCTCTCTCCCTCTGTGTGTGTGTGTGTATGTATGTGTGTTTTCCAAATGAAAAAAATAAATAAACATTTAAAGAAAAAAAGGCCACTCTCAAAAGAAGGAGGGGGAGGTACTAAGAAGTGGCAAACCCAGACTTCAGCCCAGTCTGACTCTGGAGCCTGTGTGCTTTCCACTCTCCCTACCCTGACTTTTAGGACGGAATTGCTTAAAACAAGGGCTGTGGACTTCTGAGTCCTATTCCACAATGGACATTGTTCTAAACTATTGAAGTGTCTACTCTCCCACATTCTTCCCACGTTTGATAGTAGAGTTATCCACTGCACAGGTTTATAGGCAGTAGTCACCAGGTAATGCTTAATAGATTCCCGTCTGTAATTGTTCCTCGCTTTCCACATAAATCAAAGGTTTTCTGAGGGCAGTGCCGATGGCGTGTTTTCCCATAAGCTGTATTTGTCAGTTTCCTTTGAGGGTGATAGTAATGAAGATTGAATTAATTCAACCAGTCAATGGCAAAATTCCAGCTCCTATAACCAAGCCACAGAAGGATGGCGCTGGCCTCATGCATGAGGAGTGGCTTGCAAATGGCATACACTCAAGATCTCTACTGCAAACAGGGCTGCTCCTAAAACTGTATGCTCCCAGGTTTCTTTCCTTGGCTGAGAATGTGGTTGCCAGCCTCATCCAAGTCACACTGCACAGGGAGAAAAGAGGGAGTCTTTTCCCTTAGTTTCTGCAGACACATCCTTGAGAAGGATCCAGCTTGGCAAGGCTTGAGTTATATGCTTGTTCCTGGACCAGTCACTGTGGCAAAAGCACCATGACTGGCCAAGCCTTGGCCGTGTGTCTGCTTCTGTTTTCAGAGAGATGAGTGTGTTCAGGGAAAGAATTCTGGGCAGATCAGGGCAAGAGTGACCCTATCTTCCCCTGACTTCTTCTTCAGGCTTCACTCCTTCATAAGGAATAAATAGTGGCCATTCTTCTAATATCTAGAGAGAGAGTTTGTGAACACAAGCTAGTGGCTCATTGGCCACAAATAAACATACACGGTTCACTTCACAAAGCTCTTTCTCAATTTCAGAACTCCACATGAAACATATTTTAGAGCTGAAAACTTTTTCTCCCAGTACTTCTACTCATATTCCCTTTATTGATAATTGCCAGAGAGCAGAGAATGTCCCTTTGTCTTCCATCTGCAGATTCACTCCTCCCATGGCTGCAGTGGCCAAAGCTGGTTCTCCTACAAGGGTGGCAGGGACACCTACACTTAGCCCTTCTTTCATTGCTTTCTCAGGCACAATAGCAGGGAGCTGGATTAGAAGTGGAGCAGCCGAGACTTGGATTGACACTTCGATATGGGATGCTGGCACAACAGGTGGAGGCTTAACCTGCTGTACCACAACACCAAGGGCCACTCCCTTCACTCTTTTTTTTTTTTAAGATTTATTTGAAGGGCAAAATGATGGAGTGAAATTGTTACAGGAGAGTTTTGTTTTTGCATGTACTGTAGCAGGGTCATATATAAATTTTATAATTGGAGAAATTGTTATTTTTTAACTTCTATTTAATAAATATAAATTTCCAAAGTACAGCTTATGGATTACAGTGGCTCCCCCCCCATAACCTCCCTCCCAACCACAATCATCCCATCTCCTGCTGCCTCTCCCATCCCATTCACATCAAGATTCATTTTCAATTATCTTTATATACAGAGATCAATTTAGTATATACTAAGTAAAGATTTCAACAGTTTGCACCCACACAGAAGCACAAAGTATAAAGTAATGTTTGAGTACTAGTTATACCGTTAATTCACGTAGTACAATACATTAAGGACAGAGATCCTACATGGGGAGTAAGTGCACAGTGACTCCTGTTGTTGATTTAACAATTGACACTCTTGTTTATGGTGTCAGTAATCACCCTAGGCTCTTTTCATGAGTTGCCAAGGCTATGGAAGCCTTTTGAGTTTGCCAACTCTGATCTTATTTAGACAAGGTCATAGTCAAAGTGGAAGTTCTCTCCTCCCTTCAGAGAAAGGTACCTCCTTCTTTGATGGCCCGCTCTTTCTACTGGTCTACTGGGATCTCACTCACAGAGATCTTTCATTTATTTTTTTATTTTTATTTATTTATTTATTTTTTTTGCCAGAGTGTCTTGGCTTTCCATGCCTAAAATACTCTCATGAGCTCTTCAGCCAGCTCCGAATGCCTTAAGGGCTGATTCTGACCAGAGTGCTGCTTAGGACATCTGCCATTCTATGAGTCTGCTGTATATCCCGCTTCCCATGTTGGATCGTTCTCTCCTTTTTAATTCTATCTGTTAGTATTAGCAGATACTAGTCTTGTTTTTTTTTTGATTCCTTTGACTCTTTTTTTTTTTTTTTTTTTTTTTTTGACAGGCAGAGTTAGACAGTGAGAGAGAGAGAGACAGAGAGAAAGGTCTTCCTTCCATTGGTTCAGCCCCTAAATGGCCACTGCGGCTGGTGCGCTGCACCGATCCGAAGCCAGGAACCAGGTGCTTCCTCCTGGTCTCCCATGTGGGTGCAGGGCCCAAGCACTTGGGCCATCCTCCACTGCACTCCTGGGCCACAGCATAGAGCTGGACTGGAAGAGGAGCAACTGGGACAGAATCCTGTGCCCCAACTGGGACTAGAATCCTGTGCCCCAACTGGGACTAGAATCCGGGGTGCTGGCACCGCAGGCAGCGGATTAGCCTAGTGAGCCGCAGCGCCGTCTGATCCCATTGACTCTTAATCCTATCATTATGATCAATTATGAATTGAAACTGATCACTTTGACTAGTGAGATGGCATTGGTACATGCCACCTTGATGGGATTGAATTGGAGTCCCCAGGCACGTATCTAACTCTGCCGTTTTGGGCAAGTCCGATTGAGCATGTGCCAAACTGTACATCTCCTCCCTCTCTTATTCCCACTCTTATATTTAACAGGGATCACTTTTCAGTTAAACACCTAAGAATAATTGTGTGTTAATTAAAGTGTTCAACCAATAGTATTAAGTAGAACAAAGAAATACTAAACAGGATAAAGTATCAAGTTGTTCCTCGACAGTCAGGACAAGGGCTGATCAAGTCACTGTTTCTCATAGTGTCCATTTCACTTCAATGGGTTTCCTTTTTGGTGCTCAGTTAGTTGTCACCAATCAGGGAGAACACATGATATTTGTCCCTTTGGGGCTGGCTTATTTCACTCAGCATGATGTTTTCCAGATTCCTCCATTTTGTTGCAAATGACCGGATTTCATTTTTTTTTTTACTGCTGTGTAGTATTCTATAAAGTACATATCCCATAATTTATTTATCCAGTCTACTGTTGATGGGCATTTAGGTTGATTAAAGGTCTTAGTTATTGTGAATTGAGCTGCAATAAACATTAATGTGCAGACAGCTCTTTTATTTGCCAATTTAATTTCGTTTGGGTAAAATCCAAGGAGTGGGATGGCTGGGTTGTATGGTAGGGTTATATTCAGGTTTCTGAGGAATCTCCAGACTGACTTCCATAGTGGCTTTACCAGTTTGCATTCCCACCAACAGTGGGTTAGTGTCCCTTTTTCCCCACATCCTTGCCAGCGTCTGTTGTTAGTTGATTTCTGTATGTGAGCCATTCTAACCAGGGTGAGGTGAAACCTCATTGTGGTTTTGATTTGCATTTCCCTGATTACTAGTGATCCTGAACATTTTTTCATGTGCCTGTTGGCCATTTGGATTTCCTCTTTTGAAAAATGTCTATTGAGGTCCTTGGCCCATCTCTTAAGTGCGTTATTTGTTTTGTTGTTGTGGAGTTTCTACCAAAGACATTCTTCTCAGATTTGGAAAAAATGATGCTGAAATTCATATGGAGACACAGGAGACCTCGAATAGCTAAAATAATCTTATACAAGAAAAACAAAACAGGAGGCATCACAATACCGGTTTTCAGGACATACTACAGGGCAGTTATAATCAAAACAGCATGGTACTGGTACAGAAACAGATGGATAGACCAATGGAACAGAATAGAAACACCAGAAATCAATCCAAACATCTCAGCCAACTTATATTTGATCAAGGATCTAAAACCAATTCCTGGAGCAAGGACAGTCTATTCAATATATTGTGCTGGGAAAACTGGATTTCCACGTGCAGAAGCATGAAGCAAGATCCCTACCTTACACCTTACACAAAAATCCACTCAACATGGATTAAAGATCTAAATCTATGACCTGACATCATCAAATTATTGGAGAACATTGGAGAAACCCTGCAAGATATACGCACAGGCAAAGACTTCTTGGAAAAGACCCCAGAAGCACAGGCAGTCAAAGCCAAAATTAACAATTGGGATTATATCAAATTTAGAAGTTTCTGCACTGCAATGAAACAGTCAGGAAAGTGAAGAGACAACCGAAAGAATGGAAAAAAATATTTGCAAACTATGCAACTGATAAAGGATTAATAACCAGAATCTACAAAGAGATCAAGAAATTGTTATTATTGATTGTAAAGTATTTTTAAAATTTACATGAAAGGCAGATTCTCGTAGATAGGAAAAGAGACAGTTTCTACCAACTTGTTCACTGCCCAAATGCCTGCAACAGCCCGGGCTGATCAAGGCCAAACTCAGGAGCTAGGAACTCCATCTGCATCTCCCATTCGAGAGGCAGGGACTGAAGTGCTTGAGCCATCACTGCCTCCCACGATAGCATTAGCAGGAAGTGCATCAGCAGAATGTTGTACCAGAAATGGAGTAGCCAGGACTCCAGACAGGCTCTGATATGGGATGTGGCCCAAGCTGCAACTTAATCAATGATACCACATGCCTACCACAGTTAGCATTAATTCTAAATAGGGCATATTAGTCTAAAAGTGTTGATTTTCCTTCATTGTGCCTTTTAAGCAAGAGAGAACAACACCTTAGTTGATATACAAAGTGAATTGTGCGTGAAGCTTTTCCTGTGTTTTTCCATGTCTCAATGAAAAGCAAATCAAAGAACTGAGGAAATAAGACTCTTTGAGCCTTGTTGTCTTTTCCATTTGATTCAGTTTCCTATGGCTGTGGTCATAAGTTGTGCAAATCTACTGGCTGGAACAACACAAATTTATTCTCACACAGTTCTGGAGGTCAGAAGTCTGCAATGAGGCTCCCTGAACTAACTTCAAATTGTTGGCAGGGCTGCTCCTTCCGGAATCTCCAGGGTAGAATCCTTCCCTTGCCTCTTCTGCCTTCTGAAGCCTCATTCCTTGCATGCTTTGGCTCAGGCTCCTTCCTCTCTTCCCAAGGCTAGCAGAGCAGCATCGTCATTCTGCTTCCATCGTTTGTCCCCTTTCCTCTGAGGCAGCCTCCTCCTGCTCCTTCTCATAAGACCTTGTGCTGGGCTGGTTTAAGACACTGCTTGGGACACCCTCATCTCATGTTGTGCCTGAGGCTGCATCCTGGCTATGCTTCCAATTCCAGCTTCCTGGTGATGCAGACCCTGGGAGATAGCAGGCAACGGCTCAAGTACTTTGCTCCCTGCAACCCATGTGGGAGACCCGGATTGAATTCCTGGATCCTGGCTTCGGCCTGGCCTAGTCCCAGCTGTTGCAGGCATTTGGGAAGTGAACCAGAATATGGAAGACTCTCTCTCTCTCTTTTTCTCTCTGCCTTCCTAATAAATATTTTTTTAAAAATCCCGTGAGTACATTAGGCATACCCAAGATAATTCAAGAAGATCTCAAATAACAGTCACAAAAGTCCCTAATATGAAAAGCAACACATTTGTGAATTCGGGGGATTAGGATGAGGACTACTTTGGAGGCCATTCTGTATTACTCATTCAAGCACACTTTTTTATTAAATTAGAAATAAAACTTGAGAGAAAGCTTACAATTCAAGGGCCATTTACTTTGGATTATAGAAAAAATACTGAAAGCATAGTAACACATCAGATGCTTCATATTTAACTCTAAAATTGCTCCTTCAATTTTTGCTACCCTAGGGGCTGCTGTTGTGGTACAGTGGGTTTAGCCCCCTCTAGCAATGCTGGCATCCCATATTGGAACATCTGTTGAGTCCTGGCTGCTCAGCTTCTGATCCAACTGCCTACTGATGTGCCTGTGAAGGTAGCAATTGATGGCCCAAGTGCTTGGGCCCCTGCCATCCAGGGGGAAGATTCAGTTGAACTTTCTGGTTTCCTGATTCCTGCCTTTGGTGAGGCCATTTGGGAAGTGAACTAGTGACTGAAACATCTCTCTCTCAGTCTTATTCTACCTTTCAAATAGAGAAATCTTTTTTAGAAACGCTTTTGCTGCCTGAAATGAAAGTTTTAGAAGTACAATATACATATAAGAAAGTACACACACTTCAACACAGATAGATTTTTTTTTTAAGATTTATTTATTTGAAAGTCAGGATTACAGAGAGAGGTTTTTTTTTGTTTGTTTGTTTGTTTTTTTTTGTTTTTTTTTTTTTTTTTTTTTGGACAGGCAGAGTTAGAGAGTGAGAGAGAGAGACAGAGAGAAACTTCCTTTTTTTGTTGGTTCACCCCTCATGTGGCCACTATGGCTGGCGTGCTGCGCCGATCCAAAGCCAGGAGCCAGATGCTTCCTCCTGGTCTCACATGTGGGTGCAGGGCCCAAGCACTTGGGTCATCCTCCACTGCACTCCCAGGCCACAGCAGAAAGCTGGACTGGAAGAGGAGCAACCAGGACAGAACCGGCGCCCCGACTGGGACTACAACCCGGGGTGCTGGGGCCGCAGGCGGAGGATTAGCCTGGTGAGCTGCGGCACCAGCCGACAGATTGTTTTTTACATATACCTGTAAAACTGTTAGGTTAGGGGCCGGCGCCTCAGCTCACTAGGCTAATCCTCCGCCGTGCAGCGCCCACACACTGGGTTCTAGTCCCGGTCGGGGCGCCGGATTCTGTCCTGGTTGCCCCTCTTCCAGGCCAGCTCTCTGCTGTGGCCAGGGAGTGCAGTGGAGGATGGCCCAAGTGCTTGGGCCCTGCACCCCATGGGAGACCAGGAGAAGTACCTGGCTCCTGCCATCGGATCAGCGTGGTGCACCATTGGAGGGTGAACCAACGGCAAAGGAAGACCTTTCTCTGTCTCTCTCTCTCTCTCACTGTCCACTCTGCCTGTCAAAAAAAAAAAAAAACTGTTAGATTAGGAACATGGAAATTAACCTATGTGTGTGAAAGGGACCTAGGGGAAGGAAAGCACCTGCAGAAAGGAAGGTAGCAGCCCCAGGAAGCAGAAGCAGGCCTTGGAAGCAGCCCAGTATCTTACACTACCAAGTGCTGGACCTGTCCCAAGAACTCTATGGGTGGTTCCATCCTTCCCTGCACAAAAAGAACCACAGCAGAATCCTCTCTGCCCAGTGCCAAGTGGACTACCCAGTCACGTAGCACTGGGTAACAAAACCTGGGAGGAATTTCACACCCCAGAAACCCTTTGTCCAGGAGAAGAGTGTAGAAGGAAGGAGAGACAGAAGAACTGGACCTCATTCCCCTATTAGCTCCAGTCTGTTTGCAAACTGGGCCATCAGTTCTTTGCTGAGATGCCCGCCCAGCCTGTCAGGTGTACTCTCTGATTAAACTTTGCTACCTCACTTACCCGAGTCTGAATGCATGAACACTCCCTCTCAGGGTCGTCTGGAGAGGTGCCCACCTGTTATGGTGGATGCACTGCTCATTCAACCTTGCTGTCTTCTTGCCACTACTCTCCGTATCACATCTGAAATTCGTTTCTTCGGGGAAGACAAGGACCTCCATTCCAGCCATGCCACTAACAAAACCATGCGCAGATCAAGACAAGGAGCATTTCTGGGACCCCTAAAGTGTCCCTCCCAGCAAGTAACTCCCCACCTTCCAGCCTCCATATTCACAGCTACCACGACAAATTCACTTTTGCTTGTTCTTGAACTTATAAAAACAGAACGAACTCTTTTGTATCTGTCTTCTTTGCTGAATGTAATGTTTATGAGATCTGGCCGTATTGTTGATGATCCACTCAGCAGTAGTTAATTTTATTTATTGCTCTCCGTAATTCTACCACACAGTATTCAGCCATTTATCTCTTCTTCTATTAATGGACATTTCCATGATTTCCATCTTGGAGCCATTATGAATGAATCTGCTATGAATATACTTGTGGACACTAGAAAAAATTTTTAACAGATGGTTGAAAAAAGAAACCATGTTCTTAGGCATAGTGGAAGATCTTGAAATTTGGATCATTCTTTAAGATTTGGATCAAATGTATCCTCTTGATACATTGTTTTTAATTTATTTTTATTTATTTTAAAGGCAGAGAGACAGAGACTGATAGGGAGAGAACTCTTTCATCTGCTGGTTCCTTCTTCAAATGCCTGCAATAGCCAGGGCTGTGGAATGCCAAAACCAGGAGCCTGGAACTCAGTGTGGTTCTCCCACGTGGATGGCAAGCATCCAACTACGTGAGCCATCACCTCCTTCCCCCCAGGGTCTGCAGGATTAGAAGCAGAATGCTGCTCCAAGTACTCAGACATGGGATGAGTGTGTGCCACTTTTTACAGATTTATTTATTTTATTTCTTCTAAAGGCGGAATTACAGAGGGAGAGACAGAAAGATCAATACTCCGTCCACTGATTCACTCACCAATGGCTGCAATGGCAGGGGCTGGGCTGGGCCGAAGCCAACAGCCATGTTTGTGCAGGGGCCTAAGCACTTGGGCCATTTGTCTCTGCTTGCTCAGGCTGTTAGCAGGGAGCTGAACCAGAAGTGGAGCAGCCGGGACTCTTGACTGGCACCCATATGGGATGCTAGCACTGCAGGCAGTGGCTTAAGCCACTATACCATGACACAAACCCTCTCACCTGGTTTCTTAATTACTGCACTGAACACCTCTCCCCCAACCTGAACCTTTTGGGAAAAAAAGTATTTATATATTTATTTGAGAGGCAGGAAGAGAGAACGCCCACATATAGGCTCATCTGGGGCTGGGTCAGGGCAGAAGCCAAGAACCAGGAGCTCAGTTCAGGCTTCTCATGTGGGTGTCAGGAACCCAGTCACCTGAGCCATCATCATTGCCACCGAGAGTCTACAGAAGCAGGAAGCTAGAGTCAGGGGCTAGCGCCATTATTGAAGCCAGCTTTAACCAAAGCCTTAACCACTAGACAAAACAGCTGCCCCAGTTTCTACTTCTGTTACTTAAGACATTTTTGAAGCTTTAGCAATTTATTTATGTGGAGGCAGAGAGACAGAGACAGATAAAGGCAGAAGGAGCAAGAGCCCTCATCTGTTGTTCTGCTGCCCAGATACCCAGGGGCTGAGAACTCAACCCTGATTTCCCAGCTGGTGGCAGGGACCCAGGTACTTGAGGCATCCAGAGAAGAGCTAGGACTTGAACACTGGCATCTTAACCACTGCGCCAAATGCCCATGCCCTTAGTATCTGCCTTTTAAACATTGGAAAATATCGCCAAATTGTTCTTCAGAAAGTTGCATTGATTTAACCTCTCCCCGAAACATATGAGTGTACCTATTTCCTCCACCATAACAATCCTGAGTATCACCAGGATAATGAGAAAATCAGAGTAATTAGTACATTCTCAACTTAAATTTCTGTCATGGCTAAGTGGTGCGCCCATTCAAATTCCCCTCTTCTAACTCTTCTGAAATATACACTGCATTGTTAGCTATCTTTAGCCTACTATGCAGTAGCACACCAGAACTTCTCGCCACTTATTTAACTGTTTTTAAGAGTTTTAACATTCTTGGCTCTTGGTGTAATAAAATTAGTCTTTCAAATACAAGACACATAGGTAACAATAAAGATGTTTATACTGGCCTATTTTGTATTTGATACAATCTAAATATCCAAACAGAGGGGAACAGCTAAATAAATCTGTTCATCCAAACGATGAAGTCCTGAGCAACAGTTAATGTGATGGTACAGATGAGGGTGCTGCTAGTGTGCTCCTGGACCACAGCCTCAACATCTGACCCTGCCTCGGTAGTGCTGCAGTGGAGGCTTGGCCAGGGGAGACCGAGGGCCTGTGCTCTGTCAAGCTCTTCTCATGATTCTGGAGTGGACATGCATGTATTGGCCTAAAAAGAGGGCCACAATATGATGAGTTTTATATGCCCTGAATTTTGCTCCCCACCTGCGGAATCCTCTCTTCATTCCCAAAGCATGAGCAAACTGGAGCTCATGGAGCGTCACGTCCCTTCTGAGTGTCTTGAGCAGGAAGAACCCAATTGCTTCTCTTGGTTCTCTTAACATAGCTGGAATTTTCAGAAACACTCAGGCAAACATACCAATGATAACAGAAGATATGTAAACCCAGAGAACACAAGAAACACAGATCTCCCCAGGAGATTCCAGATCCTGTTACTTTGCCATTTCCTATTTGGTTTGAGATTTTTCTAAGTCCTGGTGATTGGGAGCACTCTATAAGTGGCTCTTCATGCAGGTTTCTCATGTGATGGCTGCATTGTCTTCTGAGTTTCTGGAACTCTGGTATCAGACAGATGAACTCATTCCTCATGCATGTTTCCAACATTACAGGGGCTTGGGCCTGCACAGATCCTACATGCTAAAATCTGCAGTCACTTTGAAGTAGGTTTACCATCATAGTCACATGTGTCTATGAAATTTCACAGTGCAAATGTACAACTTCATTTTGAAATAATTTTAATGTAGAAGGTCGTGTCTTCCAGATCTACCTGAAAGAAACATTTAATTTTGTTAACAGATTTGCTAGTTTATTCTGTTCATAAATTTATTAATTCTATTGATAGTTCAAGTCTAAAAAATATGTTTTTGTTGTTGTTCTTCAGGTTAAATGGCTACTCTACTAGATTAGGGGAATCCCTTCTTCAAGGGTTTTTCTTTCTAATCTCTTTCCCTCACAATTTGTCATAAACTCTTGCCAATATTGAGAGTGAAGAGGGAGTCTCTTGGCTTCCAGGTTTTGCTTCCTCAGTCCTCTGCTGTTTGTCAGTCCTCTTCAGCTCCGGCTTTCTCCCTGGAACTTGTGTGATATGGAGGGTGCTAATGCACACCTCTGAGAGGGCCCTGTCGCCCATGTGGGAGACCCGAATTGAGTTCTCGTCCCCTGACTTCATCCTGGCTCACACCTAGCTGTTGCAAACAAATTTACTGAAGCGCTCTCTCTCTCTCTCTCTCTCTGCCTTTAAGTAAATAAAATGAATAAATTTTTTTTTTTTTAAATTGAGAGGTTCTTAGCCCAGGTATTGGTGTAGGAGACTTTCTATTGATTCTGATTAGAAGCGGAAACTCAGGGCTGGCATTGTGCCATAGCAGGTAAAGCTACCATCTGCAGGGCTGGCATCCCGTATGGGCACTATTTCAAGTCCTGGTTGCTCCACTTCTGATCCTGATTGCTGCTAATGGCCTGGGAAAGCAGTGGAAGATGGACCAAGGGCTTGTGCCCCTGTCACCCACTTGGGAGACCCGGATAAAGCTCCTGGCTGCTGGCTTCAACCTGGCCCAGCATTGGCCATTGCAGCCATGTGGGGAGTGAACCAGCAGATGGAAGAACTCTCCCTTTCTCTGTGTCTCTTTCTCTCTCTGTAACTCTGACCTTCGAAATAAATAAATAAATCTTTTTTTAAAAAAAAATCAGAAACTCATGCTTCTGTAATAATGTTGTCTGCTGCATATAAACATTTCATACAGTGTGTGATTACATCCCCTGAAAGGGGACAGAGCTAGAATTTCACTGCACTAAAAGGGAATATCAATTCTTCGGTGACCACTAATGAAACCTTATAATTTAAAAATAGTGTAAATATTTGTACAGGTGACAGAATTTGGCTTGAGATGGCATTCTCTGTAACCTGATAGTGAGATCACGAGGACCTAGCTAAATCTCACTGCCTCAAACTTCTTAAGCATCTGTTAGTTTCCAGAAAGATCAGAGTTGTATGTGACCAAACAGTTAGGTCAGTTCACAGTCAGCTGTGTCCTTATCTAATTCCCAAGAAGGAGGACATCCTTCATTCTTTCATGTATGTCCTTTATCCTGACCTATGGTCCCTGGTGAGGTTGTCTGACTCTTTTGTGCACCATTGCAGGCCAATATAATCTTCCCCAATGTTGGAATCTTGGAGGAAGAGCATCTCTGTCCCTTTTGTGGGATGGAATAAAATCAAATAAAATGGGAAAATCATATCAGCTTACTTATTCCTTAACTTCTATACAGGAATTAGCACTTACAGTAGCAGGGAAGAAATTCCTTCAATAAGATGCCCAGTTTGTTAAATAAATATATCTCAGTAGGATGGCATTTGGGGGTAAAGAAAAGTCTTTTCTTTCACTCATGATCTGTTCTTGCAAGACTTTTCCCATTGCTTGACCTTGCTCACTAAAATCCAAGTTTAAACAAGAAAGATCAGGGCAGGTGTTTTCCCTGGCAGTGAAGATGCTGGTTAGCGTTTGGTACTCTGTCCCACATCAGAGTACCTGAACTGAGCTCTGGGTTCCTGGCTTCAGCCTGGACCAGCCCTGGCTGCTGTGAGTATTTGGGGAGTGAACTAGCAGGCGGAAAATCTGTCTGTTTCTTTTAGTGTCTCCCTCTGTATGTCTGCATTTCGAACAAAATAAATAAAAACTACTTCTAAAGAGCCTTTCCATGAGTGCTGCGCCAGGTCCGTCAGATTTGTCTGTGTTGCCCGTTTCCATTGTCAAAGTGATGTGGCAGGAGATGCCTCCTCAGCTTTGCTTTAGCTGCCTTCTACCTTACCTTTCCCCACCAGATGCTGCTGTCTGAATTTCAATCCCTGGGGTGCACAAAGAGCACCCCAGTACCTTCTAGCCTGGTGCTCTGAGAGCTGTGCTATGGCCACAGGAGGCTCTGTGGCCTACAAACCCCGGCTGCGTGTGTTTCTCACAGTCCCCAGACAGCTTTGCTTTTACCTGGAGGTTCCCCAAGTCCCTCATGTACATAGAAGCTCTGGTTAATTACTAGGAAACAGCATGCTGCCTTCTACCTTCTCATTTGCCTTCAGTCTCCTGCCCCCAGGCATCCAAATGCATTTTCCTCAAGGATGGTTTAAACATCTGTGGTTTGAACACAGTTTGGCTCCTGTACTCCTGTAGATGTTTAAGCCCCAAAGTCACAAGTCAATGGTACTAAGAGGGTGGCGACAATCCAGTTACAGGGTTTAGGAGGTGGGCCTAGAGGGAGGTCCTTACGGAACTGAAGGCGTGTCCTAGGAAGGTAATTCTCGTGAGGATTGGTTGTAAAACCTGAGTGTGCATAGTCTGAGTCAGGGATGGGAGGCTGATCCCTCAACCACTCACTTCTCTCCCCAGCACCAAAGCCCATGAAACCTCTCTAGAGAACGGGGAAGCAGCTGGACCCCATTGATACAGAAGCTATCAACCAGGGGAAGCAGTTAGGACACTGCTGATACAGAAGCTGTCCATCAAGACAGAAAGAACTGCTAGTTCATCTTGCCCGCCCCGCCCCCCCCCCCCCCCCCATACCTCCAATGGGCAGGCCAAAGCTGAGAGAGCCAGGAACGCCATCCAGGTCTCCCATGTGGATGGCAGGAGCCCAGCTGAGTCATTGATGTACTTCTCAGAGTCTGCATTAGCAGGACACTGGAATCAGGAGCACAGCTGGACACTGAACCCAGGCACTCTGATATGGGATTCAGGTGTCTTAACTAGTAGCCAAATGCCCACCTAATAGTGGGGGAAATTCTGGAAGGTGGCCTGAGATCACATAGCTCTATAGATGGCGCCCACCCAGCCAGTGAGATGTGTGCATTCTTTACGTTAATGTGACAGAAGACGTCAGATACAACTGCAGGGTTTTATTTTCTTAGGCCTTTGATCTAACATGGTTAGTAAGTACCAGGGCCGTATGAGGATCTTTGTGGGCTCTAACCACTTCACTGTTGTGGGCTCCTAACTCCATAAAAAATATGAAAAACTGCATTTTACAACTGCATTAGTATAAGGTGAATATGATCCAGGCAAAGTTCATTGTAATTATTCATTTTTTTCTTTTGATTTTAAAATAAATAAAAATTAAAATCATTTTTCTGTTCTTTGAAGTGTTGTGACCCCTGGCACTTTGCCTACTGTGATGAAAAGATACCTGTGTCTGATAACCCAGACAAGGTTCTCTGTTTTTTTCCAGTAGCTTCTTTCCTCTTCCCTCACTTATGGTTCCTCCTGACTATTCTGTTGATTTTTCCCCATTTCCACCTTTTCACTTACTGGAAAATTATCTTCAAGTTGGCCATGTTTAATCACTTGCCAGATATTTCCATTTAAAAATATTCATTGTTATCCAATCATTGTTTCATTGAGTGGAATCTCCATTTTTCAGAAATGTACCAACTATGCACTCAAAGCAATTTTCATAAAAGCAGGAAGCACCGTGATTTTCTATAAGTACATGTACCCCAAACCAAAAACCGTCGGTTGTTTTTCCTAAGTTCCAAACCTAGGTTGCTTGTGTGAGAAAATGGGAGTGTGGTTCTGCGGGCTCTAAGACTCAGGAAACACCTCAGTCACCTAGGCCAACATGTTTACCTCTCCTGCCAGCCAACCCGTGTGACCCCTGTACTGTTTACCCCTGGGTGGGAGGGTGCTGCCAGCAAGTGAGCTGTCAGGTTAACAGCAAAGCAAAATAAAAACCACTCTATGTTTTGGAAAAGAACTTTTCCTTGGGTGTCTCCGTTTTGTCCTCTCCTTTTTCCATGTTGCCTTTGTGACTGAAAGAAAGTTTCTGGCCTGACTTGGTTTCTTGTGGACAGAGAATCATCAGTTAGCCCCAGTCCTCATGCAGGCTAACCACTGGCTTTTATGGCTCTAGGAGAAAAGCAAAATGGGATATTCTATGTAAAAATCTTTATTTATTTATTTTCATTTTACTCGGAAAGCAGAGAGAGATAGAGAGACAAACAGGCAGACAGGTGGAGAGAGACCCTTCTTCCATTGGTTCACTCTCTGAATGCCTGCAACAGCCAAGGCTGGGCAAAGCCTCGAAGGTCACAAATCAACATGTATAATGGAATGGCCCACTTGAGAAGTTGGGTACCACAGGGTTCAAACCTCAGATTCTGAAGTCAGAGAAACAGGGTTTGAACACCAGCTATGTTACCTATGAGCAGTGTGTCTTTGAGTAACTAGCTCTGCTTTTTAGATTCTTTCTATTTAAAATGGGGTCACAGTGGAACTTACAGGAGTTTTATAAAATGAGATAACAATAGAGCATCTAGATGACAACTTTTCACAATGGGGGTGATGGAGAAGATGACAATGATTGCCAATCCCATGGCTCTGCTGAGGCCTGTAATCTGATTGAGGAAGAACTACACAGGGCGGAACTGTAATAGCTGATAGTCCTAGCAATTCGTTCAAAGGCAAGCACAGAGAGAAAACATAGCTAGAGTTCCTGGAGAGGAAAAAAAAATAGATGTGGAACAGGAAAAATATTTGAAGATGTAAAACAAGAAGGAACATGTGCTTGAAATAATGAAATATTTTTTAAAATATATTTTTATTAATTTGAAAGAGTGGAGAGAGGTTGGGAGAGTGGGGAGAGGGAGATTGGATCTTCAGTCTGATGATGCACTCCTCAAATGTCCAAAACAGCTTGATCGGGGTAAGGCAGAGCCTGGTTCTCAATCCTCGTCTCCCATGTAGGTAGCAGGGAACCAAACACTTGAGCCATCACCTGTTGCCTCCCAGGGTGCACATTAGCAGGAAGCTGGATCTAAAACAAAACAGGAAATTGAAACTAGATACTCCATTATGGGGTGCAAGTGTCTGAAGCAGCATCTTAACCACTGTGGCTGGGTCAAATATCTACCCCTGAAAGAGTTTTGTCTGTCATGACATAGACATTCCATCATTAGAAAAAAGTTAAGAGAAAATCCCACAAAACATCAAGGCTGGAGAGAGAATCTGCTGAGCTTCAAAGCAGAAGAGGTAAGAAAGGTGTGCAAGAGACCTTCATGAGATTTATAGAAAATTGAGTTAAAAGATTTTGGTGCAAAAAAACTTTTGAAGAGAAGTCTTCAGAAAGTTTGTAGAGGGGCAGGCATTTGGCACAGCCGTTACGCTATCAGTCGGGACGCCTGCATCCCGTATGAGAACCTCTGGGTTCAAATTCCCGGCCACTTCCCAGTTAGCTTCCTACTAGTGTGCACCCTGGGAGGAAGCAGGTGATGGCTCAAGTACTTGGGTCCCTGCTGCCATCGTGGAAGACCGGGTGGGGTTCTGGGCTCCTGTCTCCAGCCTGGCCCAGCCCCAGTTATTGAGGGCATCTGGGGGAGTGAACCAGCAGATGGAAGTTCTCTCTCTCTTCCTCTCTCTCTCACTGTCTTTCAAATAAATAAAACCTTATAAAAATAAAAATAGATTAAAAGTTCATGGAAAATGCATATCATGAAAAAAAAACTGTGCAAGGACTTCAAGATATTTATGTACCAAAACAAACATACATTATGATTTTATGTTCTGCAAAATTTTTGAAGTTCCCTCACTTAAGACCATAGTTTAGGCCCACTTCATACTTTTTCCCAGTTTGGCAATACCCTGGAGATCAGGAAAACAACACTTCCTGAGTCCTCAGGGAAGAGGGAATCCAGGCTCTCTATATGTAAAACAAGATCCCTGCCACAGTTTGCTCGGGACTGAAGAGTTTCATACAGGGCTTTGATTGAGAAACCCAACAGTCTCATGCAAATGACTAGTCACTATGAATCTTTTTATTAAAAAAAGATGATTTGGGGGAAAAATATTTTTTGACAAAATGTAGGCAACCATGAAAAGAACCAGTATTAAGTGTTTGTGTCTATTTATCTCTCTGTGTCTTTCAGATAAATTAATTAATTAACTAATAAAACAGCATAAGTGGTCAGGGCAAGCATTAGGCCTCGTAGTGAAGATGCAGGTTGGGCCCCCTGCGTCCCATATTGCACTGCGTAGGTTCAAGTCCTGGCTCTTCTTCCAATCCCAGCTTCCTCTTGATGAACACCCTTGGAGGCAACAGGTGATGGCTCAAGTCCTTGGGTCCCTGCCACTTAAATGGGAGACCCTGATTGAGTTCCAGGCTCCTGGCTTTGGCCTGGGCCAGCCCAGATGTGCGAGCATTTGGGGAGTGAACCAGTGGATGGGAAATCTGTTTCTGTGCCTCTCAAATAAATAAATAAAAATAAATAAACTAAGAGGTCAAAAGTATAGAAGGCTTGGGGAGAATGGGCCAATGGAAAGAAGTTGGTCAATAGATACAGGGGTGCAGTTGAAAAGAAGGAATGGCCTCTAATATTCTCTGGCATGGACTATGATGAACAACAAATAAGTATCTTTCAATACAGCTAGAACGGAGGAAGGATTTTAAATGTTCCAAGCACAAAGAAATGATAAAGTTCTGAGGTGACATATATGCCAATAGCCTGAACTGGTCATTACACATTGTATGTATGTGTATCACTATCACACTGTACCCCATAAATAGACATAACTATTATGTGCCAATTAAAAATGTTTAAATGCCAGGTAAAAGAAGAACTATAGAAAACTTGGTCAAAGAAGAAGTAATGAATTTTGAATATATTTCTGTATAAAACTGAAAAGACAGGCCAGCGTGGTGCTGTAGTGGGTAAAGCTGCCACCTGTAGTGCTGGCATCCCATATGGGTACCGGTTCGAGTCCTGGCTGCTCCGCTTCCGATTCAGCTCTCTGCTATGGCCTGGAAAATCAGTAGAATATGGCCCAGGTCCTTGGCCCCTGCACCCATTTGGGAGACCTGGAGGAGGCTCCTGGCTCCTGGCTTCAGATCGGCACAGCTCTGGCCATTGTGGCCAACTGGGGAGTGCACCAGTAGATGGAAGATTCTCTCTCTCTGCCTCTCCTCTCTCTGTGTACCTCTGACTTTCAAGCAAATAAATGAATCTTTAAAAAAACTGAAAAGAAACAATTATGGATGTTATAATTCAGCACCTGATATATATTTTATAAACCTTAACAATGTAAAACTAATAAAACAAATAACAAATATTAGAAAGTGGAGAAAGAGAGGAAGAAGTTCACATATTGTATTAGTTTCTTTTAGTTGTCATGATAGAAAATGGTTTCTTTCTAGAATTGAAAAAAAGTTCACAGTGGCTTCAAGTGATAAACGCTGTGCATAATGTTTTTACTGGGTCTCAGAAGGCTCTCTCATCATAAGGAAACATTTACTTGAAATTGCAATTTAATTCCTTTTTCTCCTTTTAAGGAAATTATAATCTTTTATCATAAAGTGGCATTTATACTCAATCCTTTTTTCCTTTATTTATTTGTCCAGTTAGCCACAGAAATTCTGAGCATAGTGATGACTAATGCTAAGATTGCTTATTTCTAGGTGTTTGCATTAGGGGTGGAGGTGGGTCGAAGTTCTTTGTGTTTGTTTGGTATTTTTAAATTTTAAAGGCACTGTGATGATTAGTTTTATGATTATCTTGGCTAGGTCACAGCACCAAGTTATTTGTTCAAACAATAATCAAGAGATTACTTTAGATGAGATTAATACCTGATTTTATTTATTTATTTGAGAGACAGAGAAATGAGAGAGAGAGAGAGAGAGAGAGAGAGAGATTGATTCTCCTCCACAGGCCAGCAGACTGCCTGTGGACTCAGACAGCTCTCTTTTCTGGGTCTGCAGCCTGCTAGTCTGTCTACGCTGCCGATTTTGAACCTGCCAGCTTGTGAGCCAATTCCTTAAAATCAGTAAACCCATTCTCCCCATCCCCAAGTTCTTTGTTGCTATTTCTCTAGAGAACCTTGGCACATGTATAGTTTCTATAAAAACAATTTCCATTTTATAAAGCAGTTTAAACATTCACATGAGGATAGGTTCAGAGAAATTTAGAAAAATGTCCCAGGGGGTCCTCCGCAGACCCCTTGTGCTGCTATTTAGTGGTGGAGCTGAGACTCAAGTCCATGGGTGCCTTCATCAGTGCCCGTGAAATGAGGATATGGAAGCTCCGAGTGATTGGAGGATGCAGAAGATGGGGTGGATCTTAATGGCGTTGTAGAATAACCTGGGAGGAGAGAAATGGGAACACATGTATGTGGAGTGAGCAGTAAATAATAAATAAAACCATTAGAGGGTGGAATGTCTGTAGGATTGGGGGGATATGAGCAGATGTATTATAAATTAACAAAAACAACCCAGGCATGGAGCAGTGTGAATATTACTCTTACATTAAAGCAATATAAACTACATATATTAATGTATATGCAGTGAGTTAGAAAAATGAGCGTGTGTACATGTGTACCAGAAGGCACACATGTACATGGGTATGTAAGGAAACCCTGCCTGCTCCTCAGAGCGAGAAGAGAAACCCCATGGTCCCCAGGACTGAGCATTCCTCACCCCTGGGGATGGAGTGAATTTGTCTGTGATATTTACAGAGAGGACAAGGACAGGAGGACAAGGGACAGTGGGGAGGAAGGCGGATATTTTGTTTGTTCTATAGCATTTGTGTTATCTTATGGCACGTGAGTGATGTACTTTTTGTAAGAATAATTCTAAAAAGTAGCTTAAGTTAAAAAGGAAAGGATGCTTAATGCCACTGAATTGCACGCTTAAAAAAAATTAGTGGGACTGGCACTGTGACACCCATTTAAGCTGTAGCATGGGACACTGGCATCCCACATGGAATGGCTTGGTTCGAATCCCAGCTACACTGCACTTCTGATCCAGCTTCCAACTAATGAGTCTTGGAGGTAGCAGATGATGGCTCACCTGTTTGAGTACCTGCCACCTATGTGGGAGAACTGGATGGACTTCTTAGCTCTTGGCTTTGCCTACCCCAGTCCTGGTTGCTGCTGGCATTGGGGGAGTGGATCAACAGATGGAAGATCTCTCTTTGTCTCTCTGTATATCTGTGTAGTCACTCTGCTTTTCAAATAAAATAAATTAATCTTTAAAAAAATATTGGAAGTGATCAGTTTTGTTAAGAAAGGAGGGAAGAAGGGAGAAAGAAAGAGAGAGAAATAAAAGAGAAAAGAGGTGAGAGGAAGGAAGTTTTAAATTGATGAATGTGGGAATAAATAATTTGTAAAAATTACTCTGCTTTTCCTGAATTGCTCATTGTTGCTGTGGCATGTGCTACTTGGACAGTTGAAAAGTTCTCCACTAAGCCATAAAAAGCAAAGAGAGCAACCTTGGGGTGAGGGGCGGGGAAGCGTTTCTTGCCATGTTCCCTCTTGCAAGCTGGTCAAGAGTTTAGACTACAGGAAGCCCCAGGCAGCTCAGCTCGCCTGACCACACAGCTACTGTCTCTGGATTTGAACCTCCACGGCTGCTCCTGGAGCTGCCCAGCTGGCAGCATAATCTCCCTGGAACTGCGCCCACATTGTTATTTCACTCTCTTGCCCATTAAAAATCGAGACAAAATAAAAATGTCCCAGACACCTGGATCCCCTGCGCTAGAACTGGGACCGGCAAACTTTTCCTGGCAAGGTGCCTGTGGGAGCTGGGAGGAGGAGGGGCTGGGGTGGGGTCCACACACTGGGCCATTGAGGAGGAAATGGATACCAGGGCTGAAGCAGCTTAGACTGCAGCACAGTCAGAATCTTCCAGAAAAGCAGCATCCCAGCCAGTGAGTCAGCTGCCTTCAGTTCTTACTGTGTCACCGTAGGCACCTGCTCCAGCTCAGACCTCCTTCTTCCACCTCATCTCTTGGCCTTCACCCTGTTGGTGGTCTTCACCCTGTTGGTGGTCTTCACCCTGGCTGTTCCTCCTTTTTGGAGGGGACAAAGACTGGAGGCAGACATTTTGGCTTAGCCTCCTTTTTTCAAGTTTTTAATTTTTCTAAAATATTGATTTATTTATTTGAAAAGCAGAGTTACACAGAGAGGGGGGAGACAGAAAGAGAGAGAGAGAGAGACAGACAGACAGACAGACAGAGGGAGAGAGACAGAGGGGGAGAGAGAGAAAGAGAGAGAGACAGAGAGAGAGAGAGAGAATATCTTCCATCCAGTGGTTAATTCCCCCAGTGGCTGTGTCAGCCAGGGCTGGGCCAGGCTGAAGCCGGGAGCTTAGAACTCTACCCAGGTCTCCCACATGAGTGTCCACGGTCCAAGCCCTTGGGCCATCCTCTGCTGCCTTTCCAGACACATTAGCCAGTAGCTGGATCAGAAGTGGAGCAGCTGGGACTCAAACCTGTGCTTATACGGGAGGCCAGCATCACAGACACTGCACCAGAATGCTTGTCCCTCTTGTAACCATTTTTAAGTGTGCATTTCTTTTTCTTCTTCTTTTTTTAAAGATTGATTTTATTTATTTGAAAGACAGAGTTAGAGAGAGAGGTAGAGACAGAGAGAGAGGTCTTCCATCTGATGGTTCACTCCCTAGATGGCCGCAATGGCTGGGGCTGTGCTGATCCGAAGCCAGGAGCCAGGAGCTTCTTCCAGGTCTCCCACGTTGGTGCAGGGGCCCAAGGACTCAGGCCATCTTCTACTGCTTTCCCACGCCATAGCAGAGAGCTGGATCAGAAGAGGAGCAGCCGGTACTGGAACCGGCGCCCATATGGGATGCCAGCGCTTCAGACCAGGGCTTTAACCTGCTGAGCCACAGTGCCAGCCCCTAAGTGTGCATTTCATTTGATACAGAGGACATTTTGAGGTAGTCCACTTGATGAACTGACTTGTCCCCAACTTTTTATGTTTAAAAATATCTAAAGAGCAGTACAGTGAACGACCATTCACCTAGATTCCCCCCTTGTTGACATTTTCCCTGCTTCTCTCCACCTCTCTCTCATGCTTGGTGTGCTAGCTTGTTTTTGCTGACATAAGTGATTAAGCTGGAGACATCGTGATGACCAGTCTCTGCTTACTGCTCCTGCACGCATCTCTTAGAAACAGCCATTCTTCAAGTATTTAAGCTCTCATTTGTTTTTTACAGTTTACAATCTAAAGATCACACTGCATTTTATTGTTGTGTTTAGTATCCTTTATTCTAGAACACCTCCCCAGACTTATGTGTGTATATGATTATGTGTGGACACACATGTATGTGTACATACATGTAGCGTTATACATGTGTTTGTTCAGTGTACATATTTTTGATTATGTGTATGTGTGTGTTTCTTGATATTGCCACTTCCAAAGGGTCTAGGCCAATCCCTAATATTCTTTGATTTGCTTTTATCAGGTTGTTTCTGTGTGTTGGATTCCAGTTAAGCATTAAGTGTTAAGTTAGAAGGTTATTATTTTGGCACCAATTAGCACACTGCATTTCAAATTCTATTGCTGCCCATCAGGAGTTAGCACAAACTTCACAAATAAAGGGCCAGTCCCTAATAAGTCTGCCTTCATTTCCAGTGCCAGTAAATTCAGGTGCTTCCCAGGCCACCATGCTGTGACCAACCAGGTACCCGCCCAGAGGCTCCTATGCTTCCCCTTAGAGTCACTAATTGGCTAGCTTACTCATAGAACTCAGAGATGTGATTACAGTTTTCTTTTTCTAAAGGACATCATGAATGGCCAAATAAAGAGACATAAGGTAAGGCCAGGGAACACAACACAGGGCTTCTGTGACCTTTCCCTGTGTGGTCAGTTCACCTCACCTTTCCTGGAATATCAGTGTATTCAGCAGCCAGGAAACTCCACTGAGCTTCTGTCTAGTTTTCTTGATTGATGTTTCATTATGTGGTTATGATTGATTGAATGATCGGCCTCCAGGCTAAATTCAGTCTCTCATCCCCTTCGCTTCCCAGAGGAGGTTCTGGCTCATCTTGACCATCTCAAGTGGTTGGTCTTTCATGTTGGCAGCTGCCACCCTTATGTTTTTTTAAGATTTATTTATTTATTTATTTGAAATGCATTTACAGAGAGAGAGAAAGGGGGAATCAGGAAAAGATCTTCCATTATCTGGTTCACTCCCCAGGTGGTTGTAATGGCCAGCATTGAGCCAGATGGAAGCCAGGAGCCAGGAGCTTCATGCAGGTCTCCCATGTGAATCACAGGGGCCCAAATACTTGAGGCACCCTCTGCGGTTTTCCCCAGGTCATTAGCAGGGAGCTGGATCAAAGTGGAGCAGCTGGGATGCGAACCAGCACCATTTGGGATGCTGGCAGTGCAGGTGGCAGCTTTAACCACTACACCACAACACTGACTCCGTCAGCCACCATCTTCAAGGCTAACTAGAGACTACCCTTGAGTCACCTTATATTATACAAACTCAGGTGTGATTCCAGGGGTTCATGAAAAACATATTTCCACTACTCAGGAAATTCCAAGGGTGTTATGAGAGGCCTTCAAAAGGATCATGGAAAATGAGCAATAGCCTTTAATTGCATTTTTCCATGAACACTTTGCGGTGACCTTGTAGAAGTTCCATCACAGGAAATGGACAAAGACTAGAAAAGTTTTCTACTATATGATAGTTTTGTAGGTTATTTTGTGTCCTGAGTTTATTAAATCAAAAGCCATATAATGTAAGTTTGTCCTATCATGGTTGATGTCAAGTTTGGTAATGTTTGCCATATTTCTCCATAATAAAGATATTTTATCTTTGCAACTATTAAGTGATAGCATTTGATACTTTGATTTTCCAAAATCTTTTCAATCAAAAGCTATAACATTCATTGATCATTCTTAGCTGAACCGATCATATTGAAATGATTAGCTTCTGCTACAATCAATTTTATTAGTTGACATCTCTGTGAAGAAGAGCTCTTTGCTCCCTATGACTTCTTTTAAATATTTTAAAGTGTCATTATGAGCTCATGAGTTCTTTAATTCTTAAAATTTTTGTGCCCAAATTATTCCAGACTCATCAGCAGTCTCACTTTTCACGCTGACTCCCTGGCACAGCATGATGTTGATGAGATTATGATGATTTAGGGCCACTGATACAGCATGCCATGGTTTGGCTGTGTCCCTTGAAGGTCACGTGTTGGAAACTTAGTCCCCTGTGCAACACAGGGCTCTGACCTCATGAATGGATTAACGCTGCTATCCAAGGACTGAATTGGTTATGCTGGGGGTGTCTGGTGAACGGATGAATTTGGCCCCTTTCCCTCTCTCAAGCCCATGCTCTCTTGCCCTTCCAGCTTTTTTTTAGGTTTATTTATTTGAAAATCATATTAACACTGAGAGAGAAAGAGAGAAAGAGTGAGATAGAGAGGTCTTCCTTCTGCTGGTTCACTCCCCAGTTGGCTGGAATGGCAGGAGCTGCGCCAATCTGAAGCCAGGAGCCAGGAGCTTCTTCCGGGTCTCCCACACGGGTGCAGGGTCCAAGGACTTGGGCCATCTTCTACTGCTTTCCCAGGCCATAGCAGAGAGCTGGATTGGAAGTGGAGCATCTGGGACTTGAACTGGCGCCCATATGGGATACTGGCACTGCAGGCAGTGGCTTTACCCGCTACACCACAGCACCAGTCCAATCCTTCTAGCTTTTGTCATGGGACAATTGAACAAGAAAGGCTTTGCCAGATGCAAGGCCCCTGGCCTTGGGCTTCCCAGCATTCAGAACTACAAAGAAATCATTTCTGTTTTTTGTAAATTACTCAATCTCGGGGCCGGCGCCGTGGCTCAATAGGCTAATCCTCCGCCTTGCGGCGCCAGCCCACCGGGTTCTAGTCCCGGTCGGGGCGCCAGATTCTGTCCTGGTTGCCCCTCTTCCAGGCCAGCTCTCTGCTATGGCCCGGGAGTGCAGTGGAGGATGGCCTAAATGCTTGGGCCCTGCACCCGCATGGGAGACCAGGAGAAGCACCTGGCTCCTGGCTTCGGATCAGCGCGATGCGCTGGCCGCGGTACGCCAGCTGCAGCGGCCATTGGGGGGTGAACCAACAGCAAAAGGAAGACCTTTCTCTCTGTCTCTCTGTCTCTCTCTCTCACTGTCCACTCTGCCTGTCCAAAAAAAAAAAAAAAAATTACTCAATCCTGGGTGTTCTGTTATAGCATCACAAAGTAGAGTGAGGAACAACCTTACAATTAAAACAGCTACTAATTATCCTATAGTAAGCAGGAAAGACAGCCCTCTCTTCCTCTCTGAGATTTTCTCCAATGCTGACCTCACCCTCTGGGGAAGAGGTCCCACTGGAAGTTGCTGTCTGGGCTGGGGCGAAGGATGGGTAGGCACGAAGGGCCAGAAGACAGATCAGAAACAGAGGGCTGCAGGAGCGCCATGACAGCTTGTCCAGAAAGGGCTGTCAGGAGACCTGTGGATCATCTTGGCAATGACTCTGAGAATTGACTTTAGCTTCAATTAAAAAATTATATTTATCTCCTCAGTAATTGCAATTTGCTTTCCACTAATGCAGCTTAAAGTGCATACTTCTTATTGCAGGTTTCCCAAGTATGATTTGTATCAGATAGCTATTCCATGCTGAAGGGGAATATTTCAAGAGTAAAGAGAAGAAAAGAGATTTTTGATTAACAATGATTCTTTTTTTAAACATGTTTGTTTATTTATTTGTGTGTTTGATAAAGAAATGACGAGAGAGAGAGAGAGAGAGAGAGAGAGAGAGAGAGAGAGAGATCTTCCATCCATTGGTTCACCCCAACCCCAACAACAGCCTTGGTTGGCCCAAAGTTAGGAGCCTGAACTCAGCCTAGGTCTTCCATGTGAGTGGCAGGGACCTGTCTACTTAGTTATCACCTGCTACCTGCCAGGGGGTGTCACTGAAACCAAGGGGCTCTGACATGAGATTCTGGCATATCAAGTGGCAGCTTAACCACAAAGCCAAATGCCCACCCCTAACAATGATTCCTTATGCTGCTAAGAATTTTCAGTAAATTTCTAATGATTTCCTTTTAAGTCAGTAATATGTACATATGAAACTGAACATTTATAAAATTTTACAATAGATTTTTTAGAAGGACAAGTTACAGACTTTTAGAAACTGAATTAGTTTTAATAGGCTTTTTAAATATTCCTACTGGTCTTTTAAAGTACTATGTATTTATATGTGTAGTCATTCATAAATAATTCAAAATACAGAATATAATAAATTTGAAAATAAAAGCCTCTAATCATTTGAATTCCATGTAGGATACAGTATGAGGGAAGGCACTTAGGGAAGGGCTGGAACAGGATTTCTTAACTGCAACACTGCTGACATTTTTGGTTGTACAATTCTTTTATCAGGATTCCGTTTAACATGACCACAGTCATTTGCATAGTGACCACCATCTTGTACTCTAAGTAATCCTGGAGGTCATCCCATGCCCTGTAGAGGAATAAGGTTGTTAAAATGCACTACAGCTCTTCTCTGAAGGTCACACATGACACCTCTGTCTATAAAACCTCATGCCTCCTGGCATGGAGAGCAATAGGTCTTGCAATTGCCCAAGACCATGCTTCTGTCAAGTACATCACACCTGTGTCATCCTGGGTTTGCCTGCCTCTTTCCTCAGTCCTTCACACCTTCTGCCTTTGGCAGCTGGCTCTTATACACTGGGTTTGTCCTGAAGCATTTCTTATGACTTCTGCATTGTAGGGCATTAAACAGCATCTTTGGCATACCCGCTGGATGCCAGAACTACCTCTCTTTCCATTGTGGCTACCCACAATGTCAGCAGACTTTGCCAAATGTCTCCTGAGGAGCAAATCTGTCTCTAGTGGAGAACCCAAGGGCTAGGGTACACAAGTTCTGTTGCACACACAATTGGTAGCAAAAAGAATATCTTTAGGTCAACTGCAGTTTCAATATATTGCCTAAATGAAAAGAGCCATATCAAAGGGATGTCTCCAAATGTCTGATTCAGCTTGGTCACTCCTATCAATCCTATCAAGTAGCCTTTCACTTTTTTTTTTTTTTTTTTTTTTTTTGCCTTTCCTTCCCCTGTCTTGCTGGCTCCTACCTTGGGTCTCAGTCTGTCACTTTGAGGGGAATTGCTCTTGGGACATTTGAGCTGATTTCCAATACTCAGGTTATATGTACCCATGACTACTTGTCCTTCTTTTAGTTGTAGCATTTGTCATTCTTGGAATTACCTGGTCAGTGTTTTCCCTATTTAATTCAGTAAAGAAAGACACTGCTAGGTTGATTACTACATCTCACAGAGTCTGACACTGAGTGTGTGCTTGTTGGGGCTCAGAAAATAATACCACAACATATAGTGCTTTGGCATGCTGAGTGATTTTATTTTATTTTTAAAGAATTATTTATTTATTTGAAAGTCAGAGTTTCACAGAGAGAGAAGGAAAGGTAGAGAGAGAGAGGTATTCCATCCACTGGTTCACTCTCCAGTTGGCTGCAACAGCCGGAGCTGCACCGATCCAAAGCCAGGAGCCAGGAGCTTCTTCCGGGTCTCCCACATGGGTACAGGGGCCCAAGGACCTGGGCCGTCTTCTACTGCTTTCCCAGGCTACAGAAGAGAGCTGGGGCCGGCGCCGCGGCTCAATAGGCTAATCCTCCGCCTAGCGGCGCCGGCACACCGGGTTCTGGTCCCGGTCGGGGCGCAGGATTCTGTCCCGGTTGCCCCTCTTCCAGGCCAGCTCTCTGCTATGGCCAGGGAGTGCAGTGGAGGATGGCCCAAGTGCTTGGGCCCTGTACCCCATGGGAGACCAGGAGAAGCACCTGGCTCCTGCCTTGGGATCAGCGCAGTGCGCCGGCTGCAGCGCGCCAGCCGTGGCAGCCATTGGAGGGTGAACCAACGCAAAAGGAAGACCTTTCTCTCTGTCTCTCTCTCTCACTGTCCACTCTGTCTGTAAAAAAAAAAAAAAAAAGAAGAGAGCTGGATGGGAAGTGGAGCAGCCGGGACTTGCACCCATATGGGATGCCAGCACTGCAGGCAGCTGCTTTACCCACTATGCCACACAGCGCCAGCCCCTAACTAAAGGAAAACCAAGATCTCTCTAACCTTCCCCTACTCTCCTGTTTCTAGCCCTACTTTCTTCCCCAAAAAGGCAGGGAGTAACTTTGTCCGAAGTTCCCTTTCTCATTTGCATTCACAAAGCATACAACAATCTTGACCCTCCTCCCTATAATCTCACCAAAGAGGGAAGATTAATTAATAGGAAAGGAGACTAAATGTCTATCTAATTATATTAAAAGCACTCTGTATTCTGATAGCTGCTACCTGAGGAGCTATCTGCCTCTGTTGGTGCCACATTTTCTTCTATACCCCCTTCCAGGGCTAGTGCTGCCACCTCTTCACCAGAAGACCCCAGCTCCTACTTCTTTCTGTAGCTCAGAATGCCATTTAGCTTTGAACTGCCTGGCCTTTCTTTGAGTTCCGTATTTTGTGTGACTCCTTTGTATATGCAGGTAATACATTTACATGGCTATTCTCATTAATAGGTCTGTTGTCAGTTTATTTCTCAGGCTCAAATATTGACTCAGTGGAGGGGATAGAGAGATGGTGCTCTCACCCTGACATGCAAAAGAAATGTCTTGAAATTAATTCTGTCTTGGTTCCAATGTTATTAAAATGTAAAGTCATGTATGCTGTCATTCTTTTTGTATTATGTTGAATGCAATTTGATTCTGGTGAAAAAAATAAGGCACATGAGTACCTGTGAAGAGAAATAAGTCAACCGTGGGATAGGTTTGGCCTCCTCCTTCAAATATGTGGTGCATGCCAAACCCAGCATAATTCAAATTACATTTCAAAAGCTAAGGAAAATATCTTATGCACAGCAAAAGAAACACACCATTTGAAAATTCTTTATATACATAGAAGGAACAAACCTGTGAAAGATTGTATATATTTTTATCTTTGTAGGAATGGTACTGTACATGTTGAACATAAATTGCAAGTCATTGAAAACATTCAAAAGACACCCTACACTGTTGTTTTTTTAATGATGGGATTAAAGTGATTTTTTTAAAACAAAATTATTGTGATCTTCTGTAACTGGATATGCTGGGCTACAAATAATGGAAAACTTAGTTCAAAATGGCTTCAACAGAAAGGCGATGGTCCTTGTTTTACATAGTAGTGTTCCAAGATGGATTGGATTCAAGTTTGGAAAAGCCAATGGCTCAGTAAGTATCTTTTAATGCCTTGGTCCTTTAACCTTTTCTGCTTCTACTTACATGTATGAACTCTGTCCCAATGGTGACAGAAGGGTTGCATTTCTTCCAGAGGTCACACCCAACAAAATACCAAGAATAGAAAGGAACCGATTCTTCTTTTGTGTTTCTTTTTAAGGTTTTTAAAATTCACTTTTGGGGCAGGTGTTGGGAATGGGAAAATGTAATAGACTTTTGAGTTTGGGGCATCAAGAGGACATCTGGTGAAGGAGTCATGTGCTTGTTTGCCGAATGTCTATCTTTAGTGAATGTCCTATTCAGTCTTTTACTCGTTTTTATCATTTCCTCCTCTTATTATTGAGTTTTGAGAGTTCTTTACATATTCTAGACACAACTTTTTGTCACGTGTATTCTCCTAAGCCTATGGATTGACTTTTCATTCTCTCTTGTGAAGCAAAAGATTTCAATTTTGATGTCTAATGTATCGTTTTTTTCTTTCATTGATTATGTTTTTGGTGTCATATCTAAGAAAGTTTGCCTATTTACACTTCATATGGATTTTCCTCTATGTTTTTCTCTAAAAGTTCTTTAGTTCCTACTTAGCTCTAGGATCTATTTTCAATTTTGTGTGTAAAGTGTGAGGCACAAATTGAGTTTCAATTTTTTGTGTATGGATGTCTAATTGTTCAGCACCAAAGTAGAAAAGACCATCCCTTCTTCATTGAATTACCTTTATCATTTCATCAAAATTAGTGGGCGCATCTGCATGGTCTGCTTTTGGACACTATATTCCTTTTCCACTGGCCTGTGAGATGTGCTACCATCTTTAATCTGGGGTCTGTGTGTCATATGTGTGTAATATGTGCCTTCTGTAATTTCATGTGTTTTGTTGGATTCCTGTCTCTGTGTCATGCCTGACTGGTGCACTTAAAACTAACTTTTGTTTCTTGGTAGGAATTCTTCTGGAGAGTGGCTATCTTGGTGGGAATAAACTGGACACATATCAGACAAGAGCCACAGGACAACTGCCAGTGCTGACACTGGATGCCTGGACTCTGTTGCGGGGACCACCATGGTCTGGGGTGGGTTCTTGTCTTCTGCGGAAGACAAAAGTTAAGTTTGAGCCAGCAAAGTGAAAGCAAGAGAGTTTTATTTAAGAAAGTGGTGAAGCGCATCCTATATGCTGTTGGAAGCCTACATTTATGGAGTCCAGGAAATATATGTTAATATTTGGGCAGAAAATTCATCTTACTCCTGAGAACAGGGCAGCCATTTCCAGGAATTAGGGACCCACCTATTTTCTCTCCTTGGATATGGCTACTTCCATAAGTTTTCATGGCAACTGGAAACTGTCATGGCATGAGGGGGAGTGATTTTTGTTAGGTTTTTGCATTACAATGTATGTATAATTAGCCTAGAGCTCAGGTAGCAGTTAATCTGACACCAAGAAGGATCCAAATGATCTGTCCCAGTCTTTGATCTGCCTTCTGCTATTGTTCAGTCTTCGCAAAACAACTTTGGCTTTGCAGAAGTCTTTGGCTTTGCTGTCTTGTGTCTAGCAGCTCAGGGACTGGGGCTTGCCACCTATTATCTCAGGATAAACAAGTTTCCTGTGAAGGAATGCTTGGTCATGGGCGTGAAGCTTGGGCATTAGGTGGTTCACTAGGACAAAGAAGTATTCTGTGCAAGGCACACCATCACACACACAATCACTCCAGCATGGCAGGACTAGGGTTTGTTGCCATTATTTATTTATTTGAAAGACAGAACAACAGAGAAAAGGACATACACACACACACACACACACTCAGAGAGAGAGAGAGAGAGATCTCTTCCATCTACTGGTTCACTCCTAAAATGGTTGCAACATCCAGGTCTGGGCCAATCTAAAGCCAGGGGTCAGGAATTCCATCTTGGTCATCCACTTGAGTAGTACGGGTCCAGGCACTTGGGACATCTTTCATTGCCTTCCCAGGTGCTTTAGCAGGGAACTGGATGGGAAGTCGAGAAGCCAGGACTCAAACCAAGCACTCCAATGTCAGATGCTGGCATCTTAGCCACTGTGCCGCAGTGCTGGCCCCTATAGCCACAGTGCTATGTCACAGTGCTGGCCCCTATAGCCCCTATAGAGACCTCCAGACAGAATTACAGGAAAATACAACACCCTCTCTGATGGGGAGACCTGAACAAAATGTGGAATTAGGAAGAGAGGAATAATAGATGAGAACAAAAAAAAAAAAAATAGATGAGAACACAAGCAGCAGAACTTGCTCTACCTCCTAACCTCTTTTCCTTACTTCACAGTGAATTGTTTCTATACCACACGTTCAAACTAAGTTGATAAAAATGTGCCATCTTGCCCAAACTGAAGAATCACAACTAGTCATGAAAACATAGATTTTCTATTATTGTCAAATAGGAGGAATAATAAAAAAGTAGAAAAAAGAAAAACTTGTCACCAATCAGGGAGAACATATGATATTTGTCCCTTTGGGAATGGCTTATTTCACTCAGCATGATGTTTTCCAGATTCCTCCATTTTGTTGCAAATGACCGGAATTCGTTGTTTTTTACTGTTGTATAGTATTATATAGAGTACATGTCCCATAATATCTTTATCCAGTCTTCTGTTGATGGGCATTTAGGTTGATTCCAGGCCTTAGCTATTGTGAATTGAACTGCAATAAACATTAAGGTGCAGGCAGTTCTTTTATTTGCCAACTTAATTTCGTTTGGGTAAATTCCAAGGAGTGGGATGGCTGGGTTGTATGGTAGGGTTATATTCAGGTTTCTGAGGAATCTCCAAACTGACTTCCATAGAGGCTTTGCCAGTTTGCATTCCCACCAACAGTGGATTAATGTCCCTTTTTCCCCACATCCTTGCCAGCGTCTGTTGTTAGTTGATTTCTGTATGTGAGCCATTCTAACCGGGATGAGGTGAAACCTCATTGTGGTTTTGATTTGCATTTCCCTGATTGCTAGTGATCCTGAACATTTTTTCATGTGCCTGTTGGCCATTTGGATTTCCTCTTTTGAAAAATGTCTATTGAGGTCCTTGGCCCATCTCTTAAGTGGGTTATTTGTTTTGTTCTTGTGGAGTTTCTTATCTCTTTATATATTCTGGTTATTAATCCTTTATCGGTTGCATAATTTGCAAATATTTTTTCGCATTCTGTTGGTTGCCTCTTCACTTTCCTGTTTCTTTTGCAGTACAGAAACTTCTCAATTTGATGTAATCCCAATTGTTAATTTTGGCTTTGACTGCCTGTGCTTCTGGGGTCTTTTCCAAGAAGTCTTTGCCTGTGCCTATATCTTGCAGGGTTTCTCCGATGTTCTCTAATAATTTGATGGTGTCGGGTTGTAGATTTAGATCTTTAATCCATGTTGAGTGGATTTTTGTGTAAGGTGTAAGGTAGGGATCTTGCTTCATGCTTCTGCATGTGGAAATCCATTTTTCCCAGCACCATTTATTGAATAGACTGTCCTTGCTCCAGGAATTGGTTTTAGAACCTTGATCAAATATAAGTTGGCTGTAGATGTTTGATTTCTGGTGTTTCTATTCTGTTCCATATGTTCTCCCTGATTGGTGACAACTAACTGAGCACCTAAGAGGAAACCTGTTGAAGTGAAATGGACACTATGAGAAACAATGACTTGATCAGCTTTTGTCCTGACTGTTGAGGAACAAATTACTATTTTATTCCTTTTAGTATTTTTCTGTTCTACTTAATACCATTGGTTGAACTCTTTACTTAACACACAATTATTCTTAGGCATTTAAATTTATCTGAAAAGTGATCCCTGTTAAATATAAGAGTGGGAATAAGATAGGGAGGAAATGTACAGTTCAGCACTTGATCACTTGGACTTACCCCTAATGGTAGAGCTAGAAATGTGCCAGGGTATTCCAATTCAATCCCATCAAGGTGGCATGTGCCAATGACCTCTTACTAATTAAAGTGGTCAGTTTAAGTTTATAACTGATCATAATGATAGGACTAAGTGTCAAAGGGATCACATAAACAAGACTAGTTTCTGCTAATACTAACTGATAGAATTAAAAAGGAGAGAACAATCCAACATGGGATGCAGGATACACAGCAGACTCATAGAATGGCAGATGTCCTAAACAGCACTCTGGCTAAAAAGCCCATGAGAGTTTCTCAGGCATGGAAAGTCAAGACACTGTGGCAAAAAAAAAAAAGACCTAAGTGAAAGATCTCTCTGAGTAAGATCCCAGTGGAAAGAACGGGCCATCAAAGAAGGGGGTGCCTTTCTCTGAAGGGAGGAGCGAACTTCCACTTTAACTAAGGTCTTGTCTAAATAAGATCAGAGTTGGTGAACTCAGGAGGCTTCCATAGCCTTGGCAGCTCATGACAAGAGCCTTGGTTGATTACTGACATCATAAATAAGAGTGTCAATTGTTAGGTCAACAACAGGAGTCACTGTGCACTTTCTCCCCATGCAGGATCTCTGTTCTTAATGTGTTGTACTATGCGAATTAACGGTAAAACTACTACTCAAACAGTACTCTATACTTTGTGTGTCTGTGTGGGTGCAAACTGTTGAAATCTTTACTTAGTAAATACTAAGTAGATCTTCTGTATATAAAGATAATTGAAAATGAATCTTGATGAGGAGTGGGATGGGAGAGGGAGTGGGAGATGGGATGGTTGCAGTTGGGAGGGAGGTTATGGGGGGAAAAGCCCACTATAATCCAAGAGTTATACTTTGGAAATTTATATTTATTAAATAAAAGTTAAAAAGAAAGAAAAAGATAAAAGAAAAACTATTGTTCTCTTTTGGTAATATGTTGTATAAACAGAGACAGCAATTCCTAACAATAATTTTTGACTTGGAAAAAGAAATCAGTTCTGTGTTCCAGATGGGTATTAACAGGTACTAAGTTGACAAAACAAAGAGGTTTATACTCATCAGTGTATTATTACCACACTGACACTACATAAACATTTGGACTAAAGGCTAAGATTCTGCTTAGGCTGCCCACATCCAACATTGCACTGTTCAGGTTTGAGTTATGATTCTAAGTCCTGACTCCAATTTCCTGCCATTGTAGACCCTGGGGGGCAGTGGTGATGGCTGAAGTACTTGGGTCCCGGCTTCTGATGTAGGAGACCTGGATAGCATTTCCACGTACTGATTTCAGCCTTGGTCTAGTCCCAGCTGTTGCAGGTATTTAGATGGAACCCTCTCTCTCTCTCTCTCTCTCTCTTTCTGTCTCTCTCTCTCTCTCTCTGTCTATTATCTCTCTCTTTCGGATTTGCAAATTAAAAAAAAATTTTAAGCTAAAACAAACTAGGTGCTTTCTAGCTGGTTATGTTAGTTATAAAACCAAAGGTTATGAATATGGTTTGGTGAATTCCAAGACTCAAAACATTTGAAAATAAAAGTGGATTTTGTTGCCAAACACTGTTTCTTTATACTTGCCTCATTACATCAAGTCCTTTTTTTTAAAGGCCTTGTCACCAACATATAGTCAGCCTTTGATTTATTCATTATTATTTATTTGAAAGCCAGAAAGAGAGAAGAGGGGTGGGGGAGACAGAAAGAAACAGAGAGAGGGAGAGATGTTCCATCTACTGCTTTACTCCCCAAATGCCTACAACAGCTAGAGCTAGGCCAGGCAAAGTCAGGAGCCGGGACTCCATCTGGGTCTCCTGTATGGGTGACTGACTAGGATGCAAGTACTTGGGCTGACTTCCAGGTGCATTAGCTAGAAGCTCTATCGGAAGCAGAGGTGAGACTCCATTCTAGGCACTCCAGAATGGGATGCAGGCATCCCAAGTGGTGGCTTAACTCACTGTACCACGACACCCACCCATATACCAAATCCTTAAATCTCCGAAGTAACTTACTGATTTAGTTTCTATCAATCTGCCATTCACAGTTTATTTCTAGGAATCCTTTTGCAACATCAGGAAATGAAGACATTTCACAAACCTTAGCAACAGAAACTGCAATGTAAAAAGTTTACCCTAAGCATAGAAGTAATTTTTTTAATATGCTCAATTCAAAGAGCCTAGCTTGCGGTGCTGTGTGCTGCCTGGTTCTGTGGAGTGACCCACCTTGTAGTTTCCTGAGCATAAGAGTGTTCTAGATTTGAATGAACAGTTCCCCAGATGAACACAGTATCAAATCTGTTTCTGATTTGCTCAGAATTTTCTGCAACAAAAGCCCCTTTTTCTTTGGTTTATTTATTGGAAAATTCACAGAACTCATACAGACACCTCATTGACTAGTATAGATGGAGAATAACCTTTCTGGTACGTTCTTTGCCTCACACCTGGTTATTAGGTGCTAATTACATTTTTCCCCTTTAGCTGAAGATCAGATTACTCATTTGGTAGATATAAAGGCATGTTTGTGTCACATCCATGCTAAAGAGTATGTGAAGCGGTATGGGGTGGGGGGTGGAAGCCCAGCCAACTCCAGGATCAATGTTTTAACTTGGAATAAAAATCCCCCCTTTCTACTTCCAGATTAACATCTAGGCCAGCTAACTTTTGGAAACTTGCATATAAATATTTATTTAAATTTAAGGTCATACCATGGCTTAGTAGAAACTGGGAAATTCCATCTTTGATGTACACAGATGCTAATTAGGCACTTGCTGGCTGTCATAGTAAACTCAAGAAACATCATTTCAAATCTCTTAAAACACTGCATTAAAACCTTATAGAAGTATACAGTGCCTCTTCTAGATTGTCCTAGGCACTGAAACATTTGAACAATTTTGTATTACCCCAAGCAATTTATTTTTTAAAACATTATTTATTTATTTTCATCTACTTGAAAGGCAGAGTAACAGAGAGAGAGGGAGGGGAAGAGATATAGTCCATCCACTGGTTCACTCCCCGGATGCGCACAAGAGACAGGTCTGGGCCAGTTAAAGCTAAGAGTCTGGAACGTCATCCAAGTCTCCCACAAATGTGACAGGGGCCAAGCACATGGGCCATCACCTGCTGCTCCCCAGGATGCATTAGCAGGAGGCTGGGTTAGAAGTGGAGGAACCAGGACTGAAACTGGCCCTCTGACGTGGGATGCCAGCCTCCCAAGACGCAGAAGAACTCTGTGTGTAACAACACCCAGCTCCTCCTGTTCAAATAATGTAAACACCTGCAAACCTCCTCCACCCCACTATTGGTTTCTGCACCAGTAGGAGGTTTGAGGAATGACCTCAGTGTCCACTGGGCTCAGGCCATGGGAGTTTGTTCCAACTCAGTTCCAGTAAGTGCTCATTCCTTCAAATCACAGGATCACAACACTATTTCTGGAACACCATGGACTGTCAGTTAATGATGTTTTCAGAAACATTTGGCTTGGGGCTGGCGCTGTGGAGCAGCGGGTTAATGCCCTGGCCTGAAGCGCCAGCGTCCCATATAGACGGCGATTTGAGACCTGGCTGCTCCACTTTCAATCCAGCTCTCTGCTATGGCCTGGGAAGGCAGTAGAAGATGGCGCAAGTCCTTGCCCCTGCACCAGTATGAGGGACCTGGAGGAAGCACCTGGCTCCTGACTTCAGATCTGCGCAGCCCTGGCCATTGCAGCAAATTGGGGAGTGAACCATCGGATGGAAGACCTCTCTCTCTCTCTCTGTCTCTCTCTCTCTCTGCCTCTCCTCTCTCTGTGTAACTCTGACTTTCAAATAAATAAATCTTTAACAAAAAAAAAAAAAAAAACAAAAAAAAAACAGGAGGGGGCCGGCACTGTGGCTCACTTGGTTAATAGCAGACTGGCTATTGCAGATATTTGGAGAGTGGACCAACAGATGGGAGATCTCTCTGTGACATCATAATCCATCAACTGTTAGCAATAATCTGTTAGCCATTAACATAAAACTCTGGATTTAAAAGTCTGCATGAGTTGAGAGAGCCAAGTGCTATTCAGTTCACTAGTGTCCCTTATCACCTCTAAGCAGAACTCAGAGCCGCACCTGGGTGCTCCAGCAAAATAGCTCCTCATTTGGTTTTACTGATAATACAGGCTTGTGGTTCCTTCCCATTTAAAGAGTTATTCTTACTAAATATGGGCTCTGCTCTATTGTTTCCCTGCTGCTGAAACGGTGTGTGATGTTAAGAGGTATGTGAGCAAGTTTCTTTTAAAAAATTATTTATTCATTTATTTGAAAGGCAGAGAGAGAGAGAGAGAGAGAGAATCTTCCATCTGTGGGTTCCCTTCCATAATGGTGGTCACAATAGCTGGAGCTGGGCCAGGTTGAAGCCAGGAGTCCAGGTTGGGACTCGAGTACTTGAGCCATCATCTGCTGCTTCCCCGGCGCATTAGCAGGAAGCTGGATTGGAAATGAAGTGCTGGGACTTGATTCTAGGTGCTGTGATATGGGAGGTGGGCTTCCCAAGTGGAGGCTGCATGTACTGGGCCACAACATCCACCTTACAGATCCATTCATTGCATGAAGATGATGTTCTTTTTAAAATTTCCCTTTCAAATTTCTGTTGCTCGGGAAGTCGCCTTAGTCCATTCTCTTAAGTTATTTCTTTTCCTCTGATACTCAGTTTTCCCTCTGTATTTTGGGAGATGCACAATCTTTATCTTGTTTCATGTGTATTAGGTTCCAATAAACAATAGCTGTAGCAATGATAATATGAGTTAAGTAAGGCTGAAGCCTTTCAAAAGCAGAACACATTAATATACACACAGAATAGATAGATCTTTTTGCTTTCTGTAGAACAGAGTTTTCTTATTAGAGCAGAGAATCTAAAATAGACTCACCTTCTTGGTACCCGTGATGTTAATGACTTCTCAGAATAATGGTATGGAAGAATTTTACTATGTTTGGGACAATTTTAGTTCTCTCTTTTTGGCATTCATTTTTTTGCCTCCAAACATCATAACTATATATTCTGTAAGAACTGTTATCTTAGCATTATAGTTTTAGTCAAAGATGCATCCACAATTCACTTTACACAATGATTTCTAGTAAATGGCCTCACTATTCACCATGTTCTGCAAACCCTAAATGTTTTGCTTTGCCCACATGAGTCAAGTGAGAGGGGTGGATAGGTAGCATCTTCTAAACTTTTCCAGTCTCCTTATATACATATATTGGTACCATATTGTCTTAGTCCTTTGTGCTGCTATGACAAAACACTTGGGTAATTTGTAAAGAATAGAAATTTACTTCTCATAGTTCTGTAGGCTGGGAAGTCCTAGATGAAGGCAAAGACAGGATCTGGGTCTGATTAGGGCCATCTCTGCTTCCAGGTTGGCATCCTGTTGCTGCACTATGTCCTCAGAGGCAGAAGGGACAGGAAGGCTGGACTCACCCCACCACCCATGAGGGCTCTGCCCTCCTGACTTAATTACCTTCTAAAGACCCCACAATGGGGATAAAGTTTTACCATGCATTTTGGAGGAACACACTTAAACTGTAGCATGTATGTCCCAAACAATCTCCTGTTATCTTTTCTTTAGCTCCAAATGTGCTGCAAAATTTAAGGGTAATTTGAGTGTAAGATAACTATGAGCTACAGAAGTTCAAAAAATTAAGAGACAATTAATGGAGACTAAAAGCTTTCTGAACAAATAAAATCCACTTGGCCTTTAAAATAGCCTCCTTTTCAAGCAGTACAAGATGGCCCAAGTACTTGGGCTCCTACCACCCATGTGGGAGACGTGGATAGAGTTCCAGGCTCCTGGGTTTAGCCTGGCCCTGCCCTGGCTGTTGGGCCGTTTGAGGAGTGAACCAGTGAGCAGAGGATCTGTCTCTCTCTCTCTCTTTCTCTTTCTTTCTCTCTGAAACTCTGCCTTTCAAATAAATAAATAATTTAAAAAACAAAGAAATAAACAATTTAAAAACAAATAAATAAATTTTGAAAAATAGTCCCTTTTTTAAGTTTGGGCAGGTGCACACACCAATTACCCTGATCTGATCACCACACATTCTATACATATATTGAAATGTCACACTATACCTCATAAATATGTATTTGATAATATGTTGGGGCCAGCATTGTGGCATAGCAGGTAAAACCACTACCTGGCTTCCCATATGGGTTCTGGTTTATATCCCAGCTGTTCTACTTTCTGTCCAGCTTCCTGCTTATGGCCTAGAAAATGCACTGGAAGATGGCCCAAATGTTTAGGCCCCTACCACCTACATGGGAGATCTGAAAGAAGCTCCTGGCTCCCAGCTTCAGCCTGGACCCATGCTGGGCCATTGGGCCATCTGGGGAGTGAACCAGCAGATGGAAGATATCTTTTTCTCTGGCTGTAACTGACTTTTAAAGAAATAAATAAAATCTTTAAAAATTTTTTTATAATTTTTTTAAAAAACTTAAGTAACCAAAATGTCACTTCTTAGGTAGTTAACAAATTGTTCGTGTAGCATGTAACACTAATGATTAGTGTTAGTGTGTAACAACCACTTGGCAATAAAAGGGACTGTACTTTTCTTACACACAGCTTGTATGGATTTTAAAGGCACTATCAAATAAGAGTGTGAGATTGAGAATTTTAAAAGGCCACATTGTGTAGCATTCCATTTATACAACATTCTGAAAATGGTAACATTATAAGGAAGGAAAGCAGTTTGGTAGATAGCAGGGGACAGGACAACTGGTCTGCAAAAACTGACCACTGTGGTGCATACTTGGCCTAGTTATTAAGGTGTCCGTTAGGGTGCCTGCATCCCACATCAGAGTGCTTGGGCTTGATGTCTGGCTGGCTCTCTTTCTCTCTCTGTCTCATTGCATTTCAAACTAAATAAGTTTAAAAGAAATTCTGACTACAAAGAGCTAGCATGAGAGTGATCTTTGTGGTTGTGGAATAGTTGTGCATCATGATTGCAATGGTAGTTATACAAATATACACATGTGATAAAATGATACTCATATTATACTAATGTTAAATTCATGGTTTTGATATCAGACTATAATTATGTAAAATGCAACCACTGGGAGAAATTGTTTGGAATACACATGAGGCCTCTCTGTACTATATTTACAACTTCCCATGATTCTATGATTTTAAATTTAAAAAATTTTTAATTATTTTAAAAAACAGCCTTAACCTTACTTAAACTGAAAGCATGAGTCAAATTTAACTTGGGTCATTTCTTGTGAATGCTTACAGCAGTAAGACTGAACTTCACCCAACCAGAATCAGCCAACCAGCAAATCCTTGTATCTAAGAATATTCTGACAAGGTGAATAAAAAAGCCAAGTTTGTAACAACTGTACCAGTCTGCTTTTCATTGCTATACTTACACGCCAGAGGCATTCTCATCCCGTAAGGAGAAGCAGTCTGGGCGCGTGGTTCTGCTGGACACCTCGTGGGCCTTCACCTGGCAGAGGCCTTTGTTCTGTCAGAGTCCCTGGCAAGAGACAGGGACCAAGCATGGTGATGCCCGTGTGGACTTCCTTTCCTTCTAAAACCACCAGGATCCAGTCAAGGGGCTCCATCCTGATGACCTAATCTAATCTGTTCACTTGTCGAAGACCCCACCTCTAAATGACATAATTGTGTTAAATTTCCACCCTCTTAGTCCCATCAATATAAGGCTATGGGGACTAAATTCCTACATGAATTCAGGGAATAATTATTCAAACTATAGCTGCAACCAATCAATGATTTCTTTATTTTGTTTCTGCATTTTTCTCCGTAAATACTTGCTTCTGATGACCTATCATTGGAACACTGTCTGTTTTGGTCTATTGTTCTCCAATTTATGAATTGCTTCCAACACGAACTCTGCAAAATGTTATTGTGCCCCAGATTATTTTCTAACAGTTTGGTGTCAGAAGTTGGATATGAAGGAGCTTCTCACCAGTCACCTCCAAAAGCAAGTAATAACTAGGCATAGGTACTCTCTGAGACCATTGTGCTCTGTTTTCTTACTGTATCTGGAGGTCATGAGTAAGTCTTGAGATGTTTTTTTAAAAGATTTATTTATTTATTTATTTGAAAGGCAAAATCTAAGGAGCCTTGGACTTTTCCATCTGAAAATACAGTTAATTTTATTCAAAAATTATGAACCTTCAATATGTGCCTTTATGGAGAAATGGGTGCATCTCAGGAAGACCATTTAAAACTATAGTGGCTACAATGAGAAAGTTTTATTCTAGGCTAATTTACTCACCTGTGGAAGTATCAGAAAAAAGGGACATAAAAGAAGGGATTTTGAATGTATCAGATGCAATGAGATACATTTTTTGATTGGTAAACACCGAAAGACTAAATAAATATGAGTCTTCAAAAAGTTCATAGAAAATATGTATGATGAAAAATTATTCATGGATTTCAAAATTTTTTGCACTACAACAAACGTTCTTTTAGTTCCATTTTTATGAATTTTTGAAGTATTCTCATAATGTCTACATGAATTTCTACAAAAATGATTTATATTAGCAAAAATTATTCTTTGTTTATTAATTTCTGTGATCTTTTGATTTTTTTTCCATCTGATCCTATTTAACATAAATTTGCTTTAACAATGAGGCCCTTTGGGGCCGACGCTGTGGCGCAGTGGGTTAACGACCTGGCCTGAAGATCCGATATCCCATATGGGTGCCGGTTCGAAACCCGGCTGCTTCACTTCCAATCCAGCTCTCTGCTGTGGCCTGGGAAAGCAGTAGAAGATGGCCCAAGTCCTTGGGTCCCTGTACGCATGTGGGAGACCTAGAAGAAGCTCCCAGTTCCTGGCTTTGGATCGGCTCAGCTCCGGCTGTTGCAGCCAACTGGGGAGTGAACCATCAGATGGAAGACCTCTCTCTCTCTCTCTCTCTGCCTCTCCTCTCTCTGTGTAACTCTGACTTTCAAATAAATAAATAAATCTTTAAAAAAATAAATAAATAAAATTTAAAAATGAGGTCCTTCAATGAGCCAGGAGTTTCTACAAAACCTGAATTTAATCCTCGGTCTTGGACACAACTCTGAGCTATTATAAAAGTAACTGCATGAGACTGAAAAGGATAAAGATCAATTGGAAAAAGACTGAATGTCTCCTCAATCACTCATCTAAAATATGGTCCTAAGTCTCAGTAAAACTGGCTCCTGATAACAAGTGAATGAATATACCCCAAGACTCCTTTGGAAGAAAAAAAAATGTTCTATCTCTGTGCCTAAATGTTTAAAATTTTAAAATTCAGACTTAAGAAAAATGATTCATCAGAAGGGGGGAAAAATAAGAACTTTTTACAAATAAACTAGCACACACAAAAAATAGAAGTCCTTTCCACAAATACTAATAAAAGGCTTTAACCATCTGGGCAGATAACTTTAACTACAAAGAATACAATTTTAGTCCAAATAGGGACTTTCATATCATTGTGCATTACATATGGTTAAAATTTTATTTTACTGCTATGTTTTTGAGAGGCAGAGAAACTGAAAGAGAAAGAGAGGGAGAGAGAGAGAGGTTACTACCATCTACTAGATCACTTCCCAGATGCTTACAATACCTGGGAGGAGCAGCCAAAGCCAGGAGCCAGGTCTCCCATGTGGATGGCAAAAACCCCACTATGTGAGCCATCATTACTGCCTTCTAGGGTCTGCATTAGCAGGCAACTAGAATCAGCAGGCGGAGGCAGGAGCTGAACCAAGGGAAGGGGCTTTCTAATTGGCATCTTAACCACTAGGCCAAACAACAGTCCCATGGCTACAGTGTTAGAACAGAAGCTATGAATCTGCATCTGTCTGTATATTTATGTATGTCCATATGTACATTGTTTGTATGTCATAATTTTACCTCCTCATGTTATTAGAAATAAAATTAAAAGAGTTCTATTTAATTGGCCTATAGAAAACTAAATGCTTACATCAACTATTTTCTCAGCAAAGAAAGGAACTCCAGGGTTTTCAAGTTCATATATGACTTAAATAAATAAGGCTTTTGGTGATTTAGTAAAAAATGGACATTCTAGCTTTACTGATTAAACTCATATAATCTCTGTTACAAAAATTTCCAATAAGAAAAATAACTAAAGATAATAGCCAGTTTTGTTTAATGTTATGTGTCTAAAAACAGTTTCCATGGGCAGGCATTTTGTGGAGCAGTTAAGTTGCCTCTTAGGATGCTTGTATCTCATATCAAAGTGCCTGGTGTGAGTCCTGGCCTCTGTGTTTCCAATCCTGCTAATATGCATCCTGGAAGACAGCAGGTGAGGGCTCAAGTATTTAGATCCCTACCAACCACATAGGAGACCAAAATTAAGATACGGGCTCCTGGCTTGGGTCTAGTCTAGCTGTGGTTGGATGTTGGAGGCATCTGTCAAGCGAACCCATGGATAGAAGATCTCTGTCTACCTGCCTTCCAAATAAAAAGGGAAAATAAGAAAATAAAAATGTTTAAAAAAAAAAGAGATAAAACTGTTTCCAAAATCTTCTGATAACTCAAGATCTAAAAACCAGAGTTTGGCCTAGAGCCACTGGGGAGAGGGTGGACACCCCAGCGGTGTCCAGACTGTGGGCAGGTGAGAGGCTACAGTGCCTCTGAGGTTGACCATTTGCCAGGATCGTGAGGCCACCTGTTCGTATATAAGGTATTGAAGGTCACTGTGCCACTGCTCTTCATTCTGCTGCATCTGAACAGAATGAACTGAAACAGCAGGAAAGGAGTTGAGAGTAGTGCAACCCATGAAGTCACCCAAAGTGGCTGCTTCTATTCTGAATCCTATGTTAAGCATTTCACCCAAGTGAGAAGCCAGAATGACATCAGAGCCACAGAGAGGTGTCTTTTTATTTTCTTTTTTAAATAAGTATTTATTCATTTGAAAGTCAAAGAGAGAGAGAGAGGGTGAGAAAGAGATCTCCTATCCACTGGTTAACTCCCCAGATGGCCTCAACAGCCAGGGCTGTGCCAGGATGAAACCAGGAACCAGGAGCTTCATCCAGGTCTCCTGTGTGAGTAGCAGGGGCCCAGGCACTCGGGCCGTCTTCCACTGCTTTCCCAGGCATATTAGCAGGGAGTGGATCAGCAATGGAGCAGCTGAGCCACAAACTGGTGTCCATATGAGATGTCACAAGCAGCCTCTTTACCCACTGCGCCACAATGCTGGCCCCCAAAAGAGAGGTTTTCTCCCTGTACATTCAAGCTCATCAATTTGTTTGCTAAAATACCCCAGGAGTCATTTCTGCCTTCTCTCATGAGTGTCTACCATGGAGAAGTACCTTCTGCTGTGATCACTGCATCTCCTTTAGATGAAACCACTCTTTCTGCATTAAAAACAGTTCTCAAAAGTTTCCCAAGGCCAAGTATTAAAATTGGAGGTGAAAACTGATCTGTCAATCATGGTGGGATGATTGTCTGTATTAGAGAAAAATACACTGATATGTCTACAAAAACCAAGATTCAAAAGCTGAGTGAGGCCATGTGGGAGATTATGTGAAAGTGCTGATTTTCTGTCAGTGACAGTTCTTTAGCTTGGAACAATAAAATAGTTCCTGAACAGACAGAAAAAAATCCTAAAAAAAACTACTAAGTTAAGTGACATTCACTGAATATCTCGATCATTTTAAAATAAGATAAACAACACATTAATTCCTGAATATAAATTTAGGCTTATGTATTTTTTATTTGTTTCAAACATTTTATTTATTTATTTGAAAGGCAGAGTGTCAGACAGAAAAAGGAAGAGAAACATATCTTGCATTCACTGGTTCCCTTCCCAAATGGCTGCTACAATAGCCAGGGCTGGGTCAGGCTGAAGCCAGGAGGCTGGAAGTCCATCCAGGTGCCCGACGTGGTGGCAGGGATCCAAGTACTTGGCTGTCCTCCACAGCTTCCCCAGCTGCATTCGCAGGGAGTTGGATCAGAAGCGAAGCAGCTAGGACGTGAACCATAGCTCTGACATGGGATACTGCTGTTGTAGGCGGCCGCTTAGCTCAGTGAGCCACAACGCTGACCCCAGCTGTTGTATTTTTGGCTTCTTACTAAAGAGGAACTACAGATAAATTGGGTCTACTGGTAAGCATGTGCCGTGCCAGGAGGAAGCATATATGCTATTTAAAACCATGACATCATCTAGTGTTCACTGATATTAAGGTTACTAAAGGCTGACCATTTTATTTATTTAAATAAAAACTTTTTAGCATTTGTTTATTTACAAAACAGAGTGACAGAGGGAGACAGAGAGAAAGCAAGCTTCCACCTACTGGTTCACTTCCCAAATGCTAACAATAGCTGGGGCTGTGCTAGGCATCAGGAACTCCATCAGGGTCTCCCACATGGGTTGCTGGACTCAGAAGCAGTGGTGGGACTTGAACCCAAGCACTCCAATAGGGGTTTCTGGCATCTGAAATGATCTCTCTCTCTCTCTCTCTCTTTTTTTTTTTTTTCCTATCTGCTGGTTTAGTCCTGCAATAGCTGAGCCTCCCACATGGATGGCAGGAACCCAACTACTTGAGCCATCACCATCACCTCCCAGGGTCTGCATTAGCAGAAAGCTGGGATTGGGAGTGGAGCTGAAGTTTGAACTCAGGGACTCAGATGTGGGACACAGACATCCTGACAGGTCGTAACTGCCCGCCTGTTTCCACTTTTTAAAATTTCATTTGTTAGCCATAGAAACCTTATTCGAAGGAAAACTTTCTCCAGAACTCCATTGTGTAAGGTAAGGGCAGGGGTGTGGCTGTTGCAGGCAGAGGGGACAAGGCCCTCAGGTGCTACTGTCCCCAGACGGGGCCTTGGGATGCTATTTAGAGTCCCAGGAGGTTGAGGGAACTGCTTCACCCGTCACAGTCCAGCCAGGGGAGCCTGGGACGAAGGCAGGGCTTCAGGGAGATGAGGCTGGTGCCTTAGAGGCGGGCTCCCTGTCCTCAGCAGGGGCTCCGGCATGAAAACCGTGGCTCCTTGGCTGCATCGAACGTCAATGTGTGCCACCTCAAGATGCAAGTCATAGGCTCGAGGTCTGTTCAGCAGTTACCGTCCATCTGGAGCTGAATTCTCTGGGAGTGTGGACCCTGGGACCCAGAGCCCAGAATGGTAATGGGGCTCCAGCAGTGCAGTGCTCTGTGGGAGCATGGAGCGCTGGGATTGAGGGGCTTTTGAGAAGGCTTCCTGGAGGCAGCAAAGGCTTAGGCAGGGCTTGCAACAGTAAGAGAGTCTGGCAAAAAGCTGGGAAGGGTGTGCCAGGCAAAGGGGGTAGCATGGGCAAAGCACAGAGGCAAGCCACAGGGCTGGCAGTGTAGATGGGGCACTAAAACAGTTCTGGCTTGCCAAAGGAAACAAGGGGCCAATGCCGTGGCTCACTAGGCTAATCCTCCGCCTTGCGGCACTGGCACACCGGGTTCTAGTCCCGGTCAGGGCGCCGGATTCTGTCCCGGTTGCCCCTCTTCCAGGCTAGCTGTGGCCAGGGAGTGCAGTGGAGGATGGCCCAAGTGCTTGGGCCCCTGCACCCACATGGGAGACCAGGATAAGTACCTGGCTCCTGCCATCGGATCAGCGTGGTGCGCCAGCCGCAGTGCGCCGGCTGCGGTGGCCATTGGAGGGTAAACCAGTGGCAAAGGAAGACCTTTCTCTGCCTGTCAAAAAAAAAATAAAAAAATAAAAAAAAGGGAACAAGGAAAGTGGGAATGAGGTGGAGTAGCTGGGCCTCGACCACATGGGGCACTAGCCCCACCAGGACCCCTGCATTTTTAATGTTCATCTTTTACTAGGCTAGCGATGTGCTGTGTAATACTCTCTAGAGATCCTGGGCACTGGCGATGGTCCGCTGCGCCCGTCAGCCATGCAGTCACAAAGGGAATCCAGAGCAGAGAAATGCACGTTACACAACCTGGGCGTGTGCCAAAGAAGGAAAATAGGCAGAACCAAAGAAGCCAGAACAGCACGCGCATTTGGCTACATCCTTTTAGAAACGTGGGAATCCAGAAGTAAAAGTCCACCTTACCAGGCTGTCCTGACGCCGAGCCTCACCAGTGAAGATTTGCCTGGCCAGACACTTGTACACACCAGCTTTCTCCTAGTTGATCCATAAGTCTCTTGCCTATTCCCTATGGAGGAGGCCATTTAGGTCATATTCTCCTGCTCCTTGCTCATGAGTAAAAAAAAAAAAAAAAAAAAGCCTTTCCCTTCTCACCAGACCAGCCTGTAGAGCATGATTGGAGCAGCAAGCCTGGGCCCTGTTATGACTTTAAGAGCATAGTGTTGGCTGGGTGAACATTTCCAAAACTCTAAAGGAAAAAGCTAATGGATTCCTAAGACTGCTAAGCAAACATAAAAACAATTATTATATGGGACTGAATTCACTGATGGGGATAGTTAATTTTGATGACTTTTTGTCTGAAACTTTGCTAATTCTTTTAAGTCTTATTTTTCACATTTAAAGAAACCTTTTTTTCTTAAGCTTTCTATAACTTATAGCCATTTGATAAACAAAAATGGAACATATATCTTTTTTTTCTTATACAATCATTCAAAAACTTGGAAACTCTTACTAAATATTCCCATTTGCACTATGAATATTTACACAGAATCCATAAGAATCCATTCTTCTTGTAACAGGGTGTAATTGGGCAAGCCCTTGGCTTGGTTTCTTAGTCTACAAAGGTTTGTAAAGGTTTTATCTGGGAGTTCTCAATATCAGACAATCTTGTAAGCATTAAGGTTGCACGTACAAAATTGATAAAACTCCTTTGGATATTACCAAAGCTCTGGCTAAAATTTTACATTTTAAAATATACAAGATTTACTGTTCTTGTTGCACTCACATGAATCATTGGGATAAGTTTGTTGAAATTAGTTTTACTTTATGAAAAATTATTATATTTGGTAAAAATAAGAGAGGTTACAAAAAGGTTATATTTCAATAGAAAATTATAATTATTATTAAATCTAGCCCTGTTCATTTTCTTTGAGGTTTTGTTATCTCCTTGTAAACTGGATTGAATCCTGATTATTTATTTACTTACTTATTTATTTATTTGAAAGGCAGAGGTACAGAGACAGAGAGGCAGAGGCAGAGAGAGAGAAGTCTTCTATCTGCTGGTTCACTTCCTAAATAATCACAATGTCCAGGGCTGGGCTATACCAAAGCCAGGAGTCAGGAGTTTCATCTGGGCCTCCCACATGGGTGCAGGGGCCCAAGCACTTGGGCCATCTTCCTGCTGCTTTCCCAGGTGCATTAGCAGGGAACTGAATCAAAAGTTAAGCAGCCTGGATTCAAACCTGTGCCCATATGAGATGCCGGCACTGCAGGCAACAGCTTAACCCACTGCACCACAGCACCTGCCCTAAAAGAGAACTTTGTGGTTACAACCAAATTATTTCTTCTGTATTTTTTCTCTGGTTTCTTTTTTAAAGATTTTTTTTCTTTGTATATCTTTTTTTTTTTTTTTGAAAGACAGAGAAAGAGAGAGAGAGAGATCTTTCATTCACTGGTTCACCCCCAGATGCCTGCAATAGCCAAGGTTGGGCCAGACAGAAGCCAGGATCCTGGAACTCAATTCAAGTCTCCCACACTGTGTCATGGACCCACCTACCTGGGTCATTATTTGCTGTCTCTCAAGGTGTACAATAGCAGACAGCTGGAATTGGGAGAAGAACTGGAACCCAAACTCAGGCACTCTAATGTGAAATGTAGGTGTTCCAAGTGGAGTTTTAACCACTACAGTGCTCATCTCCCAAATAATTCCTTTATTTTGTCTTCACATTTATAATAAAATACTTACCCCTGATGATTTGTCATTGAAACACTAAATGTCTTTCTATCTAGTGTTCTCCATTTCATAAATTGTTTCTTACACAAACTCAATTTTATTGACCTTAGTTTACTTTTTAACATTCCATTACTTATTTGCCTTCAATAGTCAGTTGATATATTTTTCTAATTGTTGAAATTACTTGAACATCTCACTTGCATTGAGATAGAACTTATCACAATCTTCTCTAAAATTCATGTAATTTTTATTTTGGAATGGTTTCTCAGAGCATAAGAGTTTACAAGAATGGGTTAATGTCATTTAGTGAATGACAGAATGGAAACAGTAAGATTTCTGTTTTTGTATGTAATAAATCCTATCACCATCAAGTATTGAAATCCTTTGTGAAGGGAGAAAAGAGAAAGACCTTATAGGTGTCTCTGGATTTGTGTCCTAGACATCACACTTTTTGATATTACTCTTATCTCATTCGTGTTCCAATCTTTCTCAATCTCTTACACTGTTCTATAGTGCTTGCCAATTTTCAGGGTACAAATATTTCCAATGTTGCTGATCTAAAATTATTAGAATTATGTCACGGAATGTGGCGCCGGGGAGAGATGTGCTCAATCAGCTCTCACTGCTAGCCTGGAGCCAGTACCAGCTCAACGCTGACCCCAGGGTTTAGTGGTCAGCCCTTTTCTTCATTGACAGCCATTCCCTAGGTGACCTCACCAAATTCCATGGCTCTGAATACCATCCATCTGCTGATGAATCCCAAATTAGATCCCAATCTATCCCACTTGCACAGATTCATACCTAACTGTCAACTTGACATCATCATTTGAATGTCGAAGAAGCATGTGACATTTAACAAGAACAAAATAGCACTTTTAATCTCACCCTTGCTTGCCTCCAAATCATCCCTTATCTCAGTAAGTGGCATTGCCATTCACCTAGTCACCCAGTTCTAAACCCTCAGAATCAGCCTTGTCTTTCTTTCTTACTAGCAGTGCCTTTAACATTCATCCCAAATCACACTGATGCTAATCTACCACCCTCAATCCCTGCTGCGTAACCTAAGCCTGATTTTTCTCCCATGGTATCATCTTTGCCTCCAATCTATTCCTCTATAATTAATTCTCAACATGTAGCCAGATTAATCAGTTAAACTACAAATTTGTCCCACCATTCCCTTCTTAACACTCCCTAATTAGCTTTTGATAATTTTCAGAACAAAATTCAACTCCTGCTACCTCCACTAAGCCCCTGCTCCTTCATTTGACCCTGGCTGTCTCCCCAGTTTCAGCTCTTTCTACTTTGCCATCTGTTCATCCTGCTCTAGCTGTACTGGCCTTCTTGCCATCATGAACACCCCAAATGTGTGACAGGCTCTAAATATTTGCATTTCTGACCATATACCAGGAAATCTCTCCCTGAAGCCTCTATCCCACATCTTCATCTCATTCAGGTTCTTACTCAAATTCTACCTGGTGAGAGGGATCTTCTTTGATTACCACATCCCAAGGGGTCCCTTCTGCCCCTTTACTAATCCTATAACTATTTTCTTCCAATGCTTAATTTTTCTTCATGATTTTCTTAGTCCATTTGTCCTGTTATAATAGAATGCCATAGACTGGATAATGTATAACTAATAAAAATTTATTTGGCCTACAGTTCTGGGGGGTGGAAACCCAAGATCAAGGGATACACATCTAATAAGGACCTTCTTGCTGTAACATCTCATGACAGAAGGAGAATTTGTGAAAGAACAAGAGAGAGAGAGAGAGAGAGAGAGAGAAATGGGGGAAGAGGCCAAACTCATCCTTTTATCAGCATTCACTCCCATCATAATCACAGCAATAATACGTCCATGAAGACAGAGTCCTGATGACCCATTTACCACTAAAGATCCCATCTCTCAACGCTGTTGCCTTGGGGATTAAGTTTCCAACACATGAATGTTCAGGGACACATTCAAATCGCTGGAATAGCACTTATCTCCTGGTTCATATTATTTATTGGCATGTTTTTATGAGGCCAGACACCTGTCATGGTGAGTGCTGTATTCCCAACACTCTAACAGTGCCTTTACTTTATACATTGACTTTACCTGATAAATACTCAATGAATGAAGGAGCATTATGAGAAGTGAAACCATCTACTCCTTAGCAAACTTGTTCTGCAAAGGACCAGACAGTAAATGAGCTGTGCTTTGTGGTCATGCAGTCTCCATGACAACCACTTAACTCTGTGTGTGCAGAATAAAAGCAGTTACAGGCAATACTTTAGAAATGAACATGGCTGTGTTCCAGTAAAACCTTCTGTGCAAAAACAGGCCATGCCAGACTTGGCCTTTGGATTGTAGTTTGCAGACCCTGGTCTAGATGCAGCTGACTGCCGTATTTGGCTATTTGTTAACATGATCTGACTATTCCACTGTCTTCATCACCATGACTTTTCCATTCCAGGAAACACTTGCTCAGGATAATAAAAGTTGCAAACATCTTTGGAAAAACCTGTTTGAGTGAACATCAGCCTGTTCAGTCCTTCATTGAATACTGTCAAATGGTAATTTTATCTCTAAGGTCCTCCAAAAATCTTACCAGAAAACTCTCACTTTACTGTGTCCACCAATATTGAATTAATATATCTCAGGTTTGTGCATTGAAGGACCCCAGATCTCAGATACCTCAGTGTGACTTTCCTCCCTCAGCTGGCTAAGCAGGAAGCAGTTAACCTCAGTGTATCATGGTTGTGTTTTCAGAGTCAGCCATAGCAAAGGGCCACTCCAGAGGAAGTTACCACGTTATTTCTTTTCTTTTTTTTTTAACTTTTATTTAATGAATATAAATTTCCAAAGTACAGAATATGGATTACAATGGCTTCCCCCCAATAACGTCCCTCCAACCCGCAACCCTCCCCTTATCCACTCCCTCTCCCCTTCCATTCACATCAAGATTCATTTTCGATTCTCTTTATATACCACGTTATTTCTGATTCATGATTTCTCCCCCCCTCATTAAAGGACATATTCACTGATTCAATACATACATATAGATGATGATAGATAGATACCCTTATACCAGCTAGTCTTTTTTTTTTTTTTTTTTTTTTTGACAGGCAGAGTGGACGGTGAGAGAGAGAGACAGAGAGAAAGGTTTTCCTTTGCCGTTGGTTCACCCTCCAATGGCTGCCGTGGCCGGCGCACCATGCCGATCTGAAGGCAGGAGCCAGGTGCTTCTCCTGGTCTCCCATGGGGTGCAGGGCCCAAGCACCTGGGCCATCCTCCACTGCACTCCCTGGCCACAGCAGAGAGCTGGCCTGGAAGAGGGGCAACCGGGACAGAATCCGGTGCCCCAACCAGGACTAGAACCCGGTGTGCCGGAGGATTAGCCTAGTGAGCCGCGGCGGCTGCCAGTCTTTTTCTATTTATTTGGGGGTGGGGGAAGAGAAAGAGAGAGAGCGAATGAGAGAGAGAAAGCGCTTCATCCCCTGGCTCACTCCTTAAATGCCTGCAACGACCAGGGCTGGTCCGGGGCTGAAGCCAGGAGCCAAAATTCAGTCCGGGTCTCCCATGTGAGTGGCTGGAACCCAGTTACCTGTATCATCACTGCTACCTCCCAGGGTCTGCATTAGCGGGAAGCTAGAGTCAGGAGCCAGTGAATCAAGCCCAGGTACTCAGATATGGAATGCGGGCTACTTAATCAGCATGTTAACCACCAGGCTGAATGCTTGCCCCACTGCTAGCTTTTATAGAGGTGTATAAGTAGAATTCAAACAACTTTGACCTATGTAAGTGTGATGGAAAAAGGCAATTTTTACTTTCAGTGATAAGTGACTTTCATGTTTACTTTTTTGAACTTTTAAAAAAACGTGTCACCAGGGATTTTGACAGGGAAAAGGAAAACCTCACTCAAAAACGTGGGCTTCTCAGTTTGCCTTGAGTTTTCCTATCTCCTTTTCACCAACCGTGTAAGCTCACCAATCCACAAGTCTGCAGTGCATGGTGTACAAGGCTGAGGATTTTCTGGAGGAATGCCAGGCATGGCTGCAACAGCAACCTTTTGACCATAACTACTTGGGGGAAAAGCAACCCACTCTGCAATCATCGTTCATAAAAACGCTGGAATTTTTTTTGCACAAAGAGCTCTTTGAGAGCTGATGGTCTGCTACAGCCATTTCTTTATTCCCCGGCAGGAAGCATCAGAAAAACCAGCCGTCCTGCTTGTGCCATTTCTGCAAAGGGAGTGTTCAAAAGTCTGCGCTTTGAGTAATCAGCAAGTCTGGCTGCCCAAATGGGTGGAGGCGGTAGCGTGGTCCTGTGGACAGAGCCCAAGACTTGAGTCAGGCCCTAAAGCTGCCAACTGAGGCAAGTCACGGAGCCACGTGGGGCCTCCATGTCCTTGTCCTGGAAATGCACATGGGAAAAAAATACTATGGCACCCACAGGAGGCTTGTGTTAATCCACCAGGAAAACAGAGAAATTGTTGTATAAATCAGAATCTCTTCACAAATGCCAGTCATTATTGTTTCATTAAGGTGGTAGTTAGAGTTGTCATTTTTGTGGTTTTACAAAAGAACGCCCTCCTAGCCTACCCCTTAGCATCCTCCCAGTAGTGCCAGGGTTTCTGTCAATAGAAACAATCTTTATTTGTCCTCTTCTTGTTTGGACTCTGAAAAGACAAGCACCTCCCAGAAGACCTAACAATGCATCAAAGTAACCCCTACTAAAACAGGTGGGGCTTCTCCCAGGCTTCCTTTCTCAGGGCTCAGGTGGCTGAGGCTGGAGAATGCAAAAAGATTACTCAAAAGTTGGAAAGAGTAATTTTTGAAAGGAGGAAGGTGCACAGAATAACAGAGTGGTAATGGCCTTGCAGATTTAAAGGATTACACAAATTGCTTTTATATAAAACAGAAAAAAATCAAAACTGCTGTAGGAGCCCCAGAATCCTGCCCCTCCCCACAGCCCCGGGTGAATGCCTCCACTACCCACGAGGCCCTCTCCAGCAGCCCAGGGAACAGAGTTTTTAAAACTGTACTGGCTTAGCGTGAACACTGAACATTGCACAGGGGAGGTGAAGTGACCCCCAGGAGAGAGATGGGGATAGAGTCACTCTCTTACTCTAGGGCTCACAGCTCTACAGCAGAGTAAAATAATAATGAACACTTATTGAGGTCTTATTACAGATGCTCCTCCAATTAGAAAGGGGTGCCGTTCACATAAATCCATCAAAAGTAAAAAATATTGCAACTGGGAATACACTGAAAACACCTAACCTGTCACTCATCCTAACTGAGCCACACAGCACACTGTAGAGTGTTGGCAGTCGTGGGCCTGACTGGCGGCTCGCTCCTTCTGCCCAGTATCATGAGGGAGGACCACATGAAATAATACTGTCCCAGAAAAATATCCAAATTAAAAAAATTCAAATGCAATTTTTACTAAATGCCTATTGCTTTTGCAGCATTGCAAAGTTGAAAATCTTTTTTTAAAAATTTTTTATTTAATTATTGAAAGGCAGAGTTACAGAGAGAGAGATTTCTTTCCACTGGTTCACTCACTGTATGGCCTTCATGTTCAGGGCTAGGCAAGGGTGAAACTAGGAGCCTGGAACTCAAACCAAGTCTTCTATGCAGTTGGCAGGGCCCCAAGCACTCAGGTCACCTTCTGCTGCTTTCCCAGGCACATTAGCAGGGAGTTGGATTGGAAGTGCAACAGCTGGGACTCGAACAGCACTCAAATGGGATACTGGCATTGCAGGCTGTGATTAACCCACTGCACCATGAGGCCAATCATGAGTTTGAGAAACCTGAAGTTGATCAATCATAAATCACAGACTGTTTTTATAGGAGAGGCTCTGGGCTAAATTATGTCCATTATCCAATGTAATTTCTAAAACAGCCCTGTGAGGTAGGTACTAGTTTCCTTACAGTTTTACAGGTGAGGAAGCAGGTTTAAAGAGGGCAAGAAACCAAGGTTTAGGCCTGTGTGGTTCTGCAGCTGATTCTTTGAACTCTGTCCTCCATTTTCTACCATCACACTGTTCTTAAAGGGAACTCTTGGCTCTCTCCGGCCCTTATCACCACAGATGTCATCTGGAACTTCTGTAGATTATAGATTTGAATTTCAACAGACTTGTCTGCAACACACATCATCCTTAGTCTGGATTTATATTTTAGAAGATGAAGGAAGAGTTTGAATTAAAATAGAAAGCTCTTTTATGGGTGTAACAAGTAAGTGAGCATACAGTTTTAGGCACATAATGAGGTTCTATTTTCCCCCAGTGTTGCCAACCCTTGGTCTTTTTTTTTAAAACCTAGCACAAGCTTACTGAATAAAAGAAGAGGGAGAAAGTTGTCATATTGCATCTAACAAAATACCCCACCTCAAAATCTGAAATTCAGATGGGAGAATTATTCTGAAAAACAAAATAGAATTTTGAGTCTTGTTACAAAAAAAAAAAAAAAAAAAAAAAAAAAAAAACCAGAAATGAAAGCCCTGAAACTCAGCTCATATCATGGATAATGCCGAAATGATCTCTAACAAAGAAGGAAAGTTATCAGTGAGCAAAGGCTTTCTGCTTTCCATTTAAATGGTGCTAAAGAGAAGTAAAAGCTATTTGGTTCTCTCCCTGACAGGAACAGATAACCATTTCTGTACTAGTCACCAGCAACGTCATCATTCCCTTCGTTTTACGGAAGTAAATAATACAGAATTACAAAGTAATAATATTTTACGACTCTGAAAATTCCACCCTGAAACAAAGCGTCCTCCCTTCCATATAGAAAGATGGGGAAATGGAGCAGCTGGCAGGCAGCCCACTTGTGCTGATTTCATAGATTGTTCATCCCATTCCTGAATATCTGCAAGAATCCCGTGTGTGTTAGAGCCTCCACCACTTGGCTTTGGCAGTAATTTTTTTTTTAACATTTTTTGTCTGTTGATTTTGTTCCTGGCATGTTTTCCAGATAAGGGATTTTCATTTATTTATGTTCATGTGTTCATGTCTTTTAAACAGTAGTTCTTGGGATTCTAGATCCAGTTAAGGAGATATGCCTCGGTCGGCGCCACAGCTCACTAGGCTAATCCTCCGCCTGCGGTGCCGGCACACTGGGTTCTAGTCCCGGTTGGGGCGCCGGATTCTGTCCCGGTTGCCCCTCTTCCAGTCCAGCTCTCTGCTGTGGCCCGAGAGTGCAGTGGAGGATGGCCCAGGTCCTTGGGCCCTGCACCCGCATGGGAGACCAGGAGGAAGTGCCTGGCTCCTGGCTTTGGATCAGCGCAGCGTGCTGGCCGTTGCGGCCATTTTGGGGGGTGAACCAATGGAAGGAAGACCTTTCTCTCTGTCTCTCTCTCTCTCTAACTCAGCCTGTCAAAAAAAAAAAAAAAAAAGATATGCCTCATTTCTATACATACCCTCGCTTTCTTAACACTATTTTTGTCTTAGTTTGCAATTGAATTTTCATTATTTACATAATTTTTGACAATTTTGTGTTGCGTAAAAATATTTACTTTATTTTTGTAATGTGATAGTTGTGTTAACATTATTTATTAAATAATCCATTTTTTCCCTCCCTGAGCTGAAATAACACTCTTGTCAAATTTTAAATTTTCCTATATAGTGAGATATCCTTCTGGATTCTCTGTTTTATTCTTTTATTCTATTCTCGTAATCTATTTCATTCTCTACAACATTACATTAATTTTATCTTTTGTAGTCTTTCTGTTCTTTTCATACATTGTTGGCTTTTGGGGAGCATTTATGCTTTCATAATAATTTTTAAGAATTTTATTGTTATTGGTAGACTGATACTGCTCCCCAGTACGTTCACTTCCTAATTCTCAGAATCTGGGTGTTACCTTGTATGACAAAAAGTTAGGATTTTGAGATGGGGACTGTCTTAGTTCATTTTGTGTTGCTGTAACAAAATACTTGAGTCTGGGTACTTTATAAAAACAGAGGTTTACTGAGCTCACAGTTTGGAATAGGGCAACCCCTCTGGCAAGGCCCTCACAATGCGTCATAGCTTGTGGGTGGCATTGCATGGCAGGATTGCATTCAAGGGACAGAGCTCACATGGCGAGAGAGGGAACTAAGAAAGCTTGCTTTATGACAACCACTCTCACAGCAACAAATCCTGTCCCTCAAGACCGAACCCACTCCTGACAGATGGACATTAATCCCGTCCAAGGGTGGTGTCCCTAGTGACCTCATCACCACTCATTAGGCCTCACCCCTTAAAAGCTTCCGCCGCTCAATTCCATTACACTGGAACAAGCTTCCAGCATGTGAACCATTGGGTGGCAAACATGTCCAAACCACAGCAGGGAAATGATCCCGAATTTACCGATGGATTCAGTGCAATCGCAAAGATCCCTATAAAGGGACACTGGAAGAGTCAGATTAAGAGAGATAGTAATGGGGTGGACAGGTGGCTCAGCAGGTTAAGCCTCTGCTTCCCACCCAGCTTCCTAATTATGCACCCAGGAAGCAGCAGATGATGGCCTTAGTACTCGGATTCCTGCCACTCAGGGGGGAGACCAAGGTAAAGCTCCTGGCTTCTGACTTCACGTTGGACTAGTCGTGTCGGTTGTGGGCATTTGGAGAGGTGAACCAGCAGATCTTTCTTTCTATCTGTCTCTGCCTCTCCCTCTGTCACTCTGCCTTGCAATTTAAAAAGAAGAAGAGAGAGTGGCATCATGACAGAAATAGAGACTGTTCAGAGTCTCTTTGGAGACTGAGGAAGGAGCAGAAGGCAGAGGAGACAGATGGGCGGTAGAAGCTATGAAAAGCAGGAAACAGATTCTCCTCTCAGAGCGCAGCATGGTGAAATTGACTTCAGACTTCTGAGAATCATCTTCTGTTGTTTTTAAGCCACGGAGTTTATTGCAATTTATTATAGCAGCACTAGGAAACTAATACAGTGTTGAAATTGAAATTCTATTTCAAAGCTTGTGCTGTGGTGTAGCAGGTAAAGCTGCTGCCAGCAGTGCTGTCATCCTATATGGGTGCAGGTTCAAGTCCTGGCTGCTCTACTTCTGACCCAGCTCTCTGCTGATATCCTGGGAAAGCAGTGGAAGATGGCCCAAGTGATTGGGCCCCTGCACCTACATGGGAGACCCAGAGGAAGTCCTGGCTCCTGGTTTCAGGTCAGCCCAGCTCCGGCTGTTGCGGCCATTTAGGAGGTGAACCAGTGGATGGAAGTCACCTCTCTCTCTCTCTCTCTCTGCTCTGCTTCTCTGTAACTCTGACTTTCAAATAAATAAATCTTTTAAAAATTATATTTAAATTGTATCCAAATTCTATGAAAACCGACACATAGTATTTTCTTTCCCACCTAGAATATAGTCTGTTTTCAGAATATAGTCTGTTTTATTTTCTTCAACAAAATTATATATGTGTGTGTTTTAGGATACAATAAGTATTTTGTGATACAATAAGTATTTAACTGCCATGTGATATGGGAAATGCTTTACATTTCTTATCTTACTTAAACCCCTCATGAAACCCCAGATAAGGGAGGGTATTTTTGATTAAGAAAGAAATTGAGGCTCAGAGCAGTTTAGGAAATAACTCAGCCACACACAGTGGCAGAGGCCGGACGTGGAACTTGTAAGCCAGTTTCAAAGCCTTCAATAACCACTCCTCTCAAACAACACACGGCCAGAGTCCAATTGCACGCGAGGGTTATGGCTGTTGAAAAAGGAGGAACATACACAGACCCAGAGGAACAACTGAGTTCCTGAGCAGTCGTTGTGCCACGGTGGTGCGATTTGGTTTTACTTCCCTTTATTTTCCAGAGCTGTACTTCAGGAAACTTTTCCCTCGTCTGAAGCTTCTCAGGGGTGATATTTTCCTTTAAACAGAAAGAGGAGACTGATTTTAACCATTTAAAAAGTGGTGTTTCTTTTATGAGGCAGGTGCTGTAGCACAGCTATTTAAGCTGCTGCTTGGGACAGCTGTATCCCCTAGCAGAGCACCTGCTTCTAGTCCAAACTATGCCACTGTGGATCCAGCTTCCTGCTAATGTGCCCGAGAAGTAGTGGGGTGATGGACCAAGTACTTCAGTCTTTGCCATCTAGTTGGGAAACCCAGATAGAGTTCTTGGCTCTTAGCTTCAGCCTGACCCAGTCCCATGCTTTGGGGAGCATTTTGGAGAGTGAGCCAGCAGACGCATTATTCATTCCTTCTCCCTCCCCCTCTGCAATAATAAATGAACTTTTTTAAAAAAAATTTAATAAATGAAAAGAAGTGGTATATCTGTTTAAAAATAAGATAAATTGTTCTCAATAATGATGGGATGGGAAATGTGATTGTTTCCTTTTCTGGAACTCCCTTTTGTATATTCTCTCTAGGGCTTGCCCATGACAATCAAAAAAGAAAATCTTTTGGTTGCCTTTGTTTGAAACAGTTGCGGCTTTACCTCATTTGCCACGTGAATGGACAACTTAATGCAAAGGGCATTCTGTTTGCCTGGAAAGGGATTCGTGTTTGAATCATACCTTTTAGCATTTTCCTGCCAGTGTTGCATTGCATCTTTTGAAGCAATAAAATCTTTTTTATTAGATTTATTTATTTATGTGAAAGAATTACAGGGAGAGAGAGACACACACACACATACACACACACACACAGAGAGAGAGAGAGAGAAAGAGAGAGAGAGAGATCTTCCATTTGCTAGTTCACTCCCCAGATGGCCAGATGGCTGCAATAGCCAGGACTGAGCCAAGCCAAAGCCAGGAGCCAGGAGCTTCATCCAGGTCTCCCACGTGGGTGCAGGAGCCCAAGTTCTTTGGCCAGCTTCTGCTGCTTTTCTTAGGCCATTAGCATGGAGCTGGATTGGAAGTGGAGTAGCTGGAACATGAACTGGTACCTGTATGGGATTCTGGCATCGCAGGCAGCCATAGCTTTACTCACTACACCACAACATTGGCCTCTGAAGCAATATGACTTTTTTTATTATTTATAAGCTTATCTTTAAAAAGATTTATTTTATTTTAAAGATAGAGGGAGATGAAGAGACAGCTTGTATCCTCTGATTCACTCCCCAAAAGGGCCAGGACAAAACCGAGAGCCTAGAACTCACTCTGGGTGTCCTGCATGAGTACAGGGACTCAGTTACCTGAGCCCATCATCTGCTGCCTCCCAGGGTGTGCATCTGTAGGAAGATAAATTAAAACCAGAGCCAGGGCAAACCCAGGGACTCAATATGGGATGTGGGCTTCTCTCTGAGCATCTTAACCTCTGCACCAAGTGCCCTCATCTTCTAAAAACTGACCACTAATTTTGTCTTAAAATAAATTTTATTTTGAGCAGTTTCCAGTTTACAAAAAGTTTGTGAGAACAGTGCCAAGAATGTTTTTCCCTTGAAACATTTCATTGTAAGTTGACTACATGATGCAGTATTTCCCCTGGATACTTTAATGGGTGTTTACTAAAAGCAAGGACATGATTCCTCAAAAGCAGTATGCTCATTAAAAATCTGCAGATTAACACATTTGCATTTAGCCTCCTCATCCTCAGACCCTGATCATTTACTGTCAATTGTCCATGAATCCATTAAAGGCAAAGGTTCACTTGAAAATCTCTTGCTACATTTAGTTGTCAATTACTTCATCTCCCCAGCCTGCAAAGGTTAGTTCTTTTTTTTTATAAAAGGTTTATTTTATTTATTTGAAAGAGTTACAGAGAGGTAGAGACAGAGAGAGAGGTCTTTCATCGCCTGGTTCACTCCCCAGATGGCTGCAACAGCCGGAGCTGCGCCGATCCAAAGCCAGGAGCCAGGAGCTTCTTACAGGTCTCCCACGCGGGTGCGGGGGCCCAAGCACTTGGGCCATCTTGTACTGCTTTCCCAGGCCATAGCAGAGAGCTGGATGGGAAGTGGAGCAGCAGGGACTAGAACTGGCACCCATAAGGGATGCCAGTGCTTCAGGCCAGGGCTTTAACCTGCTGCACCACAGCACTGGCCCCCGGTTAGTTCTTGAGTCTTTCCTTGGTATTTCTGACTTTGATGCACTGGAGGTTACAGAACAGTTGCTTGGAGAAGTCACTCAATTTAGGATTCAGTGTAGCATTCAGTTTTTGTGTCTTTCACAGGGATTTCTCATGTGATCCTTTATTCTTATTCCTATCCTATTAGGGATTCACAGCTTTGATAACTTCTCATGATTGATAAGATTCATTTTGCTCACTTGATTAAGGCAGGGCTTGACACCCTTCTTCTTAGGAAGTTATTCTTTTTTCTGATATAATTGATGAACATTTTGTGTGGGAGTTTTGATGTAATATCCCATCTTCATTAAATTTTCCATTTACCCATATATTTATATTGTTAAGGAATCATGGTTTTTTATTTTATTCATGGAGTTATAATTCATTACAATGATTTATTGTATTGCTGAACTGGTTTTTCATTTCATTTATTTATTTGAAAGAGAGAGAAGGAGTGAGAGAGAGTTTCCACCCATTGGTTCACTCCCCAAATGGTTGCAACTGCCAGGGTTAATCCAGGCTGAGACCAGAAACCCAGAATTCCACCCTGGTCTCCCACGTGGATGACAGGGCCTGAAGTATTTGTGTCATCCTTCGCTGCCTTCCCAGTCATATTAACAGGGAGCTGGACTGGAAGTGCAGCAGCTGGGATGCGAACAGAGTTCCATTATGGGATGCTGGCATAACAGGCAGCAGCTCAGCTCCCTGCGCCCCAACACCAGCCCATGAATCTGGTTTCTGAGTCCTGTTAGATCCCTAAAGTTGTCCTGCTGTCTGGCACAAGGTTCACATTCTTACACTCCCCTGCCTCAGCCCTGGAATCTGCCATTTCGCAAAGAAACCCTGGTTCCTTTTAGTAGAGAATGGCATCTAAAAGGTGACATCTGTGCTCTGTCACTCTTAGAGGCCTCTTAGAGCTAAGGGATACATGTAATTATGTCATTACATACAGACTGTAGGTGCATACACACAAGGAGTGTAGCCAGGTGAAGTGAGTTCTATCTCTGGCCCTTTGAATAATGGAGTGATGGGTAACTAAATTGTCAGGTTAGAGCACTCTTCTCTGCATGTATAAAATAGAGATAGTTGCTATAAAGAAGAAGTGAGACAAGGTATTCTGAAATATTTTGAAAACTATAAAAACCTATGCAAACATGACTTTTTTATAAAAATTACTTTGTCAAGATACGGTGTAATTTTTTTTTAGTATGGCAGTCCTGTTTTCTTTAGGAGTTACAAAACTGATGGAAATAAATTGTGTTCTAATACATAGGGCTGAAAATTGTTTCTGTAGAGATAAAATATGGGACCCCCAGGAGGGGTGAGGCAGCACACAGCCATAATATGCTAAATCTTGTGAAACCACCACCTTGTCAGCTTCTGGGATACACTTTGAAGAACTTCTAATTCAACTCAGTTGTCCTATTTATTGGTCATTTCCTATACACTTTATAAGAGCAATGTGTTTCCTTTAATGATACCCTCACTCTCAAAATTTACTTCTCTTTCTCTCTTCTGTGGAAATTATTTGTGTTCTGACACCACTATAGCAACTTCTAGGACTTGCTTATCTTTACAGTCTTCCATCCGGATATATGCATTATTGATATGTGAATAGGAAGGCAGCTAGTTAGGTCCAAGTGAGCTGGAATCCTTGGAAGCCCTGCAATATAGTGTTCTTTCTTTCCTGTCAGTCAAAAACACCTACCTTCCCAGGATGCCCCTGTGTCTCATCCAGGATGAAGAAGAAGATGCCATGACCATATGGATACTAAACTCCATGTGGAGGTACCACAAAATTCCTAGATGGCTTCACATGTGTTAAAGCGCCACCCCTTACTTCATAAAAGAGTCCAAAAATGGGAGAGAGCTCTCTTATCACCACGGCCCATTGTTAGGGTGCTACTCAGGATTTTCCTCTCTCTCTCTTTGGACAACCCTTTGGCCCGCTCATGATGGATATTTCTTTGTGTGGGGTAGCACATACTCATGTGTGAATATGTGTTTTCTCTCTCACTGTCAAATCCTGCTCCTATTTGTACACATTACTCTGTTTTCTGCTTAGAATTCTTATCTCTGCAAGAAGGAAGAAGTTGGAGTAAATATTAATATTGCAGCCATTTAGGGAGTGAATCAGTGAACAGAAGATCTGTCTCCCCTATTCCCCTGCCCCCGTCATTCTGCCTATCAAATAATTAAAAAAGTAAATCTTTTTAAAAATATAAGCTTATCTTGGTGCAAGAAAAATTGAAATCCATGCTTATGAGGAGTCTTCAAAAAGTCCATGGAAATGTGTATTATGAAAAAAAAAAGTGGATTTTAAAATATTTTTGCACCAAAAGAAACTTATCTTTTAATTGCATTTCTCCATGAACTTCTGAAGCACTCTCATACACAAAGACTGGATAGCAATATTACCCCATGTTGTGAGGAGCCCAAGCTTCCTTTTAAAATGTTTCAAAAAAAAATCATATAAAGTAATTTTCAACCTTTCTAAAGGGGAAATGAGGGCAAAGTTTGAGGAAGAAAGGGGTAAGCTAAGAAACCTCCTGGGCAAGACACGGCAGTGGTAACAGTGTAAGGAAGTGGTCAGTGCTAGCAGACAGTGGGGCAATGAGGTTGAAGAGAGCTGGAAACAGTTGACTCATGGTCCCCTCTCTCCTTCCCCTTGCTGCTAAAAGCCTTTACACTTCTTAATGATTTCTGCAGGCTGTAGCTCAGGGGTAACCCAGAGATCTGAGCTGGGCATCACTGGGTGGTGTCAGCTCCAACTATAATGGTTGACAGCGAAAGCTAAGTTATTCTCCTGGATATCTCATCATTCATACCTTCATTCCTTTTGGTCATGGTTATTGTATACCTAGGGTTGTCAGATGTCAAAATACCAGACCTACTTAATAAAAGTTTGTAGAACATGAGTTGTCGTGGCTCAGTGGATTAAACCACCACTTGCAACACCAACATTCCGTATCAGAGCACTGGTTGGAGTCCCGGCTGCTCTGCCTCTTTTTTTTTTTTTTTTTGACAGGCAGAGTGGACAGTGAGAGAGAGAGACAAAGAGAAAGGTCTTCCTTTTGCCGTTGGTTCACTCTCCAATGGGCGCCGCGGCTGGCACGCTGCGGCTGGCGCACCGCGCTGATCTGATGGCAGGAGCCAGGTACTTCTCCTGGTCTCCCATGCAGGTGCAGGGCCCAAGCACTTGGGCCATCCTCCACTGCACTCCCTGGCCACAGCAGAGAGCTGGCCTGGAAGAGGGGCAACCGGGACAGAATACGGCGCCCCGACTGGGACTAGAACCCGGTGTGCTGGCGCCGCAAGGCAGAGGATTGGAGGATTAGCCTAGTGAGCCGCGGCGCCGGCTGCTCTGCTTCTGATCCAGCTTCCTGCTAATGCACCCATGAATAAAGCAGAGGATGGTTCCGGACTTAGGGTCCTTCCACCCAAGGCAGATCCCAGCTATTGTGGCCATTTGGGGAGTCAACCAGTGGAGGGAAGATTCTCTCTCCACCTACCATGACTCTACCTTTCAAATACATAAATAAATCTTTAAAAATTTGTAAATTTTAAAAAGCAAAATCATATTCCAGTGATATGGAAAAATATTATTATTATTTAAAGATGGTAGCTTGAATATATGTTTATCTCAGTTCTCTACAAAAATCTCACTAAAATGGTATGAGATAAATTTCTAAAGCACGAATCAATAAAGACTAAGATACTGGGAGTGGAATAAATAGCAAGGCAGCACTGGAAGAGAGAAAACTGATGGAAGATTGCAAACTGACCCAAAAAACTCAAATACACTGGGAGAAAGTGTGTCACCATTCATCCCGTTTATACCACAGAAACACAGAAATGGTTAGGAAAGATACCCACTGGTGTCTGTAAATAGGAATGAATGGGAAAACAGATGAACTGTCCCAAAGTCTTTTCAAGAAGCAAGTAGACTCCAATGCACTGCAGCAGAAGACCTATCCCTTCCCCCCATTTGCACAAAACTGGAAATTTCTCTTCTAGAGCTGCACTGTCCAGATCAGTAACCACTAGGTACATGTGGTTTTTTGAGCACTTGAAGTGTGGCTATTCTAATTGAGATGTGTTGTACATGTGAAACACACAGCAGATTTTGAACTCTTCGTAAAATTTAAAAAGAATAGGTAGACGTTTGACACAGCAGTTAAGCCATTGCTAGGAACACCTGCACCCTGTATCATACTGCTTGGATTTCCTACCCTGCTCTACTCCCAATTCCAGTTTCCTGCTAATATACACCTTGAGAAGCAGCAGGTGATGGCTGAAGTATTTGAGTCACTGCTAGCCAGGTGGGAAGCCCAAATTGATTTCTGGGCTCCTGGCTTCAGCCTGGACCAGCCCAGGCTGTTGTGGGCATCTAGAGAGTTAACTGGAGGATGAATGATATCTCTCTCTCTCTCTCTCTTCTGCCTTTCAAAGAAATAAAACAGAACTTTTACAGATTTATTTATTTACTTGAAAGGCAGTTAAATAGAAAGAGAGATCTTCCATCTGCTGGTTCACTTCCCAAGTGGCCACAGCAGCTGGGACTGGGCCAAGAGGAAGCCAGGAGCCAGGAACTCCCTCTGGGTCTCCGATATGGGTGGCAGGGGCCCAAGCACTTGGGCCATCTTCTGCTGCCGTCCCAGGCACATTAGCAGAGAAATCAGGATACTAACTGGCGCTCATATGGGATGTTGGTATTGCAGGTGGTGGCTCAACCCACTGCACCACAACACTGACCTCAATTAAAACTTTTTTCTTCTAAAATAGATAAATATAATAATATGTTGAAACAATTTTTGATTAGGTTAAGTAAAATACTATTGAAATTGATTTCTACTGCTTTTTTTTAAGATTTATTTTATTTATTTTAAAGTCAGTTACACAGAGAGAGAAGGAGAAGCAGAGAAAGAGAGGTCTTCCATCCACTGGGTTCACTCCCCAGCTGGCCACAACGGCTGGAGCTGTGCCGATCGAAAGCCAGGAGCCAGGAGCTTCTTCCAGATCTCCCACGCAGGTGCAGGGGCACAAGGACTTGGGCCATCTTCTACTGCTTTCCCAGGCCATAGCAGAGAGCTGGGTGGGAAGTGGAACAGCCAGGACTCGAACTGGCACCCATATGGGATTCAGGCGTTGCAGGTGGCGGCTTTACCTGTTTGGCCACAGCGCCAGCCCCTCTACTGCTTATTTTTAATGTGACTGATAAAAAACTGAAAATGACCTCTATGGCTTACATTCTATTTCTGTTGGACAGTGCTGCTCTAGAAAGAATGAGCCAGTGGTGACACAGGGACAACAGTATAGCTGGGAACTTTTCAATACCAAAAGCGGGTTGACCAAACAAACTCTAGAATTAAATAGTGGGGACTCCCAGCCCCATCTCTCAGATCTCAGGTAAGACAGAAGACTATTCCCCTCAGAAGAAACTGACAGCCTAAAAAAAGATCCAAAGAGGAACAAGTGTTGTGGTGTAGCAGGTTTAGACACTGCTTGGGATGCCAGGTCAAACATCCCATATTGGATGCTGGTTTGAGTCCTGATTACTCTGCTTTCAATCCAACTTCCTGCCAATATGCTGGGGGAGGCAATGGATGATGGCTTAAGTACTTGGATTCCTGCCATCCAATGTGGGAGACCCAGATGAAATTCCTTGTTCCTGACTTCGACCTGGCCCACCCCTAGCTGTGGCAGGCATTTGGGGAGTGAACCAGTGGATAGAAGAGCTCTATCTTCTCTGTCACTGTGCCTTTCAAGTAAATAAATGAATAAATATTTTTTAAAAATTATCTAAAGATATCCAGGCAAACACTGTCGGCCCCCATCCTTGTTCTTTCAGTGTTCACTTCTGCACATGAAGACGGTTCCCTGCAAAGTTCTACAACTTTCTCTTTTTAAAACAAAAACAAAAACATTTGTTTACTTGAGAGACATACAGGGAGAGCTCTTTTGCACTGGTTCATCCCCATGATGTAGGAGCCAGGCTTAGGACAGGAGCTGGGAACTCAGTCTAGGTCCCCCAGGTGGGTGGCAAGAGCCCAGCCATGTCAGTCGTCACCTGCTGCCTTCCAGGGTGCACATTAGCAGGAATCTGGAATTGGGAACCAAGCCAGGACTCAAACTCAGGCACTTTAGTAGGGGACATGGGCATCCCAACCTGGCATCTAAACTGCTAGGCCAAATGCCCATGTGCTCCTCTTGGGCCCTCCAAGAAATGTCAGCGTTCATGTGCCCCAAGGTGGTTGATACAGAGCCTGGCTCCTTTGCTTTTCCACTGGGAAGAGACCTCTGAGCCTTGTGATCCACCTGATTCCCAGGTCGTCCACAGCAGGGAGCTTCGGCTGCCCGCCGGATGCCAGCTTCCTTCTCCTTCTTGCCTCACTTCTTCACCTCCCTGACAAGCTTTCCCGATATCATCTCTGAAACAAATTGCTTGGACTGGGCGTCTTTTTTTTTTTTTTTTGGACAGGCAGAGTTAGACAGAGACAGAGAGAAAGGTCTTCCTTTTCTGTTGGTTCACCTCCCAAATGGCCACTATGGCTGGTGCGCTGCGGCCGGTGCACTGTGCCAATCCAAAGCCAGGAGCCAGGTGCTTCCTCCTGGTCTCCCATGCGGGTGCAGGGCCCAAGCACTGCCCCTCCACTGCCCTCCTGGGCCACAGCAGAGAGCTGGACTGGAAGAGGACCAATCAGGACTAGTACCCGGCACCCCAACCAGGACTAGAACCCGGGGTGCTGGTGCTGCAGGCGGAGGATTGGCCTAGTGAGCCATGGCACTGGCATTGGGCCTGGCATCTTGTCTTTGGGTCTGCCTGGATGGAACTTAAGCCAAGGCGTCTGGCAAAGCTGTGACATGTGCTTTTGGTGCTTTAAGTCACTCCTTGCCACACACAACACACACACACACACACACACACACACGAGCACCTATCTTTTGCACCACTCACTCAGTGCCTCCATTTGGCCCAGGCACCCTCATCAAGGAGCTGAGTTGCAGGCCTTCTGAGCCAGGCTAATCTGGGACTTTTCCCACATAGCTTAACAGCTTAAACTGGTCACATGAGCAAGATTTCTAGAAAGTGCTAAGAATGAGCCTAATGAAAGAATGTCAGGCTTCTCACAGAGTGAGAACAAGGAGACCTGCTGGCAAAAGTCTTTTTGACACCCATAAAATATCTCTAGACATGGAGAATCTGGAAGGGTATCCAAAGGCGAAGGAAACAAATCATTTTAGGCGAGTGGTAGGGGTCTCCAGGGGAGCCCTTAAAACAGTCTACAGAGAGCACAATAGGTCTTCCTGGGATCTTATCTAGAGCACCCAGACCTTAAGAAAAGCCTAATGGAAGAGTGCATTGGCCTCCAATTTGTACCCTGGTTTTTCACCTCAAACTGAATTACTTAAATCAGGAACCATGTCAGAAGTTTTGTGTTCAACTTAACTCTGAAATGTAGAGTTAATGGAAGGCGAAAATTGAAAATGACAATGATGTTACTGTACAAAGTGCAAATCAGGAGGGAGATTCCATTCAAAATGCAAGGCCCGAGAATCATGCTCGTGGCTCGATGCTTTGTCCTCTTGTCCCACTGGTGTGGGGTCCACTCTTGTGGTCCAGAAGGGGGACTGTCAACCCTAATTCTAGGCTTTTCTTGCAGACTCATGGGAGCTTCGTCTTGACTCTGATCCTTACAGTCCAGGCTGGTATTTACACTGGTATAAAATTCTCAGAAATCTAGTTGGTCTCCCACATAATCCTCAGTTCAAAACCATGAGACAAGAAGGTCCTCTGTAGACCTTTGTAGGTCATCTGTGTACCTGCTTCTCTATTCTTGGCTTTTGCTGAAATAGTTAATTAGGTTCATAAATCACATGCTTAATCTCTTTAGCAAAGAGTTCTCTGGCCACACACTTGGCTCTGTTTCCAGAGCCAAATCATCAAGTGCTGCTTCCTTTTTTGCTTAGCAGTTCATCCTTTGATTTATCTCTTTCCCTCTTAATATTTTTATTCTGAGTACCCAGAGCAACTAGACAATACCTTCCACACTTAGCTTGGAATCACTTTAGCTAAACATCCAGATTCATCACTTATAAGTTCTACTTTCCACAAAACGTATAATATAATTCAGTCAAGTTCTCTGCCATTTTATTACAAGGATTTCTTTTTATCTAGTGTAACTTGTTCCTCATTTTCTTTTGAGGCTTCATAGGGTGCATGTTGCTAGCAACATTCTGTTTATGATGATATACGAGCAAAATCTTTAAAGAGGAGAGAAAGTTTTGCTCCAACTTTTTCACACTTTTTTCTGAGCCCTCACAAGAGTCAACTTTAAGACCCATACGTCTACCACCGATGTCATCAAATGAATCTAAGCTTGTCTGGAAAATTCTTCCAACCTCAACCCATTAGCCACTTCCAAAGATATCTTCTAAACTGTAAGTATGTCTTACACCCCATGCCCTATTACCAAAATCTACCTTCATTTGCTAGGGATTCTGTAACAAAGTACCAAAAACAACAGAAATTCATTCTGTCACAATTATGAGGCTAGAAGTCCAAAATGAAAGTTTAGACAGACCCAACCTCACTTTGAAACTCTGAATAAAATCCTTCCGCACTCCTTCCTAACTTCTAGTGGAAACAGCAGTCTTTGGCATTCTCCCAGTGTCTGCCTCTGTTATCACGTGGCATTTTCCTCCCATGTTTTCACATGGTATTGTCTTGTTTGTGTGTCTGTGTCCAAATTTCCTTCTGTTATTAAGAACACCAGTCATGCTGGATTAAGCCTGCCCTAATGACCTCATCGTAGCTGATTACCTGATTGAAGACCCTTTTTCCAGATAAGGTCACACTCTGGTCATTGGAGGTTAAGATTTCAACATACCTTCTTGGGGACACAATTCTCCCAGGAACATGGAATGAACGTTGGCAGGATATATATTCCTGTGTACACACCAACTGGGTCAAGATACAGAGCATTTTCAACACTCAACAGGCTCCCTCATTCACCGTCTCTGCTGGTGCACGCCGTCTCTGCCTGGGTCACAGAGATTAGATGTTATCATGCAACCAGGAGGGAAAAGAAGACACCAGTCAGCTGCAAGCCCAGCTGTAGATGACTGCAGCAGGCTGTCCTTGGCAATCGCTGTGCATGGTTATGTCGATACTCAATCAATACTCCCCAAAGGCAGCCTTTGTTCTAGGCTTAATTCTTTATGCACAGTTGTTTACTTTATTTGCTACCATGGAGGATAGCTAACAAGAGCTAAAAAGAATTAGGTCATTTTTTTCTATAATTGTCTAATCCAGGAACTTAAAGTCCTCTCCTCACAGTTGAAGGAGGGTTTATAACAAGGCATTTTTGGAGAAAATGCCTGCAGACACACCCTGAAGCAAAAGAAGATAAAGCCAGAAACAATTATAACACTCATATAGTCGAAGATAACCATCATTTTAAGGCTAGAGCCACTAAAACATTATACTTTTTGAGTTCCAACTCAAAAATTGATTACAGGCACTGTGATGGTTTTTCAGGTTCATCTGATTTCATTTTATTCCACGAACCCACTTGAAAATATATGTTATTTCTATCTAGAAAGAATACTTAGGACATACAGTATTGGCCCAATAATTAAGCAGTCCCCAAGTAACAAATGACTCTTGGAGCTCTTTTGCACTCTCAGATTAGTGTTTGATTTGGCAAATATTTCAAGAGTGGTTATTACAGACATAGGTCCTCAATATCTGTATTACAATGTTACTATAAAGAATCATGCAAAATGCCACATTGTCTTCATATTCCTTGAAGAAACCAGAATAGTGATAAAATTTTTAAATAATGCAGTCAATGTAATGATGGAGGGTAGTTCTATGAAGGCACCAAAGATAAATGTTGGCCCACCTAGGCATGGGAGGATGATCCAAGAAAGCCTAAGTTTTAAAGAAAGAATAAAAAGACTTAGGCAGATAAAGAACAGGGACAGGCAGACATGCAACACAGGGAAAATCAGCAAAGGGAGTTACTGGGGCCCAAAGTGTGAGTCAGGTTATAGTTCGAAATATGAGTCCACGGTGGAGGTCAGGTCATAGAAGAAGGGAATTTTCCTGAGGTAGTAAATTCATTGCTCATGGACTTTTCAGCCTGCAGATGTTGCTTTTATGGCCACCACTATGTCTGAATAAAATCTAAGTGCCTTTAAGCGGCGCATGAGCCCACCAGCTCACCCCAGGACCCACTGCTCCCTAATTGTTTAGTACTTTCCAGCTAAAGATAGAGTCACCAGCAGTTAGTGAGTCTTTAGATGTAAGGAGGTGACAGGTGGTTGTCCTTCCTGTTCATCACAGTTATGCATATTTTACAGTCACTGCATTGTTCTAATTTAAAGACACAATCAGCCTGCTGCACACGTCTGGACCATAAAGAGATGGGAAAATGGCATGAAACCAGGTAGGGAAAGAAGAAGCCCTTGGCTCCATCCAGAAAAGAGATAACTCCTCAGATTCTCTTGCCAAAACTTATGCTCGAGAGTTGAGTTTGACAGTCAATCCCTAGCCCGGTTGTAAATAATTACAACTGGTCATCTTTGGCAAGCGCTATCCAAAGACAGTTACGTTTATGTTAATGACTGATAAAGCAGTATATCGACTCCTTTAAATTGTTGTTATTGTTGTTATCTTTACAAATGGGAGTTAGAAAATATATGATGGTGCAACACCTGAAATCAGTGGCCAGTGCCATGGTCCCGAGTATAAGTAACAGCCACCCCAATGACCTGAATGCCTGTAAGTAGGGCCTGAGCCTTCCAGCACACCCCACACCCTACTACTTCCTGTTAACACTTGCCAGCTAAGTTCAGGTGTATTGCTTGAGTTTGAACCCAACCAAGGCCTGTCTGTATAGGCCATACCTGATATAAAGCATATGAGAGGACTACACATGTAGTGTGATTTCAGGAGTCCAAAGTAGAGGGTCGCCATCTAAAATTTAAGTGGTTTGGGGAAGGTATTTGGCACAAGGGTTGGCTCACTCTTTGGGACATCCCATGTCACATAGCCTGGGTTTGAGTCCCAGTTCCACTCTTTGTTCCAGCTAATGAGCGCCTTGGAGGCAGCAGATGATGGCTCAAGTACTTTGGTCCTTGCTAACCCATGGAGAGCTGGATGGAGTTCAACATTCTTTGCCTTGATCTATATACCAGCCCTGGCTGTTGCAGGAATTTGGGGGAATGAACCAGCAAATGGGAGATCTCTCTCCCCATCTTTCCCTTTCAAGTAAGTGAATAAATAAAATCTTAAAATCTAAGCTACTTAATGGTAAATCATAAAGTAAAGCCATTACTTCAGAATTCCCCTCAGACTTGTCTTCGGGCTTCCCTGCCAGGAGTTTGGGCACAAAGGGGAAATGGAAAGAGCAGGATGAACGGAGAATAATGAGCAATTGCAGGATGCTGGTGCAAAGGGACTGAGCGTCTGCCCTCACATGTGTGGAAGGCAAGTGGGGCTCAGCTTTCCCAAGATGACTTCCTTCAAGTTGCTGTGAGGAAAAGACTGGAGCTGATGAGGCTGTTGGGAAAGAAAGGAGATGAGAAAGAAGCAGGCAGAAGAGGAAGAGGAAAACCAGGCAAAGAAAAACAGTAGGTGTTGCTCTTAAAGGGTGATGGTATGGATCCACCCACTCATGACCCCAGGCTGCAGCTTCCCAAGAGATCTTTTGACACCACAGGAAATGAGCCAATCGTAGCTTTGCCAACTCACTGATCGCCCTTGCATATGTTCTTGGGAAATGGAGCAAATGGACAGCCCTGGCCTTCTAGGCAATGCCATCCCCTTTAAAATAACTTCCAGCATTTCTTCTAATGCTTATTAAGCTCTGTGCTCTGGGCTGTTGGCATTGCATGTACTTTTTCACTGATTCCTCCCAGAGAGCCACCAGGTAGTGATAATATTGTCCCTGTTTTATAGATGCAGATAGTAAGGTTCAAAGATGATAAATAGGGGCCGGGCGCTGTGGCGCAGTGGGTTAATGACCTGGCCTGAAGCGCTGGCATCCCATATGGGTGCTGGTTCTAGTCCCGGCTACTCCATTTCCGATCCAGCTCTCTGCTGTGGCCTGGGAAAGCAGTAGAAGATGGCCCAGGTCCATGGGCCCCTGCACCTGCGTGGGAAACCCAGAAGAATCCCCTGGCTCCTGGCTTAGGATTGGCGCATCTCTGGCTGTTGCAGACATCTGGGGAGTGAACCAGCAGATGGAAGACCTCTTTCTCTGTCTCTACCTCTCTCTGTAACTGTTTCAAATAAATAAAATAATTTTAAAAAAAAAGATGATAAATAACTTGCTCAAGGGCAGAGACAGCTTTAGACCTTAGTTCAGGCTAACTGCAAGACCTGAGTTTGGAGAGTGTGGGCTTCCCAACTCTTAACTCAGCTCTTAAATTTAGTCCCTTGAGAAATGGAGGAGAGGAAGTGAGAGTTTCCTATCTCCCCTTCCAGCTCAGACTGACTCTGATATCTACACCTGTGGCTTCTGCTGAAACCACACTGAACTTTTTGAGCCTGACTTTGATCTGGCCCTGGAAATGCAGCTGCCTTCTGATGAAACCACCCACTCTCCAGCTGGTGAGCTGGCCTGCCATGCACCACCTCCTCTTTCCCCTGGCCTGTGGGTCACCAGGCTACTCGATAGCACCTTGGCCAGAGAATCAATGGACAAGGAAAGGAAAAGAAGGGAAACTTAGCTCAACTCTTGTTACCTGAGGCGGCAGCTGAAACCCATGCCCACAAAGGGGGTTTTGTGTTTCCCATGAATTTAAAATGTCCTTGTCCCTCATGCTACCAAAGGTCCTGAGTTGGCGATCCAAAAGAGAATGCTGTCATTGTGCAAGCTGGGCAATTTTATAAGGAAATACTTCACAGTACATAGTTATGCAGTAAAAGCACAACTCCAAAAAGCAATTTTCTCACTGTTTCCTTGTTGCTTCTGCCTTGTTTGGAAGTAGAGCAAGAGTAACGGAAGAGGCAAGCTGCTGAGTTGTGTTGCCCTCAAGAGGGCTGAGTCATGCCCCTCCTCACAGCTCCCAGCCATGCCCCTCACCACCTCTCACTCTCCCACCCCTAAGTTGCATTTTTTTTTTTTGAAAAGCAGAAAAAGAGGGGCCAGTGCTGTGGCAGAGCAGGTAAAGCCACTACCTGCCATGCTGGCATCCCGTATGGGTGCAGGTTCGAGATCCAGCTGCTCCACTTCCAATCCAGCTCCCTGCTAATGGCCTGGGAAGATGGGAGAAGATGGCCCAAGGACTTGGGCTCCTGCACCCACATGGGAGACCTGGAAGAAGCTGCTGGCTCCTGGCTTTGGATTGGCCCAGCTCCAGCTGTTGCAGCCATTTGGGGAGTGAACCAGCAGATGGAAGAGTTTTTTCTCTGTCTCTGCCTCTGCCTCTCTGTAACTCTGCCTTTCAAATAATAAATAAATTAAAAAGAAAAGCAGAAAAAGAGAGTCACACACACAGAGAGAGAAAGAGAGAGAGAGGGAGAGGGAGGGAGAGGGGCGGGGGAGAGGTCTTCCATCTGCTGGTTCACTTCCTAAATGGCTGCGACAGCCAGGGCTGGGCCAGACTGAAGCCAGGGACGAGGATCTCCATCTTGGTCTCCTACATGGGTGGCAGGGAACCAAGTACTTTCGCCATGATCTGCTGCCTCCCCGGGTGTGCATTAGCAGGAAGCTGGAATTGGGAGCAGAGGCAAAACTGGAACCTAGACACTCTAATAGGGAATGCAGGTGTCCTGAACGGCATCGTGACCACTGCACCAAACACCCCGTCCCACAGATTGTCTTTTCTATCTGCTATTTCCAGTCTTCATCAAGGAACATAAAAGCCTAGTCTTAAAACTGAGGTGTCTGTATGTCAGAAAGGTACTGATGGGGACGGTGTCACGGCACAGTGGGTTAAGCCGCCACCTGTGATGCCAGCATCCCGTATGGGCACTGGTTGGAGTCCCTGCTGCTCAGCTTTCCATCCAGCCCCCTGCTAATGTTCCTGGGAAAGAAGTGGAAGATGGTCGAAGTGTTTGGCCCCCCTGCACCCACATAGGAGAACCAGATAAGGCTCCCAGCTCCTGGCTTCAGCCTATCCAGCCTTGGCTGTTGTGGTCATTTGGAGAATGAACCAGCAGATGGAAGATCTCTTGATATCTCTCTCTCTCTCTCTCTCTCTCTCTCTTTCTCTGTAACTCTCCTTTTTAAATAAATAAGTAAATATTTAAAAAAACAGGAAAGGTACTGACAATCTATTAGCAGTTACTGAACCAATGTTGTCTCCTGACAAACTTGGCTGTTGGAAGGATGTTTTCTGGTGGGTTGACAATGAAGAGAAAAATGGGGCTATCCCAGTTCAAAGAACAGTGGATGTCTTCTCAAAACAGACTCCTTGCTTCTCTCCTCTCCCTTTTCCCTTCTCTTCTCTCCTAGTCTTTTTTCTTTTTATGCTTTTTTTGTTTGTTTCTTCCATGCTCTCCTACACAGAGAGGAGCTACTATTGTGCCAGAAACTGCTACAGTGGTTTGCAGCTCAGAAGTGCAATAAAGCTTTGCCCATGAGCTGAGTGGCAATTCTGTTTCAGCCAAGGGGTGATTCTATTTTATTTCTGAGCTTGAAAGTGAAACAAGAAGGTGAAACTTCTTAATTTTCATGTGATTTCTTAAATTATTATTCTTAGAAACTTATTGAACTAAATTAAATTTTTATTGAATTAAATTTTAACAAATTAAATTTTCCACCCTCTTCCTAGTCTCCTCTTAAAAAAAAAAGGAGGGGGAGGGTGGAAGGGAGTGACATTGTGGTGTCATTGTGGTGTCCCAGGTTAAGATACTGCTTGCAACACCAGCATCCCATCCCAGAGTGCCAGTTGAGTCCCAGCTGCTTTGCTTCCAATCCATCTCCTTGCTAACGTGCCTGGGAAGGCAGATGATGCCGCAAGTGTTTCTTTGAGCGCATGTTACCTATATGGGAGACCTGGATGGAGCTCCTTGCTCCTGACTTTAGTCTGGCTCAGCGCTACCCGTTGCAACCATCTGGGGAGTGAACCTGTGGATGAAAGAACTGCCTTCCCTACCCTAATCACTCTGCCGTCCCAATAATTAAACAAATAAGGAAACACATATTTTTTTTAAAAAATTGATGTGTTACCGTTTTTCTAATTTTTTATGCAAAATTTCAAGCAAAGGTGGGAATAAGACTATAGTGTATCCTCATTCACTCTGGGAAATTTTAAAGCTAGCAAGAGCAGGGAAGCAGGTAGAATTAAATACCAACTAGAGAAGGGAAACAGAGTTTTCAGTTTTGAATTCTCAATAATGCAGGCATCGCAGCTACACGTTCTGTTAAGAAGGTCTCATCTTCCGGAGGATTCTGTCTCCAGCCCAGTCCTAAAATCTGCCTTTGAAAGGAAAGGTGCTAATAGCTGCTCTTTGTAGTTTCTTCCTTGCCACTGAGATTCATAAATGCACAAATAACTAGGATGGATGGATAGAAGGCAGATGAAACCTGAGATCTGAACAAAGCCTCATAAACAGGTTTGCAGCCTGCAGACAATGGGGCTGCTAGGGTCCAGGGAGCTACAGGTAGGGCCCTGAGGAGGAAAGAGGGGCGGTGCAGATTTGAGACAACGCTCCTGCCTCCTGGAGGGGAGATGGACCCTGCAGTGGTCTTGACCAGACCAAGGGTTCCCAGAATTCAACCCACCCACAAACTGCGGATCTTGCTGGGCAGCAGGTGCTGACTCAGCAGGACTGGGAGAAACAGAATGGGAACTTCGAATTCTAACAAGGCCCCCACCCCCCCCACAGCCAGGAATGGTACCACTGATGCTCTACCTATCATCTTCTTGAAATTCTTAATACTTTTAAACTTGAACTGATGGGACAATACAGCCCGCAGGAGAATAGAAGAGGTGTGTGCAGTGCAGTAGGGATGTGTCCTCTCCTGCCTCCCCATTTACACACAGTGTCCAAAATACCGTATGACTGCCAAGTTTTGGTGGGAGTTCAGCACATCTCAAGGTAAGTACAGGGGGAGTTCTGTGGCTGTGACTCAGTGAGGTTGGGCATGACAGTCTGGAGACCAGACTTACTTTCAGCTCCATAACCAGCCATGGATTCAGCAAGAAGCAGTTTCTAAGAAACATGAATGATCCAGGAACTTTGCCATTTCCTGTCTCTGTGACTTCCCTATATTAGCCAACCACTGCACTGAAAGTGATGACATCAAGGAAAGAGAAAGTCTCTTTTCCTTCCAGTCTCTCCTTATTCACCAGGGAGCAGAAAGGAGAGATGGTCAATAGGACATGTGCTTATGAAGAACTAAAATAAAAAGAGATGAGTTATTTTGTTCAGTGTTTCTGCTGTTCTGCTAAGAACAAAATGCATAGGTGTGTACATGTTGCAGAACATAAACTGTGTCATTTCACTGATTCCACATTACAAATTAAATGCTCCATGTGAGTATTTTGCATGGAAAACTGCTTAATAAAAAGATGAATGTCAAATGCCAGCTAGTCATTGAAAATGCTCCTTTACTTCAGAGTATCTTAAATAGCAAACATAAAACTTCAGGAGGAGTTTGAAAGGCTGTGGAAGGAACTTAGTTATTTCTTACCCCTGCTTTCTGAACAAGGGACCCATTTTTATTCTGCACTGGGCCACACAAATGATGCAGCCAACCAGGCTGAGGCATTCTGCTGATGTGGCTGTCCACAGGCCTCACTCTGAGAAGTGAGAGGCAGAGCCAGGTGTTCATGCCAGATGGATCTGACTTCAACTGCTACTGCCTGTTTCTTGTTTTTGTGCTCTTAGGCACTCCCTAAAGAAATACATTTTAAAAAGCCAAACATTTTCTTTCTGGCAAATCAGTAACAACCATTGTTTAATGGGACAGGTGACATTTTGCTCACTACTTTAGTCTCCTTATCTATATGATGTGGATGACAATTCCTCCCAGGCAGGAATTCACAAGACAGCTGCCTTCCCTAAGCATTTCTTCCCTTCTGCAGATCCTAGAGCTAACAGGAGCTCCCAACGCCCCTCTGTTGTTTACCTTTTGGCTCCAATGCTTGGGAGCAAGCTCTTTAAGAGCTGAGAGATGTCATGCCTCTAAGCTAGACCCATTCCTGCAGAGACAAGCTCAAGCATAGAATCAAAATTATTTAGGGGATGGCATGGTGGCACAGTGGATTAATGCACTGCTTAGGATGCCAGCATCCCATATCAGAGCACTTGATGGAGTCCTGGCTGCTCCATTTCTGATCCAGCTCCCTGCTAAAATGCCTGGGGAAACAACAGAGAATGGCCCAAGTATTTGGGCCCCTGCCACCCATGTGGGAGACCTGGATGGAGCTCTGGGCTCCTGGCTTCAGCCTGGGCAGACCTGGCTGCTGTGGCCATTTAGGGAGTGAACCAGTGGAATGAAAATGGATGGATCTCTCTCTTACTCTACCTTTCAAATAAATAAAAAACAATTCTTTAAAAAACAAACAAAAAACATTCTAATATAGATGCTCTGTATTGAATGAAAGCAAATTCTCTGCCTCAGTAAGCAAAGGGAAACAGATTAGAAATAACTGGAGCAGGGCCAGCGCCACGGCTCACTAGGCTAATCCTCCACCTTGTGGCTCCGGCACACCGGGTTCTAGTCCCGGTTGGGGTGCCAGATTCTATCCCGGTTGCCCCTCTTCCAGGCCTGCTCTCTGCTGTGGACAGGGAGTGCAGTGGAGGATGGCCCAGATGCTTGGGCCCTGCATCCCATGGGAGACCAGGATAAGCACCTGGCTCCTGCCATCGGATCAGCGTGGTGAGCCGGCCGCAGCGCGCCATGGCGGTCATTGGAGGGTGAACCAACGGCAAAGGAAGACCTTTCTCTCTGTCTCTCTCTCTCACTGTCCACTCTGCCTGTCAAAAAAAAAAAAAAAGAAAAAGAAAAGAAAAGAAAAAAAGAAAGAATTGGAGCAAAGATTATTGTCATTGAACATTCGCCAGATGCCTCTTGATTGTCCCACATTAATACTATATCTCCTGTTTCCTACTCAGATTGTACTTATCCTTCCAGGATTGGCTGCATGAATTCTTTGGCTTCCTGGTTGAGGGGATGGGAATGGGTGTGATTCTAGCTCTGGCTCTGTTTTAGTTCTGTCTTGCTTCTGCTCCCCACCAGCATCTGCTTGGCTCCTCTTGTGAACAGTCACAGCATTTCCAGGCTTTCACACCCTGCAGAGAGGGCAGGAGAAAACACCTTTCCCAGAAAATGTCCCTCACTTTATTCTGCTTGGCTGATCCCTGAACCAGTCTTAAGAGATGAAGACCTGTTAGTGTTTGATCCCATATGTTTTAGATGGCCTGACCTATTCACTTTGACAAGAGCAGGTGATTCTGTTGATCCATTTAGGACACATTCTTGCCAGAAAAGGGGCTAATCCCAACCTAACAAAGCACAATGGGCTTGGCATGGCAGAGTAGTTAATGGTTGGCAACCTAGGTGGTTTTCATCCTAATAGCTGCTCCAGTAGATTCACTATTTATGTTAATAGACATTTCTTCTTTTAGGACTCTTTGGCTACCTTTTATATAATAACTATCTCATTTTATTTTTTAAATTTTTAATTATTTTCATTTTATTTGAAAGAGAGAGATCGACCTGCTTAGCTAGATTGCTCCCCAAATCCCCACAACAACCAAGGTTGGGCTAGGCTGAAACCAGGAGCCCAGAAGTCAATCCAGATCTCTGCTGTGGGTAGCAGGGACCCAAGTGCTTGAACCATGTTCTCAGGATGTGCATTAGTAGGAAGCTGAGTGGGAAATAGAGAAGCCAAGACTCTCATATAGGATGTGAGTGTCCCAAACAGATACTTAACTGCTGAGCCAAAGGTCTACCTCAGCTCTCCATTCTCAATACAAGGCAATGATGTCCTTGGGGCCAGTGTTGTGGTGCAACTGCTAATAAAACACTGCCTGTGACACCAGTGTCCCATATCAGAGCACCAATTCAAGTACCCACTGCTTTCTTTCCCATTCAGCTCACTGTTGATCTGCCTGGGAAAGCACCAGAAGGTAGCCCAAGTGCTAGGGCCCCTGCCACCAACATGGGGGACCCAGATGGAGTGCCAGGCTTCTGGCTTTGGCCTGGCCGAGCCTTGGCCATTGTGGTCATTTGGGGAATGAACCAGCATATAGAAGATCTCACTCTCTCTCTCTCTCTCCCTCTCCCTGACTCTGCCTTTCAAATAGATAAAAATAAGTCTTGTTTTGTTAAAGACTTATTTATTTATTTGAAAGTCAGAGTTACACTGAGAGAGAGAGAGAGAGAGAGAGAGAGAGAGAGAGGTCTTCCATCCACTGGCTCACTCTCCAATTGGCTGCAAAAGCCAGAGCTGGGCCAATCTGAAGCCAGGAGCCAGGAGCTTCTTCCTGGTCTCCCACATGGGTGCAGGGGCCCAATCACTTGGGCCATCTTCTACTGCATCCCCAGGTCATAGCAGAGAGCTAAATTGGAAGTGGAGCAGCCAGGACTCAAACCGGCTTCCAAATGGGATGCGGGCATTGCAGGTAACGGCTTTACCCACTACACCACAGCGCCAGCCCCTAAAAATAAGTCTTAAAAGAAGAAAATGGGGGCCAGGGGAGGGGTTGGGGGAGATTAAAAAAGAAGAAGAAGAAAATGGAATGATGTCCCCTGGAGAATAAAGGGGAGGCTTTCTCAAGGTCATATCTGTATCATATACACCTAGTTACTGGAGAGCTGCGCCTGGTGCACTGCTCTGCCTCTAACTTATTCTATCCCTTGATCATACAAGTACTGCCTGTGACACCAGTTAAGGCTGTTGTGCTTACACAAGAGTACTTTCAAGAGTTCATGGAAAGGTGGAATTAGAAAATAAATGTATTTTGGTATAGGAGCTTTCTGAAATTCATGCATGTTCTTCCATAATACGTATTTTCCATAAGTTTTTGAAGTACCCTCATAAATGTCCTCTACTGTTTCTAGGCACCAAAACCAATGTGTCCCATCTATACCACAGCACCTAGTTTAGCACCAAGGACAAAAACTACTTTAAAGTGCTTAATTAGCTTTATTTTCCTTTTAAAGAAACCGTTAGTTATTTATTTGAGAGGCAGAGAGAGAGAACACGCTCCCATACAGTAATTCACTCCCCAGATGACTCCAACCACTGGGGCTGGGCAAGGTCAAAGCTGAAAATGGGGAAGACTCCCAGACTCCTATGTGGGTGGCAGGAACCCTATCACTTGAGCCATCACCTTGCCTCTCAAGGTCCATGTTGGCAGGAAGTTGGAACCAGAGCTAGGAATCAAAACCAGGCATGCTAGTGTGGGACACAGCTGTCTTAATCACGAGACCAAATACCTTTCCCAATAGGCTTTATTTTTGATTCCAGAATCAGCCAACAATTCATTTATTGAAACAGTAAGGCTTGTGATGGACTACATAGGAGAGGTTGGTTTTGTAGACATAGAAAGGGTTAAAAAAAAACAGGAACAACAAAAAGTGGATTGGTGATTTTCAAGTTGCTTTCTTTGTAAACAGAACAGGGAAACAGAACATAGAAAAAAATAGGTCATTATTAGGTTACTTCAGGTTACCTTGTGTAAAGGTTAACGTAGAGGGAACTTCATTATTCTGCCAATCAAAGCTGGTCTGTTCAGGAAATTTAGCCATTAATTTTCTTTCCTCATTTCTTAGAAGGTCAGATAAATATTAGTTTTGATCTGGTGACATGAGCTTTAGCACAGGGTACCCTTTTTTCTTTTTAAAGATGTATTTATTTATTTGAAAAGTTACACAGAGAGAAGAGAGGCAGAGAGAGAGGAGAGAGAGAGAGAGAGAGAGAGAGAGGACTTCCATCTGATGGTTCACTCCCCAATTGGCCCAATTGGCCCAATTGGCCCAATTGGCCACAACGGCTGGAGCTGTGCTGATCCGAAGCCAGGAGCCAGAAGCTTCTTCCGGTTCTCCCACACTGGTGCAGGGGCCTACGACTTGGGCCATCTTCTACTGCTTTCCCAGGCCATAGCAGAGGAGCTGGATCGGAAGTGGAAGCAGCTGGGTCTTGAACAGGTGCCCATATGAGATGCTTCAGGCCTAGGCATTAATCTCCTGCATCACAGTGCCAGCCCGGGGACTCTTTTTTTTTTTTTTTTTTTTTTTTAAGATTTATTTATTTGAAAGGCAAAGATACAGAGAGAGAGGGAAAAGGAGAGAGGGAGAGAGAGATTGAGATCTTCTACCTGCTGGTGCACACCCCAAATAGCTGTAACAGGCAGAGCTGGGCCAGTCAGAAGCCAGGAGCCTAGTGCTCCCGTGTGGCTGGAGGGGCCCAAGCTGCTTTCCCAGGTGCATTACCAGAGAGCTGGATGGGAAGTGGAGCAACAGGGACTCGACCCTGTGCCCATTAGAGATGGCAGCACAGCAAGTGGAGCATCTACACCACAGCAGCAGCCCTGGCCCTTTGATTTTCAGTCTTGTCCATCCCAGTCCAGTATAGGAGACTGACCCAAAATAACAGCCTCCTAGGATGTGTATTTCACACACAATGATGAAAATTTAGCTCAGAATTGTAAACATGTTAAGCAGACTTAACAGTATTAGTGCAATGAATGAAATGTTTATCATCAAAGTATCACACAAAATTCACCTAAGTTAAGCATTTTTTAAATTGTTTTTTCTCTGCTGTGACCCAAGAGATACTATTTTGACCTTCCTTTAAGTAGAAATGATAGAGCAATCTAACCTAAAAATCTCAGCCTTATGATCTCTACATATCATATGACCTTTACACTATAGTCTTTAATAATTGTACATGTTTTCCTAAATATATATCTCTATATTTATTAAACTGTATATAATCTCTAAGAAATCATCTATATTTAAAAGAGAAAGGGGGCCAGAGTTGTGGCAGAGCAGGTTACACTGCTGTTTGTGTCACCAGTATCCCATATTGGAATGTCAGTTCAAGTCCCAACTGCTCTGCTTCTGATGCAGCTCCCTGCCAATGTGCTTGGGAAAACAGTGGATGATGGCCCTCCTTGCAGGAGGCCTGGATGGAGTTTGCAGCTCCTGGCGTCAGCCTGGCCTGCCGCCAGTCATTTCAGCAGCCGTTTGGGAAGTAAATCAGTGAGTGGAAGATCTCTTTCTCTTTCTCTCCCTCTCTGTCACTTCGCTTTCACATAAAATGAAATAAATCTTTTTTAGAAAAATAAGAGAGAAAGAAACACTATCCTCAATGTGAACTATAATTTTAATTGTTGGTTAGTTATTTTATTTGTGAACTGAGAAATTTATTTGAGCCTATTCCAGATTGTTACCTGTTTTCCAAAACTGCGGGTGAAGAGGCCTTCCTCTTTAGCAGGTAAGAAGCAGAAGGAACCTCACATCACAAACGCAGCATGTGATGTAATAAATGTGGAGCCATCTGACATATGGTACCTGTCCTTTATATTTAGGGGGGTGGAGATGTTAAAGCATGACTAATCCTGTTCCCCCAAGCTGTGCACCTGTCCTACCTTCTGATTATGGTTCCAGGAAAGTAACCCTTACTTCTTATCAAGTGAGCAAGCTTAGAGAGCAAACAAAGCCTGGAATCTGGGAAGATTAATCTCTGCTTTTAATAACCTATTCAAAAACACCACACATACATTATTTTATTTTGTCTTTTAGTACAACGTGTAATGTTTGGTTGGAGGCCAGTCATGATGTCCTGGGTGAAAGGAACTGTGGTAAATTGGCTTTCTGGTATGCAGTGCTACAGTTTATCTGGCTGGGTGTTAGGTTGTATTTTCTGTTTGCTATAGCTATGGTGTCTGAAGTTAAACTTTCTTCTGCTGCTTTTGTTTCTACATCCCTGTTGTTTTGGGGCCTCCCTAGAGACTACTCAAATATACTTTTTTAAAGGTTTTTTTTTTAAGATTTCTGTTTTATTTATTTGAAGGTCAGAGCTGGAGGGGAAGAGAGAGAGAGAGAGAGAGATAGAGAGAGTGAGAATGAGCTTCCATCTGCTGGTTCACTGCCCAGACAGCCACAATGGCTGGGGCTAGGCCAGGCAGAAGTCAGGAGCCAGAAACTTCATCCAAGTCTCTCACGCAGGTAGCAGGGGCTCAAGCACTTGGGCCATCCTCCATCGCCTGTCCCAGGCTATTAGCAGGGAGCTCGGGTAAGAAATGGAGCAGCTGGGACTCAAACCAGTGCCCATATGGGATGCTGGCGTCACAGGCAGCAACTTTACCCACAACACCACAATGCTGCCTCCCTGATTAAATATTCTGTAAAGACGTATTAAATAGTTCATTTGTATTCCTCAGTCATTGTACGGGAGCCCTGTGGATGTGGTGGCAAGCTGTGGAGAAGGAGAAGCCTTCTATTTTCCTATGATAGGTTCCAGCCTTTTGTGAGCTACTGCAGGACTGTGACACTCACAAGTGCCTCTCAACCCCTCCCTCCTGAGATGAGCCAGGAAGGCCACAGCAGGCTGGAGTTAGATGTTTTCCTTCCCCTAGAGCAATAAGACTCTAGTTTCGTTATGTATTTGTAAGTGTCATTTATTTATTTGAAAGGCAGAGCAACAGAAGCAGGAGATACAGATTTGCCAATCTTCTGATTCACTCCCCAAATGCCTGCAATAGCCAGGTATGGGCCTGGCTGAAGCCAGGGGTCTCCCACATGGCTGGCCAAGACTCAAGTACTTGAACAATCATCTGCAGGCTGCCAGGCGCCTTAGCAAGAAGCTGGATGGGAATGTGGAGGTGGGACTCCATCCCAGGCACTCCGAGATGGGGTACAGGCTTCTCAAGTGGTGGCTTGACCTCCTGCACCTCAACCCTGGTCCCAACAAGGCTCTAGTTTCTATTGAGGGCAGGCACTGTTAACAAGAGCAGAAGGCTCTGAGCATATTTACAAATGGCCACTGCTTGCCACCCAGTGGAAACTTTTTTCTGATGCTGCAGGTCAGAATCTATCAGGGTACATGGAGGTAAAACTGCAATACAGTTCTGACCTCTCCGATTTGTCTGCTCTGAGCCTGCAGCAGCTTGTTGGTGACAGGTCAGGTTTTCCTAAGCCCATGCTGCTCCCCTGGCTGGTTTCTCCTCCAGGGCTCTGCCCAGCGTGCTGAGATTCTCTCTGCCCTCCTGGCTCTTCAGTCTGAAGGGCAACTCTTTGCTGCTTGCCCTCAGCTGTCTGACTGATAGAGGAGCTCTTGGTTTTCAGTGTGTTTGGGCTTTTTTCTTGTTGGTGGACAGGAGAGGACAACTCCAAACTCCTTGTAAGCCTGACCAGAAACTGGAGGTCTCCTCATTGTTTGATTTGATTCTTCCAAACTGAAGTCACACACATAGTAGGTAGAAAAGCCAGGATGAGAGATCTCAGGAGATGTGACTCCAGTGTGGTGATTTTTTTCCTCACTTACTGAGGTTCACCAAGTGAGGGGTGCAAGTGTAGAAGACCTCGGAGGGATGGGTGTTATGGCACGGGGGCTAAGCTGCTGCGTGGGATGCACTTTGTATATCAAAGTGCCTGGTTCAAGTCCTGGCTACTCTGCTTCCAATCCAACTTCCTGCTAAAGTGCACCCTGGGAATAGCAGATGATGGCTACAGTGCTTGGGTCCCTGCCACCCATATGGAGACCTGGGTAGAATTTTGGGCTCCTGGCTTCAACTAGGCTTAGACCCAGCTGTGGCTGTTGGGGGCATTTGGAGAATGAACCAGTGAAAGATTCTCTCTCTCTCTCTCTCTTTCTCCCCTCCCCCTTTTTCTCCCCTCCCCCTCTCCCTCTCACTCTCCCTCTCAACCTCCCTCCCTGTACCCTTGCACTGTCTTTCAATTAAATGAAAATAAATAGACTTTTGGGGCCCCGGCACCATGGCTCACTTGGTTAATCCTCTGCCTACAGTGCCGGCATCCCATATGGGCGCTGGGTTCTAGTCCTGGCTGCTCCTCTTCCAGTCCAGCTCTCTGCTGTGGCCCGGGAGGGCAGTGGAGGATGGCCCAAGAGCTTGGACCTCTGCACCCGCATGAGACACCGGGAAGAAGCACCTGGCCCCTGGCTTCGGATCTGCACAGCACCGGCCGTAGCGGCCATTTGGGGAGTGAACCAGCAGAAGGAAGACCTTTCTCTCTGTCTCTCTCTGTGTCTATAACTCTACCTGTCAAATAAATTTTAAAAAAGAAAGAAAGAAAAAAATAAATAAACTTTAAAAAAAAGGATACCTTTTACATAAAATTAATTAAAATAAAACTTTAGAGACTGGCCTTGAGCCCCCTAAGATGTTCTTGCTGGATGCTTTTTCTCTGCTTGTCTCCATGGTCACAGGATTTCCTCACTCCCTGGACTGGGGAGGAGATGTGTCCAGAAGAGACGCTCAGTCTTGCTGCCCTTCAGCACTCTGCTTCCCTCCCTGCCCCCAGTTCTTGACTATTTGGGGCAAAAGCAGGACTCACAAAAGTAGGAAAATTCACTGGCTGAATGAGGACATTTTGTGTCTAGAAAACAGCTTCAAAAGCTTCATGCCGACACCCAGGGCTCACCTTGTGGTAATGGCCCAGACCCTGATGTGCAAAGTTGTGCCTTAGCCAAAGGTATTGCTGACACTGAACACAAAAGCAATGAAACTCTGCCGGGTTATACGCCATCAAGCCTAATGCCCCACATGTAAACTCATGGTAACAAATACACATGAATGAGTTAACACTTGGGGGTGACATACAGCACAGACTCTCCCCAGAGCCCAGTTTCTTGGAGCACAAGTTACTCTCTAGTAGCAGGTATTGTCTAAGAAACTCATGTCTTGGGGGCAGCCTCCATGGCAGGCTTCAATTCTGAGAACTACCCTAACATTTCCGTGTTTAGAGCAGGTCCCGTGATAGAAGGGGAAGTTCTAGGACTTTCATCTAGAGATTCCAGTAGCCCAGGAAGCTAAGACTAAAATGAACATGCAGTTTTCTTGGAGTCAAGAGACTGGTTTGAGGGGTCGGTGCTGTGGTGTAGCGGGTAAAGGTGCTGCTTATAGTGCCGGCATCCCATATGAGTGCCGATTTGAGTCCTGGCTGCTCCACTTCCGATCCAGCTCTCTGCTGTGGCTTGGGAATGCAGTAGAAGATGGCCCAAGTCCTTGGACCTCTGCACCTTCGTGGGAGACCCAGAAAAACTCCTGGTTCCTGGCTCCTGACTTCAGATCAGCTTAGCTCTAGCCGTTTCAGCCATTTGGGGAGTGAGACAGTGGATGGAAGACCTTTCTCTCCCTGCCTCTGCCTCTCTATAACTTTGCCTTTCAAATAAATCTTTTTTTTTTTTTTAAAGACTGGTTTGCATTTCAGTAGGGCCATGTTAGGGACATCTGCCTGCCTCCCTCCCTTCTGAGGATCCAGTTCTGTTCCTTTCTTTTGCTGGAGGAACTTGAGAACTTGCTCATTATCATACAACCTAGGGGGCCAGCTTCTTCAATGTGGGCAGAGTTTGAACTGACAAGGATTGGAGGTGGTAATTCCCGGCTGTAGGAATTCCTGATTGATCTCCTTACATTGCCATGGGTAGTTCTTGTTTGTCACAGGGCAATTTACCAAGCTGTGTACTGCTGTTTCCTGCTGCCTGCCAGAAGAGTTTTCAAAAAGGAGGCAGAGATACTTCCACCCTCTTTGCAAGGAAATTCTGGGCTGCTGATCTTGAAGGCAGCGTGCTCATGATCTGTTGCCACATGATGAATTATTCTGAATTTCAGTGGCTTAGGACAAGAAATGGTTATCTCATAGTTCTGAGTCAGGCATCAGCTGCTTTGCTGGCGAAAGTCTCTGACAAGGCTGAACTCCAGGTTTGGCTGCAGTTCCAGCCTCTCAAAGCATAGCCCGGGGAACAGCCATCTGCCTCCACACTACTCACGTGGCTTTTGGCAAGGCTCGGGTCCTGCCTGGCTGTTGTCCTGGATATCAGTTCCCTGCCACATGGAATACTCTGTTGGGGAGCTCACAGCATGGCAGCTGTCTTCCCTGAGACCAGGGAATGGGAAAGAGGGAGAAAGTAAACAAGACAGAGACACCAGTGTTTTACACGTTAATTTTGGAAGTGACATTTTATCACTTGTGCATATTCTGTTTGTTAGAAGTGAGTCACTAGTTCAACCCACACTCAAGGGCTTAAATGCCAGGAGGTAGGAATTACTGGGAGTCCACAGAGCCCTCTCAGAGGCGGGCCATCCAGGTTGTTAATGATTTTTCTGCATCTCCGAAGCCCAAAATGAAGTTGCAAGACCATCTGTTATGAAACCCCATCTAGGCTCTTGTGTGGGTGGTGAATTAGTTGAGAGTTTCTTAGAAGGATGAGTAGCATCTGGAAATGGGAGCCACTAAGCTGAAAGAGGAGTTGCCCACAGTTTGCCATGGCTCCAGGGACTTGAGGACATGTGGCAGAGGGACCTGCAAGCACCAGTCTCCTGCATGGAAGTGTTTCCAGGAGGCAGCAGGACTTCTGAGGGAGTGAGTACATGTGTTTGCTGGGGACATAGATTGCACATCAAACACCACAGCTTTAGGTGCTACATCAACATTGCCAGATTCCCTAAAAGACAGAGGACTATGGAGCCACCTGCCTTTGAACAGATCATATGGCCTCGAATAGTGAATGACCCAGTGGCAAACGTGGTTTAATGAAGACCGAGATGTCTCTTGAGCAGTTTTTTTTTTTTAAAGGCAGAGTGGACAGTGAGAGAGAGAGACAGAGAGAAAGGTCTTCCTTTGCCTTTGGTTTGCCCTCCAATGGCTGCCGCGCACTGCGGCCGGCGCACTGCGCTGATCCGAACGCAGTAGCCAGGTGCTTCTCCTGGTCTCCCATGGGGTGCAGGGCCCAAGCACTTGGGCCATCCTCCACTGCACTCCCTGGCCACAGCAGAGAGCTGGCCTGGAAGAGGGGCAACCGGGACAGAATCTGGCACCCCGACCGGGACTAGAACCCGGTGTGCCGGCGCCACAAGGCGGAGGATTAGCCTATTGAGCCGCGGCGCCGGCCTTGAGCAGTTTTTGAAAAGTGGAGTGACAGAGAAACAGAGAAAGAGAGAGAGAGAGAGCTTCCCCACACTGGGTCATGCTCCAAATGTCCACAACAGCCTGGGCTGGGCCAGGCTGAAGCCAAGAGCCCAAGATTCTGTCTGAGTCCACATGGCAGGAATTCAAGCACTTGAGATGTCACCTGCTGCCTCCCGGAATCTACAATAGCCAGAAACTGGATTAGAGCTGAGAAGCCAGAACTCAAACCAGGCACTTTGATATGGATGTGGGCATCGCACATGGCAGCTTTACGGTTACGTTACAATCCCCACCCTTCCCATAAAGTTGTTCACAGATCACCACTGAAGAATAAAAGAACCCTCCATTATGACCAACATTCCAGGAAGTCTTCCAATCCTAGTAAGTGGGAGGGGCCTTCACCCGTTTGTACTGCTTTAACAGAAGTACAACAATGGATAATTTATGATAATAGCAGTTAATTTCACACATGTCTGGAAGCTGGGTAGTCCAGGATCAGGGCATCAGCATTCAGTGTTGGGTGTGGGCTGTCTTGCCCTTTCCTGAGATGACAGAAGGGGATGACTGTGTCCTCGCTGATCAAAAGCTGAAAGATAAAAGCCCTTAGTAACCCATGCGTGAGGGCTGCGTCCTCATGACATAGTTAGCTTCCATCTCTAAATACCATCACACTGCATCTTAGGCTCCAACATATGCATTTGGGAGGGACACAAACATTAAACAGCAGGGGTTAGCCTGAGATATAATGTCATTTATAAAAATGAAGTTCTGTGATGTCTCTTTAACCTTGGCATTGTGAAGGCACATTATGTGCATATTCATTATGTAATCTTTACAACTCTTTAGAGTTGATGCTGCTTATTCCTTTTCTAGAAGGAGGAACTGAAGCCCAGAGAAGTGTGTATATGTTTAGTGGGACAGTACAGAAGAATTACCAGGAATGGAGAATCTTCTTGCATCGTGAGGAATTACTTGAAGCAACTTGTCTGGCTTCAACAAAATGAAATATGTTGATGAACATCATGGATAAAAGTCAGGGATTAAGGTTGCAATTGGGTGGAACAGTGGATTCAGGGGCTCATTCTGAGTCCTCTTCTTTGATGCTTTTTTATTTTCAGGTTTCCTGTGGGAGCAGCATTCCTTCCAGCAAATCCGGAGTTACAGCCTTCCAGACGCTAGTGCCCCTACCCATGTGGGGGCTCTCACAAAATCACTGCCAAATCCCGTTGTGTCTTTAGGATTCCAGTTGGGTCACATATCCCTCTCACAATCTATCAGTGGGGGAAGGGACACTTTTAATAATAGGGGTTGTTTCCTGGATGGAGACTGAGAATGGAAATAATTTCCCCAGAAAATATATTGATTCCTAGAGACACAATTGGATCCCACTACTAGAAGTAACTCCAAACATTACATTTTATTGCTGTATCACATAGTACCTGATTTTGCATTATTAGAGAATAACTCATTGAACATTCTTGATGTGATATAAAGGAACTTCAAAAAATTCATAGAAAATAAATTTGAGGGGTAAGTGTTTGGTTTAGTGGCTAAACATCCAGTGGGGTTGTCCACATTTTATATCACGGCATCTGAGTTCAAGTTTTGGCTGCACTTGTGAGTTCAGATTCCTACTAGTGTGTACCCTGGGAGGCAGAGGATATGGGTCAGGTAACTGGGCTCCTGCTACCCATGTAGGAGACCTGGATGGAGTTCCTGGCTCCTGACTTTGGTCTGGCTCAGCTTCAGTTATTGAGGCATTTGGGAAGTGAACCAGCAGATGCAGGCTGTATATGGTCCATGAAACCATTTGGTCTGGCCCTGCCAAGGCAACCATAGGCAGGCCTCAAAATTCAATAAATATATAAGAGGCTAATTTTTAAGTTGGCTTGCAAATGATGTTATAAATATCTGAATGGCCCTTGGCAGAAAAAAAAGATTTCCACCCCTGCAAGAGCTTTAGGGAGGAAATAGAACAAGGAGAGGACTCCACCCCCCCCCCTTTTTTTTTAACAATTATTTATTTATTGAAAGGCAGTACAGAGAAAGAGAGCAAGAGAGATAAAGAGAGTCAGAGTGAGAGAGAGAGTTTCCATTCTCCCGGTTCATTCTCCAGGTGGCCATAACAGCCAGGTCAGGGCCAAGATAAGCAAGAAATCAGTCTCCCACATGAGTGATATGGGCCCAAATACTGCTTTCCCAGGTACATTAACAGGGTGCTGGATTGGAAGTGGAATAGCTGGAGATCCAGCCATGCTCATATGGCATCCCAGGTGGTGGCTTAACCCACTGCCCCACAATCCAGCCCCAAGAAAGAGTCTTGTAGTTAGAAATTTTAGGCTTGGTCAGAGCTCAAATTAGCACATCTGGTTGAATTAGGAGTCTGCTTATTTTTCTGGAATTGTGTCCATGCATTAGGGGGCCAGGGTCCCACATGGCCTCTTATTCTCACAGTGCCTCAGAGACAAAACGTTGGAATAGGGAATAGAGCAACCAACTAATTTTGGTGCTGAAAATTTTTCTTAATTGATACTTAGAAGCACAAGAATAAGTGTGAATATGGGAAAAATGTATCCTAGGGTAGCATATTAAAGTCAAATGCTTTAAGAAAAATTTTCAAACTAAAAATGACCTCTTACAAATCTGTAAATTTAAAAAATTATCTAGCTCAACCAAAAATGGGTAAAGGACATAAACAGTTAACCCACAAAATAAGAAATATGGATGATAAGAAATAAACAGTGGGAGGCATTTGGCTTAGCTGGATGGAACACCCGCTTCCTAAATGTGAGTGCCTGTGTTTGAGTCCTGGCTCTGCTCCTAATTCCAGGTTCCTGCCAGCACACACCCTGGGAGGCAGCAGGTAATTCAAGTACTTGGGTCCCTGCTGCCCATGTAGGAGACTTAAATTGAGTTTCTGACTCCTGAGTCAGCCCTTGTTGTTGTGGGCATTTGGGAAATAAACTAGAGGATGACAGCTCTGTCTTGTCTGTCTCATTCCCTCTCTGTCTCTCAAATAAATAAATAAAAATGTAAAAAAGAAATACATAAAAGATGATCAGTTTTACTTTGTTACTAGAAAATAAAGTAAAATCAATAATATCTTTTTCTTGCTGTCAGAATGGCCAAGATCAAAAAGATATCCAAGCCATACCAGTGAGCAGTGAAAAATATGCTTTCCTTAGCCACTTTTAGCCAAGCTCCTCTGAGTCCTTTTCTTGACCAGACTGAATATTTGCCTGTACCAAATACAGACCTCTTAGAAACAGCCCAAATCCATATCCCTAGGAGACCCCAGCCCCCCTTTTTTCATAAAAAAAATTTATTTGAGAGGCAGAGATAGATAGGTGGTAGATAGGAGAGAGAGAGAGAGAGAGAGAGAGAGCGAGCATTAGTTTCCACCTACTGGTTCACTCCCCAAATGCTGACAATGGGTAGGGCTGGGCTGGGAGCAAGAGACTAAATCCAGGACTCCTGTGTGGGTGGCAGGGACCAACTAGTAGAGTTATCACCACTGCTTAGCAGGAATCTGGATCCAGGAACCAGAGTCAAGCATCAAACTAGGCACTCCAATGCGGGATGTGAGCATCTTAACCACTAGGCTAAGTGCCTGTTTCCCCAAGCCCCTCTTAAAATACTTACCTGAAGAAGTCCAAGGCTACCAAAAGAATCCACTGTTTATTTTAATCAACTTCTGACCACAGGCCCCTGACTACTCGTTCTTAAAACATTTATTAAAAAGGGCTTATAGGCCGGCGCTGCGGCTCACTAGGCTAATCCTCCGCCTTGCGGCGCCGGCACACCGGGTTCTAGTCCCGGTCGGGGCGCCGGATTCTGTCCCGGTTGCCCCTCTTCCAGGCCAGCTCTCTGCTGTGGCCAGGGAGTGCAGTGGAGGATGGCCCAAGTACTTGGGCCCTGCACCCCATGGGAGACCAGGATAAGTACCTGGCTCCTGCTATCGGATCAGCGCGGTGCGCGGGCTGCCGTGCGCCAGCCGCGGTGGCCATTGGAGGGTGAACGAACAGCAAAAGGAAGACCTTTCTCTCTGTCTCTCTCTCTCACTGTCCACTCTGCCTGTCAAAAAAAAAGGGGGGGGAGCTTATAGTTATGAGTCCTTCCTTTTTCACTGTAAGATGTGTATGTATCTCATACCACTCCAGATTGTCTTTCTCTATTTCTAAGGGATTATCTAAAAAATTTTTGAACATGGAGAAGTGTTCAGAAAACAAGCTGTGCACAACATTTGTGTGTATATATATGTGTCTCTATTTATTTGTAATTAGTAGGAATACAGCTAGAAGGATTTTCCCTTAAAATGCTTTAGCTCACAATGAAGTGAGTGGGTGCTGATTTTTATTTTCTTTTTTATCCTGCCTGTTTTGTGTTCTATGTAAGCAGAAAAGAAAATGAATTCATTTTATTTTCTATATTGAGAAAACCAGTTATAATACGAGTTATCGGTGGCCACTCTCAGGAAGATTCAGGTGGGCAAGGAGCGTTGGATCTGTGCTAGTGCCCCAGTTCTGGCAGTCTCCAGCTGTGTGGTCATGGGAGTGTCATGTAAACATCAAATTCTTCTCTGGTGTATTTGTGTCTGGATGGTGACACTAGGGGAGACTGCTTCTTTCCTCTTATTTCTACTCTTCTGTATTTTTTCAACTGAAAAAAATGACCATGAATTACTTCTAATGCTATCAAACAACCAATCTTGCTATGGTTTGGGTATTACTTTGGTTGTCCCCCAAAGGGCCATGTGTTCAAGGCCTACTTCTCAAAGTGTTGTGATAATGGTTGATGTAATAAGGGTAGAAACTTTATCCAGTTATGGTGTCTGAAGGTGGGGCTTTTGGAGGTCAGTTAGACTGGATCGAGTTGTGGCGGCAGCGTTCCCATGACTGAATTGAGGAGGCTTTCTAAGGAGAGGCCACATAGATGCAGACAGTGACTGTGCTCCCTGTTCCTGTTCCTGCCTCCTCCCTCACCATGTGATCTTCCCTCCACTGCCATCCTCTGGCCTCCCCAGATGCCCCAGCAATGGGGCTGCCCAATTTTGAACTGTAAACTTCCAGACTGTGAGCTGACATAAACCACCTTCTTTCATGAGTAACTTGTCTTAGGTAGCTGACAAATACAAATCCTATATAATATTTGTTTATTCTGTTTAGCAGAAAGTGGTGGGTAACCGGTATGAATTTCTAGAAATTCTTCTGGAGAGATAGAAATGTGGAAATTTCCTTTCTAGTTGAAATGTGCAAATTTCCTTTATAGTTGAAATAATTTGAAACACCTTCTCTATTGAGTTTTACAAGCAACAGAGGTTTTGTGAGACTCTGTGACTTACGTTAGTGTTATCCCATGGGTTTGACAGAAGTTAGGGTCCTCTCCACAATCCTCCCTACCTGGGTAGCTACATAATTAAAGTAATGTCAAAGTTAAACTCAGCCTGCAGGGGGCAGAAAGGCCCATCTTGCTGCCTCCACTGTGAGCAATGATGGCGAGCCATGAAGCTGGTCTTTCCCAGGGCCTGTCATATCTCTGCACCTGCACCCTATATTGATAACTGCTTAGGCTTCAAAGTCAATTCAGATGTCTTAATTGGAAATCTATTGATCTTGCTTAGCATTTATTTCCATTTCTTTTTGGAAACAGCAGTTTTCTTTTGGTGAGCTACGTCTCCCCACCTACATCACTGTGGCTTGGTTGGGGTCACTCCATCCCCTCTCTCTAAGAGTAAGCATATGACTCTGGCTCAAGTAAGTCTGCGTGGTCCCTCCCTGCAGGTGTAGTGCTTCGTTCAGAGATAGTCAGAAAGCAAGCCAGACAATGAAAGGCAGCTCTACAGCTTTTGCCAAGACCAACGGGAAGGATGTAACCCTTTCAAGTATGTTGCTAAATAGATCAGCTATAAACATGGGGCTGCTGGAGCCACAGTAACCCACCACAGGAAGAGGCTGGTTCAGAATGACACCAAAGCCAGAAGCGTGGAACTCAATCCAAATCTCCCACATGAGTGGCAAGAACCCAAGTACTTGAACTATCACCTGCTGGCTGCCTGGGTGCACATTAGCAGGAAACTGGAATACTGGGAGCAGAGCGGGGCTTGAACATAGGCACTCCGGTATGGAATACAAGCATACCAAGAAATGTTTTAAACACTGTGTCAGAAGTCCACCCTAGGGGCCAATGCTGTGGTGCAGTGGGTTAAAGGCCCAGCATACAGTGCTGGCATCCCATATAGATGCTAGTTCGAGTCTCAGCTACTCCTCTTCCGATCCAGCTCTCTGCTATGGCCTGGGAAAGCAGTAGAAGATGGCCAAAGTCCTTGGGCCCCTGCACCCACATGGGAGACCTGGAAGAAGCTCCTGACTTTGGATCAGCTCAGCTCTGGCTGTTATGGTCATTTGGGCAATGAACCAGCAGAATAGAAGACCTCTCTCTCTAGCTCTACCTCTCTCTGTAACTCTTTCAAATAAATAAAATAATTCTTTTTTTTTTTTTTTTTTTTGGACAGGCAGAGTGGACAGTGAGCGAGAGAGAGAGAGACAGAGAGAAAAGTCTTCCTTTTCTGTTGGTTCACCCCCAATGGCTGCTGTGGCTGGCGCGCTGCAGCCGGCACACCGCGCTAATCCGAAGCCAGGAGCCAAGTGCTTCTCCTGGTCTCCCATGGGGTGCAGGGCCCAAGCACCTGGGCCATCCTCCACTGCACTCCCTGGCCACAGCAGAGAGCTGGACTGGAAGAGGAGCAACTGGGACAGAATCCGGCGCCCTGACCGGGACTAGAACCTGGTGTGCCGGCACCGCAGGCGGAGGATTAGCCTATTGAGCCACAGCACTGGCCACAAATGAATAAAATAATTCTTTAAAAAAAAATAAAAAGTAGTCCACCCTATAAAGTTAATTTACATAAGAACTTCAGTTCCTTGCTCATCGGCTGCTACAGGTGGATAGGCAGAGGAAGATGGGGCCACACAGCTTCAGTTTGTCTGGAGCCTGAAAGATTTACATACTAAAAGGTAGAACAGGAAAGCACCACTCAATGAAACATAGCAGGACACCCAGGGATTGGGATTGGCATTATTATTATATTATGTGCGTTAAGTCATATATCATGTTAAAGACTGGGCCATTCAAAAGCATCTTTCTGCAGAGAATCAGGCAATCCTATGCTAACCTGTAGACATTTTGAATCACCTTTGTTTTTAGACTACCAAAGGCAACTGAGCAGACTAGGTAAGGGGAGGAGGATAAGACAAGGGGCACTTTTGTGCTGGTGTCAAGGACTGCACAAACACACAATGGGATTGAGTTGGCTTCAGCCTAACATGGGGCATCAGAGCTTAGGCAAGGTGAGGACCATGTCTGTACAGGAAGATGGACATTCAGAGTGAGGTGTGAGAACCTAAGAGTAGCTGGTACAGAGGGTGTTGGGGGTGGGGCATGGAGTGGCAATAGAAGATCTGTTACATTCAAGGAGACTGACCAAGTAACAGATAGTTGTTGGTAAAGCAAACCATAAATACAAAAAAGAAATGAAGTAGAATGAATCCTGTAATTTTGGGTCAGAGTGGGAAATATCAGTATGAACTCATAGATATGTAGAAATATATATATATATATATATATCAAAACAAATATAGAAGTAAATAAGTGTGTGGATCTCTTAGCTTTGTCCACTAAGAGATCCTGGGAATAGTGACTCCCTAATTAGCAACTAGCACAAGAAGAACTCAGATCTTGGTTTCCAAATGCAATTCTTCACTAAAAGAAGCCTGAGCACTAGGAAGAAATGGGTGATTCCAGGGCTGGGGCACAGGAAAATCCAAGATGACTCTGGAACATTTTCATGCACCAAACGGTAATGAATTGTCAAAGAACACAGAAGCCAGACTTAAGAGGCTCCCAATGGCCAACTCAGGAAAACCCAAGGATCAAAATAAATAATCATAATAATGGATTATAGCTTAGTGAATATAGTAGGATTGTATAAATTCATGTTGATAGGAACAAATTAATAAATTGGAAGGTTGATGTGTATATACACTTATACTCCAAACAACTCCCCAACAAAATGCTCATCAATTGTCAAAGGAAATAATACAGTGGGAAAGCTGTGTGAACATCCCCTTAACCAAGTGCTCAAAGCAGGCCTCCCTGGGTGGTTAAATTGCTGGTTAGGACATCCACATCCACATCAAAGTACCCATGTTCAAAACCCAGCTCCGGCTCCTGACTCCTGCTTCCTGCTCATGCAGACCCTGGGAGACAACTATGATGGCTCAATTAACTGAACTCCCCCCACGCACATGGGAGATATGTATTGAATTCCTTGCTCCCAGCTTTGCTCCCCAGCTATTGGGGCCATTTGGAATGTGAACCAGCAGGTGGAACCTAGCTCTCTCTTACCTCTCTCTCTCAAATAAATAAAAATTAAAACTAAGTGCAGATCACCAGGATGCAATTAAAAAGCACAAATCAGTTCTGAGATATTGATGCCAGAAATGGACAACCTGAATCCAACAGGCAAAACTGATTAAGGGACATTCTACAGAACAACCACAGGTAATATTCATGAATATGAGGGTTATGACAGTCCAGGAAGGCCTGCAAAGCTAGTCTGGATCGAAACAGCCTAAAGAGACATAACAACTCAGTGTCATCTGTCATTATGGACTGGGCTTTTTGTCTGTATATTTGTGAAGACAACAGGTGAAACTTGAATGAATGGCACTTGAGGATTACCTGGCATTAATGTGTCAGTATTAATTTCCTGATTTTGACAGATGAAGAGAATGTCTTTGTTGGTAAGAAATCCACACTAAATATTTGGAGGTGATTGGAGGTGATGAAATATCATGTAAACAACTTATTCTCAAATGTTTCAGGGAGAGCAATTTCATCTGTTGTTCTTGCAAGCTCCAGTTCTCTTCCAACTAGCAGGTGAAAACAAGAGGCATACTGAGCATGGAGATGAGATAGAAAGTTTGAAAGTTTGCTCAGAGAGGAGTAAACAGGAGATGGAGTAAAACAGCTACGAGAGTAGGTCAAAAAGTTCATGGAAAATGGAATTAAAAGATAAATTTGTTTTGGTGTAAAAAAATTGAAACCCATACAGAGAGGGGACTACATAGAGAAGTTTTCTTGGAAAATATATTATGACAAAATTCTGCAGGGATTTCAAAATTCTTTCATCAAATTAAATTTATGTTTTAATTCCATTTTCCACAAACTTAAAAGTGCCCTTATATGTCAGCCTTGTGGGGAATTAGACGATCGAGAAGAGTAGGTGGGAGAAGAAAGGTGGAATACTGACATAGTTGACTGAAACCAATGGGGATTTGGAGGAGTTGGCAGGTTAACAGAGAAAAGGCTGAGTGAGTGGGAAGATGAAGAAAAGAGGAGGCTGGGGAAGAGAACTAATATTTGTTGACTGCCTCCTCTGTATGAAGCACTAGGCTGGGCATTTAAATTCCATTTGACTCCTACATATACTTGTTTTCCACATTTGGGGGGGGGGGGGAAGGATAAACTAAGCCTCAAAGAAGTAAAGTAACCAGTCCAAAGTAATACAGCCAGTAAACAGAAGCAAGACTTTAACCCAGAATATGTGACTTCTTAGATAATGAGGTGGTAGAGAAATGGTCTCATCAGCTCAAGGAGGAGAGAATTTAATTTCTGCCTCAGTGATTGGATAAGGCACAGAGAGTGGGTGAGAAAATGATAATGGGGGTTAGGACGTTGAGGTAGAAGCCCACCTTTGGATTATTTAAATAAAGGGGGAGTGCTGGTTGAAATCATTGGGGAAATAGCAAAGTAAGCAAAGAGAAGCACGTGTGCTTGAGTGGAAGCAGGGGAGCTGGGAGAGGAGTTTGCCAAAGACTTGAGGGTATAGGTCACAGACTTTTCAGTGGCCTGCAGTGATGCCACTTCCTAGAACACACATACTGTGTGAGCCTCTCTGCTCTGGGGGCTGGATCTGATGGCTTGTTTTCAACCAAGAGAACAGGGCAAGAGACATAGGATGGTCACTTTTTCTGTGGTTAGCTCACAAAAGTATGACTTACACTTTCCTAACAGTCTCTCTCTCATTGGTTTCATGGAAAACAAGAGTCCACATTGAACATATCCACGGGTAGAGAGCTGAGGGAATTTCCAACTAACAACCAGAAAGAATGAGGCCCTAAGTCAGTATTCACTATGAAACTGAATCCTGCCAACAATCGAGTGAGCTTGGGAGCAGCTTTTGTCCGAACCTTGACAGAGAAAAGCTGGGTTACCTCGGGAGAGACCCTGAGGATCTATCTAAGTAAGCCTGGCTTTCTGTCCCACAGAAACTGAGATAATAAATGTGTGTTGTTTAGGTCACTTTTTTGTTTTAAAAAAGGATTCATTTATTTATTTTAAAGGCAGAATGATGGAGAGAACTTTTCATCCACACCAGTTGGGGCTGGGCCAGGCCAAAGCCAGGAGCCAACAGAACTCCATCCAGGTCTCCCACGTAGGTGGAAGGAACCTAAGCACTTGGGCCACCATTCATTACCTTCCTAGGCAGATTAGCAGGAAACTGGATAGGAAATGGAGCAGCCAGAACTTGAACTGGCACTCAGAAATGGGAAGCCAGTGTAACCTGCTGTGCCACAACACCACCGCCCCTCCCTTTTTAAATCTTTTTTAGAGTTATTTCTTTATTTGAAAGGCAGAGCACCAGAAAGAGCAGAGAGAGAGAGAGAGAGAGAGAGAGAGAGAATATTTCAGCTGCTGGTTCACTCCTCAAATGCCCATACTAGCTGGGACTGGGTCAGGCCAAAGCCAGGAGTCAGGGACTCCATCCGGATCTCCCATGTGGGTGGCAGGGACTCAAGCACTTAAGCCATCATCCACTGTCTTCCCAGGTACATTAGCAGGAAACTAGATAGAAAGTGGAACAGCTGGGACTCAAACTGGCACTGTGATATGGGTGCCAGCTTAACCTGCTGTGTCAGACACCAGTGAATTAAAAGCTCCATGACCCTCCAGGTTGAGCACCCTGGGGTGGGCTGCAGCACTGGGACACAGCCAGGGCGGGAAGCGGATGTGAATACCAGAAGGTGGGAGAACAGAATAGCCCCTTGGGGACCTAATCTGTAGCTGGAGGTCCTGGAAGTTTGCATTGCTCTGTTTTACGCATTTTTAACTTCAGTCCATACAAGGCCCCCTTTGACTTTGACTTCTGATTTTAACCCTGATTCTCACATCCTACCCGCACTCTAATGAACGTGGTAGGTCCCTGAAGATGGACTGGTTTTGTCTGAATTGTAGCTTTGTTTTATGTGTGTATATATGTTACAAGTTACATAAATGGTGCTATGCTATAAATACTGTTTTTCTCTTTTTCCGGTCTACATTATGACTTCAGATTTGCCCTGTGGGGCAGGTGTTGTGGCACAGCAGGTTAAGCCACTGCTTGGGGCCCCTGCATTCCATATCAGAGTGCCAGTTCGAATCCCAGCTACACTGCTTCTGATCCAGCTCCCCGCTAATGTGCCTAGGAACAACTGACGGTGTCTCAAGTGTCTGAGTTCCTGCCACCCAACAGGGAGACCCAGATGGAGTCACTGGCTCCTGGCTTCAGCCTAACTCAGTCCTGGTTGTTGCTGCCATCTGGGGATTGAAACAACAAATGGAAGATCACTCTGTGTGTTCCTTTGCCTTTAAAATTTAAATAAATTTCTTTTATTAAGAGTTGCTCTGTGAACATGTAGCTGGTTGCTTCCCACAGCGGCATAGACACCATAATGCGCATCCACCACATCCTGCTCCTCCTTTCCCAGTCTTTCCCGGTCCTGGAGCCAGATATCTGGCCTGCCTCCAGATTCCACCCCCACAATTAGGTATTGGCAACAAAGCGAATCTAAGAGTCCACCTGGTAGCAGAACACCCTCCTTTGCCTGCAATTACTTCTCAGCCTTTGCTTCTACTGCTTCCCTTTCCTGGGTGGAGGTCAACCCACCAGAATGCACTCTTAGAGATGAGAAAATTCAGTGTCTAACTTTGTGTAGAGTAACCTCCCATTTGGCTAGTCCAACAAGATTTTGAGAGGCACTTTTTTTTAATTACATTGAAGAAAGTAGTGGGGTATATAGTAGTGCTGTGGTATAGCGGGTTAAGCTGCCACCTGCAGCGCCAGCATCCCATATGGGCGCCGGTTCAAGTCCTGGCTGCTCCACTCCCAATCCAGCTCTCTGCATGGCCTGGGAAAGCAATAGAAGATGGCCCAGGTCCTTGGGTCCCTGCACCTGTGTGGGATACCTGGAAGAAGTTCCTGGCTCCTGGCTTCTGATAGGCACATCTCTGGCTGTTGTGGCCATCTGGGGAGTGAACCAGTGGATGGAAGACCTCTCTCTGTCTCTCTGCCTCTGCCTCTCTGTAACTATGCCTTTCAAATAAATAATAAATCTTTTTAAAAAATAGTAGCACAAGAGCTGGTATTCTGGCATGGGCTTGTTAAGCCAATGCTTGTGACACCAGCATCCTGTATCGGGAGTGCCAGTTTGAGCACCAGATGCTCCACTTCTGATCCAGCTTCCTGCTGATGCACCTGGAAAGGCAGCAGGTGGTGGCTCAAGTACTTGGGCCCCTGCCACCCATGTGGGAGATCCAGCTAGAGTTCCAGTTTCCTGGCTTTGGCCTAGCCCAGCCCCAGCTGTTGCAGCCATTTGGGGAGTGAACCAGCAAGAGCTCTCACTGTCTATCTCCTCCTCTCTCTGTTGCTCTGCCTTTTAAATAAATTAATTTTTTTAAAAGTAGTATGATGGTGATTCCCAAGCTTGGTTTGCCCAAAGTGAATGAACGTGAAAAAAAACTAAAAATAAAATGATATTTAATGTATTTCAATTTGAAAATAAATACATATTGTGAATAGGAAAGGGAAAGACAAAGGAGAAATTGGCAGAATCAAGTAACTGCAAACCATGGAGATTCTTCCAGAGTGAGAAATCACTTACCAAGAGCAAATAACTCCAGAAGCTTAGCTCACAGGACTCTGAGACATGAAGGGCAAAAATGAAAAAGGAACAAAGTTTAGGTGATCAGGAAAGCCAAAATGTCTACACTCCTCCAGTACCAAGTGCCATGCTGACTCAAAGAAAGCAAGCCATACCATGTGGAATCAATTTTTATTTCTGAATTATACAGAGAGGCTATATTGATATATTGTGTTGTTACATATTTTGTATTATTAATCCACACTATTTGAGAGGAATTCATTTATTTAACAAAACAAAATCTAATACTTTATTCTGAGCAATCCAATACATGGTAGAAAAACTTTAAATATATAAAAGATTAATTTGTGCACATCTAAATGCTTCTAAGGGAGCAAACTATGGAGGCATCATGATAAGAAGAGAGTTGCAACAAAGTTCCATAACTGAATACCCAGAATTATATCTAGCAAAAAAGGCTAGGAGTAGGGACTGCCTCATATCTCAGAGTATGTCTTGTAGGGTTACCCCATAAGACTTATATGGCTTCAACAGGAACTTTAGGGTCTTCTTCCAAACCCAGCTAGTGTCATCAAATAAACTGTCCCACTCCTTGACAGTATCTTTTGTGTAGATTTTTGTTTTTTCTCTTAATCAAGGAGTGACCTAAAGAGCAGTTACCACTTTCAGAAAACAATGCTTTTGTCTCCCATTAGCCCCCTTGGTTCCCTTAACTACAAATTTATAGAAAAAGTGCAAAGCGGTTTCCAGAAGTCAGAACCAAAGCAAGAATGCTGCAAATGCAAGAGCTAGAGAGCTGAATATGGGAACGTTTACATCTGTCTACCTACCTGTTTAGGGATTATGTTTTCAGCATTTGTCTAGGAGTCTATTTACTTGAATTGAATTTACATGATAGCTTTTCTCTAGCACGTGCAATTAAATTAATTTGTATTTTTAAGATAATAAAATGTCTACGTATCAGAATGGTGGTTATGCAGCCTATAGAATAGTTCAAACAAAATTATTGATTGGGAAAGATGTTCATAATTTCTGTGGAAGGAGACTGAGCTTCCAATACATCCCCTTATAGCCTTCCATAACCAGGCTGGACAGGGCCAGATAAAATGTGAATGGTAAGATTGTTGCCATGTTTGGTTGGCTCTAGCAAGAGCCTTTTATCAACAGCTCTTGTGTTCTCAGATTGGCACCAACACTACTCTCTGAGACAGGCACAATGTGGGCCTCCAAAAGCAGAGGTGGGCAGGGGGAGAAGGTGGCCTGTAAGGTTTCTCTATAGGACAAGCCAGGTGTTTAGAGGAAAGAGATCCAAAATAACACAAAGTTCAACAGGCTACCAAACTGAAAGGGACCAAGAGGGGAAAATCAAGTCTATGGGGACGGACAGCTGATGCACCTGTATTGCAAGGCCATGTGTGGAAGGTGGATGGGAGGTGGACATCAAGCAAATGAGGTCAGTGAAACTCAGTCACCTGTACAAAGATGTCTACTTCAAAATTCTTCAGGTCAATTACAGCCCAGGGCTCAAGGTGTCGGAAATAGCACACTCCCCAGTGAAGTTGCCACCACAAGGCTATGGAGGAACTCCTCTCTATGTTTTGTGTTTATTTCTTATTTGTTTAATAGGTAATACAGGTTGTTTAGTGGGTCATAGGTGACACTGGAGGGTAAGAATGGGTCCCACAGTAATGTGAAGACCTCAGCAACACCTACATGTGACTAAAGAGAAGCTTGGGTCTTGCAAGTCCTACCTGAGCCACGCTTTGTGGCTGGAGTAACTTCATCTTTTTCAGTAGGCCAGGACTTTTATTTCACTGTCTTTTGGTGTCAGAATTTCATTTTGATGAAAATTAGTTAATGTGTGTCCATTCTGTTAGAGATAGTATCCAAATGCAACAGGGGGATGCTGGAGGAAAGGATGTACTTGCTAGAGCAGAGGCTGGTAAGCTCTTGCTGGGAAGATAGTAAATATTGGAGGCTCTGTGGGCCAGATGGTCTGCTGTAGCTGCTCAGCTCTGCCACTGTAGTGTGAAACTAGCTGTGCAGGGAGCAAAACCATATTTCTGTAACTGTGTTTCAGTAACACTTTATTTATGGATACTTAAATTTGAATAATTCTCATGTAGTGCTACAGTTTTTTTTTTCCCCAATCAAAAATGTGAAAACCATTCTTACCTAACAGGCCCTACAAAAACAGTGATATACTAGCATAGAGACCCACAGATCTGAAACCATGCTGTGCTTTAAAGCATATCACTTTTCATAATTCAGGCAGGAGAGAAATTTGGACATGTAAGTTTTGAGTGGGTTACCTTACACTTAAGTCCCTGATGCTTAAACTATAACATCTTGAACTAGTTTATGGCCTAAAATACAGACAGCTATCAGAAACACAATATTAATCCAACATGAAGATATCCTAAATTCATCAGAAAGTGACAATTTCCTAAAAGATCAATTTACATAAGATATAATGCCCAATTAGGAAGATTTCCCTATGTGAAGGTAAAGGCTTTTCATGTGCGTGAAAACCAAGTGTGCACTTGGTGGATGACTGTCTTACACCTGTGCCTGAGTTATGGCTCTCCTGGTAAGCTTGGGATTTTAAAGGTGGAATTACTTGGGGCCAGCTTTCCTGGGGAGAGTTGAGCCCTGTGTTCTTTAAACCAAGAATGATCACCAAAGAGAAGTCCAGCTAATCTATGGAAAGAAATCTACTCACACCTAATAGTGGATTAAAGTTATCTTAGAAGTGAACACCAGTATAAGGGACCAGATGCGACTGCACCAAGGGTTAACAAAACATTGAAATGGAACATACTACTTTCTTGCTAAGGTTCAACTAAAATCTTTGAGGCACATAATTGGCAAAATAGGAAAATACACACAATTTCATAAACTATGTTTATCCCCTTCCTGTTTTCCCCCTTAGATATTTAGAACAGCACTAGGTAGTGCAAAGTGGAAAAAAAGTAACATCAGCTCTGTCTCTCCCAGGTAGACGGGTTTCAGCAGAACCACGAAGCACAAAAGCATCCTCTTCATCCAGCCATGGCCAACTACGACTTCTCTTTGAGCTTCAGGTCAATGCTGTAAAGGAAGGAAGGGAAACAAGACACATTTAGGATTGGTTTGGGTGACACGCGTTTGCTTTTTTCCTTAAGCACCTTACTGAAGATAAACCATGCATGTTTTTTAATACTACATAATCCTCCCCTAGTTGCCAAACTTTTCTCTAAAATTTGGATTCTGTTTGTTTTCCCAAAATTGTTTCTGGAAGCATTTTACACCTTTTCAAAATCATCCAGTGAAGAAAAGATCTTGTGCAGGCTCATTCCTGAAGTCGATTAAGAAGAGGAATCTTATGCATTGTGGAAATAAGGGATCTGTCCACTTTTGGTAAATGATCTTGTGTGTGTGTGTGAAGCAAATAAATATTCTGCCTGAAATAATGAGGCAGTGAATAATAAAATAACATCAGCAAGAATTCCCCAATATTTTGTAGGACCCAAAGGATTTGATTGAAAGGGACTATTCTACGTTAATGAATTGGGTCTTTATAACTAAAGAAGAGCTTATTTTTAAGAATTCCAGGGATTTTCCAAACCTAAGAGTACTTTAAAAAGTCTGAGGAAAATGAAATTAAATGTTAGGCTGGGGCTGGTATTGTGGTGCAGCTGTGGCTTGGGACACTTGCATCTCAGAATGCCTGAGGCTGAGCCTCACCTCTACTCTAATATTGCATCTTTTTCCCAATGAGCGTCCTAGGAGGCAGTAGGTAATGGCTCAAGTGCTTGGGTCGTTGCCACGTGGGAGACCCAGATAGAATTCCTGGCTCCTGGATTCAGTCTGGCTGCTGGCTGCTGCAGCCATTTGAGGAGTGAACCAAAGGTTAGAAAATCTCCCTCTTTCAAATAAATAAAAATAAATGAACTTCTTTTAAAAAGAGAGAGATAAGCTTATTTTGGTGCAAAAAATTTGAAATCTGTGTATAGTTTTTCCATAATACCATTTTCCTGTTACTGAATACAGAACAACTTCCTAGCACAACTACCCAAGAGGCAGAGACCTAAAAGGCAGGGAACCACCAGAGGAGGAATTTCAGTTATGAAAAGAGAAACAATTGCTTTGAAAAAGGCAATTTAGGAAGTATCTGCATTTACTTATCTCTGCCCTCCTGAGACTTCAGTCTGTGATGAAAAAGTTATTGTGCTTTACTTGTGGAATTTGAAACGGTTGAGTCTTTTCATTTAGTAGCTTTGCAAATAGGAAGGTTGCTGGCATTGACTGGCTGCCCACCTACTTGACAGCAGCAAGGGATTTTTCCTTTGGTAAATCCTCAGCAAGTCCATCTCAGTGGTGGGGTCTTGGCCAAGTCACCTGCCTTCTCAGTTTATCTTTTTGTAAAACAGAACCATCATGTCTCTCTCACAGCATGCTAGGGATTCATTTGTAAAGAATGAGCATATTGTAATGAGTGTTAGTAGTAGTAGTAGTTGAGTGTGTTTTTGGAATTGGAAAATCATTCCTTTGTTTAATTACTCAGGCATAATCTCATTTTCTCTGTGGATTTCAGAGCCTGGCCATTCTGAATGTCACATGAAGCCGCCCAGGCCATAATGAATGAAAATCTGTTTTTTAGGCCCTCAAGGATCTGACTTGCTTTCTTATCTGTGGAGTTTTACTTTGGAGGTGGCTTCTTTTTTACCACTGTGACTCCTGGGTCCTCTTTCCCAAACATCTTTTGTCTTGTTTTCACTTCTGAAAAGTATTTCCCAGCTATAGTTATGCCCAGAAGTCTGGATTAACTTTGATTTGGTGATTGGAACTCTACTCTTTTATTCTCAGATCTTTGGCTGGATTTCTCTCAAAGACCAAGAGTTTATTTGCTAAACCAAAATTTGAAGGATATTCTCCAAAAAGTGTGAATGTGGGTCAGAATACTTGTATTCATCTCATGAAGCTTAAACTGTGTGGTCACTTTGCTCCACCATTGCAGCCCCTGAGGAAAGTGAACCAACACTGACAGCAGCATGCTCACCTCCAAATACTATTTTTCATACTTTTTTGGGGGTCAGTCTTTTAGGATTTAATTCATCTCTTTAGTTTTTGGTAACCCACAGAAGGAAGACTGAAACCTATTGACCCAGTTCTCATGGAGCTAATGAAACTACTGACAATGCTATTGATTTAAGTCTTCCAAAACAGAGCCATCCCTGATAATGTGATTTTTTTTTATGTAAGTGAAAATATGAAAAAGTTGTGCTACAGGTTTTAGGATTTGAGTAGGTAAATAAAATGCAAACCTAAAAGTGAAGGAGAAGCCCCTAGGGCCATTTTTAAACACAGGATCCTTTTTGAAAAAAATACTCCTTTTAATGAGTATTGAATAGAAAAGCATTCTTCCTCATTTGGGGGCAGCTGGGTTTGGTTTTCTAGAACCAACTTGAACGTGAAACAGCAGTCTTCCCATGGTTTTCCTACCAGCCCTCTGGACTTCTCATGTGAGGTTCGTTACAGTGTGTGACATTGCAGTTTAAAGAGTGGAAACACTTGGGTATCCTGTAGGAAGCAGGAGGGGAGCCTTCCCTTCTCTCTCTGCAGCGGTGAGACCATGACAGGATCCACTCATACTCATGTTATTCTCGGTCTGATCAGGCCCCTTGAAGGTGAATCTTTGCCTGTGTTGTAGTTCACCCACTCACCACCAGCTCCTGAAGGTGTAAAGTGCTTCCATCAGAGCTCCTCACTGCCCTCGAGGGCCTGGGGTGGCCAGAGGCCTGTGGAAGCTAACAGAAATGCCCGCTTCCAATACAAAAGGAAGCCAGACAGCCAGGGCCAGAGTCAGCGATTCTCACCACTCTGGCCCCCATCCCAGATCTTGTCCTGGGTGCTGTGGCCGTGGGGTGGGGCAAGGGAAAGGAGAGGGAAGCCAGGACAAGAAGGTGCTCTTTTCAGCAGTGGGGAGGAAGAGTAACACTTTGCACCCTCCTTGCCTCCCACACACCCCACACTGGCGTTAACCCAAATGAGAAGCAATGGTTTGCCTTCTCCTCAACCCAAACAGCCCTCTAAATGAATGAGGAACACAACAGTTGAAGCAGGCCCAGGAGTGGGTAAGCCCGAAGATGTAGCAGCCACGGGTAGACCAGTGAGTGAGTGGGCTCTCAAGCCATCCATCCACACAGTGTGTGAACTCGGTACCCTTAACTGCTCCAGAGGGTGCTGCTTGGGGAAGGGAGGGAAAACTGTGCTGTATTTGCAGAGTCAGGTTTGCCTGAGGTGTTTTGGCTTTGCAGAATTTCATGTAGCAACTTTGTGTAGCAGTTGTTTGCATCTCAAAGAGGTGGGACCAGAGTGTCCTTGAGAAAAGTTCCTATGTCATTTGAAAGGTCCCTTTACAGCCTTGTGCTTTGTGCACTTTTCAGTTGGAACTTCCTTTTTGGAGTTTTCTGCCTAGGTTTCCTTTACAGTGTAAGGTCACCATGGCAACCGCAGATAGTGCCCTGGGATTTTTCCAATATCTCTTTGGATCCCCAGGAAAAGGTTGGAGATCCAAAGAGAACAAAAAGGCGACAAAAGAAATCCACTTAACTGCTTTTTGCTTCTCCTTCCTGATTCCTGGGAATACAGATAATGTTAAACTCCCCACAATGAAACCAAATTAGAAGTCCCTAGCTGGATGGTCTGGTTGTCTCAGAAAGTGTCGGTGACCACAGTTTTTCCCTGCAACTGACTTGGCCATGAACTATACTCTTTGGTGAGTGATGTTACTCTTAATTATATCATAGATGGCACAACCATTCCAGCATTGAGTCTACTTACTGCTCTGTGATATAAAAACCGTTGTCTGCACAGGTGTTAGTATAGACACTCAGGTCCCATATCCCAGTATCTGAGTTCAATGCTGGGCTCTGGCTCTTGACTCCAGGTTCCTGCTAATGCAGACCCTAGGGCTCTACCATACTTGTTGACTGAAGTAATTGAATTCCTGCTACCCATGTGAGATCTCAGTTGAGTTACCGGCATCTGGCTTTGGCCCTTTGGGGAGAGACTCAGCAGATGGGAGCTCTCACGTCTCTCTCCCTCTCTCTGCCTCTCAAATAAATAATAGTAATGATTGGCTCCAGGATGGTACAGCCAAGTTTTGAATCCCAGTGCCAGGCCATGTGTTACTTAAATATGTAAGTACTATAAAATGTTGGTCTTGGCTGGCGCCGTGGCTCAATAGGCTAATCCTCCGCCTTGCAGCGCCAGCACACTGGGTTCTAGTCCTGGTCGGGGCGCCGGATTCTGTCCCGGTTGCCCCTCTTCCAGGCCAGCTCACTGCTGTGGCCCGGGAGTGCAGTGGAGGATGGCCCAAGTGCTTGGGCCCTGCACCCGCATGGGAGACCAGGAGAAGCACCTGGCTCCTGGCTTCGGATCAGCATGATGCACCGGCCGCAGTGCGCTGGCCGCGGCGGCCATTGGAGGGTGAACCAATGGCAAAGGAAGACCTTTCTCGCTGTCTCTCTCTCTCTCACTGTCCACTCTGCCTGTCAAAAAATAAAAAAAATTAAAAAAAAAAGTTGGTCTTGTCAGATAACCTCTCTGTGCCTCTTTCCTCATTTGTAAAGCATAGTTCATGAGCTTATTGTAAGGATTAAAACCAGACACTGTGAGTTAAGCTTTTTACAGAATCTGGAATGTGATAAGGACTCAATAGTTGTCAGATTCTCATTTCTGACAAGGTGGGAATCATCCAACCACATCATTCCTGAAGTCTCATCCGGACTCCACTGTCTCCTAGAATTTGCAGACAAGGACATTTTCTCCCCTAATCACCAAAAATTAAGTTCAAATGGAAGTTCCAACTTTCACTAATTAAAATGGATGATGTAATTCAGAAAGCAGCGCTGCATTTCTCTCACCCAAATGTTCTTACATCTGGCACAAATATTCATTTTCCACTTGTTTTGGGTTTGGAAAAACCTAATGCTATGTAAAGATCTGGGTTGTCCCGAGTGGTGATGATGATGTTAAGATGGCAAACTTTTATTTAAGTTTCTAATTTCAAGAATAGAGCACATGAAAGCTGAACATCTAAACAGAGTTTACCCAATCCTCAATGAATCTTTCTCTTTCAGAGCCCAGCCATACAACACTACAAGTAAAACCACATAGCAGTTATGAATGGTGAAGTCTTACTCCTTCTCCATAGAAGACATTTCTGGATCATTGTAAAGGCAGCTAGTTCTGAGTGCAAGAAAAAAATAGGAAGCAGTCATCATTTTCTCCATTATCAACAACTCTGTTAGCACAACATATTGGGGGCATTTGGAGCTGTTTAACATGCTCCCATTTCCAATACAGGACAAATCCACACCTGAACAGAAGATGATAGAACTCAGTTGTGATTCTTAGAGCACATGTTTAAAATGTAGTAATTATCCATGGTTTAGAAACAAAAAAGGAAGATTAAAAGCTCCAGAAACCTCTGGTAGTCTCCTCTGTCCTTGTCATTTTTTTCCTGACTTTTCAAGTTATCTTATTCAGAGAATATAAAGTTTCAAATTATATATGTACCCCAAATAATCAAATCTCTACACAAAAGGGAAAATTATGTGTGTACCCCAATTAATAAGATACTCTACACAAAATGGAAAATCTTTTCTTTAGCAGCCTAGTTTTCTTTACACATGAACACAGTTAACTTTCCATTTTCACAAGAATGAGGATTTTCCAAGACACTACAAGAAAAAAAAAATGCCAGTGTCAGTCTTCCATCTTGTGGTAACAGGAAAATCAAAGGACTCTTGGCAGTCTCAATAGCAGAGCTGTGTTCAGGTAGAATCCATGAATCCAGCACTGAACTAAACTGTCTATGTCCAGGAAGAAAAATATGACCATATAAAATAATGAAATAAAAGGTTTTTGATGGTGTTTGCATAAGATGAGGTTTTCATCTAAGCTGAGGCATTTCTGATATTCTGTATTGGTGTGATTCCTCTTTTTAGAAAATTTCACACTTTTTTATTAATTCCTGATTAATACTTAATATATCTCAACTTTTATTTTTTTTCCTTAGTAAACATTCTATTATTGGCAAGTAAACACTATTTAAAGGGATTCTATGGATCTTTTTAAATGTCTAAGTTCCTTTTGTAGTGTGAATGATTTAGCAAGCTAATTTACCTGTTTGTACATAGGTAGTTTGTTGAAAATGGCAGAAGTCTTTCATCCCAGGCAGGACAGCACCACCCCCACCTCACTCCTCACCATTCTTCCTGGTGGTTGGGTACTTTTATGGGGAATATTTGGCAACTTGAGTGAACAAGATAGTCAAAGAAGTGGTGACTGTGTGCTAGGAAAACCTAGCAAAGCTGGAATGGGACCAAGCAAAGGCAATCTTCCAAACCCAGCTTTCCTGCTTTTTAATATTGAGTAATCCCTCCAAAGAAAACAGCAATTTGCAAGCCATTGAATAGCATCCCTCCAAAGGCAGTACATGGATTCGTCTCCATTTTCAAAATAAGAATGGTTCTATGTACACTCTTTATCCTTGAAAGTATTTTCTTTCCTGCATGAATCTAAGATTTTAAAGAAATAATAAGTCAGGTTGTGCAGATCACCTCCTAAAGGTCCATCAGAGGTCAGATGCCAAGTGAGTGGGTGTGTGTGTATCTGAGCAGAAGGGGGAAATCAAGCAAAACAATAGGATAGACAGGTTTGCTCCCTGACAAAATATGCAAGGGACTTCAAAAATTCATGGGAAAATGGAATTAAAATTTTGGTGCAAAAATTTTTTGAAATCCAAGCATAGTTTCCTCATGCATCTTACATGAACTTTTCTTAAAAAAGATTTATTTACTTATTTGAAAGACAGAGTTACAGAGATGGGGAGGGAGAAAGAGAGAGAGAGATATCTTCTATCAATTGGTTGGTTCACTCCCCAAGTGGCTGCAACTGGCCAAAGCCAGGAGCCTGGAACTCCCTCTAAGTCTCCTATGGGGGTGGCAGGGGCCCAGGTACATAGGCCATTTTCCACTGCTTTCCCAGGCACACTAGCAGGGAGCTGGATCAGGTATTAGAACCAGGGCTAAGGACGGCGCTGCAGCTCAATAGCCTAATCCTCCTCCTTGCGGCGCCGGCACACCGGGTTCTAGTCCCTGTCAGGGCAATGGATTCTGTCCTGGTAGCACCTCTTCCAGGCCAGCTCTCTGCTGTGGCCAGGGAGTGCAGTGGAGGATGGCCCAAGTGCTTGGGCCCTGCACCCCATGGGAGACCAGGAGAAGCACTTTGCTCCTGCCTTCGGATTGGCGCAGTGCGCCGGCCACAGCGCGCTGGCCGCGGCGGCCATTGGAGGGTGAACCAATGGCAAAGGAAGACCTTTCTCTTTGTCTCTCTCTCTCATTGTCCACTCTGCCTGTCAAAACAAACAAACAAACAAACAAACAAAAAAACAAAACAAAACAAAACAAAAACAAAACAGGGCTCATATGGGATGCTGGCATTGCAGGTGGTGGATTAACCCACTCTGCCACAACACCAGACCCTAACATGAACTTTCTGAAGATCCTTTAAATACATGGGTTTCAAAAAATTTTTTGCACCAAAATAAATTTATCTATTAATTCCACCTTCCAAGAACTTTTTGAACTTTCCTCGTGTATTTGACTTTGGTTAGACCCAGCCTAAAGCTTTGTAATTAAGTGGAAATTCAGGGCTCATCTGTGAAGAGAAAGAACCTGGGGAATATTTAGCCTCTAGCCACAGGTTTGCAGTAATTACATTTTCTGAGTCAGAAATCATCCTTTCGTCTGTCCTAAGACTCAGGGGCCACTACAGTGGCTGAGAGGTAGTTGAGAAGATTTAGTGGGCATGCCACAGCGGTGGGATTCTGGGGCGTTCTTATCATCTGTGAGGTCGAGAGCAGAATTCTCTCTCCTTCCATGCTTCCAAATGTGCAGATGTATTTTAATCCCTTAGATATGTGATGTCACCATCAAAAGAAACAAGCATTCTTCAGGCAAATAGTTTACACGCTGGATTCAAAGCAAGATGGTATACTCCTAAGATCAATCTATTTCTTTTTATTTAGCCCTTTACTTGAAAGCAGAAGTTTTCAAAGCACAGACCTGAGATGGGTATCAGAGCTTCACCAGGAATTTGTTAGAAATGCAGATTTTCCAGTCCCACCCCAGATCTACTGAAATAGAGTCTTTGGGGTGAAGCGCAGGATAACAAGCGGTGCACAGTAAAGTGTGAGAACTGCCGCTCCACAGTAATGAACGTGTCCCTGCAGAACGAGTTATTTTACACCGAGAGCCACTCAGTCTCTACTGTGTGCTGGGCATGAGCGGCGTGGGTCCTTTAGAAAGAAAACCAAGACTTCTCAGGGACAAGGGAAGAAAACAAAATGAGGAATGGGAGAGAAAAAATCTAAACTTACACAACTAAACCAAAAAACAACTACTTCACTACCATAGCTAAGTGGGAAGTGTATAAATATTAAAGGAAATAAATCTATCAAAGGAGGCAAGATTTCATGGTAGGACAATTTGGACAAAAAAACCAAATAGGATATCATGATTTCATGGTGGGTTTGGCTGTAAAATTATTGGTGTCCTCTCCCTTCGCCTTTTATCTTGAAAATAACTGTTTAATTCCATTAGTATGTTATCATCCTAGAAAAGTAAATCTGAAAGAGAAACTCACTGAGGTGTCTCTCTGGGGAAATTCATGCACAAGTCAATTTGAAAATAGATCAATGTTAACAGGATACGCTACACCCATACTTAGTTCTTTGATCCCTAATATTTTCCTTACTTACCCAACTGCTTATTTATAACAAATGAGGTAGACACTATGAAGGTACAGTTAGAATAAAAAAATTACATAATATTGAATTCTCTTTGTGTAAATGCATGATAGTTATCTTGAAATGAAATTATAGGACAGGGATATTAAGGCAATTAACTACAATAATGCTAAGTTTTCAAAGCAAAAACTTTCCCTTTCATTTTAAACAAAAAATATCCACATTAGGAGCATAGAATTGTGGGCAACTCGGAATAAAAAATGTCTAAATGGATTGTTTTAATGAGAAACTGGCATTTACAAATATGCATAAGTACTTCGTTATTTAGTCAGATTTGTAGGATTTCTGCTTTTGCAGTATCTATTAAAATGAGAGTTGGCAATAAAAATGTACAGCCTAAGCAACATTTGAAATGGGGTAGGAGTCAATGTACTTAATCCAGCAAACTTTCCAAGTAGTATTTGCCTACATTTTACATATGGTGTCAGAAAATTTCTTTGTAACTTGGAAAGCAGGAAAGGCAATGATTGGCTACTCATTGAGAGCAGTGCTGGGCTGATTTCCTATTGGCTGGACTATTTTACTACTCGGTAGGGGCATAGTACTAAACAATTTCTGCCCAGTAGAAAAGATATCCCCAATGCTACATTTTATTGTGCTCTTGGGCATTAATCAGTTTTATACCTAATTCAACCATCTTAACCAAACATTCTTTTATAGATTGCCTATTTAATAGTCCCTCCTTACCCATGATTTTGCCTTCCATGGTTTCAGTGACTTGCAGCCAACAACCATGTTCCAAAAATATGAAATGGAAAATTATATAAATAAATAATTCAAAGGTTTTAAACAACTTTTAGTGTAGTGTATTGTTGTAATTGTTCTATTTTATTATTAGATACTGTTAATTTCATAGTGCTAAATTTATAAATTAAATGTTATTATGGTATGAATGTATAGGGAAAAAATTGTATTTATAAGGTTTGCTTCTAGCTGTAGTTTCAGGCATCCCAGGAACATATTGGAACACATCTTGCACAGGTCAGAGGGAATACTATAGATTTCTAGCTTCTCAAATGCTCTCTGAACTAGGTCCTCCATTTAATAATTAGTTGAGTAAAATTATTGGTATTCATTTTATACTTGCCTTTTTGAAAAGTCATACAATAGTGAACAATGACTCTTTCCTAGTCATCAAAATAGTTCAGGGGCTATTAGTTAAGTGATATTTCCAAGTCACTAAATAAGTGTTGTTTTTTAAATCCTGAAAAGGCATTAAACTGATTCTATAAAAATCTCCATAAATGTTGACTTGCTATCCTTTCACCCTGTTGGTGTGAATTAGTGAGGATCTATGGTTTTGGTGTAGGTAATGATCACCTGATATTACATTCAATATGGCAATACCTGTGATATGTTTATACTGTGATGCATGTACATTAAAAAAATTAAACAGTGAAAAAGGCATTCCCTAAGATAACCAAGATTATGGGGGGAAATGGAGCAAGATTAACAAAGATGGCACCAATTGTGGGCTACTTTACAAATCTGTAGGAGCAGATATTAACCTGTAGATTTTTATCCAGCAAAATTTTCAAGAAATTTTTAGAAAGGAATATTATTATCAAGATGCAAGAATAAGACACCAGGCATGCAGATTCTCTCAATTCATTCCTGAATGCAAGCCAACGTCACGCCAGCTGCTAAATGAAAACCAGGTCTTACTTAGCTGCTTCTGATGCTTCCCTCAGTTCTTCATCCAGTCTGCATGAGCAAAAATTATCGGCGTAGAAAAGAAACAAAAAAGAAGCAAGCAGAGCATGAGAGTCACTCAGCAAAGCAGAGCCAAACATAAGTGCTGGGATACGCTTTTAAAAACCGTCCTCTGGAGCACCAAGACTCACTCAAATGTGGCGTCATGTCCTCCCATTCAGTGTTCATGTACATTTACTTTGCAAATTCCTTTGTAAAGCTAGGTATACAAGTTGCAACATGCTGTCTGAATAAAGCTGAAAACATCCACATCCGTGTGTTGGGTACAGTTAAAGTTAGCTTGCAGCCTGGGCCAGGTCAGGGCTGGATCTGGTTTAGTAGGTTCAGTTGCAAATCAGGTTGACCTCAACAGCTTTACACACAGGACAAAGACTGGAAAGGGCATACAAGGGACAGACACAAGAACCTCGGGCTCTGGTAGCATGTTGAGGTCACCCCCGAGTAAATCACTGGTGGACACACACAGAGAGGCCAGCGTGAATTGTAGACCAGATTTTACCTCACACTTCTCTTATACGATCTCTCTTCATCGTACCTTATGAGATAAAAGACGCACACCATAAAGAAAATGAGCAAACAGAAGGGGAAAAAACAACACATAAATGTTTTATACAATGGTCAAAACTTAAAAGACCTATCCAAATAGTACATGGGCATTTGGGAGAAATCTAACTTTCATTTGATAATAATCAATAATTTATAAATATATACAGTCAATTCTCATTATTTGCACATTCTGTGTTTGCAAATTTGCCTGCCACGGTTTGATCCTCAGATTTGGAGCATAAGAACTACAAGCCAGAACAAACCTCCTAACCTACCCCGTCTGTGGTATTGTGTTATTAACAATGGAAAGTGAACTAGACATTACCTGTTCACTAAAATATATTTATAACCGCAAAACCTTTTTGGGTCACATGTGGACATGTGCAGGGTGGTGAAAATCTGAGTTGCTTTTCTCATTGTTGTACTTTTTGTTGCTGATTCTGCTGCTTGAACTGTCCCTTAGCATAGTGTTGGAGTGCTGTGTAGTATTCCTAAGCACAAGAAAACAGATGTGCCTTACAGAGAAACACTTATGTTAGATAAGCTTATTTTAGGGACAACTTACAGTGAAGTTGTCTGTGAGATCAATGTTAATGAATGAACAATCTATACTAAGGAAGGTGCCCTCAAACAGAAACACATGTCAAACAAGGTGATGTACTGATCAGTTGATGAACATGTGACCACAGCTTCCTCTAGAAATAACAGTTCAGTATTTGCTAATGAAGTGTTTGCAGCGACTTTATAAAAAAATAACTGCCACAAATAATGAGAATCAACTGAAATCAATGACTATAAATCTGATTCCAGGTTGGGCAAATTTTTCTTTTGTTGAAGCCCTTTGATGACAGGCTCCATCCCACCTGAATATGGTTTTGAGCTTGGCCAAGACCAGATACTTTGAATGTTAGTAATAAAAAGAAATTATGGCTTCTATCAATTAGAAAATTACATTATGTGGAAATAAGACAATGCAAGCCAGTAATGGAGAGGGTGTCCAAGGAAACAGATTAGTAAGACAGAAGAAAACACACACAAAGTGCTCAATTTCTTCCTCCAGAAGAATATTTTTGCAAATGGAATACTTTCTGCTGAAGTGAATTTTCCCAACCAGAGCCTTTGAAAACTGACGTGTGTAGATGCGTGAGAAGTGGCCTGGGCTTGTTTAAGTTCTCACTGAAACTTCCTGTATTATGGTGAGCCTCTCAAAACAATGACTATACTGCAGAACATTGTGGATTGCCAACTCTGTGCTGGCAGCTTCCGGACGCTTTGTGGATATTATTCTCATTCTATCCTCCGGATCATTCTGGGAAGTGTGATTTACTTCCTCATTTTACAGATGCTGAAGCTGAGACTCAGAGGATTTGAATAGGTGGTTTGAAACCTCAGAGACATTGTGAGATGGTAGGGAAGACTCAACTCGAAGCTTCTGGAGCCCAAGCTTTTTCCACTCTGTTGCTTGTAACTGCTACACCATGGAAGCATCACCATATTTATCAGGAAAGCGGCTGATGCTCATTTCCACTGGAGCAGAGAATGGCCTTGTCATCTCTTACAGAAGGACAGAGAGCATAGAAGAGGTAAGTGGCTAGTACTTTTTCAATTTCAGGAGTAGAAGTGGGGGCGGCGCTGTGGTGTAGCAGGTAAAGCCACTGCCTACAGTGCCAGCATCCCATATGGACGCCGGTTCGAGACCCGGCTGTTCCACTTCCCATCCAGCTCTCTGCTGTGGCCTGGGAAAGCAGTAGAAAGCCCAAGTGCTTCGGCCCCTGCACCCGCATGGGAGACCGGGAGGAAGCTCCTGGCTCCTGACTTCGGATCAGTGCAGCTTAGCTCTGGCAGCTGTGTCCAACTGGGGAATGAACCAGCAGATGAAAGACCTCTGTCTCTCTCTGCCTCTCCTTCTCTCTCTGTGTAACTGACTTATAAATAAATCAATCTTTTAAAAAAAAGACTTCTTAAAAAAATAAAAGAGAAAAAAAAAGAAAAAGGGTAGAAGTGGAGTTTGGAGACAGAGTGCACAATTTTGAGGCAGCAGGCCAGAGCTGTGAGGTGTGCCGGTGGTGGGAACTCTATGAAGCTATAAGCCTGTTGGGGTCATTAGCAGTTAGGATCTTATGAAGTCTCTGCTTGATTCAGTGGAACTCAATGGGCACTGTGTGTCCATTTAGTATCCTGTGTTCATGCCTCATACTGGGATGCAGGAAAACCAAATGTTCCTGTTCTGGAGCCTTGACTTTAGTTGCACACTTTGACGGGGGTAAAGAGCATGGCCGTTTCAGTGCCAGATTGACCTGGATCTGATTCCAGTTTCATCTCTTCCTGTTTTACAACCTGCACTTTGCAAAGTAACTTCTTACAAAGTTATCTTCCCTGCATCTGTAAAGTGGGGGTTTATTATGGAGAGCAAAATAAATAGCATAAATAGAGCATCTCTACGCCCAGCTCATCTCAGACACATTAAATACAAATCCTTGCCTTTGAGTTTCTGTGCCTTTCTTTAAAAAAAAATTTTAAGTGAGGGAATTCTTTTGTGGAATCCCAAATTGGGAGGTCCATTTTGCTGATCATCTTATGGAGGAAGATTGGCCACACTTGTCCGTTCTTTGAAGTGATGGCAAATTTTTTTTAAATAATCATATATAAAACTAGTGAATCTGACCCAGTGGAAGAGAAAACAGGACAGAAAGCAGTGGTTCTGTGCAAAACATACCAGTGTTCCTGTTGCAAAACCCCAGCTCTACATACTTGCTTAGTTGACATTGACTCTTATCTCTTATTTTTGCAGCATAATGCTGAGACTTCAGTATCTATGCTTTCCCCTTACAGGCCAGGGCCCAACCATCCCACCCACCACTGGGGAAACAACCACCTGATCTTGCATCTAAAGGAAATCATGGGGAAAAAAAGGTTTAGAAAAAAAAACAAACAAAGCATCCTATTTCTATCTTCCTGGGGTTATGCAGATGAATTACTTTAGGAAAGACAATAAAGACATCCAAACTACCCTAGCCCCTTACTGTGTCTGTGCCAAGTAGGGGACAGGATGTTATATTTATGCCTTCTCCAAAGTGGACATATAATTCAAAGTAAAAATGAATAATAACCAATAATTTCTAGAAGGCTGTGTGAAAGAGGCTCTAAAAGAATAGATAGCTGCAGCTTATAGGAAAAAAATACACATTTATTGGAGAATATTTAGTATTTCTCTTAAAAATAAGGTGTTATTTTCCCCACTATTCCAGAGGTGAGTTCTTCTCCAACCCCCTCTCCAAGCACATACTGTTTCTCAACAAATCCTCAAAACCATCATACTTACTTGACGATGCTCTCTGGAATGTGGATGCAATCCATTGGTATCAGCCCGCTGAGTTCTGATAAGCTACTAACATATTTAATTTTACTGCTAAATTTTGAACTAGGGAAAAAAAAGAAATCATTAGTTGTAAAGTCACCATTGACTCTTGATAATCCTGATATACTTAATACCATGTCACAGCATTCTTACTAAGAAGAAAGGTTATCATTATTTGAGTTCTTACTGCTGCTATTGTTTTACTTATTTATTTTAAATTGACAAATAAAATTGTGCATATTTATCATGTACAACATGACATTTCAAAATATGTATGTATTATTGAGTGGCTAAGTTGAGATATTTAACATATGCATTACTTCCTATACTTGTTATTTTTGTAGCATCTAACCCAGTGCACGGCACAAATAACTTGCTTTTTAAAATGAATTCACCATATGTCTCTGCATATACCTTACTCTTTAGCAGCAAAAATAATATAATGAAGTTCAGTGATCTCTTTTTTTCAGGCCTAAAACTTGATAACAGTGAGGTAAAATTGATTCAAAAGGGGAATCTTTACAGAAGATTTTTCCAGGATGAAATTGTCAGACACGATGGTTATATGCTTGACATTCATGTCCTTTAGAACTCGGCAGACAATTGAGTTCAGAGTCTGTGTTATCCTACACTGGAGCCAGCTTGCTGCTGATTTTAAGTTTTAATGTCTTTAGCTGAGGATTGTTTCTCTGGTTTTTAAATATTAAAAAAGTCAAGAATATTTTGTGACATGTGAAACTATAAGAGATGCTATTTCAACGTTCACAAACAAAATTTCATGAGAACACATCACTTATTGATTTATATATTGTCTATGACTGCTTTTGTTCTACCATGGCGGAACTGTGTACTTGTGATTAAGATCATATGGTCAGTGAATCCTAAAATATTTACTGTTTGATCCTTTACAGTTGATGTTTGCTGGTACCTGCTTTAGATAATTTATATGACCTCCTTGAGCCTCGGGGTTCCTTCCACGTGATGCAAACAGTAACTATTATCTCCTTCAGTGGACTATCCTTTAGCATTAAATGAGATAATATATGTAAGCACCCACTCAATGCAAGTCACTATTATATACCATTTACCAAAAACACTATTGTTGCAATGTCATATTAGTAATGTCATTGTTATTAGGTAAAAACTCCTTTCAACAGTGCTGAAGTATAATCAATATTCAATATTGTAACAAATATTATCTATCAAGAAAAATCATATATGTTTTCTAATTATGAGCTGAACTATTAAACAAATATCCATGAATCAGTAACAGTAGTGTTCTTTATGAAGATTTACTTTGAAAGCAGAGCAACACAGAGATGGGGAGAGACAGAGAGGTCTTTCATCTGTTGGTTCACTCCCCAAGTAGCGGCAACAGCCAGGGCTGGGCCAGGATCCAGGAACTCCACCCATGTTTCCCATGTATGTGGTAGGGGCAAAAATACTTGGGTCATCATTCACTGCCTTCCCAGGTGCATTGGCAGGGAGCTGGATTGGAAGTGTAATAGTTGGCACATTCTCAGTGCAGGTGTCACAATACCAGCCTCACCTGATGTACCACAATGCAGGTCCCTGATATTTACCTTTTTACCCACTAAACTTCTTATACACTTAACAATGTACATCTATTATTTTCTGAATTTATTTATTCATAAGTCAGAATTACAGAGAGAGAGAGGGTGTGTTATCTTCCATCTGCTGGTTCACTCCCCAAATGGCCATGATGGCCAGGACTGGGCCAGGCTGAAGCCAGAGGCAGGAGTTTCTTCCTGGTGTCCCATGTGGATACAGGGGCCCAAGCACCTGGCCATCCTCTGCTGCTTTCCCAGGCACAGTAGAGGGAGCCGGATCAGAAGCAGAGCAGCTGGGACTTGAACAGGTATCCATATGAGGTGCTGGCGCCTCAGATGGCGACCTACCCTGCTGCACCACAGCACTGCCCCCTGTACATCTATTCTTATTTTCTTTTTAAAGAATTTACTGCAGTTATTAAAATAAGTGGGGTTTTGCATGCCTTAAATAGTTAATTTGTGAAACATTGTTTGAAAGGGAGAGAGAGAGAGAGAGAGAGAGAGGGAGAAAGTTCCCATCTTCTGGTTTATGTGGGTGCCGGGGACCAAAGTAGCTGAGCCATGACCACTGCCTCCAGGGATCTGTATTGGCAGGAAGCTGGAGTTAGGAGCTGGACCAGGTTCCCTGACATGGAGCATGAGCATCTTAACCCATATCTGAACTGCTGGGCTAAATGCCTGCCTCCACAATATTTTGAAAAGCAATTTAATCTAGTAGAGTAAACAGCTAACCTCTGGCAGAGTAAAGCAGGCTCAATTCTGCTACTCAATATGCTAGATTTTTTTACATCTATGTAAAAAAAATAAAGGATTTTAATGTTCAATTTTTTATCTGAAAGCAATCAGAATTTTTATTAGGAATTCATTAAAAACTTTTTAAAAGAACTATTTACTTATTTATTTGAAAGGCAGAGACAGAGAGGAGACAGACAGACAGACAGACAGACATAAAGAGATCTCCCATCTTCTGGTTCACTCCCCAAATGCTCACAACAACCAGGGCTGGGCCAGGCTGAAGCCAGGAGCCCAGAACTCAAACTGGGTCTATTATGGAGGTGGCAGGGACAAAAGTATTCGAGTCATCACCTGCTGTCTCCCAGGGTGCACGTTAGCTGAAAGCTGGAATTGGGAGCAGAGCTGGAACGCCAACCCAGGCACTGCAACATGGAATACTAGGCAGTGTCCTAATGGCTGTGCCAACATGGAATGCAGGATTCCTAAGAGGTATCCTAACGGCTGTGCCAAACTCCCATCTCATTCATAATTTCAGGGCAGGAAATTTTCAATGTAGGTAGTCTGTATCTTGATGGTTGGCACACTTTGTTCTATTTTTAATGTTTCCTAGGAAATACTGACTCTTTCATGTAACTATCTCATCTTACTATACTATAAGCTGTATATTAGTTTTCTTTGCATCTCCTGAAGGCAGGTTATATAACACCTAACAAAATAAGTGGTGCATACATATTCACCAACTTGAAACCAAGGATCCTCAGGGCATCAAAACACATCCCTCAAAATGACTGTTTTTCTAACTTTGGTGACTACAGTATATTTGTACAGAAGTTGGTTAATTTGTAACAATTAACACAAGGATGGCTCCTGTTTTTCTCCTTGAGTAATACTTATTTTCCATTGTCACATAACCATACTTTTCTATTCTCTATAAAATAACTCATTACTCTGAAAGTATTGAATAGTCCCTTTTCTCAGGTGACATAGGAATCTCAGCACTTCATCTTCCATATTTATAGCAGCAATTTAAAGGTCATGTTTTATACTGATTGGGAGGAAATATTCACTATGAAATGATTCTCTTAATTAGAGACTCTTGATGGATACAGTCCAAAATATCTTTCTAGGAAAGGCAGAGGCAAAAAAAATATTTTCCTGGATGTTCTTGGTTCATGAATTCTTGTCTACAGAACAAGGAATACATGTTTTTAGAAACTACTAGTACACTTTTATTATAATGATAGCCATACCTTATAAATGGTCGTGTCACAGCAAGGATTGTTCTGATGAACCAAGATGGATGAACAATAATGAATGATTTCAAATTCTTCCGTAATCTATTTGAAAAACAAAAACATTATATGTTACTCTTAACCCATTTTCAATGGGAATTAAAGCTGAAAATAAATACCCTCATAAGAATATGTAATTGGGGGGAGTTGTAGGCAAGAGAAAGCCATAGAATGGCTATGATTAACAAAAAGAAAGCTCTTTGAGACATAATTTGAAATAATTTCAATCTTCATTCTCCCACAGGAATGAATATAAAATAAAAAGGTGATAATCTTGCAGTACATGCATCTCTAACTGTCATGGCATATTTTTGTTTAATTTTTTTTTTTTTTTTTTTTGACAGGCAGAGTGGACAGTGAGAGAGAGAGACAGAGAGAAAGGTCTTCCTTTTGCCGTTGGTTCACCCTCCAACGGCCGCCGCGGCCGGTGCACCGCGCTGATCCCATGGCAGGAGCCAGGTACTTATCCTGGTCTCCCATGGGGTGCAGGGCCCAAGTACTTGGGCCATCCTCCACTGCACTCCCTGGCCACAGCAGAGAGCTGGCCTGGAAGAGGGGCAACCAGAAAAGAATTCCGGCGCCCCGACCGGGACTAGAACCCGGTATGCCGGCGCCGCAAGGCAGAGGATTAGCTTAGTGAGCCGTGGCGCCGGCCTTAATGTTTTTCATTTTCATGAGCATTGCCTTCACTATTTTAAGAAGAATATCTTCTTAATAGCAACTCAGTTTATCTGATCTTGCTGAGCCTTGTTTTCTTCTCCTGTACAATGAAAATAGCAGGGGCCGGCATTGTGGCACAGCAGTTAAAACTGCTGCCTGCAATGCTGACATCCCATATGGGCACCGGTTTGAGTCCCAGCTGCTCTAGTTCTGATCCAGCTCCCTGTGAATGGCCTGGGAAAAGCAGCAGAAGGTGGGCCAAGTACTTGGCCTCCCATGTAGGAGACGTGGATGAAGCTCCTGGCTCCTGGCTTCTGCTTGGCACAGGCTCTGGCTGTTGTGGCTATTTGGGGAGTGAACCAGCAGTTGGAAGATACCTCTTTCTGTCTTTCCTTCTCTCTCTATAACTCTGCCTTCCAAATAAATAAGAAAAAAATCATTTAAAAATAATGAAAATAGTAACAGTATATCATGTGGTTGTCTGGCCTTTGGCTTAGCGCTTTAACAATTCTTGATGTTCAGGTATATTTTTCAGCATTAGCAATGTTATTTTATAAATTTTGGACTATAAAATCTATCTTCATTAATGTAATGAGACAATCACATGTTTTTGTGCAAGGAGATCCTCCTATGGGGATCCAACACATAGCACAGATATCATCAATTTACATGCTTATTAAGTGTTTTGTTTTAATAAAATCAAAATTGATGGAAGTAAAGTATACTGAGGAAGGGGCACACAAAGGCACAGTATGGGCTAGCAGGTAATTTGAATTGACAATGAATGTTGAAATAAAAGCACAACGGTCTATCATATGACAATAGTTTCAGTGCACATGACAAACAAGGCCACATGATACCATTAAAGAGACATGGGTAGTTTGATTGATTAGCTCAATTTGTACAACAGCAATTTGTGGCAACAGCACAAGCACAGTTTAAAACAGGCTTGGGTGAGCAAGTGTTTGGCACAGCAGTTATGATGCCACCTGGGATGCCTGTATCCTGTATCAAAATATCTGAGTTCAGGAACCTGCTCTGTTCTTGATTCCAGTGTCTAGTTGCTGTGTGTCCTGGAAGGCAGCAGGTGGTGGCTCAGACACTTGAGTCCCTGACACCCACATGGGAAACCAGGATTGAGTGTCTGACTGTTGACTTTGACTTGGTCTCGCAGTGGCTTTTTTAGGTATCTGGGAAGCCTAAAGGAGTGCATTTTTTTCCTCTCTCTCTCTCTCTCCTCTCTATTTCTGTGTCTCTCTGCCTTCCAAACAAATAAAGTAAAAAATTTTTAAAAAGAGATTTGGCCTGCTAGGTTTGAGATTACATTCAGCAAAAATATGGGCAACATTTGTTTTATTTCAACTTTGGGTCATCCAGTGAGACTTTTTAAAATTAATATTTCTATAATTCCTTGTTTCAAATATGCTGACCTGCTAAAATGTGATTGTATTTATGATAGTCTAAAAGTGAATTACATATTGAGTAAGTCAAATAGTGATTAAATAAGAGAGCTACATACCGTCTGTCAATCATCTGGTAGCATTTCTTCATCCAGCCCAGCCCCGGCATCTTCCGTCTTGGGGTTGCACCGTTTAAGTACACAATCATATAGTCCTCAGCCACCATCAGTTCTAAGGTGCTTATTACGTATCTGATCACAGGAAGGAAGAGGAGTGTTTTCAGTTCTCACATGAAACATTTTATTCTATTTACACTGTAATTACTTATCATTTAAATTATAGAGTCTATGACATTGAAGAATGGTTGTATCCATTATCTCTTTACCTTGAGGAAAAATGTAGTTACCCAAGATCATTTTCTCTGAGAGTGAGTATTGTTCACTTACTTGTATGTTTTTTTTTTAATCAACTGCACTAGAAAAACATATGGATTAGAAACCTGACTTTCAGAATTGTTAACAATGTTATCAAAACTAAAGGGCAACTCAGGCAAACAAAGGCGGATATAAATGGAGTCAGGTTATCATCAGTTGACCAAACACATGTTATTGGGGAAGAAAATAACACTTCAACCACAGGAAATGTTATAGGATTTTAAAATGCAGGTCAAACTCAATTCATTTTTGTTTTCAATCTGAGCAAAAGGACAAAAGAGCTCTTTGAAAGATTTTAGCCTCCTGAGCAATGCTCCCTGATAGAAATCTTAGTGACTTTTTATCAAAGGCTTAGAATATTCTACATCACCCATTCCCTTTAATTAAAGATGCTCTATCTGCCAGTACATGCCACAGACATTAACTCAAAGCACTTTGTCATAAATGTCACTCACAGGAAAAGATTTTCCATGACATAGTGGTAATCCGCCCGACTGCTGTCTGGCAGAAAACAGGCGGCAAACACAATGATGGCATTTAGACCGTCCCCATAGTATCCTGGGGACAGACAAAAAGACATTTGTAACCAGTTGAAAGCTCTTAACAAAACAATATCTAACCTAAAGGATAAATGTGAAGCCTTGATAAGTGAGTGTATGTGGATATAATATACATAGCGTGAAGTGAGTATAATAGCAAGTATTATTCCATAAGTATATATATAATTATCACTTAGCGGTTAACATATATGTCATATAGGTTCTTAAATACAGCGAGTGAATATGCTTGCAAATATGGGCAATGCATATCCATATTATGGGAGATTATATGAGTTGTACATATAATGTATTTAGGTTGAATTATTTATATAAGGTGAACATATTTCATGTATTTCATATACACAAATTTAAGAGCACATAATATGTATATAATGTGTACAATAATGTATATAATTGTTAATGGGTTGTATAAATATTCAATTTATCACAGAATGATCAGCAATACATTTTTCTTAAAAGAGAGATAATTTATGTAATACTTCTTTCTTCTGATGGCTAGAGAAGAGCTTCGGCTTAACTGTCTTTGGTCCTTTGTAGTTTAGACCCCAGTGGATTTGAAGGGAGAATGTAGGCATTGAACCGCAATTTAACTCAGACCCAGACTCTCCAGTGGCCACTAGTGAGTAGCTGAGTAAAACACATTTACCTTGATTTTTCTGCCAGTCACTTGCCTTGAGCGCCCATGGGTGCTACTGCGCCAGACTCAACAGAATGTAGATGCTCATGGGAAGTCCTAGCCATGCCCAGAATAACTTAGCGTGGAATTCAGAGCCTTGCCTCTTAAAGAAAGAGGCAAGCTAAATAAGGACCTGGTTAAATTCTCTTTGAGTTTTATGAAAATACATGTTTTGGGAAAATTTTGAGAATTACTTCCAGGTAACATGGGGTGGGGGTGGAAGTGCTATTTGCAGGTGGTGTTAAGAAAACAGGAAGTAGAAAATGCAAATAAGTGTGACCATGACAACGCCAAAGATCAAGGAAAATGTGGATATAAGGGACTTCAAGAAGTTCATGGAAAACAGAATTAGGAGACAAGTTTATTTTGGTGCAAAAAAATTGAAGTCCATATGTAGTTTTTCGAAAATGCACATTTTCCATGAACTTTTCAAAGACTCCTTGTATGTCTCAGGATGTTATTCTCCTTTTTGAAAATGAAGACATAAATTTGGAACCATCCCATCTTTAAACAAACTCTATGTTCCCTTTGAGCTCATCTTTGAAATTCATGGCAGATGTTGGTTAAATCCCAGCAGGTAGACATATGGAATGCATTGTATCTTCCATGTTTAAGAAATGTCCTATATTTTTATTTTTTTAGTATCCCTGCTTAAACACTTACAATCTGTGGCTATAGTTCTTGATTTTTGAGTCGCTAAATAGAGATCTTCTAAATGCTTTGAGTAAGTAGGAGGACAGGATATACCCTTAAGGCTGATCCAGTTCTCCCAGAAATCAGTGTGTTTCAATTTTTCCCAGAACTCTAAATACCCCTCTGGTGATTACAAAGCAGAAAAATACCAGTTGTATATATATTTGGATAGGGTGAACTCCTGAAAAACAGTTTAATAAGATGTTCTCTACAAAGATTCCAAGAATGACTATACCGCAAAGAAAAAAAAAAAGGTGGAGGAGTAGAATGATACCAACTAAAAATACTGTTACAGGTTTGTGTGCATTACAAACTTGAGGTTGTTGCTTATGGTATGTCTACTCACATATTTAATAGGAGGCTACCTGTGTAACTATACAGCTAATGCAACATGTGTTTGTGAGAGGGCATTTTAGTAGTTTCCACCTGGATTTTTTTTGCTTTAGTTCCATCTTTTCCAACATGTAGGTACTTATCAACTTGCTTTGAGAATGAAATGTGAAGGAAAATGGCAGAAGGAGATAATTTTAACACAAGAAAAGCCTTTTCCACCAAACAATTTCATTTCAGAAGATTCATATCTAAATGGAAATCCACACTTCCGTTGGTGAGTTAGCTACACCAGTCCTAACACCATGATGGTATACAATTTAAATTCAGCACAAGAAAAAGACAAAGTTAGTTAAAACACACAATAGACACATGTAATGCAACTTAAAAACAAGTAAGACAGCTTCCTAAAGCATTTCTCTAAAAGCTGTCTGGCTTCAGGACCATGACTGCTCAGTTCCTTTGACTTTGTTTTTCTATTTCTGGAGAATTCCTAGCAAATATTTTAAATTTCAGGAATACTGAGGTTTATAAATAGTACTCCTGAAGTCATTTTCAATGGGAATTCAGGTCACTGTATAAATGTTATCTGTGTCTGGCATGCTGTATTGCCATCTTCACTCAAGTGCATTTTACCAAAGGAATACTTAGGGATCATCACTGCTTATAAGGAACGTCTCTCTATATAAAAAATTACTGAAATTTACAAATGAAAATGGCTCTTTGTCCTTCGGAGTAGGGGAGCTGTAGGAAGGGAAAATGAGGCAAAGAGGAAAAAAAATAGGGGGAGAGATGATTTCAGGAAGGAAATAGAAAAAAAAATTCTACTTGAAATCTTTCCTCCCAAATTAAGAGCTGGTCTCATTGCAAAGCGCAACTAGAATGAGTGGGAGACTTTGCTTTGTGTCCCTCCTCAATAACTCCTCAATTCCTTTAAAAAAATAAGCAGCTTCTTCCTGATAGCAACAGGATGATTCACAGGAAATTTGGCTGGAAGACACTTGTTCTGACAGAGTTTCTCCTCCACGAACGTGAAGTGAACAGGGTGTGTGTGCTGGGGTGTGGGAGCAGTCCCACTGTGGCGGATTCCTAGGACCCTCTGGGGCAAAGATGGCAAACCTTACCTGCAGTGGCACACAGAGGCATGAAAGGGGTGGAACACAAGTTTGCTGGTCAGCAAATGGAATGAAGAAAGGAAAGATGTCACAGTCGCAACCAAAACATACACACACACACACCAGCCTGCAACTCTTCTCCTCATTCTTTTCAGGATCATTTGTCCAGCAATACTGCAGAGAAGGTTACCTGAATCTCCTACAATGAAATCAGAGAAGTAAAAAAACAAAACAAAACAAAACAAAACAAACAAACAAAAAAAAAAACAAGAAAGGAAACTCCTTGTTAAAATTCTTTGGCGTGATCATTCTCCATTATTTAAATGCATTTCTCTGTTCCAAGTTCAAAAAAGCCAGTTCCAATCTCAAAGGGAGCCCACGCTGTTGGCTGAAAACCACCCATACCCTTCTTTGCTTCTTGTTTTTAAGGGACACTGCTCATGGGTTCACACGATGCAAATACTGGTGTTGCAATCACCTTCATTTGATTGATGGTGTAGTTGAGACCCAGAGAAGGTAAGTGTTGTGCCAGGGTCACTGACCAGTAAGTGGCAAAACAGGCTTTTGACCTCATTCTTCTACACTGTGTCTAGCGCCTCTAGCCATAGCTCATTTCAGGGTCACTAGAGCTGAAAAGTAAATTGTTTGTTCAAATAGTGCTTTCATGCATCAGTATTTCTAACTGGCACGGACATGGGGCAGGCTTTGGGGATAATTTTGCCACACTGTTGATCACTCCACCATACAGTGTACTACACAGAGCACTGCCCAGTTACCAATTCTCTGTTGATCCAAATGGGAAAACATCCTCATAGCAAATGCAAGGCACCAAGATTCACGTGGATGGGCAGAGTGAGTGCTGTTCTTAAAATGCTCATCAGAAGCCAGATGACAAACTCAATAGCTAAGAAGCTTTATCGTCAAGGTAAAGGAAAGTGGCGTAAGTTTCCAATATGGAAGACAAAGCCTTGGAAAATTCTGGAGTAGCATCTCAATGATCTTTACCTACAGAGTACAAAAGGCAACCAGGGTGCAGGCAAGGGTGGCATCTTGCTAATGTTCCCAAGGAGTGCAGCCACAGGCATGTTCATGCAGGCTAGCGCCTGGAGAAGGCCAAGGCAGAGCTGGGACAGGAAAGACGGCCTTCTCTTGAAAACAAACCAGACAGTCAAACAGACAAAAGTCAAGCACACAACACAGAATGGAGAGGAGCAAATGCCAGAGGGGAGGGGATGGCAAGGGTGGACAGCTCAGCAAACCAGGTTAGCCCTGTGGTCTCAGGTGAAGTTTTACAAAGCTGTGAGGCAGAAGCAGTGGCTTTGATAATCACTCTTTCCTGACTTGGGCAACAGGCTGATGGACTTAACCCATCCACCCGACCTACCTACCTAATTTCACTAATGCTCAAAGAAGTAGTCTAATCTATTGAACTATTCAGAGAAAATCCAGCCTGTGACAGCAGCAAAGCTGTGAGCCTGTCTTCTTCATGACATGAGGGTTCTTTCAGAATGCAGAGGTAGCAATGTACACAGAGATTCTCACTGGGTGACCTTGATCTACGTGCATGGACCCTTCTGCACTTTTTCTACTCTTTAGAATGAGCACAGGCTACTCTTACAGCCAGCCTTTATTCAGTTTAGCTTCATTTTTGTCTCCAAAAAAGCAAGCAAACCAATAATATCTGGAAAGGAGGAGTGATCTTGTGGGGTGATTTGGATTATGTTTCAGTTGTGGCCTTCATGGTAAGAACAAAAGGGATCTTATGGGGACAGTTGCCTGTCATGTTCAGCAAGATCAGACCAGCCTTCATTCTGAAGGGCTGAGCCAAGTTTACTCTTACAGGACACTGCCTGTGCCCCACAGCAGTTATTGCTGGGCCACACTATCATTTCAGGGCCAACAGTGAGGCAGGATATAGAAGGGTCATGGTAGGATACCCACTGGCATCCTCCTTCTCTGTCATGGTAGAGTTCCCTGGGTGGTCTTGATACTTACATGGAGGCAGCAGTGCATGGGATAGAAGGTGAAAAACCTGCTGATGGAGGGATGTTTGATTGGAATAACAAAGTCCTTCTGCTAGTTAGAAAACAGAAGCTACGAGTTTAACGCAGGGCCAAGACTCTCATTTCCCCATCCTCATTAAGAAAGAAAGAATGCAGAGAGCAACAACTGCACCGTCAGCTCACACTGTCTGCAACAGCTGGGTAGCTACCATGATGCCTCAGGACTTCAGAAAAGCAATGCATGCAGCAGAGAAATCAAAAAGCTGTCGATGCTTTCTGCAGTCAACAACGTTAAATGTGTTGCTTGTGCCATCTGACTTGTCACGAATCCCAAATTAATCAAGGTCACATATGCTCTCTGAGCCCCCCATAAAGCACTGGAAATACAAAATACACTTTTCTCTTTCCTTTGTCCCTCATGAAACGGGTAGAACTTTTGACTGAGATTGGCTCTTGTTGGGCTTGGATTTAATATGGTTGCTAGAAAAGTAAATTTCAGGTGAGGGAAAAGGCTGAGTCTAAAAAGATTTCCTAAGGCTTCTGAGGACAGAACACTGTTTTGTAATTAGAAGGACCTCTGCTGTAGTGATCTTGGTGTTATGCACTCTGAAGCATTCAGTCCAACCCTACACACAACTGACAGGGATTCCACACATATAGTATTAAGTTGGACAACTATGCTTTTGAGAAATTTGCAAAGACTGTGGGGATAGTGTTGTGGCATAGAGGGCTAAGCCACCACTTGGGATACCCACATTCCCTATTGGAGTGCATGCTTTGAGTCCTGCGTACTCCTCTTCTGATCCAGCTTTCTGTTAATGTGTCTGGGAAGGTAGCAGATGATGACGCAAGTTCTTGAGTCCCTGCCAACTTCATGGGAGGCCCTGATAAAGTTCCTGGTCCTGGTTTTGCCCTGGTCCAGCCCTGGCTGTTAAGGCCACAAGGAGAGTGAACCAGCAGACGAAATCTCTTTCTCTTTCTTGCATTCGTCTCTTCCTCTCTTTCTGTCAATATGCCTTTCAAATCAATAATAAATAGATCTTTTTTTTAAAAAAAAATACAGCTGTATATTGTGTAAAGCATTTTTTACATGGGAAACTTTTTTTGTCTAGTAGGCTTTCTAGTAGGCTGTAACAGACTTAGCTGCAGAATTGATAGCAAAACATGGTCTTTGGGATGTCATGCCACAGAGAATTCGAGTTTTATTTTCTAATTCAAAATGCCTGCCCCTTGCCCACGGCCCGGATTTGCACAGAGCTTGACTACCTCCATGAGAAATGACTCTCCTGTAGGGCTCGATGACCTTCATGTCAATCCGCTGCTCTTGTTCTCCAATCACCACTGTCCTCCACAGCCGGTTGTCCTCCCGTTCCTCCTCAGCTGTATATTCTGGAATAGACTCTGACTCTTGGCCAGAATCTTTGTTTGCCATGGAATCTTCTGGAAATGAAGCACAGAGCAGGGCTGAAGGAGCAAGACATCCACAACTGAGGCGACTAAATGCCTAGGTTGCAAGTTCCCTCCTGGACAAGCCAACTTGATGGAACTCCATGTTTTGGATGACTTCTATGGAACTTAACATCATACTACATATTGTCTACTCAATAAAGTCATTTTGTTGGCTGGTAGAACACCCAGATTCACTGCTAAGGCTGTGCTGAAGGTGGTAATTGGTGCAAGCATGGCTGTCTTGTGTCAATAGTGGTCCAGTGGAGAATAAACCAGAGCTGGCTCATCTTAAATCACGTGGATTAAAGACTACAGGTCCTCCTAATGGGGCAAAAGGTTATTTATCAGGCCCATATAATCTTTTTTTTTTTTTTTTTGACAGGCAAAGTGGACAGTGAGAGACAGAGACAGAGACAGAGAGAAAGGTCTTCCTTTTGCCGTTGGTTCACCCTCCAATGGCCGCCGCAGCTGGTGTGCTGCGGCTGGCGCACCGCGCTGATCCGAAGGCAGGAGCCAGGTGCTTCTCCTGGTCTCCCATGGGGTGCAGGGCCCAAGCACTTGGGCCATCCTCCACTGCACTCCCTGGCCACAGCAGAGAGCTGGCCTGGAAGAGGTGCTACTGGGACAGAATCCGGCGCCCTGACCAGGACTAGAACCCGGTGTGCCGATGCCGCAAGGCAGAGGATTAGCCTATTGAGCAGCGGCGCCGGCCGAGGCCCATATAATCTTGATTCTCTTAGGCCATATCTCCTGAGTGTTCAGTCTTATAGTGTCCTTAGCTTGGCAGCATGATGATACTACCAGCCAACACCTCTACTCTAAGACTCTTATAATGGGGTTGAACCCCCTTTCTTATTGGGAACATATGATGTGTATTATTCCATTTTAAAATATGCTAAAGAAATATTTTAACTGTAAGTGAGAAACAATGTTATAGGCCAGAAACACTCTATGGACAAACATTCTTAAGACTACTAGATTTGTGGATACAAAAGGCAATAAAAAAAAGCCAATTTAGCATTCTTTGGGGGAGAAGTTTACTTTTGGTCATCCAATAAAGGTAACCATGTTGCTTTTCCAAGGAATAAGCAGTGATTGTTTCTACTTTTACTAGAAATACTAGTAGAGTTTAACCACAATTATTCTTTGATCATATAATTTAAAGATTATCTATAACCTTCACTGTAATTGTGAGATATTATCACTGGCTTAGTTTTCACTCATGGGAAAAGACAATTGAATTTATACTGCACTATAACTTGTAGTCTTCCTAAAGCAAGTTTATATTCATAATAGCAATATTTTATTACATACTTATAAAATTAATAATAATATGAATAACTATCTAACATGTACTGGCATAGCAGTAGATATTAAAATGGACATTATATCAATGCAAAAGCTGACTCCAAAGTAGTTTGCTTCAACCCACAGAGTTAGTAAGCACACATATCAAAACCTTTCTTTTTCAACTCTCTTAAGTTATCACATTATACCTTGAATATGTGATTCTTCATCCTATTTATTTTACTAAGAGGCTACGAGTTCCTTTGGCTAAGGAGCTATGTCTGAATCACCTCCATCAACCCACTCCACACTTAGCTTGGAACCTACTCAGAAAACTCAGTTAAAACTGAGAAGTTGAGTGGGAAATAAAGGAAAGCTTGGACAAGTTCCTAGAAATATGGGTGATCTGTAAGGGAGCCACAACAAAGCCATTATGTTCTGGAAGACTCTGCAATTATACATTCAAATGTGCCTAATTGCATATAACTTAGAGTAGCAAAATGAAGTCCAGTTGGGAAGCAATCCTACCCCTTTGTGCCAACATCAATAGCTATCACCACCTACAGAGCATTGGCTCACCCCATCTTCTACTGTGTTTCCCACCAGCACTGGGCAACTTAATGAGGACAGAAAACAGTAATCTTTGGCTTTGAATTAAGCACTATGTCACTTGTACAAATCCATCCATCCGTCTGGAATTTTTTCTGTTTCTTCCTTCTTACTTGGATTAGGACTCTAGGGTGCTAACCTTAGCTCTTTTCCTAGGACCCTATTTACCATCTGTGTCTACTCCCTCGGGACTCTGGGCTCTGATGTGGATTGTTTTCCAAGGCTCCTGTACACAGGTGCCCTTCTTTGCAATGACCTTGCCACACACCAAACCTTCTTCATTGTGTTCAGCGTTCTCTGGCCTGCTCTAGCTTGACTCCAGTGATGTATCTGGGGTGAGAGTGTGATGATTTTATTTCCTACCAACTTTTATTTAAGTTGCCTCATTGAAAAAAATTATATACCATATTTTTTATTCTAGTTATAAAAGTAAAGCAGATATCACATGCGTATAGTTGACTGATCTTTGACAAAGGAGCAAAAGCCATTCAATGGAGCAAAGATGGTTTTACAAATGAGCTGGAACAACTGGACATCCTCACGCGAAAAACTGAATCTGGAGCCAGACCTTCCATCTTTCACAAAAATTCACTCAAAATGGGCCATAGACTTAAATATAAAATCAAAACTATAAAATTTCTAGAGAATAACATAAAAGAAAACCTAATTGATCTTATATATGGTGACAACTATTTATATAAAACACCAAAGGCATGACCTATAAAATAATTGATGAACTGGACTTCACTAAAATAAAAAACTTCCATGAAACACAATGTCAAGAGACAAAGACAAGCTGCAGACAGAAAATATCTGTAAAATACAAAGCTGATAAAGGACTGTTGTCCAATACATATGAAGAATGCTTAAAACTCAGTAATAAAAAAATAAATCAACATAGAAATGGGGAAAAGACCTGAACAGACACCTCATTAAAAAGAGACAGATGGTAGGTAACCATAAAAAGATGTTCAACATCATGTTTGATTAGGAAATTGCAAATTAAAATGCAAATGAGATACCACTACATATTTATTAGAATGGCCAAAATCCAAAACACTGACAACACCAAATACTGGTGAGGGCTGGGGCAATAGGCACTCTCATTTGTTACTGGTAGGCATTCAAAATAATGCAGCCACTTTGAAAGATATCTTGGCAGTTCCTTATAAAATGAAATATACTCATCATAGAACCCAGCAACTGTACTCCTTGGTAATTAGCCACATGTGTTCTAAATGTACATTAACATAAAAACCTGTACATGTAGGTTTATAGCAGCTTTATTCATAATTGGCAAGATGTAGAAGCAATAAAGATGGCCTTTAGTAGGTGAATGGAAAAATTAAATATGTTATATATAGACAATGAATGTTATTCAGCACTAAAAAATGTATTATCATGACATAAAAAGACATTGAGAAACCTTAAATAAATAAGTGAAGGAAATCATTCTGAAAGGCTATATATTGTATAATTCTATTTCCATGACATTTTGAAACAGGCAAAACTAAGGAGTAAAAGACTCAGTGGTGGGGCTGGCGCTGCCTGCAGTGCTGGCATCCTATTTGGGCGCCAGTTTGAGTCTCAGCTTCTCCACTTCTGATCCAGCTCTCTGCTGTGGCCTGGGAAAGCAGTAAATGGCAAAAGTCCTTGAACCCCTGCACCCACATGGAAGACCAGGAAGAAGCTCCTGGCTTCGGATAGGCCCAGCTCCGGCCATTGCAGCCATTTGAGAAGTGAACCAACTGATGAAAGCTCTCTCTGTCTCTGCCTCTCTGTAACTCTGCCTTTCAAATAAATAAATAAATCTGAAGAAAAAAAGACTCAGTGGTTGTCAGGGATTGGAGGGATGAATAGATGGAGCACAGAGGGTTTTTAGGGCACTGAAATTCTATACTATACTATAACAATGGATCCATGTCTACAAACATCAAAAGTGAACCTTCATGTAAACTAAGCACTCTGGGTGATAATGATGTGTGACGTGTCAAGGAAGGTTCGTCAAGTGTAACAAATGTACCAGTCTCAAGGAAGAGTAGATTGGGAGAGAGGTTGAACACAGAGGGTGTGGGGCATATACAGAACTCTCCATATTTTTTACTCAAATTTGCTGTGAACCTAAAACTGCTCTTCTAAATTTTTTTAAAGAGTAAAACACACTAATAAATGTCCAGGCAATGCAGCAATTGTTCATAAAAGCAAAAAATCAGTAAGATCATTCTCACCTTTTACTACTGATATGTATTTCTCTTCTTCTACACACTTTCCCCAAAAATATGATTATGTATATACACACACATACACACACACACACACATAGAGAGAGAGTTCTATAATTTACTCCTATCTAATAATAAAGGATAGTATAACAAAGAGAGCGATAGAGAGAGAGAGAGAGAGAGATGGACAGAGAGAGCTACCATACATTGGTTCACTCCCCCAAATGCCTGCAATGGCAACAGCTGGGTGGGCTGAAGCAGGGAGCCAGGAATTCAATCCAGATCTTCTACGTGGGTGGCCGGAATCCATTACTTAAGGGATCACTGCCGCCTCCCTGGTCTGTATTAGCAGGAAGTTTGTAGTCAGGAGCTGGAGATAGGTCTTGAACCCAGGCACTACAGTATGGGGCACAGTCATCCCAACTCATGACTTAACTGCTAGGCAAAACTATCAGTTAATCTCAGAAAATACAGATCCTGCTCATTTTTAAAAGTAGTTCTCAAGTATTCCACTTTACTGTCCATCAGTTCCATGGTGATGGAAATTTTGTTTTAGTACATGTTATTGTCATGGTTCTTTAAAAAGAATTCACTCCAGTAAGCATTTTTCGAACATTGCCTTACCTCATTTGTGCAGATACTGCTAATAGAAGCTTCCTAGCAAAGGAAAGCTGAGTCAACAGGTAAAAATATCTGAAAGTTTTTATGGGCATTTTGGCCCTTAAGTATATCATATGCTATGATATTCTTAACATGAGAGTGCCTGTTTCCTTCCATCATCAAGAACACTGGAGGCTATCAAAGTTTTTAACCTGGAAAACTAAAGATGAAAATGTTACATGTTGTTTTAATCTTAATGAAGCATTAAAGAAGTGAGAATTTTTAATGTTCAGTGGCTTTACAGTTCTCTTATGGACAGGGGAGTATCTGCTAAATCCTTTGCCCATTACAGTTCTTGCTCATTTGCTGGAGTTCCTCATATGAAACTTTGTCATGTTTTGGAATTATTTTTCTTCTTATGCTTAGCTTTTCAGTGTTTGGCTGGGGGTGGACATTTGGCCTGGCAGTTAAGCATGGGTTGGGACACCCACCTACCTCTGGCTCCTCACTCCAGCTTCCTGCCAATGCAGACCCTGGGAGGCAGTGGTGATGACTCAAGTAATGGGCTCCTGCCAGCCATGTGGGAGATCTGTATTTAATTCCTGGCTCCCTGGTTCAGCTGGCTCAGGCCCTGCCATATGGGCATTGGGAAGTGAATTAATAGATGAGAACATTCTCTGTCCATCTGTGTCTCTGGGTCTCTCAAATAAAAATAACTAAATATAGGTATTTAGCTATATATGAGTTTATTTAAGGACGCTCAAATGTTGCCAAATGAAAATTCAATATTTTCATATAGTTGGCTGTTAATCTTTTCTTTACATTGTTTTGATTATGGCATTGAAGTAAGAAGGGATAGCTCTACCTTAAAGGTAAGTATGTGTTTCTATACATATATGTAAACATTTTCCCAGTTTCTTGTTGAGAACAGCTATATGACTGGGTCTGGGGATCTTTATGAGGTGTTGTGTCTAATGTTTCAGAAAGTATGAACTCATAAATTATGGGGCTCCTTCTTCCCATCATCTTCTGACTGCTATAAACACATTTTTAAAAATTAGTTAAGAGTATAGAAACATCATGTTCTTGTAAGGTTTGACTTCTAGTAGTCAACAATGTGAGGTAAAGATAGTTTTACTAGGGCTGGCATTGTGGCCCAATGGGTTAAGCCGCCACTTGCTATGCCTACATCCCTTATGAGTGATATTTAAAGTCTGAACTACTCTGCTTCTAATCCAGCTTCCTGCTAATGTGCCTGGGAAAGCAGTGGAAGATGGTCCCAGTGCTTGAACACCAGTCACTTCTGTGAAGACCCAGGTAGAGTTCTTGGCTCCTGGCTTCAGCATGGCCTAGTCCCAGCCATTGTAGCCATTTGGGAAGTGAACCAGCAGATGGAAGACCCATCTCTCTCTCCTACTCCCCTTCTCCCTCTCTCCCTCTTTCCCTCTCTCTCTCTCTGCCTTTCAAATAAATAAATCTTTTTTAAAAATAGCTTTACTGACTCCCTGGAATTAGCAACATCCTCTTGATTCAAATAAATTTTCTACTATAAATTATCATTCTTCTCTAGTCTTCTCCTTCCCACTCTTTGCAAAAAGTTTCAGGTCTCATTTAATTCTGCCTCAGGCTCTCTAAATTTAATTTTGGGTTTCATGCTTTCTTCCCTGAGAAATGCTTGTTTCCTTCTCTCAACAATGAGCTTTCTCTCTCGAGACTGAATAAAATACGTAAGCCCTCATACAAGGGGAGAGGTCAACTTGAACCTCCCCTTTGTCTTTTTGAGGTGACTTAGCACACAGGTTCTTGAATGTTCTGTGCTACACAGACCACAGTGGGGAGTCTACTGCGGTTGTAGACTAACTAGAGACAGTGTCAGCTGTGGTCTTACAGCAGGAACACACATTTGTGAAAGTTGGCCAGCTTTCTGTATCATGCTCTTGCACTGTTGATGTGAATATCCTTAGAAGACAGAATGTTTGAAGTGTTCCTTGTTATAGCAAAAACACCCTGTATACAGTTGTCTTTAAAATTCTTTTGGTGACAAATAGCAGATAAGCAATTGAGTGTGAAACTGTAGCATACTGGGGCCAGTGCTGTGGTATAGCTAGTAAAGCTGATGCCTGCAGTACCGGCTTCCCATATGGTGTCAGTTTGAGTCTCAGCTGCTCCACTTCTGATCCAGCTCTCTGCTATGGCCTGGGAAAGCAGTAGAAGATGATCCAAGTCTTTGGGACCCTGAACCCACGTGGGAGACCCGGAAGAAGCTCCTGGCTTCGGATTGGCGCAACTCTGGTCATTGCGGCCAACTGGGGAGTGAACCATCGGATGGAAGACCTCTCTCTTTCTCTCTCTCTCTGCCTCTGCCTCTCTCTAACTCTTTCTTTTTTATTTTTATTTTTTTTACAGGCAGAGTGGACAGTGAGAGAGAGAGAGACAGAGAGAAAGATCTTCCTTTGCCGTTGGTTCACCCTCCAATGGCCACCGCGGCCAGCGCGCTGCGGCCGGCTCACCACGCTAATCCGAAGGCAGGAGCCAGGTGCTTCTCCTGGTCTCCCATGGAGTGCAGGGCCCAAGCACTTGGACCATCCTCCACTGCACTCCCGGGCCACAGCAGAGAGCTGGCCTGGAAGAGGGGCAACCGGGACAGAATCCGGCGCCCCGACCAGGACTAGAACCTGGTGTGCCGGCGCCGCAAGGCGGAGGATTAGCCTAGTGAGCCGCGGCGCCAGCCTCTGTAACTCTTTCAAACAAATAAATAAATCTAAAAAAAAAAAAAAAAAAACCACAAAACACAAATCATGCAAAGAAATATCTTTCCTTTGTACACCACCATTGTGACCCAAGGCTGCTTATGGCTGAAGCAAAGGAAGCTCAACACTTGATCAATTTATATGCAGAGTTTTAAAACATGGAATTGATTTTATAAGCTGATTGCTTATAGGCTGTAAAAATAACAGAAGACCTTGAGTGGGGAAGTTGAATGAAATGAAAACAATTTGGGGGGTGCCTTATGAGCCCAGAAAACTGGCCATAATTATGGGTTAATTTTACAAAAGGTAGTTTAGACGAGGTTTCCAAACATCATGTGAGAGTCCCAGAAGGAAATATATATGAACACATGAGTGTATCTTGTAACATTCTTAGCAGAAATATTCAGGCTTAAATTCTTTATCATTTTCCACCTTCCTTATAAATGCCTTTGCTGATATCTGAATTATGGTAAAAATTACTTTACAGTTGGTTTGGAAAATAGAAATAGATCGAGGCCTGCGCCGTGGCTCACTTGGTTAATCCTCCACCTGTGGTGCCGGCATCCCATATGAGCACCGGTTCTAGTCCCGGTTGCTCCTCTTCCAGTCCAGCTCTCTGCTGTTGCCCAGGAGGGCAGTGGAGGATGGCCCAGGTACTTGGGCCCCTGCACCCGCATGGGAGACCAGGAAGAAGCACCTGGCTCCTGGCTTCTGGCCAGCGCTTCACCGGCCATAGCAGCCATTAGGGGAGTGAACCAACGGAAAGAAGACCTTTCTCTCTGTCTCTCTCTCTCACTGTCTATAACTCTACCTGTCAAATAAGTAAAAAATAAAATAAAATCATCCCTTTGGTCAAAGAAGGAGTACTTTAATAATAAAAAAAGAAAATAGAAATAGATCATCAGTCTTGTCTTTTGTATATATTTAAGATTCTAGGTTTACTATAATAAAGCATTTTTTAAAACCCACAAAAACAAAATCCTCAGATCTACCATGAATTGCTGACTTCTGAAGTCCTTTACAAACTACACATTTCTGAAATCTTTGGCATGTTGTTTACAACACATCAAAGAAAAGCGACTCTTAATTATATTGGTCCCTTAAGTTAAATTTCCCAACTGTTCGGACATGACTATTAAAGAAAAACACTGTTTAGAAGTGAAGACTACTTTGACATCTTTTGATAATGAGATTTTAAAAGTTTCTCGTAAGCAAAATCCCGTTGTGGACAAATTCCCCAGCAGAAATGTTTACTCACTGGCTACTAAATAAAGAAGCAAATGGAATGAACATCATGAGGACAGTAAAGGAGCAGTCCTCAAGCTATGAACATGACTGATAGAAGGAAGTCTAAATGAGAGGGTGTCCCACCACGCTTGGTTTCAGGGACAAAACCTGATCTGGTAAAACACTTGCTCCTCCTCTTCTTCATCAGCACGGACCAAAGTCAAGGACAAAAAACTTTGGGTTTGAAGCTGGCTCTGGGAGACCTTTGGCAAACTGTTTCACTTCTCTGTACATGGGGTTCTCACCTACACAATGAAGGAGAGCATAGCAGCTATTTCACAGAATTAACATGAGCATTAAAAGAGCTACTATTTAGAATGGATCCTGGGATAAAGTAAGCACTGGGAAAGTTTTCATTAACTCATATAACTTACTGGCCAAATGCTTTTGAAAGACCATGCCTGAAAAACCCCAACTTTGTTGAGAACGTATTGGCCTAGTTGAAAACGCTTAACCCATGGGGCAAACATCGGCTGTAGGGACTAAGACGCCACCTGGATTGCCCGAGTCCTACATCAGTGTCTGGGTTCAAGGCCAGGCTCCACTGCTGCCTTGGGCTCCTGATTATGTGTACCATGGGAAGCAATCAGTGATGGCTCAAGCGATTGAGCTTCCACTACCCACACAGGAGACCCAGATTGATTTCCTGGCTCCTGGCTTTGGCCTACCCCAGTTTTGGCTGTTGTGGGCATTTGGGGAGTGAACCAGAAGATGGGAAATGTCTATCCATCTGTCTGTCTACCTTTAGAAAAGGTAAAAATAAATAAATAAAAATTAGTTTTTAAAATATGCTCACAGAAGAAAACCCAAAACATGTAATTTTCAAGTGTTTATTTCACACTTTGGGACTAACGTGTATTATTTATATTCTACCTCTCTTACACATTTATCTATATTTGCATTTTTACAAAATGAAGCTGCTCAGATGTACTGCATGTCTTCAATATATAATGTTTTTGTTTGTTTAAAACAGTGTCTGTATATACGCCTCTTATTTTAAAATCAAGGTGAATTTTAAAATTCAATTTAGTTTAAAATTCTGTTCTTTAAGACCTAAAATTAGGGTTGTGGCTATCAGCTCTGTCAACATAACTGTGTCAACTAAACAAAAAGAACAGTGTCAGCAAGTGGCAGCTTTAATTACTAGTTTGCTCAGCTACCACCACTTACTATTTATAAAAATAAAAGATTCAGATGTGGTTTGACAAAGCTCTCCCCAGCAACAGGGAAGTGGAGGAGTGGTGAGGGAGGACCAGTGGGGTCATACCACAGCTGCCTTCTGTGGGACTTGAAGTTAATATACAAGGGGACTGCAAAAAACTAGTGGAAACTGGAATTAAAAGGGAAGTTTATTTTGGTGCAAAATATCCCATGCCTATAAAAGGTCTTCAAAAAGTTTATGAAAAATACGTATTACCAGAAAAACTAGGTGTAGACTTCAAACTTTTTTTGCACTAAAATGAACTTTAATTTTTTTTAAAGCTGTATTTTTTGATTATTTGTAGGGCAGAATTACAGAAACAGGAGGGAAGACAAAGAGAGAAAAAACAATTTTAAGAGCAGCTGGGGTGGATGTAGTTACTGGGGAAGACTCTTGGAATGTCAGAAAACATTGTGAATTCAAGACCTTCTTTCACTTCTTACTGGTGTATTTCAATCTACCAGAACAAATACCCAGATAATTAAGTCAGCCCTCCATGTCCATGGCTTCCTCATGCACATCCTAAGCCAACTACAGATCAAAAATGCTTTTTAAAAATTGTGTCTGTAGTAAACATACACTGATTTTATTTTTACTTTGTCATTATTCCCTAAACAATACAGTACATCTATTTACATAATGTTTACATTGTATTAGGTGTTATGCATACTCTAGAAATGATTTATTTTAAATTTTATTTATTTATTATCATTTTATTTGGAAGGCATAGAAAGAGAGAGAGAGAGAGGAGAAAGAACTTCTACCCACTGGTTCACTCCCCAAATGCCCACAACAGCTAGGGTCGGGCCAGGCTGAAGTCAGGAGGCAGAAACTCCATCTGGGTCTCCCACGTGGGTGGCAGGGACTCAAGTACTTGAGCCATCACTTGCTGCCTCGCAGCACGCACATTAGCAGGAAGCTGGATCAGCAATGAAGTAGCCAGGACTTGAACCAGGCACTTGATATGAGATGTGGATGTCCCCAGTGGCAACTTAAGCCACTGCACCAAACATTTATTTCTAGAGATAATTTAAAGTATTATATTCAAATATTGTGAAGTCTTATTAGGAAACACGGGCATACTTAAATTTTAGCATCTGCAGGGGTTATGAAACAAATCTCTGACAGATACTGAGGGATGACTGTATTGAAATTTATGAACACAATGATAAAGATGCAATATGAACTCTCTACTTAAATATAAAAAATTATAGAACAAATCCATTTATTGCTTCCATATTTTTTCAGTTGATGAAATAAAGCTCTAAGCCTTGTGAAGGCAGGGTCTAAATGTACAGTGGTCACAGCTGTTGCTTCCTGGCTCACTACCTACTGGTTGAATTAATTAGTTAAGCTGATGAAATTCTTAATTATATTCTCCTCTAAGTGGAACCGCTGGCATGAGTGTGACTCTGAAGTCATAGTTTCATTTAATTGCAGAATTGCTTTTCAAGACTGGAAGAATTTTTATAATGAATAAAAAAAAGTACCTGCTGCCAATGCTTTCACTTCTAAATATTATTACTTTGAAGAATAAAACAGAAACTCCAGGCTGCCATTGTTTAAAGCAAATGCTTTATATGCACACATACTTCTTTTCTCCCCAAGAGATTAGAAAAATTTGTCATCTAAGACTGGATTATATTCTACAAATTCTGATTAAAATAATAGGATTAAAGGCACTTTTGGTAGTACCAAAAAACAATCTGGACCTGAAGAGAAAGCCAAATAGGCCGGCGCCACAGCTCACTAGGCTAATCCTCCGCCTGCGGCGCCAGCACCCAGGGTTCTAGTCCCGGTTGGGGCCCCGCATTCTGTCCCAGTTGCTCCTCTCCCAGTCCAGCTCTCTGCTGTGGCCCAGGAAGGCAGCAGAGGATGGTCCAAGTCCCTGGCTCCTACCTTTGGCTTGACTCAACCCTATCCTTTGCAGCCAACTGGGGAGTAAATTAGAGGAAGGAAAATATTTCTCTTTGTAACTCTGCCTTTCAAATAAATATATACATCTTTTAAAAGAGAAAGGGAGACAGAGAGAGAAAGAACTAAAGTGAGACTGATATTCATATCAGGAATGTCAGTCTTTGATCATGTAACTTTTATTTTCTTTGAATCCATTCCGCTTTCTGCCTACCCTATCCTTTCTTCTTTCAAACTTGATTGGAGATAAAGCATCAAATACAACAAAGTTCCTGCCCTCATGAAACATACATTCTAGCTGGAAGAGAAAGATAATAAACCTGTAAACAAACAAGCAAACAAATAGTTACACAATAAAATTTCAGCTAGTGATATGTGGGAAATAAATAAAGGATTGGGAGTGACAGGTTGATGATAGCAGGGAGGTGGGAAGCACTTTTGATTCCGGAAGTACAGGAAGTCCTCTCTGAGGAGGTCACTTCTGACTACGGTCGGAATAAAGAGAGAGAGAGCCAGTCATGTAAGAATCTGGGGGACCGAACATTCCAGAGAGTGCAGGTGTCTGCAAAGAAATTATTAAGCCTTGACCTCTCTTCTTCAAATTTTATCTTCTAGGCTCAATTCTCTCCTGCAAATCCAGCTCCAGTTTTTTTTTTTAACTTTTATTTAATAAATATAAATTTCCAAAGTACAGCTTATGGATTACAATGGCTTTCCCCCTCCATAACTTCCCTCCCACCTGCACCCCTCCCATCTCCCATTCCCTCTCCCATTCCATTCGCATCAGGATTCATTTTCAATTATCTTTATATATAAAAGGTTAATTTAGTGTATATTAAGTAAAGATTTCAACAGTTTGCACCCACACAGAAACATAAAGTGTAAAATACTGTTTGAGTACTAGTTATAGCATTACTTCACAGTAAACAACACATTAAGGACAGAGATCCTACATGAGGTAAGTGCACAGTGACTCCTGTTGTTGACTTAACTATTTGACACTCTTATTTATGCGTCAGTAATCACCCTAGGCTGTTGTCATGAGTTGCCAAGGTTAAGGAAGCCTTTTGAGTTTGCCAACTCTGATCTTATTTAGACAAGGTCATAGTCAAAGTGGAGTTCTCTCCTCCCTTCAGAGAAAGGTACCTCCTTTTTTGATGGCCCGTTCTCACTCGCAAAGATCTCACTCGCAGAGATCTTTCATTTAGGTATATATATATTTTTTTGCCAGATTGTCTTAGCTTTCCATGCCTAAAATACTCTCATAGGGTGTGGGGGTATAGCTCAGAGGTAGAGCATTTGACTGCAGCTCCAGTTTTTTTACAACACAGCATCTCACAGCTTTCTTCCCCTTACTCCAAGTGCCTGGCACAAGACCTGGTACAGAGTAGGGGTTTGATAATACAGCCAGCCTTCCGTGTGACCTCTGTGAACCAAGCCTGCCCCAAACTGTCAGGCAAGAAATACAAACAAAAGCTAGAAATCGTAGAAAGGAGCCACTGGCACAAGAATGAGGAGGGGTGGGACTTGCTCCTGCTACCAGTCAGATGATCTTCCACTCATCATTTCACTTTGGCTTTGCCAAGCTTATGGGCTTACCGTGGCCAGTGTACTCAAAAGAATCTGCTTCATCAGGAGTGTCGAGCTCATCCACGTTGATGTCAATCTCATCAGGACTGTCCAGGTTATCATCGGAGAGAACCGACCCTTCACTTTGGTCCAGAGAAAGGTTGATATTCGGGGCTGTGAGCTTGATTCTCCGAGGATGACTGCTGTTAAGATCCAAAGAACTGGGAGGTTCTAAAGAAGAAAAGGAATGGTAACATCAAGTACTAGGCCATAAGCATGGCTGCCAAGGGCAGATTTGGGCCCCAGTGAAAAACACATTTGTAAGGCCCTTTCAGAAGAGATAGACTTGTTACACTCCCTTCTGTGTGATTGGACCCCCTTCCGGACAGCGGGCCTCTGGCTTCTGCTAGACCATTCAGCTCTGGCTGATGGAGACAGGAAGCAAGAGCTATTGCTAAATGGGTAGAAAACTAGTTTGTAGAACTTCCTCATTCAGGTTTGAGAACTTGATATTGCTCTGATATTAAATTGAATTTGTAGGGGGTATATTACTAAAGAAAAACAATTAAGCCAACATATGCATACATTTTCTAATAGTGTGTGTTGACTTTGCTCCTGTGGAGCAGAGGTTAAGAATTATAAGCCAGTCCCTTGGGCAGGTGCTATGGCATAGCGGGTGAAGCCGCTGCCTGTGGTGCTGGCATCCCATGTGAGCACCGGTTAGAGTCCTGGCTGCTCCACTTCCGATCCAGCTTTCTGCTATTGCCTGGGAAATCAGCGGAGGATGGCCCAAGTTCTTGGGCCCCTGCATCCAGGTGGGAAGACCCAGGGGAAGCTCCTGGCTCCTGGCTTCAGATTGGCACAGTTCTGGCCGTTGCGGCCATCTGGGGAGTGAAACAGTGGATGGAGGACCTCTCTCTTTCTCTCTCTGCCTCTTCTTTGTGTAAACCTGACTTTCAAATAAATAGATAAATAAATATTTTTAAAAATTATAAGCGAGTCCCAGAAAGACAGATACCATATGTTTTCTTTGATCTGTGGAAACTGATAGAGTACCTAAAATGTAAAGTAGTGGGGTGAAACTGACATTTTGAGACTCGATAATCATTTACTGCCCTTGTCTCTACTGCTGAGGAACAGTGGGTTTTTTTTTTTTTTATACTGTCTGTTGAACTCTTTACTTAGTGTAGGGTTAATAATATGAGTATAAAGTAAACTGAAAATAGATCTTGGTAAATATTAAGAGTGGAAATAGGAGAGGGAGGAGGAAGAAGGGTACAACCGTCGATGGGAGGAAGTATAGAGAAGTATCACCAGGTTCCTAAATCTGAATATAAAAATACATGAAATTTGTATACTTTAAATAAAACAAACAAAACAAAATCTCTATCAATCAGTTTCCGTTTGGGTAAGTCAGGAATTATAATAGTGTGTACCATATATATATTTGTCATGAAAACCAAATTAATACAGGTGAAGTGTTTAGAATAGATCCTGGCATGTGAAAATTATTTAAAAATGATTTTATCAATTACAAAATGTCTTACCAATGTTGTTCAGAATCTTAGAAGTTAGACACAAAGAAATTAGCATAATAAACATGTTATTAAAAAAAAGAATTTTATCTCTGCAATGCCAGAATCCTATATGGGCGCCAGTTCGAGTCCTGGATGCTCCACTTTTGATCCAGCTCCCTGATAATGCACCTGGGAAAGCAGCGGAGGACGGCCCAAGTACTTGGGCCCCTGCATCCAGGTGGGAGACCCAGAGGAAGCTCCTGGCTCCTGGCTTTGGATTGGCACAGTTCTGGCTGTTTCGGCCATCTGGGGAGTGAAACAGTGGATGGAAGATCCATCTCTCTCTCTCTCTCTCTCTCTCTCTTTCCTTCTGTCTGTAACTCTTTCAAATAAATAAATGAATCTTTAAAAAAAAAAAAAAGAGAGAGAGAGAGAATTGTATCTTCTGTGTTCATAGTTCCTCCCAGAATACTTCTCTTCAAGTCCTGACAATTCCATATATAATCTCAGTGACCTTTCCTTGGATGGCCTTTTTTGTTTGTTTGTTTGTTTGTTTTGTTAATAAAACCTGAGGTATTCTCCCAGGTCACATTCTTTGAATCTGTAACAGCAGTCAGTAACTCTTTTCCTTCATTTATTTGAGGGACAGAAAAAGTGACAGAAAGAGCTTCAAACCACAAGTTCACTCTTCAAATGACTGCAGTGGTTCGGGCTGAATCAGGGCTGAAGCTGGGAGCCAAGAACTTAACTCATGAATCCAATCACTTGAGCCAGCACTGCTGCCTCCCAGGATCTGCACTGGCAGGAGGCTGGAGTGGGGAGCCAGAGCCAGGAAGAGAACTCAGGCACTGCAATGTGGGATGTGGGCACCTTAACCGCTAGGCTTACTGCTCACTCCAGGCACTACCTCTGAGGCCAATATCGCTTGAAATTGACTCCCATAAGTGGCAATCTTATGTTAATATTTACATACAGAGCGCCCATCCTTTCACTGTGGTGTGTCTCTTGCTGTTCACATGTGTTTCCTTTAACAGAGGTAGAGCTGGAAAAGCAGTTTATAACCAAGTTTATCAAAACCAAACAAAAGTAGAGATAACCTAATCTAAAGTCATATGCAGCATATTTGGTCTCAGTCTCTGGTTCCAGGCTCCTAGCTCCTAAAGCCTTTGGGATTTTCTAAGTGATAGGAATGTCTTTTGTTACTCATAACAAGCTCCTTTGGATTTCACCTGAGTTTCTGGTAATGAGGTAACATAGGATGGGACCCCCAGGTAACTTCTAGGTGGGGCTGTTCAACAACAACAACAAAACCAGTGACCAGAGGTTTGGAACTTCCAGTCGCACTCACTGACCTCTGGGATAGAGGTGGGAGGTTAGAGATTAACCTCAATAAAAACTCTTGAACAACAAAGTTTGAAAATCTTTCAGGTTGATGGATACATTGGGGGTGCTGGGAGTGTAGCACCCTTGGAAAGGCCATGGAAAGTCTACACCCTTTACTCCATACCTTGTGTGAAATCTAGAGGAAAATCAGGACAAAAGGCAACATTTAAAGAGTATTTTGAAATGGAGTTGGGAGGCCATGAAAGAACTAGGACTTGTGCACATTATCAGGCTTCAGTCTGAGAATGCAAACTTTTGAACTGAGCATGGAAATGTAAACTGTTGAACTAGGCCAAGTCTGCAAAAGACATTAATACTGTTTACTTAATATTGCAGCTGCAATTGTCACAAATGACAAATGAACTTGTTACCTAGGGCTAGCCTTAGCAATCAATCATGTATCGCCTAGTGATGCACAGAACAACTTTTCTGCCAGCCTTCTTCCTTTTCATGTAATGTGTGGGATTTCCTTTATCCTCAGCTTCTCCTTCCCTTTAAAAGCCCTGTACAGGGGCCAGTGCTGTGGTGTAGCAGGTAAAGCTACATATGGGCGCCGGTTCGAATCCTGGCTGCTCTACTTCCGATACAGCCCTCCACTGTGGCCTGGGAAAGCAGTAGAAGATGGCCCAAGTCCTTGGGCCCCTGCATCCACTTGGGAGACCTGGAAGAAGCTCCTGGCTCCTGGCTCCTGGCTTTGGATTGGTGCAGCTCCAGCTTTTGTGGCCATCTGGGGAATGAATCAGCGGATGGAAGACCTCTCTCTCTCTCTGCCTCTGCCTCTTTGTAACTCTGCCTTTCAAATAAATAAATAAATAAATAAATAAATCTTTTAAAAAAATTCTCATTCCACCACACTGTACAACCTGAGATTCTTCAGAGCACTCATTCAGAGCTATCTGAATCTGTTTTCCCAAATTTAAATTCCTAAGACCTCAAAAATAAATATTATTCCTTCTTGGGGAGTGAACTGTATAGCTTCAGATTATTGCATTTTACTGTGCAAATAGTTCAATCCTTTGCAAATTTTGTCTGTTTCCCAGCATATTCAGTATGCATATTGTTTTCAGTCCTCAAGGTTAATGGAATGCACTAGTGGAATCATAAACTTCCATTTGCAAAATTAATAGAAATCTCCAATTTTCCCTAATCTAAGGCTCTGCCTTTGGTGTCACTTAGACCCACTTCCCCAGGCAGAAGCAAGCTGCAACCCTTTAGAATAGTTACTGGTATGTCTATGAGACTAGCTGAAGGACTATATGAATATGCTATGATAAGAAGCAACCTTCCTACTTATTGTCAGGAGCTAAGGAAGGCCCTCAAAGCTAATTCACAATTTGCAGAGCAATCTTTCCACAGCATTCTCCCGAGATATGAAGTAACAACAACACACAATCTTAGCCTGGTGATCGTGTGTGTTGAAGTGCCACTTTCATAAAGGCGCCTTCCACGTTTGTTAACTAAGTTGTGTATTGCTAAACTAAAAGTAATTAACTCATGGACTTAGGTTTCTCAATTAAAGAAAGCTACCCTACATGAATGATCTGTGAGAACACTGGCTATATCAAATTAAAATTCAAAGATGCCTAGCAAATAACTCATCCATACCTGAAAAAACTAAGTGGATGACATCAGAAGTCGGCAGATCTCCCAGGAAGTAAGACCTGGGAGATATGTACATATGATAGGTATAATATATATGGTATATATAATATTTTTCTTTCTTTATATATTGCAACATTCTGAAAACTTTGATTCTAATTTTTCTTCAAAGGGCTCAGTCATTTACTAACTTTGAGAACAAATCCAATTGTTGAATTTGTGGCCATTACCCACAGCCAGCTCTCCTGGACTTTCCTAGTGGATACCCTATAATAAGAGAATTTCTGGAGAACACTAAGAAGCTATATATTGTTGGAAGAAACCATTCTTCTGTTTTACAGTTTTCTGAAATTACTAGCTGAGATCTCTTTAACTGGCCCATAATCAAATTCTCAATCATCTTGGACATAGTCTTTTATTTTCATTTGATGATCCCAGAAGATCATCATTAAAAAGGGCAGAACAAACACCCAAGGATGATTTTCTCCACCTGTTAGGAAGAACTATCACCCAGTTATAGAATGGAGAGATATGGCTTGCCTCTGGTTATAGACAATTAAGTTCCAAGATCTCCTTATATTAGAAGCAACATTTTAATACTAAATAGATCAATAAAACAATATATAAACAATATATAAATACTATAAATACTAAATAGATCAATAAAACAATATATAAACAATAAAACAATATATATCATCAAGTCTTGTTCCTCTATAATAACCTTAAAAGCCTGTTTGCGGACTGGGTGTTTGGTTTGGCAGTTAAGATGACTGCATCCCATATCAGTGTGCCTAGGTTTGAATTTTGACTCCACTCTTGATTCCAGCTTCCTCCTAATGCACACTTTGTGAGGCAGCAGGTGATGGCTCAAGTACTTGGATCCATTATGATGTTATTTATGTTCCTTGGTATTCTTACTGTTGCTTGTACTTTGTATAATGTTTTATTATGATGTATAACTCATTGTTTAATTAATTTTCCTACCAGAATAATGATTGTACATCAACTGGAAGCAGTTGATCATCCTTATTGGAAAAACTCCAGTGAAAAGTACTGCTGTATTGCCTAAGCCCTGCTCTCTGACTACCTCCTTGTTTCTGAAATGTGGCCTCAATGTCTGTATCTATAGTCACTTCTTCCCATTCTTTATGAGCTATGACTTCCTGGGAATGAGCCTTTCCAATTCTGAAGTACCAGACTTATATAAAATAGATGCATGATCCAAAGATCGATCATTGATGCTTCTTGACCATGACCAAAATAGAGAAATGGGAACTCCAAGAGAAAATCATGACAAAAAACAACATTTACAAGCATTTCAAGATGGAGTTAAGAAGTCATTGAGGGAGGGACCAAGATTTACGGACATATCCAGCTGCTACCTGGGAACATGAACATTTGAGTTCTATAAACTTTTGAACTGGGCCCAGGCTGCAAAATCATTAACTTCTTTTAATAACTATCTCAGCTGCAAGTATCACAAATGGCAAATGAATTTTTCACCTAGAGATAGAACTAGCAATCAATCATGCATAGTCTAGTTGCTATGGTTTGGATGTTGTTTGTCCTCTCAAAGGTTCATGTATTGGGAGCTTGGTCCCAGGTGGTGATTTGGGGAACTTTTTTTTTTTTTTTTTAAGATTTCTTTATTTTTGAAAGTCAGAGAAAGAAGGAGAGACAGAGATCTTCCATCCTCTGGTTTACTCCAAAGATGGCAATAAGGGCCAGCCCTGGAACAAGGCCAAAGTCAGGAGCCAGGAGCTTCTTAGAGTCTCCCACATGGGTGGCAGGAACCCAAGTACTTGGTCCATCCTCCACTGCTTTCCCAGGCCATTATCAGGAAGCTGAATCTGAAGTTGTACAGCTGGGACTCGAACTGGTGCCCACGTGCGATTATAGCATTACAGTCAGCACCTTTACCTACTACACCATAGTGCTGGCTCTGATATTGAGAACTTTTAAGAGGTGTGGCATAGTTGGAAGTCATCTGAAGGGGCATCCAAGTAGACTTTGTCAGAATTGAATTGAATTATAGGATACCCAGTTTGTGTCCCCTGCCAAATTTTCTGGTGTATAAGAAAAATTCCCTACACATCTCATCACAGAAGTGTACTGTGTGAGAGAAGAGTAGGAGAAAAGAGTGTGCTCTCTTCACCTACAAACATAAATGACAGAATTTCTTGGCACACAGTTTTTCTCTTTTTTAAAATGTTTTCTTTTTTATTTTAAAGACTTTTTATTTATTTATTTGATAGGTAGAGTTACAGACAGTGAGAGAGAGAGAGAAAGGTCTTCCTTCCATTGGTTCACTCCCCAAATGGCCATCACGGCTAGTGCTGCACTGATCCAAAGCCAGGAGCCGGCGCCTCCTCCCAGTCTCCCATGCGGGTGCAGGGCCCAAGCACTTGGGCCATCCTCCACTGCCCTCCCGGCCCACAGCAGAGAGCTGGACTGGAAGAGGAGCAACCGGGACTAGAACCTGGTGCCCATATGGGATGCCGGCGCTGCAGGCAGAGGATTAGCAAGTGAGCCACAGCGCCAGGAATGGCACACAGTTTTTCAAAAGTCATCTGTTATACCCTTCAACTCTGGTATTCTAACTCTGGCTATGTCCTAAGGGATCTAGCACTGTTCTTTTATCGTTAAGATTCTCCTTTTCTGGAGAGACCATATCCAAAATTGTTTCCATATAATATTTTTACATATTACTTGAAAATAACTTTCAACTGAACAATAAGTTTGAAAAAAAAAAAACCACTGGATTTCTATATCATAGGAATTCTTAGAGTAATGATGTCCAAAAGAACTTTCTGTGAAGACTGAAATGTTCTATATATGGCTATTAAGCATTTGAAATGAAATTAAATAATTCAATTTTAAAATTTTAATTAACTTAAATAGCCACATGTGACTAGCTACTACCACATAGGATAACTACAGCCTTAGTGCCTTTATTCTCAGAAGTTCTCTGTGAATCTTGAAGATAGGAGAGACATAAAGTCATCAAGTTTACTTGGCCACAGAACATGTAAAAATAAGTATGTCACATGATTAATTATTAAACTATGCACCTTAAATAGTAGGACAGAAAGCAAGTTTAATTACCTCCCTTCTCCCTAGCCTAGACCCATCAGTCTAGGCTAGGGAGATGGCCCAGGAGCTTGGCCTGACCCTAAGTTGGTGCAGAGCAAAGGAATGAGTCTAATACAAAATGAGAGTCATGTAAATTGCAACAGAGAATTTAATATTTCTTTTTGTGTGTGCCTTGTATTTAAACCCTTATAGTGGGGGCCAGCATTGTGGCACAGTGGGTTAAGCCACTGCTTGCAATACCACCATTCCATACTGGAGTGCTTGCTCAAGTATCAATTAGTCTGCTTCCAATCCAGATTCCTGCTAATGCACCTGGGAAGGTAGCGGATGATGGAAATCAGATGGAGTTCTGGGCTCCTGGCTTCAGCTTGGCCCCAAATGGCTGTTGTAGCCATTTGGGGAGTGAACCAGTTGATGGAAGATCTCTCTGTATCTCTCTCTGTTTCTCCTATTTCTGTGAGTCTGCCTTTCAAATAAATAAATCTTAAAAATAAATAAATATACCTTTATAGTATAAGGTTGTTTTGGTTTGTTTTTTTCACAGTTAGGAGAGTGATCATTCCACTTTTAAACATTCTCACAATCATGTGTAAATTTGATCGTTAGATTTAGGTCATTAGTCAAAATTAGGTATTATGACATAGAATAGCTAGTTATCAAAGGCACTAAAAACATTGCCAGATAACCTTGCAGCCCAGGAGATAAAATGTGGTACACATAAGTGACTATAAATTCTAGTTAACTCCAACATTAACAACTTGAGCCTAACATCTCTGACACCTGTGAGTTCCCCTTCTCTTTTATCACTGAAATCCCAAATTGGATACCCAGGAGATGTTCCCTGCACTGAACAACGACAGTGTTGGGGTATGAATGCCAGGGAAGGAAGCAAACACATGCTCTTCTCACCAGGCCTCATGTCTGCGGCGTTGGGACTCAGCATTCCCGCTTCAAAGGGGCTGTCCATTCCTACATCCTCTGACAGAAGTCTGAAAAAGAGCAGACAAAGAGTAAAATCTTTGTGAGATACTGTTTTCTGTGAAAAGGAAATTCAGATCGGTGCTATGGCTCACTAGGCTAATCCTCCACCTGCGGTGCAGGCACCCCGGGTTCTAGTCCCGGTTGGGGCGCTGGGTACTAGTCCCAGTTACTCCTCTTCCAGTCTAGCTCTCTGCTGTGGCCTGGGAGTGCAGTGGAGGATGGCCGAAGTGCTTGGTCCCTGCACCTGCATGGGAGACCAGGAGGAAGCACCCGGCTCCTGGCTTCAGATCGGTGCGCAGGGCCGGCCCGTGGCAACCATTAGGGGAGTGAACCAACGGAAGGAAGACCTTTCTCTCTCTCTCTCACTGTCTATAACTCTCTGTCTCTCTCTCTCACTAACTCTGCCTGTCAAAAATAAATAAATAGGAAATTCAGAGGTTCTAGGATAACGTTATCAGCTCACATGATATAAGCCAAGAAGTCCAGGCATCGTCACCCCCGACAGTGGGATCCTGAAATGCCAATTATTTTAAATTAAAGGAACATTCAGCAAATGCTGAAACAGGCTTTCTTCTGGTATCTTCTTGTCTGCCTAAGTCTGCATGCCGAGGAAGAAGATGCCTTCCCTGAGTTTTTATTAACTCAGTTCTATCACAAGAAGAAAGACTGGGTCAACGCAACTGGGCACACTTTCGACACATCCCATTGTTTTCTATTTTGATCCCAAAGAGAATCATTTACAAATCATTGTGTGTTCTGTGGGCCAAAGGGACTTTGTCCTTAAGTCCCATTTCTGTTTTCCAAACCCACTGATTGTACCTAAAGATCATTTGCTGTTTTCCTGACATTCCTTTGTTCTCCCCACAGAAACAGGGGTATTTAAGTTTCTGATACTGAGTTACTGAGTATTCACACTCATGTGATATTTGCCTGTGCTGTGATTCATTCCTTTCGCTCATTGATAAATTTGTATGCCTTTTTGTCCTATTCAACCCTGGTCAGTTTATTCCAGAGAAACTTCAGAAGGTGGAGGGGAAGTTGTCCTTTGCCCGTAAACAAGTACATGTAGTGGTCCCGACTTAGAATAAAGCCTTTTTACGGTGACTATGAGTAAGAACCATGAACATCAATATCATGGACATCATGTACACCAGGGAGGCAGGGATTCAACTACCTGAGCCATCATCTGCTGCCTCCCTGGTTGCACATCAGTAGGAAATTGAAATTGGCAAAGGAGCCAGGACGCCAACCTGGGCACTCCAATATGAGATACAGGCTTCCCAAGCAGCATCTTAATTGACCCAAGAATAGTAACACTGTCACATCTTCCATTTGTAGGAAGGAAGTAGCCAAACAGAGTAGCTGGTGATTAAGGAGAACAGCAATTGTATGATCAGCAGTGGAAGTACCTCAAGGTCCGTTATCACTCCAGTGGGAATAAGGCAGTTTGACCTTCCTCCTCGGTAGCCACTACTGTGAAGTTCCCGGTGCACAGCATGGAGCTAACAAAGTCGAGGGAGCTGTGGGCACAAGTCTGATTCTACCATGGATGAACCAGCTGCATGTCTCCACCTAGAGGAGCTGTCAGAGCTGTGCCATGGTTTCTTTGCTGGCTGGTGTGGTAACACTACTGTTCTTCACCAGTATTTCTGGGTGTGTGGTAATCTCACACCTCCCAGCTCCCTTGGAAATGAGTGTGGCCACGTGACTTGCTTTGGCTGATGAAAAGGGTGGAAGTGGCAGATGTGCCCCCTGGGCAGAGAACTCAAGAGCAAGCATAGCAGGCCCACGTCTTCTGCCCACCTTGATGGATGGTTATTGGGTAAAGCTCATTGGCGGGGGTGGGGGCGGGGTAAGCAAGAACAGAATTTTATTGTGTTTTCCCCTGAGATAGAGTGGTAATTTATTACTACATCTTCATCTATCTAGCCCACTCTGACTGTACCTCTAATATTGACTCTTTTAAGGGAGTATCTGACTCACACTAGGCTCAAACTTTCAGTTCTTAATTTGAATAACCTATTTTCATGTCTCAACCTAGACTCTTATTGATGTACACAGATTCTTCTCTGGGTTGCTAAAGCATGAAAGAACGTTGTAGCAAATGGGGAGCGAAGCTGAGGGGGTTGGCACTCTGGTGTAGCAGGTTAAGCCTCCACCTGTGGCACCAGCATCCATATGGGCACCAGTCTGAGTCCCAGCTGCTTCACTTCTGATCCAGCACCCAGCGGAAGATGGCCTAAGTGCTTGGACCCCTGCACCAGCTCCGTGGAAGACCCAGAAGAAGCTCCTGGGTCCTGACTTCGGACTGGTCCAACTCCAGCCATTACAGCCATTTGAGGAGTGAACCAATGTATGGAAGACCTTTCTGTCTCTCTGCCTCTCAAGAAAATAAATAAATAATAAATCTGTAAAAAGATAAATACATTCAATGCTCTTAAGAAGTCCACAAGCAAGGTGACAGGGAGCGGGAGAGGGGAGGGTTATGGGTGGGAGGGAAGTTATGGGGGGGGGACGCCATTGTAATCCATAAGCTGTACTTTGGAAATTTATATTCATTAAATAAAAGTTAAAAAAAAGAAGTCCACAAGCTTGGGTATTAATACATCACCTTGATACCAGTGTTGTGGTGTACCAGGTTTAGGTTAAACCACCACTTACGATGCCAGTGTCCCATAGTGGAGTACCAATTTCAGTCCTGCTTACTCCAGTTCTGATCTAGCTTCCTGCAATGTGCCTGAGGAGGCAGTGGATGATCTCCAAAGTATTTGAGCCCCTACCATCCATGTGGGAGATCCAGATCAAGTTTCTGGCTCCTAGCTTCAGCCTGGCCCAGCCCTGGCTGTTGTGGGCATTTGGGGAGTGACCCAGCAGATAGAAAATCGCTCTCTCTCTCTCTCTCTGACCCTCCAATCTATCCACATTTTGAATAAATAAATCTTTAAAACAAAACAAAAATACATGACCTTTATGATTTTTGTCATAACCATCACTTTTCAGTTTATTAATTTTTTTCTTTAAATCCATGTAAGTTATTTTAAAATAATTTAATCACTAATGTATATAGAAACTGAATTCACTCAACTGAAATGAATGTCACAAAAGTTAAACAGAAAAAATAAAACAATGCCATTGAATTCAAGATAGAGATCCCTGGGCTATCACCCTGAGGCTTTCTCTCTTTGCTGAAAGGGAGATATAAGGAAGAATTATGTCTAGCAATGTGTCACGATGTGTATTGTCATAAACGCAAGAAATGCTGTATGAAAGAGAATACCCAGGAAGTAATTACAGAAGGTCCCCTATTTACTATAGTTAGCTTCAATAATTTTTCAACTTTATGGTGGTGCTAAAGCAGTACAATTCAGTAGAATCATACCCCAAATTTTGAAATTTGATCTTCTCTTGGGCCAGGGATATGCAGTCTGTTAGTGTCTCCTGATACTGGCTGGCCACAGGGAGCTGCAACTGCCAGTCAGTTCCACTATCACGAGGGGAACCAATTGGTACTCCACAGTGTGCTGTGTTGCTAAACTAGGCCATTCGATAGTTCAGGTGTGTTCAGTGCATTTTCAACTTACATTTGCAAATTTCGATGGGTTTATTTAAACATACCCTACAGTAAGTCAAGCAGCATTTGTAATACATTTCCAAGCTTGAAAGGGACCAGGGGAAATCCCAGAAGCTAGAAATGACATGTCAGCAGAGAAAGATGATGAAAAGGGTGCCCACGGGGTTTCTGGAATGACCGCAGGCATTACAGTCCCACAGCAGGAGTGACCTCCAGTACTAGAAGAGAGGCTCAGACCCAAACTTCTAAATAAGGCTGTGGGCCCTAAACAACTGCCCCTTGATGAGAAGGGAATGAGAAAAAGAACTATTTTCTGGCCTTGGAAAACACAGTCTTCCTGGTAGGCAATAAAAAGCAACCTAAAAGAATTGGAGACACTCAGTAGTGTGCCAAGTACCTGAATGATTCAGGAGATCCAAATAAGAAATTAAAATTGGGGGGCTGGTGCTGTGGTGCAGTGAGTTAGCACCCTGGCCTGAAGCACCGGCATCCCATATGGGCACCGGTTCTAGTCCTGGCTGCTCCTCTTCCCATCCAGCTCTCTGTTATGTCCTGGGAAAGCAGTGGAAGATGGCCCAAGTCCTTGGGCCCCTGCACCCATGTAGGAGACCTGAAAGAAGCTCCTGGTTCCTGGCTTCCGATAGGCACAGCTCCGGCCATTGGGGCCAATTGGGAAGTGAACCATCGGATGGAAGATCTCTCTCTCTGCCTCTCCTCTTTCTGTGTAACTCTGACTTTCAAATAAATAAATAAATCTTTAAAAAAATAAATAAAATTGGGGCCAATATTGTGGAGCAGCAGTTTAGTATCATCAGCATCCCATAATAGTGCTGGTTCAAGTCCCCACTGCTTCACTTCCAACCCAGCTCCCTGTTGATGTGCCTTGGAAAGCAGCAAAAGATGGTCCAATTACTTGGGGCCCTACCACCCACCTGGGAGACTTGGATGGAATTCCAGGCTCTTTGCCCCGCCCTGGTTGTTATGTGGCCATTTGGGGAGTAAGCCAGAGGATGGATGATCTTTCTTTCTCTGTCTCTCACTCTCTCTCTCTTTCAAATAAATAAATTTTAAAAAAAGAAAAAGAAAATAAATTAAACTAGAACCACTGAAGACCCAAGACTTTATGGTTCCATAAGAATAAAACATGGGGTTAGGAATTTGACACAGCAGTTAAATCATTGCTTGGGATACCTGTACCCCATATCAGAGGGCCTGGTTCTGGTTCCAGCTACTCTGCTTCTGATTCAGCTTCCTACCTATGCACATCCTGGGAGGCAGCAGGTGAAGGCACAAGTACTTGAGTCCCTTCCCACATGGGAGGCCTGGATGGAGTTCTAGGCTTCTGGCTTCAGCCTAGACTAACCCTGATTGTTGTGGGTATTTGGAGAGTGAACCAACAGATGGAAAATCTCTCTCTCTCACTCCCACTCTCCCTCCGCGCCCTTCCCCCTTCTCTCTATCTCTCTATATTTCTCTTTCTGTTTTTCTATTTTTCTGCCATTCAGGGAAAATGAAAATAAATAAAAATTCAAAAGTTAAAGAAAAATTAAAGAATAAAATATGAAGCCATTTGATAGTACTTAATTTACTTTTACAACCTAAGATTCATTAGAGATCCACTTAGGAGCAAGAAAAAACACTCTGAAAATGAGCTTATACACACACACACACACACACACACACACACAGAGAGACCATATAAACTGGAGGGGAAAAACACTGAGATTGCTGGGAGACCCAGTAAAATGAAAAATTAACAATAAGCTTACTAAAAAAGTCAATGTGAAAGACACTATAATGAGTAAAGAATAAATTTTAAAACTCTGTTGTCTTAAACCACCAAGATTTGGTGTTATTTGTCACAGCAGGAGATGTCACATAAGCCGTGAGTAGCCATCTACCTAAGAAAGAAACACCTGGGGCCAATGCTGTGGTGCAGTGGGTTAAAGCCCCAGCCTGCAACACAACCATCCCATGTGGACCCCAGTTCAAGTCCCAGCTGCTCCACTTCCAATCCAGCTCCCTGCTAATTTGCCTGGGAGAGTAGTGGAGGCTGGCTCAAGTGCTTGGGCCCCTGCACCCGCACGGGAGACCTGGAAGAAGCTCCTGGCTCCTGGCTTCAGATAGCCTCAGCTCCAGTCGTTGCATCCATCTGGGGAGCGAACCAGAGAAAGGAAGATCTCTCTCTCTCTTTCTCTGCCTCTGTCTCTCTCTGTAACTGTCTTTCAAATAAATAAAATCTTTAAAAAAATGAAAGAAAGAAAGAAAGACGTAAAACATAAAGATGAAGAAATGTTGGCAATAAAGTGATATAAAAAGATATAAAAAAACAGATTTAACGTAGAAGAAGCATTAAGACTTACAAGAGTTATTATTCAGTGACAAAATGAAATTCGCAGAACATATAATAATAACTCAGAGCCAACATGCTTTTAATAACATAGCCACAAAATATGTAAAATAAAAATTGACTATGAAATTAGGGCAACATGAGTTTCACGGGGGAAATGTTCAATATACTTCTCAAGAATTTATAAATTAATTTGGAAAGAAATATATAACAATGTGGAATATCTGGAGAATGAAATTTTAAAGCTTGAAATAATGACAGGCCTGCAATTAATTAATAAAAATACATTTTTTGCAAACTCGTGAAAACTGACCAAACAGGATGTTTGATAAAATACCAAAAGTCACTGTCACATGTACTATACTCTCCAACTTCAGGGTCATTCATCCAGAAGTCTTTCATGAAAAGGCACTTGTGAGTTAAGTGTCTGAGCAATAGAGTCCTACCCATCAAAGCTTGTGAAAGCCACTGAAGAATTCCTACAGGCAAATAAATAGCCTTAAATTCAGATATTAGAAAGTAAGATGGGCAGAAGTAACTAAGGGTTCAACTCAACTCAAGAAGTTAGAAAAAAATCCAGTTCTCATGTGATTGGATGCTATTTATACCAAGTCTGTGTACTGCTCTAATGATCATGAATACCAGCACATGGAGAGCAGGCATGTAAACTAACTTCACCACTCTGAGAATGACTCCCACATGGATTAATGGAGTTTGTATTTCTAGTACTCTTCCTTCTTAATAAATAAAGCTAATGGGGGCCGGTGCTGTGGCCCAGTGGACTAAGCTTCTACGTGCAGTGCCCGCATCCCATTTGGGCACTGGTTCAAGTCTGGCTGCCCCTCTTCCAATCCAGCTCTCTGCTATGGCCTGAGAAAGCAGTAGAAGATGACCCAAGTGCCTGGGCCCCTGCACCCACATGGGAGACCCAGAAGAAGCTCGTAGCTCCTGGCTCCTGCTTCCTGGCTTAGGATAAGCTCAGTTCTGGCTATTGCCGCCATTTGGGGAGTGAACCAGCAGGTGGAAGACCTTTCTCTCTGTTTCTCATTGTCTCTGTCTATAACTCTACCTCTTAAATAAATAAATAAAATCTTTAAAAAATAAAAATAAAAAAGAAAGCTAATGGCAATGGCATGGCCACCCTGATGCCAAGGAGACAGAGAAAGGCAACAAATGCAAAATTTTTAGACATAATTAAGCATACCCTCTTGCCTTTAGGACAGGTATGGAATTAAAGGATGTATTTTATATTCCTGTGGTATATCTGTACCTGGAGGGATCTGGTTGCTATTGTAGAATTAGCCTTGCCTGAGACCACGTTCTTTTTAATAGGAAATGAGCAGTGGGCCATGAGCTGGCAAGCACACACACAGACAGCATCTTTAGATGGTAATGTTTCCTGACAGGCATGTACATCGGCTGCAGGGGCAGCCATTTTGAGGAATAACCATTCTTATAAGATCTGCCACGAAAAAATACACCTCCATGAGAAATAGGTTAACAGATCAAGACAGGGAGTTAATTGTTCTTTACAAAAATACCTGATGGTTACGCTGATAAATTCTAGGAAAATGATTATGTAAAAGTAATTTCCTTTATGTCAGAGTTTTTTGATTTCTCCTGACTTCCTTCTAGGCAAGTAAGATATGCTGGAGTGATAAAGTTGCTTTCTCTAGAAATGGAAGCCAAAACGAAAAAGAGAAAAACAATCAAAACCTTTCAGGAGGTGCTTGTCTTCCTTTAAGTCCCCAAATTAGCCCAGTGGTTGGACGATTGCCATCTCAGGATTCTTGTCTGATAAAGGAGGTTGTAGATTCAATTTAGGAGTGCAAGCCATTCTGTGAACCCGAGAGTACTTATCAAATTACTCAGAGTAGCACGGAAAACTGAAGCTGCACATGGTTTCTCACTCAGCTTAATCAAACCGATAGCAACAAGAGGTCCCACAACAGGAAGCTGGGGTCAAGCCCATGACAGCAAGCTCTTGGCAACGTTTCACCACCCAGAACAGACAAGCAATCCTAGCCAGGCAGGAAGATGAGTCCTGGGAGCCAGCTGGCTGGGAGAAAATGATGGAGGGAAGTGAGAACAGGAAAAGAGGAGAGCAGCAAACAACAGGAAGATAAGTGGTAAACCCTCACCCAGATATCACCATCTCTAGGGATTTGCAAAGCCTCACAAAACGAAGCCGAAGGCTCTCAGGTTCTCAGAGGAGAGGGACACAGTGCAGTCTCCTTACACAGGCGCAGATTCCAAGTCTGCAGCTAACAAAAAAATTCACTTGTAGCCCAAATGATGCTCAAATAATGGATTGAATTATCCTCTGACCGTAGCGTGAATAGCTTTGGTATAGAATTCTTCATGATAAGTCTTGTAAAACCCTAAAATTTGACAGCAGGACAGGAACAGAGGGAAAGCCTAAATTTTTATCATTCAAAGCATTGTGCTTTTCAGAGAATAATTAAATCCTTGGTTGTGAATGGTGGGGATGGGGCAGAGGGTTGCACATAATGAATTCTGCCTCTTGCCTGCAGAATGTATGCCACCCCCTTTTTGTAAATGTTTTGTTTCTTTATTTTTTTTTATTTATTTGAAAGATTTCCATCCACGGGTTCACACTCCAAATGCCCATAACAGCCAGGGCTGGACCAAGCCAAAGGAGATGGTAACTCAGTCCGGGTCTCTCATGTGGCTGGCACGGATCCAAGTATTTGAGCCATCATGTGCTACCTCCCAGGATGTGCATTAGCAGGAAGCTGGGGCTTCAATCCAGGCACTCCATGATGGGATGCAGGCGTCTTAACTGCTGCACCAAACACTCAACTCTCCCATCCTCTTTTAATATTTTTTCTATAACCTGAATATATTTTGATACACTTTTGTTGTTATAAGATTAAATTAGATGGCATAATCTCACACCAAGGAGGGGCACATACTTCTTTGAGATGCAAATTTACAGTTCACAACTAGGATTACTCACAGGCATTTCAAACTCAATATGTACAAAACTGAATTCAACATTTCCCCCAACACAGATGAGCTACATCCTACATTCTCTATTATGGGCTTATTTACTTATTTTCTTTTTATTTGAAAGGCAGAGAGAGCCAGACAGAGACAGAGATAAAGCTAGGAGGAGAGAGAGATCTCCCTGCCACTGGTTCACTACCCAAATATCTGCAACAGTGGGCCAGGAGACTGAACTCAATCTGAGTTTACCACGTGGGTGGCAGGGACCCAAATACTTGAGCCATTACCTGCTGTCTACCAGGGTGTATGTTGTCAGGAAGCTGGAATCAGAAGTGGAACTTGGACTCTAATCCAGGCACCTTGATATGGGACATGGACATCCCAAATGGCACTTTAACTGCTATGCCAAATGCCCACTCCTCAATGATGCTTTTTTAAAAATGTCGGCAAATTCCCTGACATAACCTTCAAAAGTGGAGTCTAATTCTCTCTCCCTTGAGGATGGACTGCATTTGACTTGCTTCTAGAAGACAGCAAAGTAGAATTGATGGCATTAAGACTGGATCCTAACAGGCCTGGGACACCCCCCCTTGCTCTCTCTTGGTTCACTCAGTGTGGGGGAAGCCAGCTGCTATGTTGTAAGCAGGCCCATGGAAAAGCCCTGTGGAAAGGAACTGAGGCTTCCTGTGAAAATCCAGGAAGGAATTAAGGCCTTTTACCAACAACCACGTGAGGGAACACTCTTGGAAGCAGATACTCCAGCCTGAATCAAACCTTCAAACAACTGCCGCCCTGGCTGATGTCTTGCTGGCAATCAAATAAGCGACCCCAGCCAGAACCACCAGGCTAATTCACCTAGTTACACCACTGCTAATCCATTCTTGACTCGCTGACATTCAAAAACCCCGAGCTAACAAACGTTCATTGTTTTCAGATATGAAATCATGAGAGAGCAGATTACACAGCAGGAGCTAGCTAATACACTCCCCCTTCAGTGAACATCTCCACCGATCACCTGGGCTTCGAAGCCCCAAGCCAACATTCATCTTACGTTCTTCTCTTTTCCTCATCCAGTTGCCCATCCACTCCTTTAAATTCGTCTCTGTCTCCTCTGCATGCACACAGCCCATTTTTCCTTTGCAGAAACCTCTTGACCTTTCCTCTTGGTCTCATTTCACATCCCACTTCCTCCAAATCATGGACTGAATATCCTAAATCTCCAGCTGCATGGGTTTCTCGCTGAGATCTTTTCCATGTTGCCACTGACTCAAGAAGAGCTGGCCCCCAGCTCCCAGCTGAGCTTCCCCTCCACCCCCCTCTCCCCTCCTTAGCCCTGCTAATCTTGCCCATCCTCTACACTCAGCTTGGACAGCTCAGTTCCTGGATTTCACTCCAACTCCCAGAACCAAGTCAGGTTCCACGGCCCCTTTTGCTCAGGTTGCATGGACATTCCTCACGTTCTTGTGATCTCCTATTTGAAACTTGTCTGTCCCATTTTCCCCACTCCCAACCCCTCCACACCTATGCACTGAAAAGTGTGTGGCCCTCCCAGAATAGCAGCTAGCTTCCCACTCCAAGTGACAAGTGAGAGTAAGAAGGACACCATAGGCCTCTTAGGGCGAAGTTTTAGGAAACACAGTCCATCTTGTCTACCTGACTCTGTCCTGTAAGTGACTAAGTTCAGCCCACACAAAGGGGAGGAGACTTAGACTCCACATTCAGGAGGGAGTGAACAGTTCCCCATGTGAGCAACAGGACCCACTGAGTCTCATCATGGGCTCCTGTCACCCTGGCGAGCCCCAGGCCCTAGCTCTGCACCACATGAAGGGTCTCCTTTGTGAAGACCCCTGAGCAGAGGCCTCTCTGCCCAGCCCTCCAACCTGAGAGATAAACTCCCAGGATTTCTCCTCCCTAACGCACAAGGCCTTGGTCACACTGCTTTCGCTTGTTATCTTTGCCCTAAGTCGTTCAAGAGCACAGAATCACCCAAATGTCCCAGACAATCTGGCACCAGAAATATCAACCACAGGAGCGCACAGAGATACTGCTGCTCAAGCAGATATATTTGCTCCCCAGAGGGCAGGGTAGCAGAATCAAGTTTTTGACTCCTCCGGAACTGGTGTCAGAAGAGCTTTTCTATAAAGAATCAGGTACTAAACATGTTGGGCTCTATGGGGCTGCCAGTCGCTGCCTCAACTCAGCTTTGTACCTGTAGCCTGGAAGCACCTACAGACAATACGCAAATGAATGGGTACAGCTGCACTCAAGAAAACCTTTATGAATAAAAATAGATACCACCAGGGGTGGGATGTAGTTTGTCAACCCTGCTCTAGAGTAAAACAACTCGAATGATGTTTCATTTTTTTTTCAAAATCAGGTATATTTTAAAAAATGGTAGGCCGGCGCCGCGGCTCACTAGGCTAATCCTCCGCCTTGTGGCGCCGGCAAACCGGGTTCTAGTACCGGTCGGGGCGCCGGATTCTGTCCCGGTTGCCCCTCTTCCAGGCCAGCTCTCTGCTGTGGCCAGGGAGTGCAGTGGAGGATGGCCCAAGTGCTTGGGCCTTGCACCCCATGGGAGACCAGGAGAAGCACCTGGCTCCTGCCATCGGATCAGCGCAGTGCACCGGCCGCAGCGCGCCGGCCGCAGCGGCCATTGGAGGGTGAACCAATGGCAAAGGAAGAACTTTCTCTCTGTCTCTCTCTCTCACTGTCCACTCTGCCTGTCAAAAAAAAAAAAAAAAAGAATATATATTACAGAATGCTTACAGATGTCCACCAAGATATATGCAAAAAAGGTGTTTCCTGTTAAGAAAAAGCTGAGGGTCTAGCTTTGTGGCATGGTGGTTTCAGCCACAGAATATGACGTCATCATCGCATATCAGATGCTGCTTGAGTCCCAGCTGCTCTCCTGAGCCAGCTCCCTGTTAACGGACCTGGGAAAGCAATGAACGACGACTCCAGTGCTGGAGCCCCTCCATCCCTGTGGGAGATCCCCACGGAGTTTCAGCTTCCTGACTTCAGCTGTTGTGGCTGCCTGGGGAGTGGACCAGGGGATGAAACACTGCTCTCTCTGTCTCTCCTTCTCTCTCTGTCACTCTACCTTTCAAATAAATTTAATTTTTTTTTAAAAAAGCTGAGTTTCTTTTGAGGAGTCTGAATTTGGTGGTGAAACATGAAATAGTTTAAAATTTCTCTAAACAGTGCTTTCCTGGGTCATGTTATCCAGTTCCTTTCAGTTATTATAATCCAGTTCAGGTTGAAAGTGATCAATTTCTCATGGTAAATTTCTGTCTCATTCTCTCTCCCTTCTATGACGGCCAAAGTTGTGCTTCTGGGATGGTAGGATAGGGAGGCCTCTTCCATTTCTCCCTTCCCCCCAGCACCCAGATCCGGGAGGAGTTGAGGCCCACAGAGAGGCCCCGACTGTTCTCTAACCCCTCTTCTCAGTCTGCACTTTAGGGGCTCCCGCCTTGGTTCCTTCTTTGAGTTCTCTGAAGGCCTCTCTCCTGCCCAGTTCCCTGGTTGAGAAGACCTGTGTTCTCCATGTCTTGAAGATAGCTGTCTTCCTTCTCCATCTTCACACAGCCATCCCTTTGTGTGCATGTGTCCTAATCTTGTCTTAGAAGGACAACAGTCACATTGAATTAAGGTCCTGACTTCATTTCAACTTCACTGCCTTTTACAGGCTCTGTCTGCAAATATAGACAGTCCCCAACTCACAATGGTTTCAGTTTAGATTTCTTTTTTTACTTTACGATGGTGCAAAAGCAATACATGTTTCGTAGAAACTGTACTTAGAATTTTGAGTACTGATATTTTCCCATTCTAGTGTTATACAGTGTGATCCTCTCTTGTGATGTGGGTGACAGCAGTGAACACAGCCTCCAGTCAGCCTCAAGGTGACAAGGGGAAACAGCTGACTCTGCTGGTGCTGTGTTGCGAGGCTATGACAGTTGGAAGGCTGGAGATTCTGTACATGTTTCAGTTATGCTATTAGCAATTTACAATGGGTTCTCAGGATGGAATCCCACAGACGTGAAAGAGGATCTGAAACAGATAAACTTGAATAGGGGGACACAGCTATCCCGTAATAGGTAAGGCACTACAAAATGGCTCAAATTGCCCAAAGTATCACTGCACCCATAGGACATCTATACCTGTAGCATCCCATATGGGTGCCAGTTCATGTACCAGTGGCACCACTTCTAATCCAGCTCGCTGCTAATGGTCTGGGAAAAGCAGTGGGATATGCCCAAAGAACCCCTGTCACTCAGGTAGGAGATCCAGATGAAGTTCCCCGCTTCAGCCTGGCCCAGCCCTGGCCATTGCAACCATCTAGGTAATGAACCAGTGTATGAAAAATCTCTCTGTGTGTGCCTCTCCCTTTGACTCTGTAACTCTTTCAAATAAATAAATAAATCTAAAAAAATTTAAAACTGTTCATTTGGGCAAAATTGAGTTAGTGTTAGAAAAAAAGAAACGCTTAGCAAGTCAAAAATTCAGTAGTTTCAGCAGCAGCGACATCAAGCCCACTTCCACATTCTCAGGGCTCTTGATGTCTGTCAAAATGAAGTGTAGGAAGCAGTAGGAGGAGCCAAGCACATGAGCTGAAATGAGAGCAGCAGCACCAAGAGAGTCCGAGGAGCCTGGCTCGGATCAGCCGTGCTGGCTACGGTGCTGCTGCCCTCTCTGGCCACGCGCTTGCCACATTTGCTCCTCTTCACAAGGCTTTTCTCCAAGGCTAATCTGTGCCAGCGTTGGGGACATTAACATAAACAAGGCACAGGCACTACCTGCTTTTCACAGCAGCTGCTGTAAATAGCCTTGCTGATTCATCTTGTACAGAAGGTTGTTTTAAATTGATCTGATTCTATCCCAGTTTTGCAGATTATTTCTCAATATCTGCACTACACCTTTTAATAGTTTCTCTCTTTTTAAAGATTTTAAAATGTATTTGAAAGGCAGAGAGAGAGAGAATCTCCCATCTGCTGATTCACTCCCAAATGCTCCTAATAAACAGAGGTAGGCCAGGCCAAAGCCAGGTGCCTAGAACTCCATCCAAGTCTCCCAAGTGGGTGACAAGGACTCAAGGTCTCTTTTTCAATAACCTACCATCAAGTCATTGGTTTATTTAACTATTTCGTTGTTTCTTTTGCAAGATTTTCTGGTTCTTTTTCCACTTTTGAAATTTTTTTTCTTTGTCATTATTAGCTCATGAAATTTTGTTATTTTCTGTATGGTCTCCTTGCCTGAAATTTAAAAACTCTCTGATTCCAAGTCTTTATAGTTTTAAGATGAGCACTCTCCTTTGGCTTTCTTTAAGGCAATGATTTCTCTTCCTATTTTCTGTTTCCATCCAATGGGCAGCTCTGAAAGGTCAGGTGCTACTGTCATCATACCATACCCCGAGCACTGCCTGGCAACTCACACGCCAGGAACACTTGCTGAAGAAATGCAAGATCCATGCACCGCGTTTGGCCCTTCTGGTAATATCATCCCACATTTATCTTACGGATTCCCTTCCTGATGGGTCAGTTGTTCCTTGCTTTCCTTTAGCATTTAGGTACTATGTCTTTTCATTCCCACACAGTCACTGTCCATCACTAAAAACTTGAGTCACTTTTTTTTTTTTTTGACAGGCAGAGTTAGACAGAGAGAGAGACAGAGACAGAGAGAAAGGTCTTCCTTCCGTTGGTTCACCCCCCAAATGGGTGCTATCGGCACACAGCGCCGATCCGGAGCCAGGAGCCAGGTGCTTCTCCTGATCTCCCAGGTGGTTGCAGGGCCCAAGCACTCGGGCCACAGCAGAGAGCTGGACAGGAAGAGGAGCAACCAGGACAGAATCCAGTGCCCCAACCAGGACTAGAACCCGGAGTGCCGCCGCTGCAGGCGGAGGATTAGCCTAGTGAGCCGCAGCCCCAGCCAAGTCACTTCTTAAAACCCAGTGATTTCCTGGAGAGAGCCAGGAAGTAGGTCTCGGACAAGATATAGACAGATTCCTAGGAGCTACAGATGCACTCAACTCCCCCTGAGCTCAGGCCTGGGACTGATGGGGGAGATGTATCCATCCTGGAGTCCCAGGAGACACAGAAGCAGGATGGTCCTAGGTTTAAGACAGGGCTTCTGAAAGCCTGTTCTCAGAGGACCAGCTCCACAGTTCTGTACAAAAGGTCTCTGCTGAGTAAATCTAGGAAACACCACACATTATATTCTCTTCTGGGACTTTATAATGCCAGGAAACTGTGGTAGCCTGAGATATCGTAGCAAAAAATCCAATCTATTTGACAAAGGAATTGCTTGGATTTTGTTTTTTTGCTTTCTTTTGAGTAATACGCTAATGCAGAATACAATTTGGGAAGCACAACTGTGAGGCATAACCTAGTGAGTTGCAGGGGCCTCTTTGGAAACCTTGGACCGTGTCTAACAAAAACCTACCAAGTGCAGCCCGAATGACTCTGCGGTATTTTCATTTCTTTCAGAGAACGTGCAGGCCAGCAGCTGAAGCCTCAGGACTCTGCCGTCAGACTGCCTGCCCTGGAATCTTGCTTCTGACTTTGTTAAATGTATGACTTTAGGAATTTTCAGAATTTCTTGTGCCTCAGTTTTCTCATTTGTAAAATGGAGAAAGTCATAATACCTACTTAGAAGATTGGAAGGATTAAATTATTTGATTTAGTTAGGGACAGAGAACACTGCCTGATGCATTGTAACTATGCTGCATAAGGATTAGACATTGCTTTTATTATTATCTCAGTACTTTGTTATAAATTAAAATAGAAAGTGGTTTGCAAAAGCGAGTGCTCTGAGTTCCAGTGGCACTTTTTTGAAGAAATACAAAGAAATAGAAAAATTCTTTCTAAAATCATGTAGAATTTAAAGGGACCTCAAATAGCCGATCTTGAAGAACCACAGGTTTCACAACTCTTGATTTCAAAGCTTATTACAAAGCCAAAGGAATCAAAACAGTGTAGTACTGGCATAAAGACATATTTTTCAAACATCAATTTTAAAAAATCACTTAAAACTTGACAGACATGTACTCAATGAAATAGAGAGCCCAGAAATAAACCCATGCATAGCATATGCGGTCAAGCGATCTTTGACAAGACTGCCAACATGATTCAGTGGGGAAGTGACAGTCTCTTCAAAAAGTGGTATTGGGAAAATGGAATATCTATATGCAAAAGAATAAAATTGGATCCCCACATCTAATACCACATAAAAATTATCTCAAAATGGATTAAACACCACGACAATAAGATTGAAATTATAAAACTCCTACAAGAAAACATAGGAGAAAATCTCCATGACATTGGATTTGGAGATAATTTCTTGGATATAGTGGCAAAAGCATACCAACTTCTTGCTAATGCAGACCCTGGGAAGCCCTGGTGATAATTCAAATAGTTAGCTTTCTGCCATCCACATGGGAGATCTGAATTGAGTTTCCTCTGGGCTCCCTGCCTTGGTTCCTCAACCTTTGTGGGCATTTGGGGAGTAAACCAACAGATGGGAGAACTTGCTATCTCTGACACTCTGACTCTTAAAAAAGAAAAAAAGAATAGTGAAAGGCAAACCATGGCAGGCAAGAAAATATTTGAAAATAATTTATCTGATAATGAATTAATATCCAGAACATATCATGAACTCCTAGAACCCAACAACAACAAAACAACCCTATTTTAAAGTGAGCAAAAGCCTTATATAGATATTTCTCCAAAGATCATTTACAAGTGGTCAATGAACATTTGAAAAATGCCAGACATCACTAATTATTAGGGAAATGCAAATGAAAAATACAGTGAGATACCATTTCACACTCATGGTGAGGCCTTTTATCAAAAACACCAAGAAAACAACAAATGCTGATGAAAATGTAGACAAATTAGAACCTTTGTGCACCATTGGTGGGAATGTCAAATGATGCAATTACCATGCAAAACACTGTGGCAGTTGTCACCAAATAAGAAATAGAATTACTATATAATCTAGCCATCCCACTTCTGGATATGTACCCAAAAGAACAGAAAGTAGGATCTCAAAGAGATATTTGTGCCCTCATATTCATGGCATCATTAGTTACAATCACAACAGCCAATACAGATGAGTGACCCAAGCGTTCATTGATGGATGAATGGATAAAGAAAAAAATGGCAAATATATAAAATGGAGTATTATTCAGATTTCAAAAGGAAATAAATCCTGTCATAGGTTGCAACATGGATGGAATTTGAAGACATTATGCTACATAACATGAACCAGTCCCAAGAAAATCATAATGCTGTAAGATATCATCTATCTTTTTTTTTTTTTTTTTTTTTTTTGACAGGCAGAGTGGACAGGGAGAAAGACAGACAGAGAGAAAGGTCTTCCTTTGCCGTTGGTTCACCCTCCAATGGCCGCCGCGGCCGGCGCACCACGCTGATCCGATGGCAGGAGCCAGGTACTTCTCCTGGTCTCCCATGGGGTGCAGGGCCCAAGCACTTGGGCCATCCTCCACTGCACTCCCTGGCCACGGCAGAGAGCTGGCCTGGAAGAGGGGCAACCGGGACAGAATCCGGCGCCCCGATCGGGACTAGAACCTGGTGTGCTGGCGCCGCAGGCGGAGGATTAGCCTAGTGAGCCTTGGCGCCGGCATATCATCTATCTTAAGTAACTAAAGTAAGTCAAATTCATAGAAACAGAAAGCAGAATGGAGGTTTCCAGGAGCTGGGAAAAGGGAGAACAGGGGAAGTGTTGTTTAATGAATACAGAGTTTTAGTTTTGCAAGATGAAAAGGTTCCGGAGAACCACTGCACAACAATGTGAATATATTTCATTCAATACACACTTAACAGTGATTACAGTGGTGACTTTTATGTTGTTTCTCACCATAGAAACAAATATTTTTATAAGCTCGTAAACCACCTTCAGATAACAAGCTGCTAGCTGCAGCCTCACAGAGAGATGAGGGTTTGGAGGTCTGTGAAAAACCTTTTTGTGTGTGTCTGCCCAGGTGCACTTGACCTTGATTCCCTGAGACAGCTTTGCTTCTACCACAGCTTTAGGTGAGGCAGCATGCTTGCACCTGGACCACCAGAAAGGTGCCCTTCACCTGTCAACATGAGAAGGTATGTTTTGTCAGCTTGCAGATAACAGTTTTCTAGAATATCACATAAAACACATACACAAAAATCTCCTAGATTTATGCTCAAAATTCCTTTCAGAGAATTCTTATCAGCAAGAGGCTTGGAAAAAAAAAAAAAACCCACTAAATTAAAACTAATCTAGAAAAGGTGGATCTTTATAAGTGATATTGTCACCTTGAAAATTTAAAGGAAGTATAAATAGTGTATTTTAAAGATGAACTGATATTTTAATACATAAAACATTCTGGGACACTCTCAGAGTCATGGGAAGTGGCAAAGGCAGAGGATGTGAGAAAATGAAATGTCTCTGCAGAAGCCAGAATTAACAGGAGACAATGACAGTGCTGAAAATTTTGGAGAGGAATGTGATTGTAGTCTTGCTTTCAGAAGAAGCCCCTCTGGATATCAGCATTGTGTTGTAGCAGGTAAAACTGCCACCAGCAAAGTTGGCAACCCATATGGGCAAGGATTCAAGTCCCAGCTGCTCCACTTCCAATCTAGCTCCCGGCTAATAAGCCCAGGAAAGCAGGGCAAGATGGCGAAGTACTTGGGCCCTTGCCACCCTTGTGGGAGACCCAGAGGAAGATCCTAGCTCCTGGGTTTGGCCTGCCCCAGCTCAGACCATTTCGGTTATTTGGGGAATGAACTAGTGAACGAAAGCTCACTCTCTCTCTCCCCACACACACACACTCTCTGCCTCACTGTGTGTCTTTCTGTAGCTCTGCCTTTCGAATAAAATAAATATTAAAAAAAAAAAGAACCCCTCCAAAGTAAGAGTGATTTGGACTTTTAAAGGACATTTATTTTCTAAGAACTCTTACAGAAAAGATTTGTTGCTTGTTTATATTTTATAAGTTTGTATAAAACTTATAAAATGGAATGATTTTACATACATGTAGGTAGATGTGTGAATTTGAAAGTCTAGATATGATTTAGAATTGTATACAAATGTAAGTCACAGTCATCTCCCCTTATCTGAGGAAGGTTCCAACGCTCCCAGTGGGCACCTGTCATCAGAGAGTACTGAACTCTCCAGAGGATGTTTTCCCCTGTACATCCATCCATACGCAAGTTTAATGGCATTCCACCTTAACTGAGCATTATCACACACTGGGCCAGCAACTTTTGCACTTTGAGGTGTGAGAACAAAACTAGCACAAATTTCATCTTCCTTCTTCACAGTTTCACAGATGGAAGATTCATTCTTATTGCAGATCTTAGCAGTCACTGTGTTGTTGTTTTCTTTCCTCATTAAGTGGAGCACTTTCACCTTCCCATGTACAGGAAGTACTTCATGGTGACTTTGTTATAATAGAAATGCTTTTTTGTGCTTTGGGGCCATTATTAAGTAAAATAAGGGCTATTTAAACACAAGACTGCACTACTGAGAGTCTGATCACTGAGGTGGCTGTTAAGTGACTACTGAGTTATACAGTGTAGAAACACTGGATGAAGGGATAATTTATATTCAAGGCACAATGGAGCAGGACAGTGTGCAATGTCATCATATTGCTCAAAACAGTATACAATTAAAAATGTATTGTTTATTTCTGCAATTTACTATTTATATTTTTTGACAGCAGTTGATTGTTAGTAGCTGGAATAGCAGAAAACAAAACCATGGATAAAGGGGACTACTGCACAAAAGAAAGTAGGAAGGGAAACAAGAAGAAGAAAAGGTTCCTGGTGTTACCACTACAGATGATCATCACTGACATTTTCAGTGTATTTGGACGTGGTAGTTTCTAGCATTCTCCTACTCCGACCCTTTCCTCTTCGGATAACAGCACCTGAATTTTCCTCTAGGGAATCATTTCTCCATCACAATGAGTACACTTTGAAGGTTGGGGCTAACTCCTTCTCTCCTCACAGATGGCCACATGACTCATGCCTGACCAATCAACACAGTCTCAGACCCCTGCCATAGTGATTGGTTCCAGGAATAAACATGTGACTCAAGTTGGGCCAATGAGTTTCAACTTAGTTGAACCATATGGGAAAAAGAAACCCGTTCTGTGGAGGTGCCAGTTGAAGGTAAAGCAAACCTGAAGGATGTGTAGAAAGAAGCCCAATATATTGAGAAACAGAGGTAAGGGTGGAGAAGAAAAGATGGTAAACACCGACGCATGATTTGAGCTTCCTTATGTACCTCTGCCCAGAACCAGGTTAGTTCCTGATTTTTCATGATATGAGCCAATTGATGTGCTTTTTTAGTGCAAGTCAAGATAAGTTTGGTTTTTGTCACCAGCCACCCAAAATGACCTGATACAACAGCTTGGAGAAAATATGTATATCCAGAATGTATTTCTTCTTTCTTTCCCATTCATTCAATAAATATCTACTGGATGTGTGTGTGTGTGTGTGTGTGTACATATATATACACAACATATATATATGTTGATTTCCTGACTTCTGGTATTTCAAAATGAGAATGTACTTGGAGGTAAGGTTCATGGCCGAGGGAGTTAAGTTAAAGTGATGTCATTAGGGTGAGCTATAACCGCATATGAAGGATGCCCTTGTAAGAAGAGAAACTTGGACACACACACATACAGAGGAAAGATCATAGGAAGACATGGGGAGAGGACAGCCAACCCCAGGCCAAGGAGAGAGGCCTTAGAACAAAGCCACTCTGCTGTCAGCTTGATCCCAGATGTCAGCCTCAGAACGGGGAGAACTCACATTTCTACTGCCTAAGCCACCTGCTCTGTAGTACTTTGTTATGGCTGCCCTAGAAAACCAGCGCAGTGTTTGACCTTCTCCAGCGAGCCCAGTTTTCAGGAGAGTCCTTTAAGCAGCGAGGGGCATGTAAGTCCTTCCATTCATCCTTTCTACTAGAAAGCCTTTCCGCAAATATCTGACAGACCGGCCGGCACTGCGGTTCACTAGGCTAATCCTCCGCTTTGCGGTGCCGGCACACCGGGTTCTAGTCCCGGTCGGGGGCGCTGGATTCTGTCCCGGTTGCCCCTCTTCCAGGCCAGCTCTCTGCTGTGGCCAGGGAAGTGCAGTGGAGGATGGTCCAAGTGCTTGGGCCCTGCACCCCATGGGAGACCAGGAGAAACACCTGGCTCCTGCCTTTGGATCAGCGCGGTGTGCCGGCCGCAGCGCGCCAGCCGCGGCGGCCATTGGAGGGTGAACCAACGGCAAAGGAAGACCTTTCTCTCTGTCTCTCTCTCTGCCTGTCCAAAAAAAAAAAAAAAAAAAATATATATATATATATATATATATATATATATATATCTGACAGACCAAGAGAGAGAATGAGAAAGAGGTGGGGAGGGTGGGGGAGGGCGGGGGGAAGAGAAAGAGTGGGAGGGAGGGAAAGAGAGAGAGAGAGAGAGAGGCCGAGTTAGGCCCCTAGAGACTGAAGGAGGCCATCATCTTACTTACATGTACCTCACTGCAGTATAATCACATTCTACAAAGCTAATTTACAAGACTTGATTAATTTCATACTCTCCTGAGAGATATGTTCAGTAATCACACTGCTATGCCAACCTCAGAGAGAGTTGGTATATCTTCGTTGTGTAAATGTGGATAGTTACTCAGGGAGAAAATGCACTTATGCTTTTAAATAATTGTTGTCTACAGATTTATAGCATTACATGGGATTCCTTGACTTGGTTTTATTCATCTCTCAGGTTTTCTGGTACCAGGTCCCTGCTGGTGAATAAAAGTTAGTGTTAAGGAAACGAAATCACAGCCCTAGACCAGTCACACATCTATCAAGCTGGTTTCAACTTTGAGTTTATAAGCTGATAAGTACATGGAAAATTTAGTGAAAGGCTCAGCAGTAGGAAATCTAACTTCTGCCCTATAGCTAAGACAGGAGGTTTGATCACTCCTGAACTTAATATAAAGTACAAAGAAAGCTTTCCCACAGTGGGTTCAGGGATGGGACCTGACTCTTCTCCAAGCTTGCTTTCTTTCAGTTAGCAGCACTGACTTTTCTATAGACTAATCCTCTCTAGCTCTCCTTTCATATCCATTTTACCTGTTGTCCTCACCTACCTCTTGCTCAGTTGCTCTCTTGGGATCATACTATGTGGGCTTCACTCCTGCATTATTTTAGGAAGAGTTATTTCTAGAATTTCCAGTACCATCACCCATTCCCAGATATTCCCAGGATTGGATACAGAAAAACATAATTGCTAAGTGGTGACATTTTTATTCCTCTGGTAATTCTTTGGGTTCATGGGCAATGGTGGCTTTGTAAGTGGTACTTTCACGTTGAGTTCCAATAACATGATTGTTTCTAAAAATTTTTATTTTTTTTATTTAAAAGGAAGAGACACAGAGAGAGGAAGAGATATAGAAGTCTTCCATCTGTTGATTCTCTCTCCAAATGACCACAACAGTTAGGGCCAGGCCAGACCCAGACTCTAACCAGGCACTCAGATGCGGCACGCAGGTGCCACAAGCAGTTTCTTAACCATCAGTCCCTGAACAACATGATTTAGTTGTCTATACTTCCTTGCTTTTCTGTGCAATATGGAACATGCTTATTCAGTTCTCAATGTTCAGATTGGAAGAAATTTTGAAAGATCTCTGTGTCAGGGAAAAAATACATCCAAACCATTCCAGCTATCTACCTGGAGTTTCCAACCAGTATCCCACAAGCTTTGACAGGTGTAGCATCTCTCTCATACTCACTGTTTTGTCTGTTTCTTAGGTTGTTCATCCAAGTATGATTTCAACACACAGTTGAGTCCTAAAGCAATATGTAAAGCATTTAAACTAGTCTGGGAAGGTGGGGGTTACAAAAAGAATGGATCAGAGATACATTTTGCTCCCAGAGATTTTAAAACCTTGCAAGATAAAAAGGAAAAGACACATACAGATTCACATAAAACAGCACAGGAGGGACTAAATGCCATAAAAGGTAACCATGGAGCTACAGAAGCAGTAGTTCCTCCAGCTGTGGGCATAAGGTGGATCAACCTAGAAGCCTTCAGACAAAAGGTGGTCTTTGGTCTTGTGGGTAATCTGAGGAGGTGGTGGGGAACACTGTGAAACCAAGTCCCCATACAATGCCTTTGATGTGGATATTCTCAGACCCTACTCTCTGTCTTAGCCCATTAGCTTCAAGTCCTGTGCCTTACTCCTTGCTTTGATGATGGTGAATCAATATCTTCTTAAAGACTAACTCATTGAATTGAGGGAGTGGTACATTGGGTCCAGATGGCCCCACTGGGTTCAGTGTAAGACTCATGAGTTAATTTATCTCCTCTATAAGAAACTTCTTGATGCCAGGCCCTGTCCTTATTTATTTATTTATTTATTTATTTCAGGAATCCCAGGCCCTGAGCAAATAATGTTAACAATAGCTACCTGCACATAGCCCTCAGACCATCAGAAGCCCACTTTGCCATCATCATAGTTCCAAAAAGAACATGAGGGCCAACCCATCTCTGACCAATCAAAGCAGGCCATAAGCACTACAGGCCAACCAGAAGCCTTCACACTAGTGGAACATGCACCTCCCAACTGAAAGTTCAGTCTGTGATATTCCTTACCCCTAATCTCTCAGGAGGTGCAGGAATTGAGCCATAATTGCCTGTTCTCCTCACTCTGCACTTTTACCTACATTTTCCCACTGCCCTGGTACCAGTGATTGGCTTGTTGTGAATCAGGCAAGCCAAACTAGGTTTTGAGGTCATGCAACAATTACATCTGAGATCTCCTTATGCCTTCCTCTCTATCTTCACCACAGCCCCTATGCTCACAATCAAGACTCATTCTGTTCTTACAACCCATCAATCAGAATCTCCTTGGAATTTGTCATGGGCAGCATTTGTCCTCAGTCTAGGTCTTCATCTTACTCTTCAGGTAAGACTAGAGTCACAGTGCCACTGCTCAGCAGGGAAGAGTTATAGAGGAAACCATCTCCATCTTCTCACATCCTATGCCAATAGTGTACTCTAGTAATACAGGAGTTTGCAGTTTGGTAACAAATAAAGTGTGGCCAGAAAGACCATAGGCTGACAAATCAGAAAATGCCACAGCCAAAGTTGTCTCTATTTTGTTCTGATTATGGGAGAGTTTCATGCATTTCCTTACCTTCTTATGGTAACTCATATCAAGGAAATCACCAAGGCTACAGAGACTCAATCGTGAAGAATAAAATAATGATCTGCCTCCCTGTGGCTCCTCCTTTTTCTCCGTTTTCAAGAGCTAAGGCTTTCTTCCATATCTACAGTTCTGGAACTGCCTTCCTTCTTTCTATCACAGACATAGTTCCAGCTTAGATTATGCTTCAGGTGGACTACCACTTCCCATCTTGTCTACCACTTCTCTTGCACCATTGCCAGTCAATTGCCAATCACAATACCCGATCAAAAATGCTGACTTCTATTGGCAACACCATATATTTAATATAAACTTCTTTGTTTGATCCTGAGGGCTCTCACCTATTTAGCTCAGTTAACCCTTAGCTTCTCCCACTGCCCGAACTTTCAGAGGAACTGAAATTCTCCTGGTCTCCCAAGTCTGATAGCTCTCCTGATCCCATAGTTCATTTTATTATTGTCCCTCCAACTAAAATGCTACTTCCTTCAACCTACTGAATGTACCTCATCCATGAAACCTACGATTGCTCCTCTACAACAAGAGAAATGAAGGGATATGCGCTCACTGTTAAACACCCACAGCCCCTTGGTTATACCTCTTATGGAATTACTTTCACTCTGCCCTTTGTGAGCCATTTGCTCTACTGCCTTCTCCCCACTGGTATGAGGTTAAGAGACTGCATCTCAATCACCTTTGTATCGCCCGTGGCGCAGCAGGTTAAAACCCTGGCCTGCAGCGTGCCAGCATCCCATATGGGTGCCGGTTCTAGTCCTGGCTGTCCCTCTTCCGATCCAGCTCTTTGGTATGGCCTGGGAAAGCAGTAGAAGATGGCACAAGTCCTTGGGCCCCTGCACCCGTGTGGGAGACCCAGAAGAGGCTCCTGGCTCCTGGCTTCGGATCGGCACAGCTCCGGCCGTTGTGGCCAATTGGGGAGTGAACCAGCGGATGGAAGACCTCTCTCTGTCTCTACCTCTCTCTGTAACTCTCTTTCAAATAAAATAAATCTTTAAAAAAAATCACCTTTAAATCACTTGCATTCCTTAGGGCTGGCACCGTGATCATAATAAATGTGCAAGTTCTGAAAGTGGAGCTTAGTTTCATTTTCCCCAAATATATTTTAGTCTGAAGGTTGTAAAGGAATTAGGAAATGCCACCTTATTCCGAAAAAAGTAGTAGATTTTTTTAAGCCCTGAGAAACTGAAATGCATGGACCAGATTTTTTTTCTTAACCTAGAAACATTTTGTATAAGGTATACAAACTTCATGCATTTCATATATACAAATTTAGGAAGATAATGATTCTTCCCACCCTACCCTCTCTCCTACCTGCACTCCCAACCTTCTTCCTCATCCCTCTCCTATTCCCATTCTTATTTTTCACAAAGATCTATTTTCAATTAACTCTATACACATAAGATTAACTCTACGCTGAGTTCAACAAATAGTTTGAAAAAAAAAAAAAACTATTCCTCAACAGTTGAAACAAGGACTGTTCAAAATCATTGCATCTCAAAATGTCAATTTCACTTCTATAAATTACCTTTTAGGTACCCTATTAGTTACACAGATCAGGGAGATCATGGTATTTGTCTTTTGGGGACTGGCTTATTCCCCTAAGTATGCTTTCCAGTTGCAAAATGTCGTAAATGACAGGCTTTCATTTTCTTTTCTTTTTTTTTTTTTTTTTAATCCTTATCTAGTATATGGACCAGATTTTGCTGGGAGCTTCTGAGAGGCCCTGGCCTAGGAGAAAGCAGCAGGAGATGCAGAGCAAGGAGCCTTGGGTTGTAAGCCCAGCCCAGCCACTGACCATGACCTTAGGCCAATCACTCGCTCTAACAAGGGCTCATTTGCTTGCCTATAAATTCAATTAGTATATGAGAATGGACTCCAAGATTTATTTCAGTTTATGTTACTTTAGCAGTTGAACCTCAGGATAGAAGAACAATACAGAAAATTGGGCAACTACCAAAACAAATAGCTTGCTATCAGAACAAGATACAGCCAACTTGGGCAGCAGTCCTCAAAGGGTGTGGAGCTCGGGGAGGGGACATCTACTCCTGCCTCTACCTGTGCTCCTCTTAAACACTCATCCACTATCGTCCCAGGGTTCCTGTCATTAATCCAGAAGGAGCCATATTCAAATGTCCTTTGTCAACTCTGATGAAGACAGGATACAAAGCGGCGTAGAATTGATCCTGTGCTAAGTTTCCCCTTGTCCCTTCCTACTCCTTCAGCTTTTGCTCAAATATACTCTTAATTGGGATTGGTAAAGAAACAGGAAAGCATCCTAAATACAAATACTACTTTGGCAAAAAATTGGCTGGGATGGGGGGGGGGACCTCCTCCTAAAAAAATCTTGACATGACAAAGGGCAAACAATTCCAGGCTAGGTGAAGAAGGAAAAAGCTTTTACATCATAACCTACATTGAGAACTTAAATGTGCAAACCCCTCTCACCCTTTGTTTTCTGGAAAAAGTATCCAGATCTTTTACCTTTTATATGTAAGTATGCCTCATTGAAAGATAAATCTTTTCCCCAGGACAAAGCCACTAAAGAATGAAAAGCCGAGTGAGATGTAAATGGAAATTCTCTGGGATGCAGCAAAGAGAGCTCCAACCATTGGAAAAAAGTTAATTTGACTTCTTGTTAATAGAAGGAGACTCTAACTCAAGATCTTTAAGTGCCTTGGGGGCATTAGACCTTGCATTATAAAGAGAAATCTCAAGGGAAGTTTAGGTGCTGCTGACTGCAAATGACAAGTGTCTCGCCTTGTTTGTTTTTGAGTTGCAGGTCCAGGCCCAAGTCATTTTAAGGTGCAGAGTTTCACTATCCTGTCTGATTTACCAATACAGATATTTCCATAAAGGCCATTTTCTCTCCTGGCTGATAGCAAGTTTCTCTTGAAAGCAATTCTACAGGGCATTTTTCTTTCATTGCTAGACATTTTAATCTAATCATTCCAGATTTTACATTTGCTGCATATTGTCAATAACAATTTAAGAAAATCTTTAAGCCAATGAAGATTTTCAAATGAGTCATTCAGGGGCGGATCCCGGTTTTCTCTACCCCGGCATCACCATCAGGTTGGAAGTGGTCCCAGAAACGGTGCTTGGATCGCAGTTTACATAAGATGGACACATGTCAAGAGTGCACATCAAAGGATGTGGGGGCAGTGACAGTTTATGGAGATGATGCCCATCCCTCACGTCAACATAACCAGGACTCTGATCTCTGGCAGAATTATACTTTAATCACTTCTACCTGGAAGTCAAGTTTTGTTTCTGATTTCCACATAGGAATTTCATCAATTATGCTTTACAGAGGATTGAAATTGACCAAGGTGGGGATTTTTTAGTTCCTCATGTCATTTCTGTCCTTAGTGGAATAAAGATATTCTCTAAGTAGAAAAATCTACCTTTTCATTTTGAAAAGACAAAGACATCAGTATAAGCCCGTTTTTGAAGATGACCTATTTCTGCAGCTTAGAATTCAAGTAAGATTTAAAGGTTTATCTACCAGATTCATGAGAAAAACAGAGCAGGGTATATTAACTAGCTTCAAGAACCATTAGCAACACATAAAAAATAAAAATGCCACTCGACCAGGGCTGTCCTGCTTGTTAAATAATCTAAACAGACAATGTAATACCCATCAGGCAGGAGTCCTGAACAGTTTCAAAAACTGCCACTTCCTCTGATTTTTTTAAATCTCCATTTTCATCACAGACAGAAAGGAATAAAAAATTATTAGAGCCGGGCAAAGTCTTCGCCGATTACCTGGTCGCCCAGAAAGGGGCGGGGAGACCCTAAGGACCGCAGCTTTGCAGGATACGTTCGGCAGAAGGCCACGCAGCTGCCAGCTGTCAGTCGCGAGGGGCTGCGCGGAGTTCGGCTTCCCCGCGTCCGCCTCCCCGCTCCCCCTCCAACTTCCCAGCTGCAATAGATCAGTCTCCGAGAAGGACTTGCTGCATCGCAATCTGTCCTCCCCTCACCCGCTCCTCCTAAAGCACCCGGACCCACCTACCTTCTGAGGGCGACAGGAGGCGGGTGAGCTGGCAGGCGAGAAGGAAGGATGCGCGGGGACGGCTCTTCAGCATCCCCCTAACGGAGCAATGGACTGGGAGCAGGGATTCGCCTCCATTTTCTCGTCACGTGACCCTGGCACATCCAAATGAGGACGATCACCTGCCTCCCGGTCCCCAGGAGCCCTGGCTGCCGCGCTCCCGCGGGGGTTACAGAGCTGGGGCGGTGCCTTGTCATTTGGGGACGTAAATACTCTCTCACCCAGATTGCAGAGTCAGAAGCAGCCCTGAAATTTTTGCACAGGAAAACTGCTACCACTCCAGTCTCTGAGTGAGATCAGATGTGAATGGACTGCAAGTACAGGGTACAAGGGGTTCAGTTCCCCTGTAACCTTTTAATCATTTTTATTGATGAGTGATGATTAAGACCATGATGAAATGGACTATGGAAGTATAACAGAATATTAAGAAGTTCAAAGGAAGGTTCTAGAGAAAGTTAGGATGCTTGCTCAAGATGCACACAGCTCTGGCTTTTGGGAGGCAGAGACTGTGGCAGATAAACACATGAACCCTGGAGAGGGAAGAATTTGAATCTGACTTCTACCATTGATTAGTAACTTTGGACATTACAAAACCAAATGGTACCTCAGCCTTCTCATCCAAAGTACGGGCCGTAATAATCATACTACTCTCAAATTGTAAGATAAACTATGTAGAAATAGAATCTAGGTTAAAATAAATTCATCAGGCTAGTGCTGTGGCACAGCAGGTAGGGCTACCGCCCTGCGATGCCAGCATCCCATGTGGACAACTCTTCATGTCCCAGTTGCTCCACTTCTGATCCAGGTCTCAGCTGGTGGCCTGGGAAAGACATGGGAGGATGGCCCAGGTACCTATGTGGCAGACCCGAATGAAGCTCCTGGCTCCTGGCTTCCTCCAGGTCCAGCCATGGTCATTGCAGCTGTCTGGGAAGTGAACCAGCAGATGGAAAATCAACCTCTCTCTCTCTCCTCTCTCTTTCTCACTCACCCTCTCTCTCTGTGACTCTTAATTTCAAATAAATGAATATTCACCATAAATATTAGCTACTATTATTGTTCATTCCAAAATGTCAGAAGAAATATTGACACAGTTAAGGCAAATAAAATATTCAAGAAATGTTTACATAATAAAAAGGAACATCACAGAAAGTTTTAGCCCAACTCCTACTTAAAGCAATTTTTAAAACTGAAATATTTCATAAAATGTTGCATGATCTTCAAAGAAAAAAGTATTCTACATGACGGGGCCCATGCTGTGGCTCACTTGGTTAATCCTCTGCCTGCAGCACCAGCATCCCATATGGGCATCGGGTTCTAGTCCCAGTTGCTCCTCTTCCAGTCCAGCTCTCTGCTGTGGCCCGGGAAGGCAGTGGAGGATGGCCCAAGTGCTTGGGCACCTGCACCGGCATGGGAGACCAGGAGGAAGCACCTGCTCCTGGCTTTGGATCGGCACAGCACCGGCCGTAGGGGCCATTTGGGGGGTGAAACAACGGAAGGAAGACCTTTCTCTCTGTCTCTATCTCACTGTCTAACTCTATATGTCAAATAAAAAATAAAAAAAAGTTACCTGTCAAATAAAAAAAAAGTATTCTACGTGAAGGATCTCTGTCAGTGAGACTCCAGGGGAAAGAAGGGGCCAACAAAGAAGGAGGTACCTTTCTGTGAAGGGAGGAGAGAACTTCCACTTTGCATATGGCCCTGTCTAAATACTGACAGAGTTGATGGACTCAAAAGGCTTCCGTAGCCTTGGCAGCTCATGCCAAGATCCTTGGGTGATCCCTGACATCATAAATAAGAGTGTTAATTGTTAAATCAACAACAAGAGGCACTGTACACTAACTTCACATGCAGGACCTCTGTCCTTAATGAGTTGTACTATGAGATGTAACTGTAAAATTTGTTTCCAAACAGTAGTTTATACTTTGTGTGTGTATGGGTACAAATTGTTGAAATATTTACTTAATATAGAATTGGCCTTCTGTATATAAAGTTAATTAAAAACCAATCTTAATGAAGAATGGGATGGGAGAGGGAGGAGGAGGTGGGATGGGAGGAGGGGTGGAAAGGTGGGTATGTGGGGAAGAACTGCTATATTCCTAAAGCTGTACCTATGAAATTTGTATTCATTAAATAAAAGCTTTCTTAAAAAATAGATCTACCAAATAATCCAACTATCCCATCTGGGAATGTACCCAAAAGAAAAGAAATCAGCATCTAAAAGAGTTATCTGCACTCCCATCTTGATAGTAGCTCAACTCACAATAGCTAAGATGTGGAATCAACCATGTGGAATCAGTCCATCCACTAATGATACAGAAAATATGGTACACAAACAGAATGGAATATTACTCAGCAATAAAAAAGAATGAAATCCTGACATTTGCAACAAAATGGATGCAACAGGAGATCACCATGCTAAGTGAAATAAGCCAGAGCTCAAAAGACAAATACCATGTTTTCTCTTTTTTGTGATAGTTAATATATAAATATTTAATAGTTAATATAAATAAATATAATAATAAATACTAAATAAATAAAATATAAATAATATAAAGAGTATAGAAACCAAGTGGATGTCATATTGGTATATACTTACTATACTTACAAATATTTTTTGCTTCACTGGATCATACCGCATAAATGGCAATATACTCTCTTTTCTCATATTAAAAGAAAAGAAATGGAGAGAGGGGAACAGTGAAGACTCTTGGGAACTAGTAATGTTTTGTTTGTAATTTGTATGTTGGTTATGAGTGTTATCAGAGGACCAAAAACTCATCAATCTGTACACAAATGTGCATTTCTTGGTATGTATGCTGTATTTCAATAAAATGTTTTTTTAGAAAAAGTATATTAGTGATAAGCCAAAAATTTATGACCATGATCAGGCAGAAACGTCAACCTAAAAAGTAACTGGAAATCCCATGATACACAATATTTTTGTTTATCTGGTGGGAGGTGGGATGTGGAGGGAACTAGGGTAGAGTTAGAGGTAGAGGTAGTTTTAGGTCTTTGCCAATGATCTAACGCTAACAAAATGTGAAAGTGAATTGCACATAGGGGCTGGTGCCATGGCTCACTTGGTTAATCCTCCGCCTGCAGCGCCAGTGTCCCATATGCACACTGAGTTCTTGTCCCCATTGCTCCTCTTCCAGTCCAGCTCTCTGCTATGGCCCGGGAGGGCAGTGGAGGATGGCTCAAGTGCTTGGGCCCTGCACCCGCATGGGAGACCAGGAGGAAGCACCTGGCTCCTGGCTTCGGATTGGTGCAGCGCCAGCCGTAGCAGCCATTTGGGGGGTGAACCAACAGAAGGAAGACTTTTCTCTCTGTCTCTATCTCACTGTCTATAACGCTGTCAAATAAATAAATAAATAAGAAAGTGAATTGCACAGCAGAAGACCAGATGATGGTAAATGCTTAAGAAACATTAGCTCCTACTCGGTTTTTTTTTTTTTTTTTTTTTTGGACAGGCAGAGTGGACAGTGAGAGAGACAGACAGAGAGAAAGGTCTTCCTTTGCCCTTGGTTCACCCTCCAATGGCCGCCGCGGCCGGTGCACCGCGCTGATCCGATGGCAGGAGCCAGGTACTTCTCCTGGTCTCCCATGGGGTGCAGGGCCCAAGCACTTGGGCCATCCTCCACTGCATTCCCAGGCCACAGCAGAGAGCTGGCCTGGAAGAGGGGCAACCGGAACAGAATCCGGTGCCCTGACCGGGACTAGAACCTGGTGTGCTGGCGCCACAAGGCAGAGGATTAGCTAGTGAGCCGCGGCGCCGGCCCAGCTCCTACTCTTAAAATAAGGATCACTTAATGTCCTCCCAATGGCTGTTATGTGGTATGGGGAGTGGTGATGGGGAAAGGAGAGAAGCAGCACATCTATGTTGGCACTAAAGTGTACATTAAGACACCTCAGAATAGGGAGTAGGTATGAGACTCACGTGCCATGTGTCTTTCAGCTCTAGAAAAGAGCAGGATGGAGCCAACAGGAAGCTGTCATTTTGCAGGGTTAATGGCTGCAAAAGTTCAGCTAAAGCATAGGTGAATCCTCCAAAGCCCAGAAGAACCCAGAATTTTCAGGAGGAAAAGAGACTTCAGGGTGGGTGGTGTTCTGGGGATGCCTCTGGCCACCTGTGTCTGAACAGTGGGGACCTTGCCTTGGTGCAGCACTGCTCTTAGAAGGCGTCTCCCTGCCCCCACTAGGTGGGAAAGGCAGCAAATGAAGACTAAGGAAAAGGAATTAAGAACAGGTAGAATGGACACTGTAACTAATTCTGTTTTAAAAGTCAGCGGTTAGATGGTTTTACACATCTAACTTATTACACATTATTATTTATTAACTCATTAACTTATTACTTATTAACTTATTACACATAATACATGAGTATTATTTTAATTGCATTAGAAAAATGTGCTACAATATTTTTGTCTTTACACGTGAAATAAAAGGCATAGAATATTTTTTAAAAGTCAGCAGTTGTTATGGAAATTGATTATCACCATCAGGTCAATCCAAGATACTATCAAATAGCTTAAGTAATGCTTTATTAACTGGGAAATGTGGGAAATCGATGTCACCCACGATATTTCTTTTGTGTTGCAGGTTGCTTTTCCACGTTGTGTCAGGGTAAAGTAATCCTAACCCCAAGTTAGCTGGAAACTTAAGGAAGTATCTTATTTTATTCAGTATAGGAAAACAGCTACAATTATTTTGGAAAATAAGTATTACTGATTAAATGCAATCAGTGGCGCGCTCATTATTATACTGACAAAAAGAGCATGGTAGATGTCAAATTCTCCGGTAATGTTTTGGTCATTCTCTCAGAACCTAATTCATACTAAAGTATGAATTTACTATTTCATGAATGTGGCCTTAAAAATAAAAATAAAAATAAAAAAGATTTTGAAGATGATATATTAACTGTTGTTTGAGTTAATGGTGTAACAGATGATTAAGTAAGCGGAGTATTTTTCCTTTCTAATAAGGAAAAGACAATCAAACAAAAGAGATCTTCATACCCAAGGAATAGACAACAAAGAACCAGGAAAAGAAATTGCACAGGTATACCTATATTTTTCCTTGAGCTTGAGATAAGTGAATAACAGCATTATATGAAACCCAAAAGGTAGAAGAATTTTGGAGGAATTGCAGTGAACAGGAGAGCAGGAACACTTTTTTTTTTTTTTTTTTAAAGTAACATGCTCTGGAGCCGGCACTGTGGCATAGCAGGTAAAGCTGCCACCTGCAGGGCTGGTATCCCATATGGGTGCTGGTTCAAGACCCAGGTGCTCCACTTCTGATCCAGCTTTCTGCTATGGCCTGGGAAAGCAGTAGAAGATGGCCCAAGTCCTTGGGCCCCTGTACCCGCATGGGAGATCCAGATGAAGCTCCTTGCTCATGGTCTGGCCCAGCCCTGGCAGTTGTGGCTATCTCGGGAGTGAACCAGCAGATGGAAGACCTCTCTCTCTCTCTCTCTCTCTCTGCCTCTCTTTCTCTCTGTGTAACTCTGACTTTCAAATTAATAAATAAATCTTTTTTAAAAAAAGTAACATGCTCAAATTTCAAAAAAAGAGAAAATATGGATTTTAAGCTTTAGAAAAGGATGATTTTTTTTTGCTTCCAAACAAAATCTATCACATCTCCTTTGGAAGAAAGGCAGTTAACACCAGAAATTATCATAGCTCTATTAAAAGCAAGAAATGCTGGACAAACTTTCTTTTCCATTCATCCAATCATGCATGTTTATGTGGTGCCTAATATGTGGTAGGTGCTATCCTAAGCCCCAGAGGAATAGTGATGAACAAGACAAACTAAACTTCTGCTTTGCTGGAGATTATAGTCTCATAAGTGGACACAACAGAATCACTTCAATAAATAAATAAACGGATAAATAGATAAATAAATAAGTAAATAAATAAATAAACAAAACATGGTAGGAAGAAAACAAGCCAGAGTCAAGTAGGTTCTCAGTACTGGCATTACTGACATACGGGGCTTAGGAATCATTTATTGTGGGGGTGCTCTTGTACACTGTAGAGTATGTAGCAGCATCCTTGACCCCTACTCATTAGAGGACAGTGGCACATACCCTAGCTGTGACAAGCACATGTCTCCAGACATGGGCAAATATCCTCAGGAGACAGGGGAAGGCAAAATCATTGCTAATGGAAACCAACAGCTTGGACTTATCCAAAGCATGATTCATTCCTGGGCTAACTTTTAAAATTTTTATTTTCATGTGTTTGGAAGAGAGAGAGAGAGAGAGAGAGAGAGAGAGAGAATCTCCTATCTGTTAGTTCACTCTCTCAAATGCCTATAACAGAAGGGGCTAGGCCAGGTGAAAGCCAGGCATGTTTCTCAAGGAGCTTCTATTTTCTCCTGAAACAAGTTAGGTCACCAATTCTGACATTTAGAGTTTCCATCCAGAGAAGCACCTCGGATTTGTCCTTAAAGTAGAAGCTAACACAATACAAAATGGACTCCTCTATGGGTGTTCATCCTACAACACAGCTACCTTGTACCACCTCATCCTGGCACTCAGGTATCTGGGCACTGAGACCCTTGCTGTAAGGTCCCTCACCACATGTGTAAATATTTGGAAAAGTTAAATGAATGCTGAGGGACTTTGGACCTCTCATTTCCCCCTGGACTCTGGTCACTCAAGCTGGTCCCATGCCCCATGGACAGAGCACTCATGGCTCGGCTGTACTGGGAAATGTGTGTTCAGGTGTCAGAGGCGCTCAGAAGCTCAGAGTCTGAAGAGTCAGAGGCAGTCTGGCTCAGTTACTCTCCAAACAGCTCCATGGGAGCCTGGTCCAAGGAAACGGAACCCAGTGCTGAAAATCTCAAGAGAGAGAGGCTGTGTCCTAGCCCAACTAACAAGTTCTGTTAAAAACAATCAGTAGGGGCCAGCGCTGTGGTTAAGCCTCCACCTGCAGTGCCAGCATCCTATATGGACACTGATTCATGTCCCAGTGGCTCCTCTTCTGATCCAACTCTCTGCAGATTGCCTGGGAAGGCAGTGGAAGATGGCCCAAGTGCTTGGGCCTTGCACCCACATGGCAGACCTGGAAGAATCTTCTGGCTCCTGGCTTCAAATAGGTTAAACACCAGCCGTTGTGGCCATTTGGAGGGTGAACCAGAGAATGGAGGACCTCTCTCTCTCTCTCTCCCCCTCTCTCTGTCTGTAACTCTGCCTCTCAAATAAATAAATAAATCTTAAAAAAGAAGTCAATAGATGTACTATGACAAGAAAAAACATCTTACCGAAGCTTTCTCCAGCTCTAAAATTATGACCTGCTGCTCTCCAGGTCAGTTTGGAGAGGCTGGGTAAAGGGAGGAGAGAGAGAGCAGGTTTGCAGCTCATGTGTCCTATTGTATATACCATGAATCTACTTCTATTGATGAAGACTCTTAGTATTTTTGTAGGATGGTCTTGACTTTGCATATTCTGCCCCATAATGAAATTAGGTGTCAGAAGATATTTCCAGTTTCGGGTTTGGGAAAATACTGCTGCCCTCTTGAGTGGCTCCCGTGACTATCTTCCTGTCTCCATGATTCCCGACAGCCTCTTCTTCCCAGTCCTCTTGGCTGGTGTCCTATTGTTTCTTTGCTCTTCCAAATCCTTTTTATGCCAGTCTCTAACTGTGCCCCTCGGAGCCCCACTAGGACTCTCAGGGGCCCTTTCCCTCATTAAATTTTTTTCTTTCAATTTGCTTTCCAACCATGTTGACATAAAGATAAGCATAATCCACACATGAATAAAACTATAGTTTTCTTTTGATTTTAAAAGATACTACAACATTCGCATGTGTTCCTTAAAGTACCCTGGCCCTGGGCATTCTGCCTCCTGTGTCTGACAGATAATAGGCTCTGCATGCTACCTATTCCACAAAGGCACCCTAGAGAGCTGGCTCTCTTCATATCATAGCCTTGCTTGTTGCAATTGTTAAAGGGGATAGTGCATATCCCAGGAGACTTACTTCTAAGTACCTGGTCTCTAGCACAAGCCTGTAATTGGGAGTTGTTACGAATTGAACCAGGTCTGGCTCATGAAATTAATTTAGATGTTTAAACTCAAAGTCTTATTTAACATTTAATGGGTGAATGGTTGATGGATTAAGATAGAGGCTTAATTCAACAATGGTAACTGAAGGTGGGTCTTCCGCGAAGTGGTAGGATTGAGGATTAGGTTGCTAGGGTGGAGCCCCATCGTGGAATCCCTATGGCTTTCTAGCCAAGAGAGGGCAGAGGAAGAGTGCGCTCCCTGTGTCTCTGCTTCCCAGGTTGTCATGTGACTCCCCAGCTCCCACTCCAGCCTCCAGCCTCACCAGATGCTTAAATCAACTTGAACTATGACCCTCCAAACTGCAAGTCAAAATAACCCTTCCTACGTTGCTCCTCTAAGAGGTTTTATTTAAAAATAATGGAAAGCTGACTAATACAATAGTTACATTTAAACTGACATGGTCATTAGCTATTTTAACTATTAACTAGTTTAAGTATGTTATTATCTACCTTTTTGCTATGTATAACTCCTTAAATACACTGCATACTCTTAGAGGGCTGGGAGTACATTTTTAACTTATTTATTATTATTATTATTTAAGATCTATTTTTATTCATTTGAAAGGCAGAGTTACAGGAAGAGAGGGAAAGAGAGAACTTTCCATTCACTGGTTCATTCTCCAAATGGCTTCAACAGCTGGGGCTGGACCAGGCCAAAGTCAGAAGCCTGGTACTCCATCCTGGTCTCCCAAAGTGGGTAACAGAGGCCCAAACACTTGAACCATTATCTGCTGCTTTCTTAGGCACATTAGCAGGAAGCTGGATCAGAAGCAGAGCAACCAGGCCTGGAACTCACACTCCAATATGGGATACTGGCTGAGCCAGAACACTGGCCTCTGGGAATACATCTTTTTTTTTTTTTTTAAGATTTATTTATTTGAAAATGAAAATTACACACAGAGTGGGAGAGACCTAGAGGGAGATCCTCCATCTGCTGGTTTACTCCCCAGATGGCTGTAATGGCTGGGGCTGGGCTAGGCTAAAGCCAGGAGCCAAGAGCTTCATCTAGGTCTCTCAGATGGGTGCAGGGGCCCAAGCACTTGTACCATCTCCCACTGCTTTCCCAGGCACTCTAACAGGGAGCTGGGTCAGAAGTGGAGCAGCCAGCACTCAAACCATTGCCTACATAGGATGGTCCTCAAACTTGAGCATGTACCCAAATCACATGGAGGGGGGAGGGGTGGCTGAAATTCAGTGGAGGCAGCTTCCACCCACAGAGCTCCTCCTGCTGAAGAGAGATCTAGGGTGGAGTAATGATTGGCTCCAACAAGTGCTCCTGGGATGCTGGGTGCTGCTGGTCTGAGCACTGTACTTAGAGAAACACTCATTTTAGACAAGTCTGCATTCCCTCTAAATCTAGCCCAGAGGGAAACTGCCAAATACATTCAGAGTAAATTATTTATGCAAAAGATAATGCCATTGTCAGTGAGAAAATGTGCCCAAACCCAAGTAGGAGAAAAGTTTCCTTACTCCAGGGGCTGACAGGAAGGGGATGACCTAAGAAATCTTGCTGACAGAAAAGAAGCGAGTGGCACAGTTGCACAACTGTTATCCATTGGTGTTCAGGGGCGTGTGCAAAGTGCAGACAAGAAGCCAGACAATAGCTCAGCTCCTGGGTGCCCGAGTTCTCCGTGCCATTTATAACAATGCCAGCAGGGCTGCGGGGACCCATCTGCTGCTCGTTCTGATAACGAATCTGGGGTCGCTCTGGAAGGAAATCGCTTGACAGGAAGCAAGAAGGATTAGGCCAACTGAAAATGCCTGGATTTATGAAGCTGCACTTGAATACGGTATAGCCTCTAACTCCTTATGGCACTTCACTAACCTTCATGCCCCCCTGCTATGTTTTCTGTTTTCTCTTGTTCCTTTCATGATGACATGTAATTTGTAAATGCAAAGCTCTCCTGGATTCATTCTGTCTCCATACAAATGAGGCTCACAGAATTTAATAGCTTGAGGCCTTCTAGCTCAAACCACTAATTTTATGGGTGAGGAAACTTAAGCCTGAGGTTAATCCTAAAACATAGAACTGGTAATGATAGGGCCAGGCTGCAATCCGGATTGCTAGACTTATAGTGGGGATGTGGTGTCCATAGTTTTTGTGTTTCCATACTGAGTAAGAAAAAGAAACCTTTCTCCACCACATTTTAAATAGGAAACATGATTTCCTCCTTGACTTGAGTTACTTTCCACAGTTTTCCCTTTTGTCCCTGCAAACAGGAGGGCTATATAGGGGCAAGTGAAGGGAAATGAAAACCTTAGATGGTTTCAGCAGAGCCCCGCATCCTGAAGGCCGCAGTGACTCTGGTTCCCTGCGCTGTACCCATTGGCTACCCACAGATGTGGCACAGGGCAAACTGTCAAAAACCAGTGGTGAGTAAATGAATGCATAATGGAGTCACCGGTTTGATGGTTATTTATCAGTTCTTCAGCCAATTAGGGAACGAGTGTTTCACATGAAGATTTTGAGTCAACTTAAAATGCAGTCTTCTTAGGAATCAAGGAGTTTTTAACAAAAGCTCCAACATTAGAAATTCCTGAGCAAGCCATTCATAAGAAGATCCTCTTCAGATCAGTTTCAGCTTAAATAAAAGGAACCTTACCAGGTGCTATTGAGCACGGCTACCTCCGTGAAATTAGGATTAAACTTCTACCTCTTAAGTCTTCACAGGTGACTGCGAAAGACATTCCTGACTGTTCCTATAAGCCAACCAGAAACCTTAAGTACTTCAAAGCAAAAAGGATAAGTAAAGCTTTTGCTTTTGTCTCCTTAAGGCAAACATGCTGTACCTACCTTTCTTAATTATCTCTGGGAACTGTTATTGATGATAAAGCCACCTGATGATTTCTATTATAATTCTCTATACTCTAAATGAGTTTATAATCTACATATCATTACTCACTATCTGGGAATCTGTAAGATATGTTGTTTTCATCTAAAGGGGCACCCCACTTACAATTGTTTTTGTTCTGGTTTTGCTTATACTAATTAACAACTTATATGTTTCAGAACTCGACTTCTGGGAGTAACCGACCACGTAGGGGACACAGACGTTGACAATAACCGAGACTTCTCCAGCTCACAAAGAAAATTCATTAGATAGGATAGGCAGAGACCTCCAGACCCTGGATAGGCAGGGCCTGCACTACGCCCCTCATTAGCAGGAAGCAGTTACAGAAGAGATGATTCAACGGCCATCAACTCCCCCTTAGGATTAAGGGGATGGAGTCTCTGAGGGGGGAATGAAGTAGGCAGGCGTACAGGTTAAAACTGATTAGGTTTGTGAGGTGGAAGACCACACCTTCGCCATGCCCCTGAGTGACCTTATCCCCCTACCTGGCCACACCTGGGTGCCAAGCAGCCAATCAGGGTAATTAACCACACTCCCCTTTGGAAGTAGGTTAAAAGCCTGGGACACAGTGTGTCTGCCCTTCTTCTCTTCTTCCCTGGCCTCTTACCAGGAGGGGGCTTGCTGTAGCTCTGTGCCTCCAGGGAGCATGGCCTTCGGGCCATGTGCTCTAGGCTTCCTGGCCTGGATGCTCATCCATGTGGCTGGTTCCTGGTGCTTGGTATGAACCCCTATTCACCTCTCTCTCTTAAATAAAGCTCTCACTCTCCTATGAATCTTTCTCACTAAATAAAACCCTAAAATGTACTATGCTGCCTCGTTTATCTGTGCCGATATTTAGAATTCTTCTCTAAATATTAGGCAAGAACCCTCTTGGGCTTACTAATATTGGGGATTTATTAATAAGCTCATGGTGAAATCGTATGGCACCCCACATTCCGGTAGCACATGTGGCACCCCAGATGGTGCTTCTGGGGAACTTTAAGGGGCCACATCTGTGTGTAAATTTTAGGGGGTCTTGTCTGATTTCACTTATCCCTACCAGAAAGTCAGGTGCTTACATAAAACCAGGAAATGCCTTATTCTGTAAGACGGACAGAGGAGTCAGCTGGAAAAGTTCAGATTTTGGAGGCAGAAAGCTTTGAATTCCAAAGTGTTCATGCTGGTTACCTAATTCCGGGCAAATCATAGAAACTTTCTGAGCCTTGAGTGCTCCCCCACCTCCACCTCCACCAATTGACCAGTGTAAGGATTAAACTATCACACGTGCTAAGTGTCATGCACACAGTAGGTGCTGAATCAATGTTAGTGCCACCTCTCATTTACAATAGCCTGTTGAACACTCAAAAGTGTTGAATAAGATGAGATAGGTAGGAGTCAGGAGGGTAGATACACGTCTCTGGTTGATAATCAAAGAGGACTTTTTTTTTTTTTAGTTAAAAATGTACACAAATCCTCATTGTGGTATAGCTCTCTGAGAACAGCTTTCCTTGATCATGTGCCTTGCAATAAATGTACACAAAGTTCCCCTCATCCAGGTACTCTTCATATTCCATAAGCCCTCAGCATTTTCCTGGTTTCTAAATAAAATGGTTCTCAGGAAAAACAGTCTAGCATTTTTGCTTACCCATTTGGTCTTGGTTTCCTGGTGGTGGACTCGAGGAATTCTGTCTCCTCCTCCACTTCTGTTTCCGGGATCTTGTCTTTCTGCCGAGGCTGTGGTGAAAGCATTTCCCATTCATTGTCATGGGTGACAGTCTGCAACAGCACTGCCTCTTGGCCAGCGTTGCCTTGGCTCTTGCTCTGCCATGACTGACTGTCCAGGCTGGAGGTTTCCTCGGGTGTGAAGGATGCTAGAGATTTCATTGTCCCCAGCACCTGCCCTGGGGAACGCTTGTCCATGCCAAGTTCAGAGAACGGCTCCCCAGTCTTGTCAGAACATCCAGGGCCCAAGTCCCTGGCTTCTGATGACGAATCACCGACTGCACTAAGACCCAAGACCATCCAGCTCTGGTCTTGTGCAGGGCTTTCCAGAGATGCTCTCTTGTCCCCACTAGAAGACCTTGTCTCTGCAGAATGACTATTTCTCCTATTGAAGGAGGCAGGCTGACACTTGGCTGGGGAGCTTGCTAACTGAGTTCCTGACAGCCTCTGTTCCTCAGAGTCTACATGAGCTTCTTCTAGTTCAGATAGGCTTTCCCTGGCTTCACAGGTTTCTGACTTCAGGGGTGAATTTTCTCCATGGTTTACAAGTATGTAATCCATGTGTAGTGCATGCTGATCTTCATTCTTTTTGGTACATATTTCCTCCTGGCATTCTGATTGTATTTGCTCAGGCTCTTGGATGGGAACTATTTTTTCTTCTTCCAACTCAGATATTCCCTTGCTGGCACCTAGAAGTGTATGTTGAAGGTGAGAGGGGAGAACAAGGCTTAATTAACACATTATGTGATTTGTGATCCTGGCAAATGATCATCTAAAAGGAGGCAATTTAAGAACTGTTTTTTATTTTGCAGAGATGTGCAGTTTGCTTGTGCACTATCAGGCATAGTCATCATATGGGCATTTGATTTTACTGTTATGATGCAGGACTTGGTTAAGCATGCATGGCAAATGTAACTAGTTCCTCTTATTCCTACCACATTGGTAAGACTATGTTTTACAAATGCACTACTTTAATAGCAGTATTACAAGCTAGAGGAATGGGCTATTTCTTACCAATTGATGATCCTATGTCTCCACCTGCTGGTGAATCAGAATTAACTGCTTCTACTTCCCATTCAGTGTTTGAAGGTGATAACTCCACGCTGGCATCTGCTCCAGAAGGCAAAGAAACAGACTCAGGGTCTTCCTGAATATGCAGCACAGTCAGCTGGGGTCCAGGCTGTGTGGTTTCGGTCTCAGCGTGATTTTCCACACTTCTTCCATCAGGAAGTGCAGACAGCAACATCTCCGCTGCTTCACTCTCCAGAGACACATCCTCTGGAGACCTAGAGTTCTCCGTTGTTTCTGGGCCATGGTTAGGTTCTGTGAGATAGGACAAATCAAAAGGCGGTGTGTATGGTGCCAGCGAGTGCTTCAGAGCGTCTTCCTCCACGGGAGGGTCACCACCATACAGGAAGTGCTCAGGCTCTTTCAGGAACTCCTCATCGATATTCTGGCCCATGACATCGTATTCAAAGTCCCCCCATGAAGCTTCGGAGGAACAGATATCTTGCTTCCCTGCATCCCCATCAACTGGAGTTTCCGGATGACCCTCTGATAATGTCAGCTTGCTCATGTCATCAATTGTTCCCGTGGATGTGTTCAGACCTGAGGCATCACTGAAGCTGTGGTCAAAGGCAGCTTCACTCACATCCAGACAAGTGTCTGAGGCTAGCAAATCATTATTAACTGCAACTAGGCTCTCAGTAGCAAAAGGTTGCTCAGTGTCAACAAACAAGGCCCTTGCACCTGCCTGACTTTCAGAAGAAAAGTCCTCTGATTCCCAAGAGCCATGGCCTTCGACACTTGGCTCTTGGTGAGTTACAAAGATGCTGGTTCCCACATTTTCAATCCTGTGGTTTGTTCTGTCCTCAGGTTCCAACACTGGTGCTGTGTCTGGGCTGGCTTCTTCCTCTGATGCTTTTAAACCTGTATTATTGTGCCCTTCTACATCAGAAGGTTCAGGAGAACCTTGAAGAGAGGCAGGCTGGGATGAGCTGTTGATGTTTGCTTGATTGCTGACTGGAGACAGTGGAACTGTGTCTTCAGAATAGAGTTCTGACTCATATGAAACCGACTCCTGTCTAGGCTCAGGAGATGGTTCCGCACTCGTCTTTGGCTCAGTGAGATGAAACTCACCGGAGTGCATACCAGGTTCTGTGCAAGTACTGATGCGCTGTTCAGTCTCTTGCTTTGCTTCAGAATCATGACAGATATCAGGGCTGTTGGACGCCTGGGAATGGCTGTCCTGGTCACAGTGAGTCAGTATGTCAGGATTCTCACCATCTGCTTTCAAACTGAAGGGCTGTTTAGCATCCATCCACAAATCAGGGGAGGTTGAGGCCAGCTGCCCGCCCTCTGGGAAGTTGCCATGTAAAATATCTGGAACAAAGCTACCTTGGGGGCTCTCCCTAGAGCTAGAGTCTGACTTCCTTATCGATTGTGTAGGGGGACTGCCAGCAGTGAAATTCTCTGTGGCAGTGCTTGGATTTGTTGTTTCATCAAGGTATGAATGTTCTTGTTCCCACCAATTTGCTTCTTGGCACTCTATAGTTGAGACATTAGCAATAACACATGCATTTTCCTCTGTGTGAGTAAATGCGTGGTCTGGCTGATCCCAGACAGCCAGTGTGCTATCCTGACATTGCCCTTGTGAGCGTGTTTCTGAAGGGAGTTCATCACCAGCACAAGATGGGAAGGTTTGCTCTCTTGAATCCTGTTCTTTAACTTGGCCCAATATTACAAGCTGGCTAAACTGATTGGCATCTGGGTCAGGCTCCCTTGGCTGAATGTTCCAGAGTTGCTCGTGAGAGTTCTCCCCATTGCAATCCAGAAAGGAAGACTGATGTTTGTTACTGAAAGGGTTAATGCAGTGTGTTTCCAGGGATTCAGTGTCACCCTGAATGGGCGCTCCCCAGGGACCTGCATTTTGGTACACAGAAGAATTCATCTCTAACACACTCCTTGAGTTAGACAGGTCCCCTTCCAAAGCACCCTCAGTAGGTCTTGCACCCTGTGGTGCGGCACTCCACCACTCAGTGCTCTCCACGGAGAAGCTCAGCATTTCCGGTTCAGGATGCTCTTCATTCTTTGGCTCAGTTTGGGGAGATATCTGCCACACTCCTGTCTTCTCTGTTTCTGGAGAAGATCTTGTCTCATTCTCCACTGCCATGATCTGTATTTCAGTCTCTGTTAGTGGTGAGAAATTCCAGTGATCAGGGCTGCTTTGTTGATTGTCACAGGATAGGGGTGACTTGCTCTCTGCTGGTTCTGACCTGCCTTCATGGTCAGAAAATTCCTCAGACTTGGGATCAGCTGTGGCCAAGGACTTATTAGATTCATTCAATGAATCCCAAGCTTCAGATTTCCTCTGAGCAACTTGACTAGTGTCCATGTGGATCTTTTTATCCACTGACTTGTCAGTACCCATACTACCATCAGAATCTGGGCTTACTGGAGCAACCTTGGTATCCACTGGCTGCACAGTTGCAGGAATGTCAAGTTCATTTTTCTCCTGCTGGCTAACCATCAGGTGCCTTTCTTGATATGCACCTGAATACTCAGAATATTTACCTGTTTCAGAACTAGATAAAGAGGATATGGAATCACCATCCACTGAGTCATCCCAAATCTCTAAAAATTTAGGAACCTTTTGATTGAAGTTCTTTTCAAATGTGTCCTCAAAGTCCTTCATTTGAGTGGTTACCTCTATTTGGCCATCAGTGGTAATGAGTTCACTTTCTTGATGATTCTCTTCACCCCAACCATCTTGATTTTCTTTTGGATGCTTGGTACTGGGTCCATGGCTCCAGGAAGACAATGCAGCTGAAGAATCACTGAAGTCAGGACTTGATGCACTTGAATGAGTATACTCACTGGAAATACTATCTTTATCAGACTTTCCAGAGGACCTGGATCCTAAAAGGTTGTTTTCAGAAGCCTTTGCTTCAAGATGTGCAGTTATCTCAGAACTTGCACGACTGACCTGCACATCACTGTCTGTAGGGCTCTCCAAAATGTCAAGGCTTTGGGGGACTTCAGGGCGGGGCCCTTCATTCACTCTGTCTGGCTTCAGTTCCTCAGTTTCCTCAAGATCCATTTCAGATAAAGATGTATTTTTTGTTAAATTCATTTTATCTGAAATCTCAGTCGTTTCAGCTGAATTTCTGTGGTTCACTGGGTGTTTTTCAGAGGTGTCTGTTTCCTGCAGGTGATTTGTGGATATCTCTGTTTGCACATCCCAGGAGTCTAGACGGTCAGACTCTTTCTCATACCCTAAGACTTCTGGTAGTCCCTCCATTTGAGGACTGGAAGTACTTGAAAGAGAGCTGATTTTGCCCGCTTCAAGGCAGATTTCTTGATGTTCAGATGGAACTGGAGAAGAGAGTTCCTGGTCACCTGGCTCTTTTCCAGAAATCCCTAAGGCACTGTTCTCCCCAGAGTCCAGCACCTCCTCATGGAGGTGTGCCCTGTTAGTAGCTCCCTTGGTTCCCTTCTCACTTTCAGTCTGTCCATAGCTATCACCTTCCCATGCATCTGAGTGTGCAAAATGCTCTGAATCCTCAAGTGTGGTCACCAAGGATACTGTATTGCTTGGCAGGCTTTCTGCCTGTGTGTTCTGCTTGCCAGGCAGCGAGGTCAGTGCTACTGAGTCACCGGTTGCAGATGCTTCTAGCATATCTGGGATGCACCTGTTCTGAGCATCTGCTGAATGACTGGGACTTTCAGGAGGCAAACTGCTCTGTTCCGGCTCTGTCATGTATGAAGAGCTTGGTAACATGAGTGATGACATGTCTTCATCTCTCATGACGGAATCCCAAATGTTATTTGCGATTAGCTGTCCACTCTTCTGGTTCAGTGTGTGATATTGGTTGGGAGCAGCATCCTGAGTGTCCTCAGCAGAGGCAGGGAGTTCCCAATCTACTTGATTTGCTTCCTGATACTCAGTGCCCCATGGTTCTAGCTGTCTCACTGAAAATCGGGTTTCCAGCTCAGTACCTTCAGCCATGTATCCTTCTGCTTGGCCGTCACTGGTGATGGCCACACCCCCACTACAGTCATCCCAGTCCAAATCATTATCCATGTCCGAGATGGTTGCTGTGGACTGAGTGTCCTCCAAAATCACTTTGTTCCACACGTCGAGACCATCGGGGGCCACCTGATGGGAGTTGGTGCTGCTGTGCAGGAGTGTGAGCTGCCTGTTTGTTTCGTTGTACAGGTGCATCATGCTGGGGTCGTCGTAGCTAGACTGGCTGCTTTCCCCCATGTCATCTTCCACAGAGACGTTCTTATCATCTGTGTCCTCTGTCTTGAGTAAATCTTTATCTACATCAACGGCAGCATTTATTTCCAAACTATTGTTGGCGCAAGGTGAAGCCCACATGTCCAGGTTCTCAGGACCTGAGCTGATCCGATTTCTCGGTGGCTGCTGCAGCGACGGGGCAGGAGTGTCAGCCTCCACCACGGCAGAGTTAATGTCTTTTGACTCAAAACCTTCTTCCTCAACAAAGAGCTTGTTTTCTGTTTCTTTGTCATCTCCAGCAAATGTTGGTGATGTGTAAGAATCAGAGGTGGAGTAGTTGGTATCTAAGGGGGAAGGTACTGAATCCTCTCCTATGTTGGATGCGCTGTAATCAGAGCATTTGTATGATAAGAAGGAATCTTCCCAAGGAGCTAGGACATCTGACCCTCCTTTCTTAATAGTATCCTCAAAAAGGTTCCAGGAATCTACCTTATCATATGTTTTCCCTCTAGTGTTGGGATCCTCTAACCTATTCTGGCCTTCCTCCGCTGGCTTAGAATGACTCCACGCATGATCCAGATCAGAACTGGGCTTTCCAGACATGAAGCTGTTCTCCTGGGAGTCGTTGTTCTTCCTGACCCAGATTTCTGGAGCTACCTGCTCATTTGTGTCACTGGGTGAAGTGTCCAGTAGGTCTTCTGGAGGAAATGAAAAGCCACTCTTGGCCATTGCCCACTCATTTGGGTCCCTCACAGAAGGTGTCTCGCTGCTCGTTGGGTGCAGGTTCCAGGTACTTTTTAAAGTTGTGGCATTATCTTCTTTACCAAATGCACTCCAGGCTGGTAATGACACTGCAGCAGCTGGCTCATCGTCTTCTGTGGGATTTCCCCATGGCTCAGGCATTGCTGTGGGTGAGCGGCCAGAATGCCACAAAGCAGCAAAGTCTTCTATTAGGTGGTTTGTTCCCTGTTGAGAAGCATCTGGCAAGTGGGATTTCTCAGGGGGCAGGTTCTGAAACTGAAAACTTTCCTCATTGGGGCCTAGAATATTGTTGCTACCTAATTCAGGCTGACAGAATTCAGGTTCCCAGGCACCTGGGTTTGGGAACTCAAGACTCTTTGGTTGAAATAGAGAATCAGAGGCTCTCCTCTCAGCAGGGCTGGGCTTGTGATATTTCCATGATTCAGGGCTCTGGAAGACAGACTCCTGTTCACCAGAACTCCAGGCATCAGTAATATTTTTAGAGTCAATTTCCAAACCCCCCCACCAGCTTCTGCAGCGTGCCCGGGCCTGAGGTGGCCCTGTGTGACCTGTATCCATTGTTTTTTGGGTCAGAGCTTCTGGGTAGAGTGGGGCTGGCTCCTCGGTGGATGGAGAGCTTTCTACAAAGCTGTTCATAGGTGTTGGGGGGATCCTCTTTCCAATATTTTTCAGCCTCTCAGGAGAAGGAGATTTATCTCCCACAAAATCTGCCAAGCTCAAATTCCTTTCAGGGTTATCTCTTGGACTTTCCTGTCTCTGGACAAAGTCCTCATCAAACTCCACAAGGCTGTCTTTACCAGCCTCTGACAAAAGAGAGCTGGATGAAAAATTGGACATGTTGATCCCCAGTTCACCCAGCACCTTGGGCCCAGTGGGGAGCTGTCCTTCTGAGGAGTCGCTATCAGGGAAGTCATTCACTGGGGAATAGTCTGCTGAATGGGAAGATGGTTGGGATTGCCCAGAAGCCAAGGGTGCTGGGTCAAAGTTGAAGAGGTCAAAGTGTTCACTGTGTTCTCCAGACCGCGCGTGCTCCTCTGCAACTGCCCCTTCAGGGATGGGGCTGTAGGAGTCAAACCCTGGGAGGAGGCTATGGTGAGGTCCAGCGCCTTCTCCCACTGGACTGTCATCACTGAGGAAAACCGAGCTCTCCTTGGATGAGCGGCTGCTCCTGATGGTAGCCAGCCCACTATCTGGACTGACAAGGTCCACGTTGACATCCACCTGAGCCTGGTTAGAATCGTTGAGTTCCGGAGGGTTTTCTATGAAGTTCGCAGAGCTGGGCTGTGGCTCTACGTCAGAGCCATACAATTCCATAATCCCGGAGGATCCCTGTGAGAGAGGGGCGCTGCCTGCCACGGCTTCTGTTGAGGATGTCCGGCTGTTGGAGACCATCTCTGGACACCGCCTGTTGATGACTTCCTTGACAAGGAGAACCACTTGATCACATGTCACAGAAGGATCCTCCTGCTGGTACACCAGGATCTCATCACAGCCACACTCAAAGGGCTCCAGTTCTAGGCAAGGGTTCTGACACTCTTCCAGCTCACAGCAAATCTGTTGGGAGGCAGAAAGGAGTGTGTGAGCATTCAGGCCATCTTGGCACTTTTATTATTATTATTATTTTTAATTTTTTGACAGGCAGAGTTAGACAGTGAGAGAGAGAGAGAGACAGAGAGAAAGGTCTTCCTTTTTCCACTGGTTCACCCCCCAAGTGGCTGCTACGGACTGCGCATTGTGGCCAGCATGCTGCGCCGATCCAAAGCCAGGAGCCAGGTGCTTCCTCCTGGTCTTCCATGCAGGTGCAGGGCCCAAGCACCTGGGCCATCCTCCACTGCACTCCTGGGCCACAGCAGGGAGCTGGACTGGAAGAGGAGCAACTGGGACAGAATCTGGCACCCTGACCAGGACTAGAACCCCGGGGTGCAGTGCCACAGGTGGAGGATTAGCCTAGTAAGCTGCGGTGCTGGCCCATCTTGGTACTTTTAAACTTGGCTTTCTTAATATAAAATTAATCTATGTTCATCTGCCTGAAAAGAAGACTTCAAATAGCCAAGAAGCTTATAATGTAAGCCATGAGAGTTCCACTCAACCTACCACCAACTCTTTCTTCAGTCCTATCAAACTGTTTTTGTTTAACTCCAAATCCAGAAGTTCAATTTCACTGGCTTCTGAAAGGCATGGGTGGGTGAAGGGGTTCAATAATACTTGACGCCTTTCCTTGGTATCATAGAATATATCTTCTATCAGGAGTGAAAGTCAAGTCTGAACAAAAGCAGAGAGAATGCTGGTTGCTGACAAGAACCAAGGCGGAATGTTGGAACGAGAGGACGTGGGACAGAAGGAAGGCTCTTATTTAGGAGTAGATGGCCAGGTCTGATTCAACTACTATTACCCTCACAAGGCAAAGGAGAAAGCAGGAAAGAGAAAGAACTAATCATAGCCCACTTTTCCAAATGGCAGTCAGCTTCACTCCGCCCCTGGCTGCCCCATAGAACACATGCATGGAGCCAAAGTGGACGAAGCCGACTGGGAAAGGCAGGGAAACATTGTGATGGATGCTCAGTGCAAAGCCAGAATAGGCTGTAGTTCTATGATTTTTAGGTGTATCAGGAGTAGTTTCCCATATTGAGCAATATATAGTCATGCTGGACAAAAATGGCCACATGGGATGGAAGGTATATGATAATAATAATTGCCATGGAGCACACATAAACAGCACAGTAATAATAATTAGCATTTGTGTGTTTTCATATGCCAGGCAGTTCTGAAGTTTTACCATCATTACCTCTTCTAATTCTCACAGTAATTCTATAAGGTAAAAACTCTTTATATTCCCATTTTATTAATGAGGAAGCCAAGATACAGGAGTGTTAAATACGTTGTCCAACAACACACAGCCAACAAATTTTGGAGCCCAAGTTTTGAACTCAGAGGCCGACTCTTAACTGTATGGTCACTGAACAACACGAGATGTCCTTGGCACAGACTCTTGACCTTGTCAAGTTTCCAAGGAGCTGTCTTGTGGGTATTGCTAGGAAATGGAGGATTGATGGGGAGGAGAGATAAGCAGCTGGGTCATTTGCTCTTCTTTTTTGTCTCTTTTTCTTTCTAAAAAAACATTTATTTGAGAGTTCAGAGAGATAGAGAAATCCTATACCATGACTGTGATCATTGGAATTAGACCAGCCTAAAAGCAGGGACTTGAATTCCAACTATGCATCCTACTTTGGTGCCAGGAACCCAATTACTTGGGCCATCACCTGCTCTTCCTCCAAGTCTGTGTTAATGCAAAGCTGGAGTCAGGAGTCAGAGCCAGGTATCAAATTCAGGTACTCTCATTTGGGATGTGGGTGTCTTAATGGGGCCTCTTAACTGATATGCTAAACTTCTGCCCCTACTTTGTCTATTTTAAATGAACCAATTTTGATATAAGTTTGAGCAACAAGTCTGCTGCTAAAAGTGACTTGAAAACCACCACTCAGAGGGTTAAGATGTCTAAATCCTATTCCTAGGAAGCCAATGATCAAATTAGCTTTGCAACAAAATGCAGAATAAAGCATTGAAAAAGCCACAGGCAGGCAATGCAGTCAATGTATAAATACATGTGGGTCAGAGGAGAAGGTGCAAAACGCATCTGTGACAGGCAAACTTGGACTTAAGAGAGCAGTGAACCTCAGAGTAAGTACAGTCACACATCAAGAGGGCTCTGAAGACAGAAAGGGATGATGTGGAAAAGAAAGTAGTAGAAAGTTTGCTTCTAGTCACCTGTAGATCCACAAAGCATCTAGCCTATTAGTGAGAAAGGTGAGTGATGAAAGGGTTCTATGCCCATGTGGCTCATATGATGAATCAGGCCCTTTCTCAGATTAGCTATTGAATATGCATTTTTTATATATATATATATGTGTGTGTGTGTATATATATATATATGATATATACATCAAATGCAAGGAATTGGTATATACAGGAGGCTGTTTTGATGAATTTTAAATCATTTTTAATTTCCTTGGCTATGGGTTAAAATACTCAGCTATTAGCCTGGAGGACCAACTGCTATCCAGCCAGAATTTAGACAAACTAATTTCGAATAAAGCATCAGATCACCACTTACTAAATACTGGGTACCAACAGGTATTGAGAAAGGGACAAAACCTTGTTAGTCAAAGAAAACAACATCCTAAGCAGGACTTGCTCTTACTAGCATGAGAAAGAACTGTTCTTTCTCTTGATGGGTCCAGTGTAGAGAGAGAAGTAGGGACTCTGCTATATTCTAAGTATGACTGAGGGTGCCCTGTAAAGGTTCATGCCTGGAAGCCTGAACTCCAGTGTGGTGGTGTTGAATCTGTGGAATCTTGAAGAGCTGAGGTACAGTGGAGGGTAATTCAGTCATGAAGACAGCGATCTTGGAAAGGCTTAATGCAGGTTTCATGAGACTGGATTCATTCTCGTGAGAGTGGGTTGCTCCCTCACCTGCTTCCTGTCTCATCATGTGACCTCTTCCACACATGCTGCCCTCATTGTGACATCATGTGCTATGATGCCCTTGCCAGACCTAAGAGGATGCCAGCTCCATGCTCTTGAACTAATAATAAGCTCATGATTATGAACTAAATGAACCTTTTTGTTTATAAAATGTGCAGCCTCAAGTCTTTTTTGTTAGAACAACAATATGGGCTAATGCAGGGCTCTTTTAAAAGGTTCAATATGCAAAACACCCTTAATATTTCTTAAAACTCAAACTTGTCGGGCTCTCTCGGGTCAGTTTCATGGAAGCCACCCATCTCCCAATCTCCCGCTGAGTGTTCTGAGAGGCGTTGGGTCAGGATGTAATGAAGAGGGTGGGGTGAGAGAAGAGCGGCTCACCTGACTGCAGAGCTCCAGGTTCTGGGAGTACACAGCTATCTGCCGTCTTGGCTGCTGCTCCTCTGACAGGTAATTGGCGAACAGGATGAGGACATCAAAACCAAACTTGTCTGTAAATGCTTTTAAATCACTGGTGATATTGCTGTGAAACACACAGTTCTGAAACAACAGCAGGAAATTTGATATTAATGTCAAATTGCCAGCACTGGGGAGGGGGCAGAGTTGTATTACAATTCTCTCCAGTCTTGTGTTGTATTAGGACAGCTATCTGCAAGTCAAATCAATACTTTGAGAATGTCTGGGAACATTCATGCTATGGCTTCAAATCTACTTATTAGTTTTCCCAAACCAAGAGAAAAAGGCGTCTTTGCCACTTTTAATAACTTAGACAAGGAGCTAATATCTTTTTTATATTTATTCAGATATTTATTTTGCTAAGCACATTTATTCCTCTTGTCATTTGTAAGATCTAGGTGGGAATATCTGCTGACTCCAATCACAATCTATCACTATAAAAATAGGAGGGAGTTAACATCCTTTCCTGTAACTTTATCTTCTAATGATTATTATCCACCCAAAGCAGAAACACTTAAGGATGCCCTTGGCCGAGTTTATGGAATGATTTTTATTTCCATGTGGAAAGCCAGGAGCTTTTATGAAGAGCTGTGATGTCTGATCTGCTCATTGTATGGGGCAGCGGTGGAGGAATGAATAATTGTGGAAAGCACCCAGACCAGAGGCTTACATTCTTTACAGAAAATGTGCTATATTCTTCAAGTTTTTTTTTCAACTGCATCAGGAGCCACTTTATCTGCACAATTATTTATCTTCCTTAAAAATGCACAGTGAAGACCACGTGCTATTTCCTAGCATAATGCCTGCTATATACCACTTGCTCAAGAAATGTTTGTTGAATGACTGGAAAGACATATATGAAAAATCAGCCTTTAGTACCTAATCTACACCATGGCTTATATATTCTGGTCCCTCAGTATCCATGAGGGATCGGTTCCTGGATCCCTGTGCAGTTACCAAAATGCATGAGTGGATGCTCAAGTGCCTTCATAAAATGACATTGTATTTGGATATAACTTACACAATCCTCCCAAATACTTTATTTTTAAAAAATTTATTTATTTGAAATGTGGAGTGACAGAGGGAAGGAAAGAGAAACACACACACACACACACACACACACATACATCTTCCATCAGCTGGTTCACTCTCCAAGTGGCCACAAGAGCCTGGGCAAGGCCAGGCCAAAACCAGGATCCAGGATCCAGTAACTCCTTCTGGGTCTCCCAGGTAGCTGGTAGGGACTGAAGTACTTGAGCTATCAACTGCTGTTTCACAGGTACAGTAAGAGGGAGCTGGATTAGAAGGAGTATCCAGGACTGAAACTGGATACTCATAGCACTCTGCTATGAGATGAAAGTGTCCCAAGCTGTGGCTTAACCCACTGAGCCACAATGCCTGCCACTCCCATATACTTTAAATCATCCCTAAATTACTCATGGCAGATAATAAATGTAAATTCTATGTAAATGGCCATTCTACTCTATTGTTCAGGGAATAGCAGCAAGAAAAAAAACCCTGCACATATTCATCATAGACATATTTTTTTTAGATATTTTCACTCCATGGTTGGTTGACTCTGGATGCAGAACCATGGCTGAGAAGGGACCATATTTATAGTACATGCACAAAATCATCCTATATAATCAGTCAAGTGTGTAACTCAGTGAAAACACTAAGATGTGCCACACTCAAGGGATTTAAGAATTCTATTAACTTATTCCTGGTTGTAACAGTAAACAGATTTATGCCTCATGCTGGAAAAGTATTCAAATAAAACTGAAATGTAGATCATGGAAGGTGATAGTGCCACACATCCCTCTCCAGATAACCACTGCAAATAGCTCAACAGTGAAATGCATTGTTGCAGGCTTTTTTCCAGCCCACATTAATTTCTACACTTGGCAGCTTTTTGAAACTTGTAGGCTGTGCATTTGTGACTTAGATTGTTTATGAGCCACTTCAAATACATATCAAACATGTGCTCTGTGATTCTGCTGAACTGAACCTCAAGCTGCAAAGGCCCTTGGGAGGACACACCCTCAGCAGATACGAGGGTTCTTCCCATTACCAGCTTCCACATCTTGAAGAGGCCTTGCTGTCCATTCTATGGAAGTCAGTCTCATGAGACATCTTATAAGGCCACTTTCTCTTTTTGGTTACAAGGAATTGCACATGCACATCCACAAACTTCACAAGATATACTGCTGGACTCAGAGTGACAATTGCTTTAAGTAACACTCTGACTTCAGAATCAGCCCTTAAGGCTTCCTGGTCTGGCTGAAAATCCTGTGAGAGCATTTCAGGCATAGAAAGCCAAGACACTGTGGCAAAAATGTTCTACATGGAGGATATTTGTGGGTGAGACCCCAGAGGAAATAAGTGCTGTCAAAGAAGGATGTACTATTCTCTAAAGGGAGGAGAGAGCTTCCACTTTGCTTATGGCCTTGTCCAAATACTGACAGAGTTTGTGGACTCAAAGGGCTTCCATAGCCTAGGCAGATTAAGAGTCTAGGTCACTGACATCATACATAAGAGTGTTAATTGTTAAATTAAAAACAGGAGTCATTGTGCACTAACTCCCCATGCAGGACCTCTGTCCTCAATGAGTTGTATTATGAGAGTTAACTGTAAAACCAGTTCTTAAACAGTTTTTGTGTGTATGTGCAAGCTGTTGAAATCTTTACTTAGCATAGAGTTGGTCTTCTGTGTACCAAGTTAATTGAAAATTAATCTTAATGGAGAATGGGACTGGGAAGGGGACAGGGAGAAGGCTGAGGGGTGGGAGAATGGGTGGAGGGAGGGTATGTCTGAAGAATAACTATATTCCTAAAGTTGTACTTATGAAATTTGTATACCCTAAAAATAAATTTAAAAAGATAAACTGCTAATGAGTAATGAGGATTTATTGTACTGACTTGGTGATGGAGTTTATGACACTTCAGATGCAATAGTTTTTTGAAGCATGCTTTAAAAAGTGTACTGTCAGCTTTAATGCTTCCAATTTTACTGTCCAAATGACAGAATAACAACCTTTAAATAGATCCTTAAAAATGAGCTTTTTGGTTTTTTTAATCAGACCTTATAACTGATGCATATTTAGTAGGTAAAAAATTACTTGAAGTCATCATTGGTGATCAATCAAGAACCTAAAGATTGGACTTTTTGCCACTAAGAATCATAAAAAGAGATATTGTCCTAAAGTAAAACAAGAATTGGCAGCAACTACCTACATCTTATCTATAGTAACTGAAGGCTTTGGCATTAAAAGCCCTGTTGTACTTTCTAAATATTTTTATATTATCTTTATAAAGTCTCTAGAATACAATGTAAACTCTTGAAAGAAGACACACATTTTTAAAAATGATTATATTAATTTATTTGAGAGCAGAGTTAGAGAGAGAGAGAGAGAGAGAGAGAGAGGAGAATGGTCTTCCATCTGCTGGTTCACTACCCAGTGGCCTCAATGGCCAGAGCTAGGCCAATCCAAAGCCAGGAGCCAGGAACTTGTTCCAGGCCTCCCATACAGGTGCAGGGGCACAAGTATTTTGATCATCTCCCACTGCTTTCCCAGGCCATAAGCAGAGAGCTGGATTGGAAGAGGTGCAGCCGGGACATGAACTGCTGCCTATGTGGGATGCCAGCACCAGAGGTAGAGGCTTAGTCTATTACACCACTGTGCCAGCCCCGAAGACACACATTACAAAGAGAGTTTCACATAATAGTAACTATGATTACTACACCCGTGTTTGTGTTACTCAAACAAGAAAGGGAAGGTTTTGCTTCTATCTAACCACAAGATTAGGATTCATCAGTATCAACATTTCTTGAAGTCATGCTTGTGGAACATTTGCTACTTGAAAATGTTGGCTGAACCTCAATCTGTTCAGATTCTTTTACATGAAACTGATGGCTCTAGCATTATACTGAATTCAAGTCCAGAAGAATTGGCAACATGAGGCATTTTATTGAAAATAGAGTCTCAGGTCATGCCTAGGTTCACTACAGCCGAATCTGCCTTTCCCACCAACCCCAGGAGACACCAATGCACACAGAAATCTGCAAAGCACTGCCTGGGGGAATCATCTGTTAGTTGGTATATTTTTTTGCAAGCCAATACTTAGGGATTCCAATGCCATCACAAGATTTGTACTGACTCATGCCCTTGATGTTCCTCCCACTAATGTCATCATAAAAGTCACCATGGGGGGTGTATTTCTGGACCATTCTACTAGTGTTTCTCTTGAGCATACTAGAGACTGGGTCCAAAGAATCTGTTTTTTCACCATGAGTCTTACGATCCAGCTCCTTTGAGTAACACTGTTTCAGACTTATTCTGGATAACATTGAATTCCACAGAATCAGGTGGAGCATTAATAAAACAAAAAATTCCATGAACAACACAGGCATGTTAGAGAAACAAAAATACTTACATATCTCCAGTAACCTCCAAACAGAAATTGCGAACTATGCCCCATGTCCCCTAATACAATTGTCCAAGCCATATTCCATCTTAGTGGTCTTAGGTTAATGTCAAGGGTTTCATGTTTAATACAGAATCAAACAAGGGAATGAGTAAGAATCATCAGGAATCCGGGAGGCACAGTCTGTTTGTTCTGCTTTTATGCCGGTGCTGTTTGCATAGGAGATAATTTATTATTGTCTTCTAGCTGCACAGGGAGTCATGTGCTGCGACGGCTCTTCTGTTGCTGACAAGCTAGGCTGGCCCTGAATAAACAGCACTTCATCATCAACACAACCCAACTGTAGACACAGGTTGGCATTTATTCCCTCCATCTGCCTTCTACCTGATAAATTACTGTTTTAGTTACGTGTATACAAATACAATTTGTTAATCTGCTCAAATGTCTCTAAAATGTTTCCCCTACCTTAAATGAAAATCATGTACATCTTATAGATTTTCCACTCAATTTTCTAAAGGTTTAGAAAATAAAGGGGCCCTCCCTGCTTTAGTTTATCACCCTCACCCCTGCGGCCCCCACCCTTTGCATTCATGAGCCCAGCCTTTAACTGAGGTACGGAATTTAGGAGGTCACTTTACTCAGCATTGCAACGGGCGCTAACAGAAAATCCCAGACCACTCCTAACGAGAAGAATGGCAATTGCTCTCTTAAAAGACAAGTCTAGGGGCAGATATTTGACCTAGTGTCTAAGAAGTTGATTAAGATGGCATGTCCTGTATGGGAATGCTGAATATAACTCATGACTATGACCCCTGATTCCAGCTTCCAGCAAATACAGACCCCGGGAGACACCAGTAATGATTCAAGGGGTTGGGTCTCTACCATTCACATGCGAGACAGGGATTAAGGTCCTAGCTTTCAACTTCACTCCCTCTCCCCACAACTACGGTGGGCATCTGAAGAGTAAACCAGTGAATGGGAATACACACACACACTCCCTCTCTCTCTCTTTCAAATTAAAAATAAAAGTAAGTGAATTAAGTCTATTAAAAACAACGTTACTTTGGTGCAAAACAGTTTTGAAATCCACGCACAGTTTTTTCATAATTACATCTCCGTGAACTTTTTGGAGATGCCTCAGATTTTTAGAAGTGATGAACCTTTCAGTTGGGTAATTTCTGACTTTGGAATGAGTAGGAAGACCTGGAAACATGATAGAAAAAACTTCCCTTATTTTTCTGCCAAAAACTAAGGTGAAGATGTGAAGAGCCCTCAAAGAGGTTGATGACCAGGACCCAGGGTTGGGAAACAGGAAGGAAATGGCTCTGCTTGAACTAACAAAGAAGCTGAGACAGTGATGGCCATGGTATCTATGGATTTACTGCACTCATGGTTGACAGTACACAGGCAAATGCCACGGAAAATTCTATTCTCACAAAATTGTTTTACTTCTTACTCTATTGCTCTGAAAAAAAAAGTTTAAAGATTTATTTACTTATTTGAAAGCTAAAGTTACAGAGAGAGTGGCAGAGACAAAGATGGAGATCTTCTATCCACTGGTTCACTCCACAAATGGCCACAATAGCTAGGGCTAGGCCAGGCCAATTCCAGGAACTTTATCTAGGTCTCCCATGTGGGTGAAGGGGCCCAAGCACTTGGGCCATCCTCCACTGTTTTCTCAGGTACATTAGCAGGGAGCTGGATCAGCAGCTGGGACTTGAATCAGCACCCATATGGGATGCTGGCATCACAGGTGGTAGCTTAACCTGCTAGGCCACAACGTTGGTCCCTGTCCTGAAAAATTTAGTCTTTATGCTATATGCTGGTAGCTTCAGTATGTCACATGAAATAAAAGTGATCTAAAGAATGTCTTGTAAACATTTGAGTACTCAAATGTGGACATTCCTCAGCAGAGAAAAACCCACTTTTCTTATACCACCCAGCAATGCTTACCTTCTGTGGTGTTCTCAATGCTTCCTGTCACTATCTAGCCCCATCATCCCATCAACACTGCTCTTCCCAAAAGTAACAAATTCAAAATCACTTTACTGTTTTTGTCCTATTTCACTTTTCTTCAGAATTCCACACAAGTAATCCTCCCGCCCCCCCCCCCCCATTTATTTAAGAGGCAGATATGGGGAGGGAGAGAGAGAGAGAGAGAGAGAGAGAGAACAAGCTCCCATATAGTTCACTTTCCAAACGTCCTCAATAGGCAGGGCTGAAACCGAAGGTTGGGAATACAGTCCCAGACTCCCAGACAAATGGCATCACCTACCATCACCACTGCCTCCCAGGCTATGCATTAGTAGGAAGCTGGCATCAGGTACAGAACCAGAACATGAACCCAGACACTCAGATATGAGACTGTGGGCCTTATAACACCTAGGCCAAATGTCCACCCCACCCCACCCCTTCTTGAAACGCTTAATTCCTGGCATTGCACTCTCCCCGTTTTTCTCTAAACATCTTGGTCACGACACACTGCCCTTTGCTGCCTTCTCTTCCTCATCAAACCTAAAAACACTCAGTGCCGCAGTTCTTCTGTTCTTTGTCTACACATTCTCATTGACAGTCTTTCCCAGTTATGTGGCTTTTCCAGTGACAACCACATCTACGTCTACCTGAACTCCAACCTGGTCCATCCACGTGGTATCTCCACATGAATGTCTAACAAGCATCTCACGTACAACGTGACTCCCTCTTCCCTGTTTGCTCTAAATGATTAAGTGTCACTATCATTCACCCAGTTACTTAAGTCAAACATTTAGGATTTATTCTTGACTCATTTTTCCCTCACTCCTCCAATAATCCTATAGCAAATGCTGTTAACTTTACCCTTAAATATCTCAAGTCCAAGTAGTGATTCTCTGACTTATTATTTCTATAAATAAAACATTTTTGGAAATGTAAATTTCCAAGAAATAAATAAGTGGTTCAATAAATTATAGAATAGTCACACAAATGGATATTAAAAATTATGATAGCGGGGCCGGTGCTGTGGTGCAGTGGGTTAACACCATGGCCTGCAGTGCCAGCATTCCATATGGGAGCCAGTTCGAGACCCAACTGCTCCACTTCTGATCCAGCTCTTTGCTATGGCTTGGGAAGGCAATAGAAGATGGCCCAAGTCCTTGGGCCCCTGCAGCCACGTGGAGACCTGGAAGAAGCTCCGGGCTCTTGGCTCCTGGCTTTAGATTGGTGCAGCTCTGGCCGTTGCGGCCAATTGGGGAGTGAACCAGCAGATGGAAGACTTCTCTCTCTCTGCCTCTCCTCTCTCTCTGTGTAACTCTGACTTTCAAATAAATAAATAAATCTTTAAATAAAAATGAATTATGCTACCAAAGAACATGAAATGACCAAAGAAAACACTTAGGGCATAGTATCGAGTGAAAGATAGCCTCTATAATCATATAGAAATACAATGTTGTTCTATGTGTATTCACATAGTATATCTTGAAATACAATACAGGGGCCGGCGCCGCGGCTCACTAGGCTAATCCTCCACCTTGCGGCACCGGCACACCGGGTTCTAGTCCCGGTCGGGGCGCCGGATTCTGTCTTGGTTGCCCCTCTTCCAGGCCAGCTCTCTGCTGTGGCCAGGGAGTGCAGTGGAGGATGGCCCAAGTGCTTGGGCCCTGCACCCCATGGGAGACCAGGATAAGTACCTGGCTCCTGCCTTCGGATCAGCGTGGTGCGCCGGCCGCAGCGCGCCAGCCGTGGCAGCCATTGGAGGGTGAACCAACGGCAAAGGAAGACCTTTCTCTGTCTCTCTCTCTCTCACTGTCCACTCTGCCTGTCAAAAAAAAGAAAAAAAAAAGAAAAAAAAAAGAAATACAATACAGGGGCCAGCATTGTGACACAGTGGGTTAAGCCACTACCTGAGACACCATCATCCCATACGAGTGCCGATTTGAGTGCCGGCTGCTCTGCTTTCTATCCAACTCCCTGCTAACGCACCTGGAAAAGTAGCAGATGATGGCCCAAGTATGTGGGCACCTACCACCCACATGCGAGACCTGGATAGAGTTCTAGGCTTCTGGTTTTGGCCTGCGTGACCATTTGGGAAATGAACCAGCAGATGGAAGATCTCTCTGTGTGTGTCTTCTTTTCTCTAACTCTGCCTTTCCGATAAATCTTCATACATATAATACTTACACTGGATATTAATATACAGTGATATTAAGGTTATCATAATTTAGTCAAATCGCTAATTAAAATCTCTTTGTATTTCTCCATTATTTTAGGGAGCTCCCTCCAAGGGCTTTGGAGTCACAGAGGTATTAGGGTAACCTTAGCTCAGTCACCTGCCAGTGGTAACTTGAGTGAATTATTTCATCTCTCACAGCTTTCATGTCTGCATCTGTGAACCTCTACCTCATAGGGCTGCTATGAAAATTGAGAACACACATAAAGTGAATGCCCAGTGCCTAGACCATAGTAGACAATAAGCAAGAGGATTTTGCTTTCCTTAAACTACCAAAAGGGCATTCTCCCGGAGTTAATTATTAATTAATCATGAGATTAATCTGATTCACAGAAAGTATTTTGCAAGATTATGTGTATGGGAACTAGATATTCACATTACAATTGTCTGCCTTATATACTTTACAATATATGAACTTTTTACTTGAGAGGCAGAGTTACAGAGAGAAATAAAGACAGAGAGATCTTCCATCCTTTAGTTCACTCCCCAAATGGTCTCAACAGCCAGTGCTGGGCCAGTCTGAAGCTAGCAGCCAGGAGCTTCCTCTAGCCCCTCTTCCATGTGGGTGCAGGGGCCCAAGCACTTGGGCATCTTCCACTGATTTTCCAGGCTATTAGCAGGAAGCTGGATTGGAAGAAAAGCAACCGGGACACAAACTGGTGCTCATATGGGATGCCAGCACTGCAGGTGGAGGCCTAACCTATTATACGAGGGCACCAGCCCCAGTACATGAACTTTTGAACAACAATCCTTCACATCTTTAAGTCACTTAAGTGATTCACATGTAGTAGTCCCAGCTGTGAGATGAGAGAGGAAGCTGCACAAGACTAAATATGAAACAAAGCCAAGTTAAAAATGATCTAAGATATAAACTCTATGAGGAAGACAGTGTTTATCCCATTAATAGATTCTGTATCCTTAACTCCAAGTTAGAGCCAGTCAATGAGCTTCTGTTTGCTGTTATACAAACATCAGCTTTAAAGTACCCAAAACCTGTGCAGTGGCCTTTGCTACAGCTACCTCACCATAGACAGCGTCTTTTTCATCAGTCTCACTGTTTCTGTTCCGGGTGCCACATGACCTGGGGTGGATTTGACTCCTCATGCAAATCCTTTTTTCACTTAGGAACAAGTTTCTGGAAGACACTCTTAGCCCAAACCCGTTGTCTCCCCCACAAATTACAAAGGTAATCAACTAAATCAGACTTTTGCAAAAAAAAAAAAAAAGCATTATTTTCTAATGTCAATGACAAGCCATTCCCAGATTTGTTATATCTGAAGATTTTTTTCCCCTTCCTGCTGGAAACAACAACAACAACAATAATAAAGGGAATAACTATCACTTGTAGTTAGGATGCTTGTGGATAAAAATCATTGCTAAGAGAAAGCCCAAGCTTGTATAGCTGTATTTTAGAGAACAGTTAGACAGAACAGTTAGAAACCAGTGACAGCAGGTAACCACCACGTAAGCACAGTGGCCAGCGTGGATTGCTGAGTTACTAAAATTTAAGAGTACAGTCTGACATTTATACTCTGCATGGATTTGTTTCTAGATTGAGGTTTTTTTTTAAATCAAGAGATAAGAAAAGTGCTGAGGTATGTACACAAACGTTCTAACTGAAAGCTTTATGATTTATGCTACCAAAATTCCAGTATGATGTTTAAAACATTCAGCAATAATAGTCTGATAATTTTGACAGGAAAATGATTTATGGGAACACAAAATGCATAAATTAAGAGATTTTATTTATTCTGTTTTTCATACACTCTTTAATTGGTAAGCAAAGATATTTTCCATTTTTCCCCAGATGTCAGGTTTTTTAACACTCTATTGTACTTATTTTTATGAGCCAGCCAAAGCATTTTAGTAGTAAAAACTTCACTGGATCTATTTAAAGTGTATTATATATCACATTTTAGAAATAGAATAGCTATTATCATGTTTATAGTTAGAGAGAGCCCTTTTGTAAAAATGAAATTATGTGTTATATAAATATGTAACCTGTATACTTATGCAAATATAAGTACAATCTTCATTTATTATTTATTGATCACTTCATTGTATTGATTTCAATCAATAGTGTACTACCTAGTATAACTAAACACTGCAGTATTAAGCACCATGGTACATGCTGTGCGTAATCTTATTGAAACTTTAGGAAGCCCCTGTGTGGTTGGTACGATCCTCAGTTTTCCATGAAGAAAATGGAGACTCAGTGACTGCACCAGCTCATCCATGTGGAAAGTGGGGCTCCAGCTCAGGCCATGTTTTAACCCCTATGTTATCCCTGCATCAGACCTCATTCATCACTGAAGATATAATTGGTTGATTCAGTTTTTAAGTTAATAAAAAAGCAGAATTTTTGCTACTCCATTCATTTCTGTTTAGTGCCAATTTTCCCTTGTTACTGTGTACAAGAAAGCGAGATGTTTAATGATGACATACACTACTATGACTATTAATATACTGCTTAACTTTTTGAAGGTTCAATATCACAGGCTTTATGATCAATTTCCATTTTCTCATCTGCTCTGTAAAATATAAGTGTGAGATAAGTATTAGCAATCTGTAGAAGACTAAAATTGAGAGCCTAGAGAATCTCCTAAAAGGTAGAATGTTATGCGACTCTTGCAGCAATACGTACTCTTTAAAGTGGGGTGCATATGTGTATACAGAAGTGGAAAAATACATATATGTAATACCTGGAACTATGAAATTGCTAGAAGAAAACAGGGTAAAACACTTCAATATTGGTGTAAGCAAATATCATTTGGAGGAGACCCCAAAAGAACAGGCAACAAAAGCAAATCTAGAAAATGGGCTAATATCGAACTGAGAAGTTTTTGTACAGCTAAGGCAATAGAGTGTAGAGGCAACTGACAACATGAGAGAGAACATTTGCTAGCAACTGAAAAACCAGTCAAGTTAGCAAATGGACAAAGGATATGAATAGATATTTCTCAAAAGAAGAAATACAAATGGCCCATGAATGTTTGAATAAAGGTTCACTATCACTAGCTGTCAGGTAAATGCAAATCTAAACCATAATAAGTATCCCTTCACCTCATGTAGAAAGGCTATCTTGAAAAAGACAAAAAGTAACAAATAGTGGCAATGATGGGGAGCCAAGGGAACTCCTACACACTGTTGGTAGAAAATAATTAGTGCAGTGACTATGGAAAACAGTATGAAGATTAAAAAAACACTAGAAACAGAATTGCCATGTGACCCAGCAATCCCATTACTGAGGAAATATCCAAAGATATGAAATCATTATATCAAAGAGACCTATAACACCATGTTTATTGCATCACTATTCACAAGAGCCAAGATTTGTAATCAACCAAGGCATCCGTTATCAGATGAATGGCTCAATAAAATATGATCCATATACACAATGAAATAGTATTCAGCCATAAATGGCATGAAATCGGTTGCTTACAGCAACAGAGATGGAACTGGATATCATAGTGTAAGTGAAAAATGCCAGACACAGAAAGACAGTTACTGTATGTTCTCCTTCATATGTGGAAGCTAAAAAAAAAATCTCAGTTTGAACATAGAATAGTAATTGCCAGAGGCTGAAAAGTACAGGGGGATAGAAGGAAGTCAGATGACTGTTACCAAATCAGAATTAGATACAAGGAAGAAGTTCCTAGTGTTGCATAACACAGTGGGGTAACTATAGTTCACAACAACCTATTATAATTTCTTTTTTTTCCTTTTTTTATTTAGTAAATATAAATTTCCAAAGTACAGTTTATGGATTACATTGCCCCCCCCCATAATTTCCCTCCCACTCACACCCCTCCCATCTCCCGCTCCCTCTCCCATTCCATTCACATCAAAATTCATTTTCAATTATCTTTATATACAGAAAATCGATTAAGTATATATTAAGTAAAGATTTCATCAGTTTGCACCCACACAGAAACACAAAGTGTAAAATACTCTTTGAGTACTAGTTATAGCATTACTTCACATTGGATAACACATTAAGGACAGATCCCACATGAGAAGTAAGTACACAAGTGACTCCTGTTGTTGACTTAACAATTTTTTTTTAATTTTTTTTTGACAGGCAGAGTGGACAGTGAGAGAGAGAGACAGAGAGAAAGGTCTTCCTTTGCCGTTGGTTCACCCTCCAATGGCTGCCGCGGCCGGCGCACCGCACTGATCCGATGGCAGGAGCCAGGTACTTATCCTGGTCTCCCATGGGGTGCAGGGCCCAAGTACTTGGGCCATCCTCCACTGCACTCCCTGGCCACAGCAGAGAGCTGGCCTGGAAGAGGGGCAACCGGGACAGAATCTGGCGCCCCACCGGGACTAGAACCCAGTGTGCCGGTGCCGCAAGGTGGAGGATTAGCCTAGTGAGCTGTGGCGCCGGCTACTTAACAATTTGACACTCTTGTTTATGGTGTCAGTAATCTCCCTAGACTCTAGTCATGAGTTGTCAAGGCTATGGAAGCCTTTTGAGTTTGCCGACTTCGATCTTATTCCGACAAGGTCATAGTCAAATTGGAAGTTTTCTCCTCCCTTCAGAGAAAGGTACCTCCTTCTTTGATGGCCCCATTCTTTCCACTGGGATCTCACTCGCAGAGATCTTTCATTTAGGTCTTCTTCTTCTTCTTTTTTTTTTTTTTCCAGCGTGTCTTGGCTTTCCATGCCTAAAATATTCTCATGGGCTCTTCAGCCATATCCGAATGCCTTAAGGGCTGATTCTGAGGCCAGAGTGTGGTTTAGGACATCTGCCATTCTATGAGTCTGCTGTGTATCCCACTTCCCATGATGGATCGTTCTCTCCCTTTTTGATTTTATCCATTAGTATTAGCAGACACTAGTCTTGTTTGTGTGATCCCTTTGACTCTTAGACCTATCAGTGTGATCAATTGTGAACTGAAATTGATCACTTGGACTAGTGAGATGGCATTGGTACATGCCACCTTGATGGGATTGAATTGGAATCCCCTGGCACGTTTCTAACTCCACCATTTGGGGCAAGTCCAATTGAGCATGTCCCAAATTGTACATCTCCTCCCTCTCTTATTCCCACTCTTATATTTAACAGGGATCACTTTTAGTTAAAATTTAAACACCTAAGAATAATTGTATGTTAATTACAAAGTTCAACCAATAGTACTAGGACAAAAAAAATACTAAAATGGATAAAGTATTACACTGTATTTCAACAGTCAGGACAAGGGCTGATCAAGTCACTGTTTTTCACAGTGTCCATTTCACTTCAACAGGTTTCCCCTTTGGTGCTCGGTTAGTTGTCACCAATCAGGGAGAACATATGATATTTGTCCCTTTGGGACTGGCTTAATTCACTAAGCATAATGTTTTCCAGATTCCTCCATCTAGTTGCAAATGACTGGATTTCGTTGTTTTTGACTGCTGTATAGTATTCTATAGAGTACATGTCCCATAATTTCTTTATCCAGTCTACTGTTGATGGGCATTTGGGTTGGTTCCAGGTCTTAGCTATTGTGCTCTTGAGCTGCAATAAACATTAAGGTGCAGACTGCTTTTTTGTTTGCAAATTTAATTTCCTTTCGGTAAATTCCAAGGAGTGGTATGGCTGGGTTGAATGGTAGGGTTATATTCAGGTTTCTGAGGAATCTCCAGACTGACTTCCATAGTGGCTTGACCAGTTTGCATTCCCACCAACAGTGGGTTAGTGTCCCTTTTTCCCCACATCCTTGCCAGTGTCTGTTGTTGGTAGATTTCTGAATGTGAGCCATTCTAACCAGGGTGAGGTGAAACCTCATTGTGGTTTTGATTTGCATTTCCCTGATTGCTAGTGATCTTGAACATTTTTTCATGTGTCTGTTGGCCATTTGGATTTCCTCTTTTGAAAAATGTCTATTGAGGTCCTTGGCCCATCTCTTAAGTGGGTTGTTTGTTTTGATGTTGTGGAGTTTCTTGATTTCTTTGTAGATTCTGGTTATCAACCCTTTATCTGTTGCATAGTTTGCAAATATTTTTTCCCATTCTCTCAGTTGCCTCTTCACTTTCCTGACTGTTTCTTTTGAAGTACAGAAACTTCTCAATCTGATGCAATCCCAAATGTTAATTTTGGCTTTGACTGCCTGTGCTTCTGGGGTCTTTTCCAAGAAGTCTTTGCTGGTACACAATAACCTATTGTATATTTTCTGAGCAAATAGAACAGAGGTGCTCCAGGGTTCCAATCAAAAAGTAATGACAAATAGAGGAAACTGTCAGTTACCCAGATTTGATAACCACACATTGTAAACATGTATAGGAATGTTGCCCTTAATTCCATAAATTGTACAACTAAAATTTAAAAGTTCTTATTAATGCTTTAAAAATGAATACATTTTAAAAAGGAAAAAGCAAGGGTGATATACATTCATATACAACATTTTATTACTTACAGAAGTGTAAAAATGAAGGAATTAGCTAAATCACGACTGTATTGCCTAAATCTACCTATAAATTTTATCTTATTTGCCAGCTCCTCCTGACGTAAACCTCTGATATCCTGGGCAAGTGTGTGTGTTTAAAGAAAGCTGCAGGTTCTCCAAATAAGCAAATGTAGAGAGATAGGATAAATTTCTGCATGCTTTAGAACTGGGGGTGGGCTGCTATGTGGAGTGATGGAGACTGGGCATAATGTTCTTTTGGGGATGGTGAAAATGTTCTACATTGTGATGGTTGTACAAGTCTGTGAGGATTCTAAGAAGCATTGAATTGCATATGCTAACATGGGTGGGTTGTATGATGAAAAAATAAATAAATAACTGATGTTCCATCCACAGAGGGTTGATCCTAGAGAAAAAGTGTCTGAATACAGTGGCCCTAGTAGCTAATAATAGATTGAATACTTTGAGGGGGTTCTCTTTGGTGGGGTTCAGAATCAATTAATGACAAAAGGCCACCACCTCATTAACTAGCACCAGCTAATTTACATTTTCTTTAAGAATGGGCCCATAATTACTAAAACTTGCTCTCAAGGGTATGGTGAGTATGGTGAGGAAAGAGCCAGATGGTTGTTCCCTTAAAAGTCCCTTTTTTTGTTCATGTTTGTTTATAAGGACTTCTACACAGCAATGAACAACTCAGGACACCCATGTCATGGAAAACTCGCCCAGCAGGCGTGCTTTATTTTGGGAATGGTAGAACCTGGGCAACACTCTAGCTACCAAATAAAAATAATATAGTAAATTGTTTCCATAGTTAGATCGATAGATGTAAAAGAATTCCTATTGGCTAGTTTTGAACTATAAGCCTGGACACCCACGCTTTATACATCTTCCTTTATAAAAATAAATCAACTAGTTTGAAGACTATTTCAGGAAAGAAGGAGAACTTCTTTTCTCTCTGGGTTTCCCCTTCTGATTTATAGAAACCACCAGGCAACTCTCCAACACACAGGCTGCACATATATATTACACACCCTTCCGATTTTTCTAAGCTGTGTCAATATTAACCTGACCAAATGAAGATCAGACTGTCTCTTTTGTTCCTCACACTCCTCACATGGGGAGCACACAATATGGCTCTTGTCAGAGGTGCTTCATCATTTTGGCTCAAGGAAACTGTCAGTACAGTTTGGGATTCGTTCTTCATGGGCAGATATCCTGATGGGTCTAATGAAGCTTTTCTGCTGACAACTCATTTGCTAAAAATACCCAACCATCGCCAAGTTGAAGTGGGGATTATGATTATGTCCCTTTTGCTATGAACACAAGGAAAGTAATTAATTGTTTTGGAAGTGTAAAAGAATCTACCCATCAAGGCACACACCTCTCACCACTCATATATGAATTCTTGCGCATCTCCATTTGCTCACTGATAAACTTTATGACATCTTAAATTGGAATATAATAGGGTAAACACCAATCTTAGAGCACACACGCAGAGCCAGCAGTCTGTGTGTGCCATTTGTTGCAATCTAAGCTAATTACCAGAAACACCCTCCTGAAAACACATAGACTCTGGGGTTTGTGGTTTTATTTCTGTTTGGAGAGGTAGGCCTGTGTGGAGCTTGAGGAATTTTTTCCAGGTAAGGACACTTGCAGCTTCGTGATTCTTTGTTTGCAAGTCCCAGAAACTTAACTATAACTGGCTGAAGAGAAAGACAGGATCTGGGGAACATCGTTGCAGAGGCCAAGGAAGAGCAGGACGATTTTCTGGCAGAAGGGCAGGGGTTGCCAGGACGTGTGAGCCATGTGGTCTCTCCATTCCACTTTTTCTGATTTCATTGGCTCTTCCACAGCCACACATGGGCAGATGCCGCAGCTCAGGGCAGACCCTGTAGATTTAGTCATGATCTACTTCCTTTTGATCTTGAGTTTCAAAACCCTGGAGAAAGAACTCCTGTTGTTTCCACTTGGCTTAGGTGCCAATCAACAATTGACATGGATGGGAAGAACCACAAAACAGCCATGGCATAGGTTATAACAAGGTTGGAGGGAAGAGTTATTTCCTGGAAGATGGTTCTGAGCAGATAAATCCACAGGTGAACACTTTAGTTATCAGGTACAATGGTCCAACACACACACACGCACACACACACACACACACACACCAGATAATTTCCCAAACTTCCATTCTGTTTCTTATCAACCAAGCCATTATGGCAGAGCCATAATGCTTGGAAAGATCACTTTAGTGAAGCAATTTAGTTAATTTTCATTTCATGGATGTTTATATCTGGTTTAAAAGGGTTTTGTAGGGGCCGGCATGTGTACACTAGGTTAAGTCCCCATTTGTAATGCTGACATCTCTTTAGAGAGCCAGTTGGAAGCTTCCACTGTTCTACAAATACAGTTCCCTGATAAAGCACCTGGGAAGACAGCAGATGATGAATCAAGTACTTGATTCCACTCACAGGGGAGAACTGGATGCAGTTCCTGACTCCTGGCTCCGGCCTGGCCCAGCCCTGGCTGTTGTGACCATTTGGGAAGTAAACCAGCAGATGGAAGATACCTCTCTCTTTCCCTCACCCCTACCATCATTCTGTTTTTTAAATAAATAAATAAATGTTTTAAATAAATGATTTATAAAGAGGAGCGACAAAATAACTCTAAAAAAGTGTTAAGCTTATAAAACAAAAATTGGGTTGGGCATTTGGCACAGTGGTTAAGACACCACTTAGGATGCTGGCATCTCATAGCAGAGAACCTGGGTTCAAGTTCAAGCTCCACTTCTGATTTCTACTTCCTGCTAATGCATACCTGGGGGGCAGCAGGTGATGGCTCAAACACTTGTGTTCCTGCCACCCACATGGAAAACTTGAGTTCTGAACTCCTGACTTCAGCCTAGCTCAGTTCTAGCCTTTGCAGGCATTTGGGGGAGTGAACCAGAGATGAAAGATCTCTTTGTCTCTGTCTGTCTCTCTGCCTTTTGCATAAATAAAAGTAATTTGTTGAAATGAAAATTATGCTTAATCAGAAATATAGAATTATCTAAAAAATTAAGGAAAAATGAGGCCTAGCTTTAGTCTTTATTCTTTCAGGCCCCTCCTGGCCTCTGAAATGTTAAGAAACTCAAATATCTACCATAGCTGTTAAGTTTCCAATGCTATCAGTGCCACCTGTGAGTTACTGCAATGCTCCAACTACACACTGAAGTGATCCACACAGCATTCCTTCACGGCAGAGAGCATTGGGACTCACTCTGATTTAACAAGAGTGGTATTTTATTGCTACCATTTTATACAAGAGTTATTTACAGAAGGGCTCTAAGCAAGGCAAATGGGGGGGGGGGTCCTTAACAGGTAAAGTAATAACTTGAGAGCAGCATACTGACACTTGGGCTGGATATGCTTTGTTATGGAGATTGCTCTGCATTATAAGATATCCCAAACCCCCCAGCCTAGAAGCCAGTGGCAAACTGCCTCCTTCAGTTGTGACAGTCAAATATATCTCCAAACATTGTCAAAATCAGTCCCGTTAAGAACTACTGCCTTGAAGAATATTAGTAGAAGAATCTCGTGAACTTAAAAAATCATTCAAGTTACAGTCAACATTTTCAGAAATGTTACTGCACAAAGCAAGACACATGGTTAATTCTGCCCAGTTTAAGAAGTAGAACTATAAAAATAACTTAGGGAAGGGGTAATTGACCAAGTATTATCGTTTCCTAAGCTAGTAAAATAAAAATTCTCATCCATTGTCTTAGTTTAGAAAGATATGCTTAAAAATTAAATAACATCTTGGTTATGCTAAATAAAATTGTTAGGATGGTTTAAAATAAAAAGCCAGGATTCTGTAATACATCTACTTCCTGTTCCAGGAAAATAAAGTTTACCTCAATATTTTCCAAAAGATTTTTTTTTTTGGTCTAGAAAATGTATATTCTCCTTAATCAGTTTTGGCAACAAAGGGAATTTTAAAACTTTATATTTGGTGTCCCTGAACATATGTGTACTGGTCTTTTAACTCCAGAAGCTAAAATAGGATGGATATTAGGGAGCATCTTCATATAATGCAACATGCCTGGTACATTGCTAGTGTTCAATGCATGGCTGGTTTCCTCGTCTGCTAACTTGGTTATAGGGGAAAACTCATCAAAACCCGTTTCTGGGCCTGAGTTACTTAAATCTGTAGGTTCAAATCATTAGTTTTCGAATCTGGCTCTATCTTGGAATAACCTAGTGAGTTGTAATTAGAAAAATACAAGTAGTCAGAACTTACCCCATGAGATTTAACTTTAATTGGTTTAGGATGAAGCCTGGGCATCAGTCTATTTTTCACAGTTGCAACTGTTAGTCTAACGTGCAAGGAGGGTGGAGAAGAGTAGTCTATACTGACATAGAAAAACAGTTTCAACTTCTGTTGGCTAGATAGAATTTCTACTTGGGCAATCCTACTCACTGACAGAACATTTTTCAAAAGAGGAAATCAAAGTGGCCAACAGACACATGAAAAAAATGCACATGATCACTAGCCACCAGAGAAATGCAAATCAAAACCACAATGAGGTTTCACCTCACCCCTGTTAGAATGGCTTTCATACAGAAATCAATAAACAACAAATGCTGGTGAGGATATGGGGAAAAAGGTACACTAATCTACTGTTGGTGGGAATGTAAACTGGTACAGACACTGTGGAAAACAGTATGGATATACCTCAGAAATCTGAATATAGTCCTACCATATGACCCAGCTACCCCATTCCTGGGAATTTATGGAGGATAATGAAATCAGCATATGAAAGAACTATGTGCACTCCCATGTCTATTGCAGCTCAGTTCACAATAGCTAAGATATGGAACCAAATGTCCATCACTTGAAGACTAGATAAAGGATTGTGGGATCTAAACACCATGGGATACTACACAATGGAATCCTGTCATTTGCAACAAAATGGATGCAACTAGAAAACATTACACTGAGTGATATAAGTCAGTCCCAAAAGGACAAATGCCTTTGTTCTCCCTGATCTGTGGCAACTAATAGAGTACCTACAAGGTAATCTGTAGAAGTGAAATTGGCATTTTGAAATGTGATGACTTTGAACAGCCCTTGTCTTGACTGTTGAGGAACAGCTTTTTTTTTTTTCATACTATTTGTTGAACCCTTTAATTAGTATAGAGTTAATTGTATGTGTATAAAATTAAGTGAAACTAGACTATAGTAAATAATAATGGGAACAGGAGAGGGAGGAAGAAGAAGGGTGGGAGGGAGGGTGGGAAAGTGTATAGGGTGGGAAGCATCAGTATGTTACTAAAATTTTATTTATCAAATTAATGAAGCTTTATACCTTAAATAAAAAATCCTCAGGGTATGGCAAGTGAGACCTATTTTCTTTATTGACAAGAGCTTTGCTGATTCGATTAAATGTTGAATCAGTATTCATTTGGGGCTTTAAAAGCTGTCAATTGAGAAGAGACAAAAGAAAAAATAAAAACTTGTCCACAGCCCTTAATCAGGGCTCATCCTTAATTCCATGAATATTTATTTCCATAGCAGAGCAAGGAGGGAAAAGAAGAGACACTGACAAAGAAAACTAGTGGATAGTGAATGTGTTCCCATGAAAGAAGCTTTGGGACCATGAGAGATGGGTCATCACTGACTGAATGTGTTCAACCAGATGGATGATCCCAAAATTCCAGCAAAACACTGTCATACTGTTTCCAGTTTAAAGAAAAAAAGTCATGGTGGCCTATGTTCACAGCCACAGGATCAGCAGCTACCACTATCAACACTAAATGCATCTGTCAGGCCATTAGGCATTAGCCATCTTCAGGGATGGGTTAGATTACCTTTTCGCCTTATCAGTGTTAGAAAGGGTCTTTTTCTATCTAAGATTGTTTAAACTATGTAAGCTGTAAAATTTATGAATTTAAAAAACTACATTTCTTGTTTTTTTTTTTTAAATGTGATATAGTCTTCTTTGTTATAATGTAATAAATGTAATAATAAGAAAGTCAATCATAGCCAACTGTTACTGCATGCTGAGGTATAGTGGTTATCATGGAAAAAAGATATTTTAATCATGTATAACTATAGGAATAACATTGTGGCACAGAGGGTTATGCTTCTGCTTGGGATGTCAACATTCCCTATCACAGTGCTACTCCACTTCTAATCCAGTACCCTGCTAATATGACTGGGAAGCAGTAGATGACGGCTCATGTAATTGATTCCCAGCTACCCACATGGGAGATGGAGCTGATTGAAGTTCTGCCTTCTAGCTTTAGCCTGGTCCAGTTCTGGCTATTGCAGCTAGCTGGGGAATGAACCAGCAGATAGAAGATTCATTCTCTCTCTCCCTCTCTTTCTCTCTCTTTCAATTAAATAAATAAATAAAGAATGTATAGCTGAAAAATAAACTTCAATGATTCTACAAAGTAAGAAAACTACAGTTTTATCATGCTGAGAGAAATAAGCCAGTCCCAAAGGATATCATATGTTCTCCCTGATCGGTGACAACTAACTGAGCACCTAAAAGGAAATGGACACTATGAGAAACAGTGACTTGATCAGCCCTTGTCCTGACTGTTGAGGAACAACTTACTATTTTATTCCTCTTAATATTTTTCTGTTCCACTTAATACCGTTGGTTGAACTCTTTAATTAACACACAATTATTCTTAGGCGTTTAAATTTAACCAAAAAGTGATTCCTGTTAAATATAAGAGTGGGAATAAGAGAGGGAGGAGATGTACAGTTCAGCACATGCTCACTCAGACTTACCCCTAATAGTAGAGTTAGAAACATTCCAATTCAATCCCATCAAGGTGGCATGTACCAATGACCTCTTACTAATTAAAGTGGTCAGTTTAAGTTTATAACTGATCATAATGATAGGACTAAGTGTCAAAGGGATCACATAAACAAGACTAGTTTCTGCTAATAATAACTGATAGAATTAAGAAGGAAAGAATGATCCGGCCGGCACCGCTGCTCACTAGGCTAATCCTCCGCCTTGCGGCGCCGGCACACCGGGTTCTAGTCCCGGTCGGGGCGCCGGATTCTGTCCTGGTTGCCCCTCTTCCAGGCCAGCTCACTGCTGTGGCCCGGGAGTGCAGTGGAGGATGGCCCAAGTCCTTGGGCCCTGCACCCCATGGGAGACCAGGATAAGTACCTGGCTCCTGCCATCGGATCAGCGTGATGCACCAGCCGCAGCGTGCCAGCCGCGGTGGCCATTGGAGGGTGAACCAACGGCAAAGGAAGACCTTTTTCTCTGTCTCTCTCTCTCACTGTCCACTCTGCCTGTCAAAAAATAAAAATTAAAAAAAATTAAAAAAAAAAAGAATGATCCAACATGGGAAGCGGGATGCACAGCAGGCTCATAGAATGGCAGATGTCCTAGACCACATTCTGGCCTCAGAATCAGACCTTAAGGCATTCGGATCTGGCTAAAAAACCCATGAGAGTTTGTCAGGCATGGAAAGCCAAGGCATTGTGGCAAAAAAAAAATGACTTAAATGAAAGATCTCTGTAAGTGAGATCCCAGCAGAAAGAATGGGGCCATCAAAGAAGGGGGTACCTTTTCTGAAGGGAGGAGAGAACTTCCACTTTGACTATGGCCTTGTCTAAATAAGATCAGAGTTGGTGAACTCAAGAGGCTTCCATAGCCTTGGCAGCTCATGACAAGAGCCTTGGATGATTACTGATGTCTTAAATAAGAGTGTCAATTGTTAAATCAACAACAGGAGTCACTGTGCACTTATTCCCCATGTAAGATCTCTGTCCTTAATGTGTTGTACTATGCGAATTAACGGCAAAACATATAGAGTACTCAAACAGTACTCTATATGTGACTGTGTGGGTGCAAACTGTTGAAATTTTTTACTTAGTAAATACTAAGTAGATCTTCTGTATATAAAGATAATTGAAAATGAATCTTGATGGAGAATGGGATGGGAGAGCAAGTGGGAGATGGGATGGTTGCGTGTGGGAGGGAGGTTATGGGGGGAAAAAGCCACTATAATCCAAAAGTTGCACTTTGGAAATTTATATTTATTAAATAAAAGTTGAAAAATAAGAACTATAGTTTTAACTTCATAAAGTTGTTAATTTGACATTTAGACTTGCTTATTTGTCTGATGGGATTTTTTTTTTAAACTGACACATAAAAATTGTACATATTTAGGTAGCACAATGGAATGTTTCAATACCTTGTGTAATCAGGGTAAATATATCTATCTCCCCAAACCTCACCATTTCTTTATGGTAGAAACATTCAAATAATGGTCACTTTCTGATTTAAAAGACCAGGAAAATGAGCCCGACATTTGATAGGCTGCATTAACACAGGAACGGGCTCTTCTCCAGGTGCTCCACGTCATTGAGCCTCAAAAGCTGCAGCTGAATCACCTGCAGGGCATCTGTAAACACAGATGTGTTACAGGGCCCGGCTTCCAGAGTTTCTGACTTGTAGGCGTGGAGCTGTAACCTGTAGCAAGCTCCTCGGTGATGCTTGTGGGGCTGCTCACAGAACCACACCTCATCAAGCTCACTGCGGCTTCCTGGGCCTCAAATTCCTTTTTTTTTTTCTTTTAAAAGATTTATTTTATTTTAAAGGCAGAGTTATAGAGACAGGGAGAGACAGACAGAGATCTTCCATCCGCTGGTTCACTCCCCACATAGCCGCAATGTCTAGAGCTGGGCCAGGTTGAAGCCAAGAGCCAGGAGCTTCTTCCAGGTCTCCCATGTGGGTGGCTTGGGCCCATGCACTTAGCATTAGCGGGGATCTAGATCCGAAGTAGAGCAGCCTGTGATTGAACCGGTGCCATGTGGGATGCTGGCGCTGCAAGCGGTGGCTTAACCCACTAAGCCACAGCCCTGGTCCCATAGCCTCAAATTCATAATCTGAAAACAGAAGAGCCCCTTAAGACAATAAAATCATTGCTTGTATTTTCTGATGTATAAAGCCAAAGAGTAGAAGCTTTCTACTGAATGCTTTTACCTAGATTAAGCTTAGTGATTAGGACAAGCAGTTGGTTAATAAAAATTTTGTTTAAATAGGAAAAGTGTTAAAAAGCAGTCCTTTATTATAAAATAGCAATTTTATTAAAATTCAAACATAAAATTATGAATTTATTTGTAAACTTTTCATGTAGGACTAAGGTTTATGAAAATATTTATGAGGATGTATATATAGAAGCTTCCTTTCCTCTGTTTCATAAATCATACACACATAAAATATAATTTTCATTTTCTAATTTGTTTCATTAATGTGGAATAAAAACTTACACATATGTGGAATAATCTGAATGCAGACTCTGCATTTTACAACACATGATTAGCTGCATTGTCCTAATTTAAGAGCATATTTTCATTGGGAATATGTTTCATTTCATTTCCTTGAGCCTTCCCAAAGCATTTATCTTAGAAATAACTACCTTATTCCAATTTATCAGTTTATTTTCAATTGTGTAATTATATTAACTAGTACGATTGATATAGCAGGTTTGGGAGCAAACACAGCTGATACTTGGTAAACATTGAATTCAGTTGCAGGGTGCACACACACCTGTGCATTCCAGAGAGATTTTAAGTTTGCTGTGAGCAATCAGCTAAGGTTATCAGTCAGTATTACAGAGTAGATTGGAGAATGTTATTTAGTTCAGCACAGTAATTAGTTAAGGGAAGATCAAGAGAGCTTCTATCAGAGGCAAGGTATACAGCCCTACCTCCTCACCCCTTAAAAATAGGAATCTGGAATCACAAGCCATATTAACCCAAGCATCTCTAACTCCAATACAAATCAAATGAGATTCTTGTTAAACTGCAGATCCTGGCTCAGTAGGTGAGGGGTGGCAGGACTGACATTCCGCATCTCTACAAGCTCCCGGGTAGAAGCTGGGCTCTGGGCTGTGCCCACCTGTTGAGCAGCAGGATGTTAACTAATGCTGTTAGAAGCTGGATCAGTGTTGCTGTTGTTATTTTTATTATTTCTTAAAATTTTTTTTTACTTAGTGGAGGGCTAAGCTTATGATTATAAAATAAACTGAAAAAATGTTATTGTAAAATTTAAAAGAAAGAATAAGAAAGGAAGGAGGAGGGTGGATAGAGTGAGAAGTATCACTATGTTCCTAAGTCTTTATACATGAAATACATGAAATTTGTTCACCTTATATAAATAAAAATTATTTTTAAAACAGGAGGGGCTCTCTTGAAGTGAGAAACAAAAACACAGACTGCTAACAGTGCACCAGGAAGGAAATGTGGAATAGTCGTAACATTTCTCTTTTGAAAAATGAGAGCCTGGAGAGTATAAGACTTATCTAAATAAAGTCTAAGATCCTCATATGATAGAAGAAATCATCTCAAACTGAGAATAGAGCAACAGAGCAGTGACTTGCATTGCAATTTGTTAGTGACTACACAAATCACCTTTGCTTATAGGACAATAGTCAAACCTTTAGACCCAAATACTTCCCCCATTAGTAAGCATCTGGATCTTTAAGGGGCCCTGATTATATGCATTTATATCATAGAAAATTGCACTGAAACACATTTTCTGGGGAAAGGTAAAATCTTTTTTCTTATTATGGTCTAGAAACTAAGAAATTTTCCTCCTTACACGCATGCATATTTGATCTATTTTTTTTTTTTTTTTTGACAGGCAGAGTGGACAGTGAGAGAGAGACAGAGAGAGAAAGGTCTTCCTTTGCCGTTGGTTCACCCTCCAATGGCCGCCGCTGCAGCCGGCGCACCGCGCTGATCCTGGCAGGAGCCAGGAGCCAGGTGCTTTTCCTGGTCTCCCATGGGGTGCAGGGCCCAAGCACTTGGGCCATCCTCCACTGCACTCCCTGGCCATAGCAGAGAGCTGGCCTGGAAGAGGGGCAACCGGGACAGAATCCAGCGCCCCAACCGGGACTAGAACCCGGTGTGCCGGCGCCGCAAGGCGGAGGATTAGCCTATTGAGCCACGGCGCCGGCTTGATCTATTTTTTAATTAAAAATTATTTATTTGAGAGGAGAGGGAGAAAGAGAGAGGGAGAGGGCAGAATAAGGGGCAAAGGAAAGGATAATCTCATTCACTAGTTCGCTCCCCAAATGTGCACAATGGACAGGCCGAGACTAGGTTTCCGAAATAGGGGGGAAGGACACAAGTACTTGAACCATCACCTGCTACCTTCCCAGGGCAGGCATAGCAGAAAGCTGAAATCAGGACTGGGGCTGGGACTCAGACCTGGGCACTCCAAAATGGGAAATGGGTTTCCCAACTGGTATCTTAACTCCTGCACCAAATGCCCAGCCCCTGGTTTGATTTTTGATTGGAGCTTAGAATATTCCTATTTTGTTAACTTTCATTTACTCTAACTTTAAAATCTGACAACTGCTAAAGTTTCCTTATTTCTCTTACAGCTGAAGAAAGAAGCAAGCCAGTCCTCTTGAATCGCTGATTACAAGGCCAGTTACCCTTGGCATGTGCAGTGTCTGGATTGCACAGTTTGTCTGTGTCTGGTTTTTCCTGGGGCTTGAGACATCACATTAGTGAGGCTCACAGAACATCTATCTTAGCTACTCCCAGCTTCAGGCACAGTTTTTGCAGACAGCTCCTTCTGAGCCAGACTGAATGGGCGAGAAGTAGACCTGCAGCATCTGCTGGACCCTGAGCCACAAGCATGATCTAGGAAAACTCCATATCTAGCTCCCTGATTTTCCCTCATCTTTCTCGACTTTGTTCTCACTCTCATCCTAAAAGGCCACTCAGAATGCCAGTATGCCCAACATGTGGCTAGAAGTCTGGGCAAAAAACAATTTTTCTCCTATTCACATCTTGATCTGTAGTCCCCAGCATTAACTTACTGAGCAGGGACTTCTAGAGAAATGCCTTGTGCATAATTGCAATTCAGACACTCAACAAGTGAGCTGTATTATTCAGTTATGGATGCATTTTCTGCATCTAATGTGGAAAATCTTGCATAGGCTGAGGTTACTCTTGCTTGGAATGCACTGTCCCTCCTGTCCACGGCTCCCCACCAAACCTTGCCTGTTTCACTCCACACTTCTTTCTCCTCTTGGAGTTACCTCCAATTTTTCTATACTAAAAAATGACACCAACCCCATTCTTTTTGCAAAAAGTTTTTTAAAGGTTCATTCATTTATTTGAAAGTCAGAGTTATAGAGAAGGAGAGGCAGAGGCAGACAGAAAGAAAGAGAGAGAGATAGAGAGATAGAGATAGAGATAGAGAGAGATGATAGAGATCTTCCATCTACTAGTTCACTCCCCAAATGGTGCCAGTGGTCACTGCTAGGCCAGGCCAGAGCCAGAGCTTCATTCTGGTCTCCCATGGACTTTGATCATCTTCTGCTGCTTTTCCAGGTCCATTTTCAGGGAGCTAGATCAGAAATGGAGCAGCCAGGACTTGAATCGGCACCCATATGGGATGCTGGCACTGCAGGTAGTGACTTTACCTGCTATGCCACAGCAGCACCAGTCCCCCCAGATGTGTTCTAGAAGAGGGGTTCCTCACTTGTGTTTGGTAATAGTCCTTATGTTTCAAACTAGAAGCAAAAGCCATAATAACTTAGATGGTCTCTGTGCCCTCAGACAAATCTTATTTCAAGGTGAAAAAAGTAGCTGAAAATCATAGCACTTCTATGAGTCTGGAAGAAACAGGCTGCTCAGCCCACCCTCTAACACGCCATCCACTGGTCCTTTAACACTTGACTGCTGACCTCCTGATGGAGAAACATGAGGCAAGATTCAGAGGTGGCTTTCTGCACTCTACCTTCCCCTCTGCCCGGCGAGGGGAGAGAGGGCATCCAAAAATTAATCACAAGGGACTGGCATTATGTAGCATGTTCAGTCACCACCTGTGGCACTGCATCTATTATTGGCGAACAGGTTAAAGTCCCAGCTGCTCTACTTCTAATATAGTTCACTGCTAATGACCTGGGAAGATGGTCCAAATGCTTGGGCCCCTGCCACACACAGGGAAGACATAGATGGAGTTCCTTGTTCCTGGGTTCAGCCTGGCCCAGATCTGGCTGTTGAGATCATGTGGGGAGTGAACCAGTGGATAGAGGATTCCCTCTCTCTCTCTCTCCTTCTTTCTCTGTCATTCTGCCTTTCAAATAAATAAAATAATCTTCATAAGACAAAACTTGGACTTCTGCTTCTTTTCTCCATCTCTGGCCTCTATTTTGATTTTTTAAAATTTCTGGGAGCCCGGTATTGTGTCAACCCCATGTAGCAAAGTTGGCACCCCATATGGGCAGCAGTTTGAGACTTGGCTGCTCCACTTCCAATCCAGCTCCTTGCTAATAAGCCTGGGAAAGCAGCAGAGAATGGCCCAAATGCTTGGGTCCCTGCACCCACATGGGAGACCTGGATGAAGTTCCTAGTTCCTGGCTTTGGCCTGGCCTAGCCCCTGACATTGTAGGCAACTGAGGAGTGAACCAGCAGGTGGAAGATTCTCTCTATCTATATCTATATCTATATCTATATCTATATCTATATCTATACCGATATCTCTATTTAGATCTATATCTCTATATAGATATAGAGAGAATCTATATATAGATATATAGATATCTATATATAGAGAGATATATATAAAACTCTGTCTTTCAAATAAATAAATAAGTCTTTTTTAAAAACTCTGAAAGCAGCTAGGCAGCTGGGGGGAATAACAATAGTCATTTCTCTACCTGCTGAGGAATGCCTATGTAGCACATTCCAGCACAACGTCCATAAACACGGTTTCAACTCCTAAAACCATACAGCAGTATCCCTAATGCCTAAAATGATATTGCTGATCAACAGAGCCTTTTCCAAGTCAGAAATATCTTACTTCATTCCTTGACTCTACAGTGTCCTTGCAATCATCATCTAAGCACAGGTTTTTATTTGTATTTTCTAAAGCCTTAGTGTATAAGGTGAACTCTAGAATGATTAAAATTCCTACCTAGAATGTTTTGGGACAATCTTATGAACATTTTACTGCATTAAGGGTCAGATAATTCATTTATTTGCCCATATCTACACACAACTTTTTGCTGAGAACAGTAAGATGCAATGAGTATTATTTTATACTTTTAGGGTTTTTTTTTTGTTATTAGTTTTGCAATGAAAAAGGTGATCTTTTTTTTTTTTTAAAAAGCAATCTGTTTCTAAGATAAGAGTCGGAGAACTCAAGGGGCTTCCATAGCCTTGGAAACTCATAACTGGTGCATAGGGAGATTACTGATGCCATAAACAGGAGTGTCAATTGGTAAAGTCAACAACAGGAGTCACTGTGTACTTACTCCTCATGTAGGATCTCTGTCCTTAACGTGCTGTACACTGAGGCTTAATGCTATAACGAGTACTCAAACAGTATATTTCACTTTGTGTTTCTATGGGGGTGCAAACGACTGAAATCTTTACTTAATGTACACTAAACTGATCTTCTGTAAAAAAAAAAAAAAAAAAAAAAGAAAGAAATTATCTATTCCCAACTTGACTCTCACTGGGATTAAACATGACAATAGGTCTGATCTGATTTCATCATCATTTAAAAAAAATCATCTATTATTTTTCACTTTATGTTTCTGTGTGGGAGCAAACTGTTGAAATACTTACTTAAGGTATACTAAGCTGATCTGTATATTAAGATAATCGAAAATGAATCTTGATGTGAATGGAAGGGGAGAGGGAGTGGGAAAGGGGAGGGTTGTGGGTGGGAGGGACGGTATGGGGGGGGAAGCCATTGTAACACATGAGTCGTACTTTGGAAATTTATATTCATTAAATAAAAGATAAAAAAAAAATAAAATAAAATGACTAAATGCCAAAAAAAAAAAAAAAAAGACTTAAATGGAATCAAATCCCCATAGGAGGAAAAAAAATCGTCATCTTAAAGAAGGCAAAAAAAAAAAAAAAAAAAAAAAAAAAAAAAAAAAAGCAATCTGTTTCTGAAAGGTTTTAGATGGGTACATGAATGTTTTGAATTCCTATATAGAAGATTGAAATTATTCAACAGAGTAACAAATCAAGTTTATATACCAGGAAAATAGAAAGAACTACCCTGGCGGTTACACAATCTCCCCTCCTAACGCTGAAATGAGGGGATGGATAGGTGTTTTAAGGTGTATTAACTTCTGATATGCAATTATTTAATAACTCTAAAAAGAGGGATGGTCACTGGGACTAAGAGTTAAGACACTAGTGCCCCACATGGAGAACGTGGGTTCCATTCCTGACTCATACTCCTGGCTCCAGTTTCCTGCTAATGCAGACTCTGGGAGGCAGTGGTGATGACTCAAATATTTGGGGTCCTGCCTTATGCCATAGACAATTTCTGGTCTGGTACCTACAAGAAAGAAAGCTTTTGGCATTAAGCTCTAGAAGGAAAACAAAATGAACAGGACGTAGATAATTTATAAATAGCATGTTAGCCCATTCAGGTTGCTGTAACAAAATACTATAAACTGAGTAGCTTGTAAAGGAAAGAAATTTGTTTTTCACATTTCCAAAGGCAGGGAAGTCTAAAAGCATGAGCAGATTCGCTGATGGTGAGGGCCCACTTCCTCCCAGACAGTTCTCTTGTCATTCTGACACCACATGGCCAAAGCGGCAAGGTGTTTTCCTGGATCCTCTTCTATTAGGGTATTGATTCCAATCACAGGGGCTCTGCCTTAGTGACCTAATCACTTCCCTAAGTCCTCATCTCCTAATACATCACCTCTAGGATCTAGATTCCAACATGGGAATTTGGGGGGTGACACGACATTCAGACCACAGCAAGTGGGAGAGAGAGCATAGCATTTCTTTTTCCATGACTTTGTTCTTGAGATTTCTAGTATTCCGGCCTCTGAATGTGCAGCAGAGGAGATATAAATGGAAGCAAGTAGAGCTCACCTACTGCCCCAGCACAGATGCTGAGAACCATAAACCTTCTTGCCTCCACACTGATGCAGTAAGGGTCCCCTATGTGGCAAAGCAACATTCTCCACGGGACAAGTATAAGGGAGTAAGTAGAGAGGCTACTCCTATTTCTGTTTTCATCAAGTGTAACTGTCATCAACAGCAGCCAGGGTCTTCTTATGTGTAGTGTATCCATCTTGGGGAGATAAATCTGAGAAACATGCTCACTCGTGGGCTTGCTGTAAGCAGAAAGCACTGTCCCTTCCTTATTTAAAGGCAAGAGTCTGCTGTAAGTTATCAGGTTGAGGAGTCACAGAACTAGCAAGCTTCAGCAGTTGGTAGCAGCCCCCATCCTTTCTTGAGAGAAGCACAGATGAGCACTGAAACCAAACTCAATATTGAATCATCGGTAGTGCTTGGCCGGCGGGAGCAGGCATTGATATACACAACTGCAGGGCAACTCATAAAAGAGTAGAGTGCAAGACCATACAAAAATATTACAGGTTCCATACTCAGAAATCAGCACCAGGAGCTATCTACTTCAGCGACATAGCCTCAGGTACAAATTTGCATGCAATAATTCATATTCTACCAAATAAATCCCAGGCAAACAGAGTAATGCAAAAACATATTTCCTGCTGTCAGGAAAATTTCTGGCAAAATTAATCAACCATTCATCCATTCAGGCTCTTTGCATACCCTTTTGTCAAAGAGGGAATACTAAGAGATTTCTTTTCTCCTCCATGCACTCGTTTCAATGAATTGAAGAATCCATCAAGCTTGAGTTGATTTATTGAACTGTCTCTTAGCTCAGCAGTACAACTACAGCAAATGAACTGGTAACTTCTCCTAAAACCAGCAGTGATTCAATTCAACAATATCTGATTTATTTAACTCTTTATAATTCCAGATTTAACTTATTTTTTTTGCATTTCTAAATGGCATACATTTCTGGATAATACTTTGTGTATCTGCATGCATTATTTAGTATTTTGATAGCAGTGATTAAAAGCACATAGATTCTAAGACTTTTCCTTTAAGAGATGGTAAATGTACAATTAGATTAGGTAGTTTTTAATAACACTCATTTAAAGACCTATAGCTTTTTTCTATTGTAAACTGATGTTCTGGTGGCTACTGTTTAATACTGACATTGGATAACCTGAAGGCACATAGACTACTTATATTTTTATTTATTTTAATCATTCTACCAGGTGAGAATCACTGAGGGGATATGTAAGGCATAAACATTGGAAAGAAACCAAGCTGACTGTTTAAACATGGATTTTATCACCAAACCTCATCCACTGAGTCCCACAGAGCCCATTTATCACATCCAGCTTTGCATTTTCTTTGTAAAGATATACGACCTTTGCCTATTAGATTTCATTAACAGGGCACCATACACAGCTCCTTTGCACATGGCACGAGAGAAAGCTCAACATCCTCGCCTGAAGGATTTGCAGGAACAAGCTCATCTTCAATCTTTGTCCCTGGGAGGCACTGTTAACACCTGCCAACCGCAGCACTATCATCAGAAAAACATTTAGAGATTTATCTTCGGGCTGGTAATTATAAGAGATAATTTGTTTGGAGTATGGATAAAGTTGGTCTAGCATAAACAAACTAGAGGCTCACATTGTATGACGAACATCATTAACTATTGATTTAACCACTGCGAGTCTGCAAGCTCACTGACACTCCTCTGAAGATGCTGGGCTCCCAGCCAGGCAGCACCTTTGGTCTAAACATCCATGAGAACTGAGGGATGTTTCAGTGCATTCTCCAAGTCATCTTAGCTTTTACTGCTTTCCTTCTTCAACTCCAAAAACTGTAGTGGTTGCCAGAGTCTGAGAAGCATACAGTTGGATGGAGGAATAACTTCTAATGTACCAGAACACACTAGAATAACTATGGTTGACAACAATTAATTGACTATTTAAAAGTATGTGATAGAGGGCCGGCGCCGCGGCTCAATAGGCTAATCCTCCGCCTAGCGGCGCCGGCACACCGGGTTCTAGTCCCGGTCGGGGCGCCGGATTCTGTCCCGGTTGCCCCTCTTCCAGGCCAGCCCTCTGCTGTGGCCAGGGAGTGCAGTGGAGGATGGCCCAGGTGCTTGGGCCCTGCACCCCATGGGAGACCAGGAAAAGCACCTGGATCCTGGCTCCTGCCATCGGATCAGCGCGGTGCGCCGGCCGCAGCGCGCCAGCCGCGGCGGCCATTGGAGGGTGAACCAACGGCAAAGGAAGACCTTTCTCTCTGTCTCTCTCTCTCACTGTCCACTCTGCCTGTCAAAAAAAAAAAAAAAAAAAAAAAAGAAAAAAAAAAAGTATGTGATAGAGAAGATTTTGAATATTCCTAACACAAAGAAATAATAAATGTTGGAAGTAATAGATACATCAGTTACCCTGGTCTGATCATTTCCCCCTGTATACATGAGCAGCACCCCATAAATATGTGCAATTACTATGGGCCAGGTTAAATATGTGTTCAAGAAAAACAAAGAATTGTAGAATGAAGTGAAAGAAGTCAGACACAACAGTGTTACAGAAAGTAAGTTGGTGGTTTCCTGGAGCCAGCAGGAAGTGAGAATGATTACTGCTCAAGATTTACTGGGTTTCTTTCTAGTGTGGTAGAATGTTCTAAAAGTACATAGTAGTGATGATTGTACAGCTCTGTGAGCATAGTAAAAACCACTGAATGGACAATTTTACTTAGAAAATTGTGTAGGATGTGAATTATATGTCAATAAAATTACTTTTTAAAAGAATTACAGATTGACATTTTTATATTTTAGAATTCCAGATGTTTGGGGAAGATTTTAGGGGATGAATCAAGGGTATCATGGTGTCATAGATCACGTTTGACCTTTGAAAGGCTTTGAAACACATTAAATCTCACCAGAGCCTCACAGTCACCCTGCAAAGCTGGCAAAGCAGGCGAATGAGCCCTGTTTGCTAAGTAAGGAAACTGACACAAGGGAGAGCCAAGGGTCAAAGGACCAAACAACATTCCCCATGGATTCCTCCCTATATCCCATTATTCTCATGTTGTTTTTATCATAGAACGACACATTGAAAAAATGAGGAGCACTACAGAGTAAGAGAAAAATCTCATGGGCAAATATGAGAACACTTCAAAAAGTTCATGGAAAATGGGATTGAAAGATAAGTTTATTCTGATGCAAAATACTTCTGAAATACATGCATATGGGTGGTCTTCAGAAAATTTATGAAAATGCATATTGTGGGGGGCTGGCGCCGTGGCTCACTTGGTTAATCCTCTGCCTGCGGCGCTGGCATCCCATATGGGTGCCGGGTTCTAGTCCCAGTTGCTCTTCTTCCAGTCCAGCTCTCTGCTGTGGCCCAGGAAGGCAGTGGAGGATGGCCCAAGTGCTTGGGCCCTGCACCCGCATGGGAGACCAGGAGGGAGCACCTGGCTCCTGGCTTTGGATCGGTGTAGTTCTGGCTGTAACGGCCATTTTGGGGGTGAACCAACAGAAGGAAGACCTTTCTCTCTGTCTCTCTCACTGTCTAACTCTGTCAAATAAAAAAAAAAAGAAAGAAAATGCATATTGTAAAAGAACTATGCATGGATTTCCAAAAAATTTTTCACCAAAATACTTATTTTTTCATTTAATTTTCCATAAAGTTATTGACGTACCTTCATACATACTAGATGTAAGGATATAAGTTTACATGGCAGGAACAGAATTCCTCATTTGGATACCAACAGTACATAACATATCTCTGGCTTTAAGTAATTATGCAGCTCAATGGGAATAGTTGTAGCCTCAAGCCCTCAGTTTAAAGCAGTGCCAATATACAGGAAGTTCTCAAGAAATGAAACTCTTAATATTCTCTAATTCCACTGCTAATAATGGGTAAAAAATCACGGTGCAAGCTCCACTGAATCTTTCACAAATATAGCTCTATAATTTCTTACTTTTAAGATTTATTTTATTTATTTGAAAGACAGAGTTACAGAGAGAGGCAGACAGACAGACAGACACACACACACACACACACACACAGAGGAAGTCTTCCATTCTCTGGTTTACTCCCCAAATGGCCTAATGGCTGGAGCTGAGCTGATCTGAAGCCAGGAGCCAGGAGCTTCACCTGAGTCTCCCACATGGGTGTGGGGGACCAAGGACTTGGGCCATCCTCCACTGCTGTCCCAGGTGCATTAGCAGGGAGCCGGATCAGAAATAGAGCAGCCAGGACTCGAACTGGCACCCATATGGGAAGCTGGTGCTGCAGGTTGGGGATTTAACCCACTGCACGACAGCACTGGCCCCTCTATAATTTCATATCAGAAATTCTTGGGGCCAAGGATGTACTTTGTAGTTTTTTTTAATTTGTTTAGGTAAAATGGTGTTTATAATGAAAACTGTACATGAACCTCTTGGAACCCAAGGCAGCCCTTCTAAAACACACAAATATTTATCAAACAAAATGTATCAAGAGGGATAAAGACCAGAAAAGTCAGGTCAGAGTATGCTGTCAAAGATTTTTTCAGAATCCTAGGGTTTTCAGATCTTTTCGGTTTTCAGAGTTGCAGATGGGAGATTGTAGACCTAGACTTTCCCAATAAAACATTAAATAGTGAATATCTATTGCTCCATGGAAAAGTACAGGCTCATCTAATTGTATGTTGTGATGAATTTATTTATTTATTTATTTTTTTGATTTCAAATAAACATTTAATGTAAAAACAAACATTCTTTTAAACTGAATTTTTTTTACATCTACTGTACCATTCAAATGCTTTTATCATCTTACATGATTTCTTCAAAATCTGTTACCAAGGGTACATATAGAAAAGCATTTTTTTTTATAAATAGAAACAAAGGGATTTTTTTCAGCTTTTATTATAAGATGACATAAAAAGTTTACTCAACAGAAGTAATTTCATTACTATTTGGGGGAGGGAAAGACCAACTTTTTGTGCAAACAATGCTAGCCTTCTTTTAAGCATTAAGAGCATAACTGCTTAAGAAATGACATAAGCAATAATTCTACACCTACATCTCCCCTAAAATAATCTATTTTTTTTACATATGTGCACAGCTTTAGCAAATTAAAGCCCGAGAGAAATGCTCGAGATCCGCTATCCAAAGGCAAAAATCAGTTTGCTGGAACTCGTCACTTGGAGAGCTCACCAATCAAGGAGTCTGTAATGAAAGCTGCAGTTTCCCTCTTTCCTATTTTTTTAAACACAAAAATCAATGACTAAGAACTTAATACTGGATGACAAATCATATCCACACTATTTGTTAAATAGTCTCACAGTTAAACACATCTTAAAGACCAATCAAACCAGTATTTACATTTTATAAATTTCTAAAGACACCATTAGAAAGCTTATATATCCCTTCATTAAACAAAATAGGGAACTGCATCTGATGGTGGTGGAATGAAATTTAAAAATTTAAAAAAAACCTGTATTTACAGCAGCATTGATCCTTTATAAATAAAGAATATGAAAATGCAATATCTTTAAGGATAATAAAAAATTGAGGTGATGTTACTCAACCACAGTGCTTGGAGTTGGAATAAAAACCTATTGGTGCTTATTAATGTGCCAGTAGTGAAACCACTTTCTGTTGGAAAAAATCCAACTGCAAATATGTGCGTAAAACACACAACACAGGGCAAAATTGCTCAAAACAATTCAAGTCAGTTTATCTGTACTGGATATTCTAATTATGAAATACATTACAAAGACATCCTTGCAAAACAAAAAAAAAGCATAACAGTTTCTGGTTCGTCTGTATAGAACATTTCCCCCACCCCTAAAAGTGGCATCTTAAAAACCTCTAACTTGTTCTTCCCATGGTTTAACAATCCTAATGAAAAGATATGAACAGCTGAATTTTCCATGTGATTACCTAATCAGAAGGAAAAAAAAAAAGTAAAATGTTCAAGTTTAAGAAATGTACTGGGTGAGCAATGCACTAAAATTATCCACATGAAAACAAATGGTAACCTTATAAGTCAACATGACATTTCACTGTCAACAATGTGAACAATGAACATTGTCTCACAAACAGGCATTAGATGAAGAAGTGCTATTTTAAAATTGTAAAATGAATTTGTGTAAAATAGCTTACACTGTAATTTTTTGATTCAAATATAAATGATTTCAAAACCAAGGATCAAGGTTTGATTGTAAATGGTAATGCAACATAATTTCACAAAAATCTTCAATTTCTAAAAAGGGAATGTTGTGATGAATTTAGAATGAGGCACTTATAGGTCATCTGGTTGTTCCTCAACATGACTCAATTCTAAGGAGAGAGACAACAAGCACCGAAATAAAATCTCATTAATATGAACTCTACCAACTAATTCAAATGGTGGCTTGTCCCAAATTTGCATTTGCTTTCTCATTGAAAACATTCAGTGGTTCCCAGATATTGCTAAGAGGGATATTTGTTGCTTAAGAGTTAAAAAAGACTTATATTTAATTAAATATTTTTATGATTACTTGAAGCATAAATTTTTATATTTAATTAGAAGTCTCTCAGCTAGTGATTAAGGTAGATAGCCCAAATTCCTCTGCTTATCAGGTTTCTGTGGACTGAGTCAAGTTTTCATGTTCCTGGAAGTCAGAAAACGTATTTTAAAAACAATCTTAATTCATAGTTCACTTAGTTTGATTAATTTCACCTGCATTTACTTAAATGAGTGAAATTTGAACTTCAGAGCAAATAAATTATTTCCTAGAGCTAGGTCCGCATTAAATTTCAAAGCTGGGGCAGGTGTTGTGGCATAACAGGTTAAGCCACCACAGGAGATGCCTATATTGCATATCTGAGTGCCAGCTCAAGTCCTAGCTACTCTGCTTCCTATCCACCTTCCTGCCAATGTAACCTGGGAGGCGGCAGATGCTGGCACCAATGTTTGGGCACCTGCAACCCAAATAAGAGACGTGGATGGGGGCCGGCGCCGCGGCTCACTAGGCTAATCCTCCACCTAGCGGCGCCGGCACACAGGGTTCTAGTCCCGGTCGGGGCGCCGGATTCTTTCCCGGTTGCCCCTCTTCCAGGCCAGCTCTCTGCTGTGGCCAGGGAGTGCAGTGGAGGATGGCCCAAGTGTTTGGGCCCTGCACCCCATGGGAGAGCAGGAGACGTACCTGGCTCCTGCCATTGGATCAGCGCGGTGCGCTGGTGCAGCGCGCAGACCATGGTGGCCATTGGAGGGTGAACCAACGGCAAAGGAAGACCTTTCTCTCTGTCTCTCTCTCTCTCACTGTCCACTCTGCCTGTAAAAAAAAAAAAAAAAAAAAAAAAAAAAAAAAAAAAAAAAAAGACGTGGATAGGGTTCTGGGCTTCTGAATTTGGGCTGGACCAGCACCGGTTGTCGTGGGCATTTGAGGAATGAACCAGCAGGGGAAGATGTCTCTGTCTGTCTGTCTGTCTGCTCTCTCTCTCTGTCATTCTGCCTTCAAGTAAATGAAAACAAACAAAAATTGTTAAAACGTATTTCAAAGCTGATTTCTAGTTAAGATTTAATGGCTAAAGTTAGTCACAAAAATTTAAAAAGTAATCTTTTTGTATGTGAACCAGAAAATTCCATGAAATATATTTGCCAATCACATACAAATATGGATTATGGATACATTGCTGGTACTCATTTCCCTATCAGTTGAGTATTTAGATCAAATATACTCACAATATTCGTTTTCAAACACCTTAAGACAATCAGTTTATCATTATGTGAGTCTTCTGTAATTACTATATGGTAGCTGTGATCTCTCCTGAAGTTATCATTATGTATTGGTAAAGCCACAAAAAGAGTGTCATGAAAGAGATGAGAAAAAAAATATAGAAGAAAAAAAATAAAAAGCAAATGGTTGATGAACAGGGAAAAAAGCTCAATCTCACAAGTGGTCAAGAAAAGTCAGATACCATTTTTACCATTAGATTTCTAAGCTTTAAAGGGAGACATGAAATCTGGAGCTGCTAAGGATAGAGAAAAATAATTGTCTCAAACATACCATTAAGTGTGGGAGTTATGACAAAAATTAACCTTAAAAATGAATATCATTATGAATCAACAATTCGATCAGTATGAGAAACTATTCTTTTTTTGACAGGCAGAGTGGACAGTGAGAGAGAGAGAGACAGAGAGAAAGGTCTTCCTTTGCCGTTGGTTCATCCCCCAATGGCCGCTGCGGCCGGCGCACCACGCTGATCCGAAGGCAGGAGCCAGGTGCTTCTCCTGGTCTCCCATGGGGTGCAGGGCCCAAGCACTTGGGCCATCCTCCACTGCACTCCCGGGCCATAGCAGAGAGCTGGACTGGAAGAGGGGCAACCAGGACTAGAACCTGGTGTGCCAGCGCCGCTAGGCGGAGGATTAGCCTATTGAGCCAGGGCGCCGGCTGAGAAACTATTCTATAATATAAAGCAAATGCTACATAAAGATATACACATGAGGACAGTTGAAGCATAACTGTTTGTTGTGGCAAAAAATTGGAAATATTCTCCTTGTCCCTCTGGGAGGATAGTTCTCCACTAATAGAAGGACAGTCATGTCCCATCAGAGTCACACTAAAGAACACTATGTAAATATTAAAAGACTGTATTAAATATAGATCTTTACCTGACATACTGATGAGAGGAAAAAGAAAATTCCAGAATAATATGTGTAGCATGATCCTATCATCAACATCAATGCTATAATTACATATTCATATATATTTCCATAATTAGTATATGTGTTTGTATGCAGTTATGTAAACACAGACTTTGTTAATTTTAGTTACCTTGAGGGAAGGTAGTTGAGAGTTTGGGGTGCAAGATAATATTTCTTTATGTATTTTGTATCGTTATTCTTAATAAAACAATTGGTACTTGTTTTGGAATTATTTTGTAATTAAAAAGTATGATAAAGGGAGAAATCAAGAATAATAAAATGAACTATGAATTTGACTTGTACTGTCTTGTTTTGTGCTGTAAAGGGTCTGAATAATATGCTCAAGTTTGTCTAAATGCACTAACAGGCAATGGTGGTTATGAGAGTTAACTGAGGCGCCTTCAGCAACTCATTTGTTAAACAGTCAGTTCCTTCTGAACGAAATGCAAGTCATTATCTACCCAAACAAGAAAACACTCTGCAGATGTGTCTCTGATGCCAAGTTCAGAGGCTGTGTTATCATAATCGTTAATTCAGTTGGCAAATACCCTGTAAGATTTAAACGAGGCAAATCAAACATTCCAAAGTTAAGGCAATAGAGAGAGTCAAAGTCCTAGAGGAGTGATGGGGGGATTCCTTCCAGAATAGGGGGTGGACCATAGGAGGCTTCCGTTAGTGGGAAGATGCCTCACTGGGGAGGGGCTGGATAGAAGGGGCCTAAGGACTTTGAAGGTCACACAGAGGGGGTTTTGTCTGCCCCAACGGTGAAGCTGTGTTGTTGCCTCTAAATGTCTATGCTCTTCCACAGTTGCCTCCCACCACCCTCTTGCACCTTCAGTCATAAATTAAACCAACCCTAAGACCCATCCCCCCCTAACCCTTGGAGTAGGAGTGGAATATCAACTTGGTGATTCTGTTAATCTGGTTGACAAAAGCACACCCTGAGTTCCCATACTGTCCTCCATGTAACAATCGTTCTCTTCCCTTCCCTATCCTGATCCTAGTCCTGCTAGGAACTTGTCTGTTTTGTTCTCCTCAGCAATGAAGCTGATCCTTGAGCTCTCACCACACATTCACCACAGCTATGCCTCATCCAATGGCAGGGCTCCACACCCCTGTATGCTGGACTTTGTTTGGAGAGACCAGATCAAAGGCTGTTGTGCACCCATCCTGTGCCTTGATAGACTTATTTTTTTTTTTTTTAAGATTTATTTATCTTATTTGAAAGGCAGCATTAGAGAGAGGGAGAGACAGATAAATCTTCCGTTCACTAGTTCACTCTCCAAACAACTGCAACGGCCCAAGCTGGGCAGATCCAAAGCCAGGAGCCAGGAGCTTCTTCCAGATCTCCCACATGGGTGCAGGGGCCCAAGCACTTGCATCATCCTCTACTGCTTTCCCAGTCACATTGACAGGGAGCTGAATTAGAAGTGGCGCAGCTGGGGATAGAATCAGCACCCATATGGGATGCCGTTGCTGCAGGCAGAAGTTTAACCTACTGTGTCACAGTCTAGGGCCCGACAGGGCTCTTTAATTGGCTCCTCACACCTGAGTCTGTGTCACCCAGACAGAGTTGTCCTCTAGAGGACCTAAAGTCAATTCCTAGACTTTCTTTACCAAGTTACTTATCACAACCATAGTCATCGCTTCAGTGAGCCCTGATTTTGGCTTTTAGTTGTTCCTTCTAGGAAATAGAACAGAAAAGAATAGTACAAGGCTTTGTCAAAATTCATTAAAATATACATAATGAAAAACTAAGCCTAAATTTCAAAATTTTTTACACCAAAATCAACTTATCTTCTAACTCCACTTTTCCTTGATTTTTTTTAAATTCCCTTGGAGGTCCCTATTGCTTTTGTCTGCCAAGACCTTTTCTCTCCTGCCATTAAAAGTCCCTTCTCACTGGCCACAAGGATGAACATGTGATCCAAGCTAGATTAATCATGGCACTTCACTTCCTGGTGACAGGGGAAAGATAAGAGCATCTGCATCTTACCCAAATGCATCCATGTCCTCTGAGTTTGGCAAGAGAAACCCTGTTCTTGACAATGGGACTTTTCTATAAGCATCCAGAGCCAGTGACAATTAATGTGCCCAGAAGGGGAGAATGAGTTCAACGTGGAGGAAACTAGGCTGTGCTACTGTGAATTTCCTGTTTGGTCTTTGTCTCCATTTCCCGGCAAACAACCGTAAAATCCTTGGAATCTCTGGAGTGTTGAGTGTCTTCTGCCTTCTGAGATGACTGGTGGCCTCCAGGTAATTCATTCTGCAAGGGGCTGGTTGTTACAAAGATTAAGGCAATATTAGACAGCATTTTCCCCAACTTCCAGAGAGAGGGACTGAAAGTCCAGTAGAACATCAGTGGTCAATGACTTAAGCACCATGCCTCCTTAATAAAGCCACTATAGAAACCCCAAAGGACTGGGTTTGGGCCCCTTCTAGATTGTGAAACACGTGTGGACTGCTGGAGGGCAGTGTGCCCACAGAAAGTCTAGAAGTTCCATGCTGCTTGCTCTGTGCCTTGCACTATGCCTCTCTTCCATCTCCCTGTTCAACTGTGTTCTTTGCAACATCCTCTCTTACACATGGTAAATGTAGGTGTTTTGCTGAGTGCTGAAAGATGCTGTAATAAATTAACTGAGCTTGAGCAGTGGGTTGTGCAAATCCCAAATTATAGGTCATAAGTTCCACAGGCCCAGGCGTGTGAGTGGCATCTGAAGTGGGGGCAGTCTCGTGGAAAGGAGACCTCAACCTGTGGGATCCGATGCTCACTGTGGGTAGATGGTGTCAGAAGTGAATTGAGCTCTGGGGCATCCAGCTGGTGTCATTGGAGAATTGCTTGATCAGTGTGAGGGGAAACATTCCTGCATATCTAGTGTCAGAAGTGTTGTGGTGTTTGAGAGTAGAAAAATAAAACAGTGTTTTCTGTATTCCTTCATGTGGCTTTTCATCTGTATTCTTCTTTTAAGAATATATCAAAATTTCCCCAAACAGCTCCATTTTTAAAAAGTTTATTTGTTTCTATTTTGTTTGAAGGAGAGAGATGTAATTCACTTTCCAAATGCCCGCAATAACCAGAGCTGGGCCAGGCTGAAGCTGGGAGCCTGGAACTCTAACAAGGTTTCCATGTGAGTGGCAGGGACTGTCACCTGCTGCCTCCTCAGATGCATGTTAACAAGAAGATGGATTGGAAGTGGAGTAGCCATAACTTGAAACAGGCACTCTGATAATGGATGCCAGTGGCCCCAGCAGTGGCTTAACCTGCTGTGTCACAACACTTGCCCCTGTATTCTTTGTCATATCTGTTGTTATATAATAAATGAGTAGATGAGTTTCCCTGGCTTCAGTGAGCTCTTCCAGCAAATTATCTAACCCAAGGAGGGGATCACAGGAAGTTCAGAATTACAGCTGAACTATCAGAAGCACAGGTGACAACCTGGATTTGCAACTAGTGTCTGAAGTTGGGGGCAGCCTTGTAGGACCAAACCTATGCGGTCTGTCAGAATTAAACTGCATTGTAGGATACTGAGTTGATGTCACAGACAACTGGAGAATTTGGTGTGGGAAAAGCTATCTCATATTTGGTAGGCAGAATACAGAGCATAGGAAAGCAGTATTCCTATACAGGGTCCAAACAGATGGTTCCGTAGGATACTCTCTACCAGGGCCCCAGCTTGCACATTGTGCTCAAGCCAAGGTATTTGATGGCTGGGGAGAAGGGTGAAATCCAGTCCATGGTCCAGGCCATGGTCCAGGCCATGGTTCACTGAGAAAGTTGTTTTTAGGGGTGGGGCAATATTTACTACTGGGGAAGGAGCCTTGCCCTAATTTGCGCAAAGACATTCATGGGCTGGTCTTGACAGCTATATTCTATGGAAGACAATATAAATTACAGAACTAAGGCTGTGGTCGTGGGAGTGGAAAGGCAGGGATAAATTTAAATCCGCCTTGTTGAGTTTGATGTGCTTGTCTAAAAACCAAGAGAGCTGTGTAAGATCCCTTGAAAGCCTTCCTTATGTGTCTAGAAATCAATTAAAGGTAGACTTACAAATACAATTTGGAAATTGGTAATAAAATTCCACAGGACGTCTGTGGGAATGCAGACTAGGACTGAGTGTGCAGCAAGAGGCATTGGAAAGTCACCATTAGTTGCTGACGTGGATTAGGAGAGAAGTATAAAGCTTAAGGAAAGAAATGATTAATGTTCAACAGACGGCCCCTGCTGTATCAATTCACCAGGCTTTTGGTTCCACAGATTAGCCCACCTAAATCTAGACGCATAGCACACAAATAATGCAAAAGAAGCTGAACTTTCCTATTGCCTCGCACATAGCCTCTCCTCATACACTCTGCTAGGCAGGCTGGATGGGTATAAACAGCTGTTCTTTTGGAGAACACTAGGCGTTGTTCCCTGACAGATGGCAGCAGCTCCCTAGGGCACACACACTCACATAATCACCGAAACCTGATAGGGTCAATCACATTGATAGTCATCAGTGAAGTTGCTGAAATTTAGAGCTAGGAGAAAGCCCTGGAATTTGAAACATACTTAATGCTGCTTCCGAGCTTAATGCCGGGGTGGATATTATTATTTTGCACGGTTTCTGCGAACAAAGCCACTTTTTATTGTATGTCTTGCTTTTAAAGAGTAAGAGGTCATCTGCCACAGATCATTCAGTGCTGGCTCTCTATACCTCAGATTCCCCTCTGCCCTTGACATAGGGAGTGCAGGACGTGTACATGTGTACATCCTGGGAAACATACCAGACAATTCCATAGTGCAGGGTGACAATGTTTCTGCTTAGTTTATGTCACCACATTTGGGAAAAAATCTTTGAAAGAAAATATTACTAGAAACTCTTACTGATCCCTCCAACTCCCAGCCAAAAGAAATAACTAAATTTTGGATAGTTATCATGATACAAAGAAAGTAAGGGTATCCAGATCGTAATTCTGTGCCAGACTCTATTAAGTCAGAATACTAGTGATAGTTTTCTAAAGCAATGGACTTTGTTCCTTTTCACCTTAGATGTGGGAAACCATCAAATCTAAATCAAAAGAAAACACACAATAGCAATGAAACTTCTTCTCCCCAAAAGAGAGACTAGTTAGGTTCTTCACAGAATTATTTCATTTTAGAATTAAAATGAGATAAAAATGGGATGTCAGGTTTGAAATAGGCCATAAAGCTCATTTAATTCCATCACAAATCCTGATCTTAAATTCCTCTTACCATTCTGCCACATGTCTACAAAACCTGGGGTTGGGGCAGGCACTGTGGTGCAGTGGGTTAAGCTGATGCCTGCAGCACCAGCATCCCATATGACCACTGGTTCAAATCCTGACTGCTCTGCTTCCAATCCTGCTCCCTTCTAGTGTGCCTGGGAAAACACCAGAGGATGGCCCAAGTGCTTGCAGCTCTGTGACCCACATGGGAGACTTGTAAGGAGCTCCTGGCTCCTGGCTTTAGCCTGGCCCAGCCCCAGCCATTGAGGCCATTTGATTTGGAATGAACAAGCAGATGGAAGACCTCTCTCTCTCTTGGCCTCACCCTCTCTCTATCTGGAACTCTGCCTTTCAAACAAACAAACAAAAATCTTAAAACAACAACAACCACCTGGGATTGAACACTTCTACAGATGGGGAACTCATGCCTGCCTGAGATGGCCCAATATGTCTCTGGTTAGAATATTAGAAAGTTTTTCCTTATATGGAAGCAAAATTGTCTCCTTCAACTTTATCCTAGTGTCTTTTCATCTCTTATAGAGAAGGTTGATAATAGCAATGAGTATTTGAGTGTTTACATGGTAGATACTGCTCTGAGCACATTACATGGATTAACTTACTTATTCGTCAAAACAAAGCTTTGAGTCAGTGACAATTAATACTAATATTACCCCCAATCTACAGATGTGGAAGACTGTGACAGAGAAGAATTAAGAACTTTCCCAAGACTGCATGTATTAAAAGTGATGGGCCTGGGGCCGGCATTGTGGTGCAGCGAGTTGAGGCCCTAGCCTGAAGTGCTGGCATCCCATATGGGCACTGATACGAGACCCGGCTTCTCCACTTCTGATCCAGCTCTCTGCTATGGCCTGGGAAAGCAGTAAAAAAATGGCCCAAGTCCTTGGATCCCTGCAGCCATGTGGGAGACCCAGAAGAAGCTCCTGGCTCCTGGCTTCGGGTTGGCACAGCTCCAGCCATTGCGGCCATCTGAGGAGTAAACCAGCAGATGGAAGACCTCTCTCTGTCTCTACCAGTACCTGTAACTCTGTCTTTCAAATAAAAAATAAATTAAAAAAAAAAGTGATGGGCCTAGAAGTTGGAGTTAGGCATATTGACTCCAGTGCTCAAGTTCTATGTTTACTAAAGATTGGGTAGCCCAATCTTTGAGACTGTTTAGAAATCCTCATTGGGCTTACCTTTACAATTCTAGCAGAAGAAAATGTTGCTTTTAACATCATCTACTGATGAGACATTTAAACTATGTATCAACTCTAAAGGAAATACTACTTCTTAAAATATAGGTTTGTGAAGACATTTCTTACTGAAGAACCCGTAAAATCACATTAGAACTGAGAGCCATCTGCTTATACGAGCCTGCATTTTATTTAACTGCCACAAACTCAAAGCACTCACTCTCTTGCATAAGTGATAAGGAGCTGTGTGGAAGAGGTGACCCACATATTCCCCCATTCAGAGTGAGTGCTAGAGCATTTGACGGTATTTTTGAGAAGTGACCCCCATGCCTGCCCGTGCACACTTCTCTCGGAGATTCTGATCCACATGTTGAGGGTTAGGTCCAAGCTGTGGAGTTTTTTAAAAAGTCACTGCACAATTCCAACGTACATCACAAATTGAGAACTATGGATCTAGTGACTAGACATACTTCACACTGCAAACAGTAAATGGTCACATGACTACTACGAGCACAGGTGTGAGGATAATAATCTGGATTTTTTTCCGAAGTGCATTGTTGCCAATGTCTCTCTTTACATCACATCTCTTTAAAAATACAGTATTTGAGTTGAACGATGCACATATGAGGTAACTAACAGAAAATCTGGTGTCAGAACTGCCTTAAGGTGGGATTACTCAGAACCTGCTAGTCTGCTAACAAAAAGGCCTGTTTCTGACTTTTCTTGTTTTCATGCTGTAACTCTGAATTAAAATGTCCCAGCAGGCATTTCGTATAGCAGTTAGGCCACCACTTGGGGATACTCATATCCTATGTCAGTGTGCCAGGTTTGGGTCCCAGCTCCTCTACTTCCATGCTTCCTGCTAATGTCCACCCTGGGAAGCAGCAGATGATGGCTAAAACACTTGAGTCTCTGCCACCCATATGGGAGACCTGGATATAGTCCCAGGTTCCTAGCTACGGCTTGGTCCGTCCCAGCTGTTGCAGAACTCTGTCTCCATCTGTGCCTTTCAGGTAAAATGAAAATAATCAAATAAAAGTGTAAAATGTCTCAGGATATCTGGACCACACTAATTGCACAAAAATCTCCTATCACATCCACAAGAATCATCTGCTTGTGGACATTTTCAAAGAGCCAAACAGGAGCATTGTTTTCTAAGGGGTACAGGTAGTTATGACATTAATTCAACTCTTTGGCTGGATTTTACAGGCCATTGATATTTATTGAAGGAATTAATAAATGTATGAACAAAGAAAAAGATGGATGAATGGATGGTCTGGCTATGCATGTTTTGTTTATTTTTTCCCAAAGAAATGATTTATTTAATTAGTACAAATGTCCTAAGTACAACTTTAGGAATATAGTGATTCTTCCCATAACACCCACCCCCTCAACCCCCACTCCCACTTCACCTCCTCCTCCCTCTCCCATTCCCAGTCCCATTCTTCATTAAGGAAAAAAAAAAAACTGTTCCTTGACAGTCAAGACAAGGGCTGTTCAAGTCACTGCTTCTCAAAGTGTCAATTCCACTTTACAGATTTCCTTTTAGGTACTCTATTTGTTATCACAGATCAGAGAGAATATATGATATTTTTCCCTTTGGGACTGGCTTATTTCACTAAGCATGGTGTTTTCCAAATTCAACCATTTTGTTGCAAACGACTGGATTTAATTTTTTTTTACTGCTGTGTAGTATTCCATAATTTCTTTATCCAGTCTTCAGTTGATGGACATTTAGGTTGATGCCATGTCTTAGCAATTGTAAATTGAACTGCAATAAACATGGGGGTGCAAATAACTCTTATTTGATGATTTCACTTCCCTTGGGTAAATTCCCAAGAGTGGGATGGCTGGGTCTTATGGTAGGTCTATATTCATATTTCTGAGGTATCTCCAAACTGATTTCCAGAGTGGTTTTACCAGTTTACATTCTCACCAACAGTAGATTAGTGTACCTTTTTTCCCACATCCCCAGCAGCATTTGTTGTTTGTTGATTTCTGTATGAAAGCCATTCTAACTGGGGTGAGGTGAAACCTCACTGTGGTTTTGACTTGCATTTCCCTGACAGCTAGTTATCCTGAACATTTTTTCATGTGTCTGTTGGCCATTTGGGTTTTCTCTTTTGAAAAATGTCTGTTTAAGTCCTTGGCCTATTTCTTAACTGGGTTGTTTGTTTTGTTGTTGTGCCTTTTCTTGATCTCTTTATATATTCTGGTTATTAATCCTTTACTAGCTGCATTGTTTGCAAATAATTCCCCCCATTCTATTGGTTACTTCTTCACTTTCCTGAGTGTTTCTTTTGCATTACAGGAGCTTCTCAATTTGATGTAATCCCATCTGTTGATTTTGGCTTTTTTTTTTTAAAAAAGATTTATTTTATTTATTTGAAAGAGTTACAGAGAGAGAGAGAGAGAGAGAGAGAGAGGTCTTCCATCCACTGATTCACTCCCCAAATGACTGTAACTGCCAGAGCTGAGCTGATCTGAAGCCAGGAGCCAGGAGTTTCCTCTGGGTCCCCCACATGGGTACAGGGGCCCAAGGACTTGGGCCATCTTCTACTGCTTTCCCAGGCCATAGCAAAGAGCTGGATTGGAAATAGAGCAGCCGGGACTCGAACCAGCATCCATATAGGATGCTGGCACTGCAGTCCGTGGCTTTAACCCACTTTGTGACTGTGCAGGCCCCTGAATTTGGCTTTGATTGCCTGTGCCTCTGGGGTCTTTTCCAAGAACGCATTGCCTGTGCCAATGTCTTGCAGTGTTTCCCCAATGTTCTCTAGCAATTTGATGGTATCAGGTTGTAGATTTAGGTCTTTAATCAATTTTGAATGGATTTTTGTGTAAGGTATAAGATAGGGGTCCTGCTTCATACTCCTGCATGTGGAAATTCAGTTTTCCCAGCACCATTTGTTGAAGAGACTGTCCTTTCTCCAGGGATTGATTTTAGCTCTTTGGTCAAATTTAACTTGGTTGTAGATGTTTGGATTGATTACTGGCATTTCTTTTCTGTTCCATTGGTCTACCCATCTATTTTTGTACCAGTACCAGGCTTTTTTAATTATAATGGCCTTGTAGTATGCCTTGCAATCTGGTATTGTGAAACCTCTGGTTTGTTTTTATTATATAAGATTGCTTTAGCTATTCGAGTCTCTTGTATTTTCATATGAATTTTAGCATCATTTTTTCTAGATGTGCAGAGAATGTCATTGTTATTTTGATTGGCATTGTGTTGAATCTGTAAATTGCTTTTGGTAGTATGAACATTCTGATGATGTTGATTCTTCCAATCCATGAACATGGAACTTTTTTCCATTTAAATGTTCTCTTCTACTTCTTTCTTTAGTGTTTTGCAATTTTCATTGTAGAGGTCCTTGACATCCTTGGTTAAATTTATTTCAAAGTATTTGATTTTTTTTTTGTAGTTATTGTGAATGGGAGCAATCTTAGAAGTTCTTTCTTAGCTGGTACATTGTCTGTGTATACAAAGGCTGTTGATTTTTGTGTGTTGATTTTATATCCTGCTACTTTACCAAACTCTTCTATGAGTTCCAATAGTCTCTTGGCGGAATCTTTTGGATCCCCTATATACAGAATCATGTCATCTGCAAATAGGGATAGTTTGACTTCCTCATTCTCAGTTTGACTACCTTTGATTTCTTTTTCTTGTCTAATGGCTCTGGCTAAAATTTCCAGAACTAAAAAAAAAAAAAAGAAAAAAAAAAAAGGGCCGGCGCTGTGGTGCACTGTGTTAATCCTCCGCCTGCGGTGCCAGCATCCCATATGGGTGCCGGGTTCTAGTCCCGGTTGCTCCTCTTCCAGTCCAGCTCTCTGCTGTGGCCCGGGAGGGCAGTGGAGGATGGCCCAAGTGCTTGGGCCCTGCACCCCACGGGAGACAAGGAGGGAGCACCTGGCTCCCGGCTTCGGATCAGCGCAGCTCCAGCCTTTGCGGCTATTTGGGGAGTGAACCAGTGCTTCAAGACCTCTATCTCTGTTTCTCTCACTGTCTGTAACTCTACCTGTCAAACAATAAATAAAATCTTTAAAAAAAAAATAAACTTCCAGAACTATACTGAAGAGCAGTGGTGAGAGTGGTGGCTACGCATATTTTAAAAAGCTATGCTTCCTGCTCTAAAGGACTTGATATTTTAGTGCAGGTAAGCACAAAGATGTTCAGTTGTCTCATGCAGGTATGGATAAAGCACACTGAGAGCACAGGGAAGGAATCCAGAGGCCTGCCTGGAGGAGTCTGGAATGGCATTCAAAGAGAAGAAGAGGGAGTCTCTTGTTAAAGTGCAGACGGTGTGATTCAGCAGATCAGGGCAGGAGTCCAGATTTCTCTTCAGCTGCCAGATACTGGTGACTCTGCCAGTCAAGGGACCATACTTTGAGGGGAAAAACCTGCAAATAATTTCCCCCTGGTTCTTTCCTTCCACCTCCTACTCACCACCAGCTTCAGCCATTGAGAAAATGAAAATAGAGGGGCCAGAGCTGTGGCATAGTAGGTAAAGCATTGGTATCCCACATGGATCCAAGTTCGTGTCCCAGCTGCTCTACTTCTGATCCAGCTCTCTGCTATGGCCTGGGAAAGCAGTACAAGACGGCCCAAGTCCTTGGGTCCCTGTACCCACATAGGAGACCTGGAAGAAGCTCCTGGCTCCTGGCTTTGGTCTGGCCCAGCTCTAGCTGTTGCAGCCATTTGGGGGAGTGAACCAGCAGATGAACGTTCTCTCTTTCTCTTTCATATAAATAAATAACTCTTCAAAAAAATGAAAGTAGAAGAAAGGTACTTAAAGTTAGTGAATCTCAGATCTCGACAAAACAGCCTTTTTGGTGAACATCTCCAACTCCCCCAGCTGATGAGAGGTTTGGAAGTGCAAATGTCAAAAAAGGAACTGCTTTCTCAAGATAGAAAATTACACCTTGATTTAACTTGTTCTCTTTAGACATTTTGTCAAGATGTCTAACCTGTGTGAATATGTGTTCTTGTATCTGTGATCACACAGGAATGGGTCCTGGGTACTGCTAACTGTTTACCCAGCTCTCTGGCCAGATGGCTCTGCCTCCCTATACTTCCTGGTGCTTTGGTTTGGCTGGCGCACCTGCTAGAAAGCCCGGGCTTTCCATCCTAACTTTTGACACTTCCTCCACCAACCAAATGGCTGCATTCCCCTTGCCAACACATGTGTGTTTCAAACTCTCATTAGACATCTAATGTTTTGGACAAGCTGTGTCCCAAGAGCACTGGGGTCTCCCTGGAAGATTCTCCAGACTCTGTAAAAAGGTACTCGGATGAGGAACAACTGAGCTGTTAAAAGTGGGACCTGCTTATAGCCTGCGAATGTTTGTCATGGAAACAAAATGGATGTTTCACACACCAAGTGTGAGAAAGACCCCCGGGGGTGCCCTGATGCTCTCTATTTCCCCCCAGGGACACTGAAACCAAAGTATTTGCCCTGGTTCTCAGGGCTGGATTAGCCAGTGCAAGTTAAGTGTGTAATCAGTATTAGTCTCCCAGAATGTCACTGCTCCTGCCTATCAATCTGCATAAATTCTACCACAAAACTTTAGGAAGAAATGCTATTCAGAGCAAATGATGCATCAAATTCAAACAGGCCATCAAGATTGCTAATGGATTTTAATAGCAGCTATTACAGCATAATAGTATTTTCCCAACAGCTGTTTGTTGATACAATTCTGCGTTTACAGGACCTTTATGTCCAATCCCAGGAGACGGCCCACCATTCATTTATAATCATTTGGTTCCACCTACAAACAAATGCTCCTTTATTTGCATTTGGAGACTCTGAACGGTTTGCAGATTTGACCCACTCCCACCCCATTCAACGAAACCAGCAGCGAATATTACAAGCTAGATTAATTAGTTAATACTTAGATGGAGTAACCATTGCCAGAATAAATACGATCAACTGGCAACCTCAAAGAGAAGCTGTCGCTGATTGCTTGTCTACATTCTGAGCCTTGTTGGTTGCTGAAAACGGCATTTTACTCCTATGTAAATGAGTAATGGGCCTAATCTAGGATTCAGATAGACATTTTTGAAATTAAAGGGCCCATAAACCATTCTGCTGGAGATGATTAATATTACAGAATGCCGATAAATCACTGCCAAAGTGAGGGGCTGATTGGTAATAATAATTGTGATAAAAATAGAGTTGAAGGAGAATTTTATTAACGGAACCCGAAGCTTTATGGAATGGGCAAACGATTACAACACTGAAAATAAATATCAGTTCATGGGTCCACACAGAATCAATGAAGGAATGCATTTAAAATGTGGATGCTTGCTTCTATGCCAGAGATTTGAGACAGAGCTCAGGAACTCACATTTTAACAAGCGCTCCAGGGTATTTTGCTGTCAGCCATCCATGCACCACACTTTGAGAAAACCCAGGGGAAATGGTATTCATTTATAAATACATCCCCAAAGTCTTAGTGCAGTTTAAACCTCTAATGACTTCAGAAATATACACATGAAAAACTTAAAAAAAAAAAAAAAAAAAAAACCTTGCAAGTTTACTTTCATTCCCTGTACACTTTTTTTTTTTTTTAGGTTTTTAAATTTAGAAAAAATAACTTTCTCATCAATCAGATGACTAAAGCAAAATGTACAGTTCAGGCCAGCGCAGCGGCTCACTAGGCTAATCCTCCGCCTTGCGGTGCTGGCACACCGGGTTCTAGTCCCAGTCGGGGCGCCAGATTCTGTCCTGGTTGCCCCTCTTCCAGGCCAGCTCTCTGCTGTGGCCAGGGAGTGCAGTGGAGGATGGCCCAAGTGCTTGGGCCCTGCACTGCATGGGAGACCAGGAGAAGCACCTGGCTCCTGCCATCAGATCAGCGCGGTGCGCCAGCCGCGGCGGCCATTGGAGGGTGAACCAACGGCAAAGGAAGACCTTTCTCTCTGTCTCTCTCTCTCACTGTCCACTCTGACTGCCAAAAAAAAAAAAAAAAAAAAAAAAAAAAAAAAGTACAGTTCAAAATTTGTGAGGTACTTCAAAAAATTCTTGGAAAGTAGAACTAACAGATGCTTATTTTGGGGCTGGTGTTGTGGTGTAGCAAGTAAAGTCACTACCTGCAATGCCAGCAGCCCCTAAGGGTGTGAGTTCAAGTCCTAGCTGCTTTGCTTACAATGGAGCTCCCTGCTAATCCACCTGGGAAAAGTGGCAGAAGATGGTCCAAGTGCTTGGGCCCCTGTGCCCCCATGGGAGACCTGGAAGAAGCTCCTGGCTCCTGGCTTTGTCCTGGCCCAGCTCTGGCCAATGAAGCCATTTGGGGAGAGTACCAATGGGTAAAAGATCTCTTTATCTGTCTCTTTCCCTGTCTCTGTTAACTCTGTCTTTCAAATCAATAAAACAAATCTTTTTAAACAAATGCTTATTTTGCTACAAAAAATTTGGAAATCCATGCATAGTTTTCTTAAATTTAACTGTTAAACTTTAAATATATAATATACATATTAAACACAGGTTTCAGTATTTTTTAAAAAATGTTTATTTAATTGAAAGTCTGAGTGACAGAGAGAAAGATATGTAGATAGAGAGAGGGATAAATCTTTTATTCTATGGTTTTCCTCCACAAGTGACCACAACAACCACGGCTGGGGCAGGCTGAAGCCAGGAGTCAGGAACTCCATCTAAATTCCCCACATGGGTGGCATGAACCCAAATACTTGGGGCATGAGCTGCAGCTTCCCAGCTGTATTGCAGGCAGCTGGATCTGAAGCAGAGGAACCAGGACTTGAACCAGCACTCTGATATGGGATGCAGGTGTCCCAAGCAGGCACTTAACCCACAGTGCCACAATTCCCCCACCCTGCACTTTATTTTCATTAATTAATTAATTAATTTGAAAGGCAGAGGGACAGAAATTTTTATCTGCTTGTTCACTTCCCAAATGCCTATATCAGCTTGGGCTTGGCTCAATCAAAGCCAGGAGCCTTGAACTTAATCTTGGTCTCCCATAGGGGTGTCAGGGACCCAATTACTTGAATCATCTTTGCTGTCTTCTCCAGCACACATTAGCAGGAAGCTGAGTGAGAAACATAGCAGCCAGGTTTCAAACCAGGCACTCAGATATGGCATGGCTGAGTGGTATCTTAACCATCTTAACTGCTGCACCAAATACCCTTACTAATATGTATTTTTTCATAATATACATATGTCATGAGCTTTTTAAAGCCTCCTTGTTTTATTCAAAATTTATAAAATAAAATAAGCATTAAAAAGTGAAAATGATTACATTTACAGATGCAGGGGTTTTTTTTAGTGTATACACTAAAAAACTTATATTTCTGACACTATTAATCTGTAAAAGTACACTAATGTTTTTGGAACAAACTGTATAAAACTTCAGTAAAACCAACAAAGAGGAGGGAATTCTCCTCCTGTCCAGCCATGATTGCTCGGTTCAAGAGGGATTTGTATGCGCAAGTCTGGGTACTTGGAATCAGGGTGGTGGGGCCTGCTTGCTTAGCAGTCTGGGACTGCAGAAGAAAAGAACTTGAACTAACAATGAGATCAAATGATTACTCTGTTGAATCAGGAGGTTGAGAAAGGATGTGGGTGTCTTATGCCTCACAAACATCACAGACCACACATGCATCTTCATCTGCAGTATCTCACTTAACCCTCAAAACAATCTGGGGGTGGTGGGGTGAGTACCACTTCTCTCACTTTGTAAATGTCAAGGCTGAAGCCTTGAGGACTTTCTGTGATCGACTCAATTTTTTTTTTTTTTTACAGATAGCTAATGGTTCAGAACTCAGCTCAAAGCTTCTAATTCTTCTCTGTTCCATGGTCACCCTTGACTGGGACACTGAACCAGACAATGAGGAGAGTTCAGACAGGAGTAGAGCAGAAGGTGGTAAGTAGGAGCTAGAACTATGGACAGGTGTTTTCTGAAGAGGAGGACCTCAATCTGGAAGAAGCAAGTCTATTTAGCTAGAGGTCGCTGAGCTGCCAGGGCCATTCAGCCATATGGGCCTTGCAGTTTCAGTTACCTGTGGTCAAGCACAACCTGAAAATATTAAATAGAAAAACATGGGAGTAAACAGTTCATAAGGATTACAGTGCACACTGTTCAGAGTAGTATGCTGACAGTCCAGACCATTCCTCTTCATCTCCTTGCCCAGCAGATCCATACTCTAAATGTTACCCATCCATTACTCAGTAACCATCTTGTGCATCACATCAGTCATTGAGGTAATGCAGTGCTGTGTTCAAATAATCCTTATTTTATTTAATAATGGCCTCAAAGCACAAGAATTGATTGTGTCCATTCAGATACAAAGAGAAGTAAAGTGCACACTTTATGTGAAAAAGTGAAAGTTCTCCACTTAAGGAAAGAAAATATTATATGCTGAGATTGCTAAAATCCATAGTCAGTTGTTGCTGATCTTTTACTGTGTCTAGTTTATGAATGAAATGTTGTCATAGGTATGTATGTATAGGAAAGAATGGTTAATACAGGGTTCAATGCTCCATGATTTCAAGCATCCATTGGAAGTCTTGGAACAACAGAAGGCTACGGTACTCACTTCTTAGAGTTTAAATAAATTAATTTAAATAAGATAGAATGCTTGGCAAAGCATTTATTGCTTCAATTTCATTTGGCTTCTTAGTATAGAAGAAAAACCAAATTCCTCTCCCTGGGTGGCTGGCTGTGGAGCCTGTTGATGTCACTGGTCTCTGCACCCAGGCCACAGCAGGAATTCCAGGCATGTTGTTCAGTGAATTCAAGGATGTCAGAATCAACCTAAAACTCTATCCATCACATGCTGGCTTCTTCCTGGTACTTTTATTTCTTCTTTCTTCCTTTTTTATATTTATTTATTTTTATTTGAAAGTGAGAGAGAGAGAGAGAGAGCGAGAGAGAGAGAGAGCTCTTCCATCTTCTGATTTACTTCCCAGATGGCCACAGCAGCCCTTAGCCAGACCAGGACAAAGGCAGGAGCCAGGGGCCCCCTCTGGTTCTCCCACATGGGTACAGGGGCCCAGGCACTTGGGCCATCTTCCACTGTGTTCCCAGGCACATTAGCAGGGAGCTGGATTGGAAGTGGAGCAGCTGAGACACAATCCAGCACCTATACAGGATGCCAGCAACCCAGGTAGTAGATTAACCCACTATGTCACGACACTGGTTCCTGGTACCTTTATTTCTATTGCTGGTCTTATATATTATTGCTATCATTATTTTCACCTCATCATCTAGACAGAAATTTTAGAATCTCCTAGCAGTCCAATGACTACTCCTCCATATCAGTACCAAAGATTCTTTTTCTGCCTGCTCCACTGTTTCCCTTCTTATTTTAATCATTACAGGTTGTACACATGTGACTTCTATCCAAAACTATTGGAATAACCTGACTGCACTTCTTGATACCTGCTTACATTGCGTTAGTTCACCCTACTTGCTTCATCTAGGTTAATCTCTTTTACCATGATTTTAGTCAAAGTTGCCCAAAAAGTAACATCAGAGAACCACAGTGTTTCGTGTCATGACTACATCCTATCTCTCCACCTTCATTCCCTACAATGTCCTTCTAGACTCACTCTGTTCAACCAACAGCTGTTCAACCTACAGCTGTTCAACTCTGTTCAACCTACAGCTGCTGCAAACTTGCCTGGCAAGAAACTTGCATTTATCAAAGGTAAAAGTCATAGCTAGGTATGAAGGATCAGTTTTGGTGTACTATTACGCAGAAGGGTGATTACAGCTAACAATATTGTATTACATTTCAAAGTAGATAGAAGATTTTGAATAGTCTTACCAAAAAGCAAGATAAATGTTTGAGATTATGGATAAGCTACATATACTGATTTGATTAATTACACATTGTATACCTGTATCTAAACATCACAATGTACCCTATAAATATGGACAATCATTATATGTTAGTTTTTTTTTTTTTTTTAAATTAAATGAATGCTAACCCAAAGCCTCATTTGGGAAGCTTAGGGCAATCTCATGCCTTCCTTATGCCTTCCACACCGGCCCTATCTTTTAAAATACGTGAGCTTCTCCAGAGTAGAATCCATCCTCAAAGAAGGGGAGATGAGTCTGTCAGGAGTGGTTGCTTTTATTCAAGTATGTCATGTCTGTATAAGAACACTGCAAGAAGTAATCACACATGCATCCAAGTTTATGTTCAGGGGTCTTGAGCTCCCAAACAAACAGAAGTCTGATTTCACTGAATTTGTGGGAACTCCTACTTTGTAGACCTGAACTTAATCTAGTTTTTATCATTGGACATCAAAGACCAGGTTCAAATGATTGCTTTTTCCTTTGGATGGGAGATTTTTCTTGTTATATTTTATATCTTGGATATTTTCTTTTTGGTCACTAGGTGGCTCTAAATTTCCATTAGAAAATAAAAATCTTTAGGAACCTGACAAAGTTAGTTTTAATTAAATAATTTTAAAATGCTTCTTTAAACTTTTTTTGACTTGAAAACATTAAAGTCCTCCCCCTACCTGCAAAAAAAAAAAAAAAAAAAGTCCATAAACTCCGAAGTGGAGTGTATTTGTCCATTTATGCTACCTAGCTTGTGGGATACATTATTTACAGTTATACATGAACTCACAGATATTGCCTGAATTATAGGAGCAATTTTTAAATGAATCATTGCACTCCAAACAGTACTTCTCTGGAGGTGTGACATATTATGTATCACAGAAGGTCAAACAATGGAGCCTATTATATTAAAAGAAGACCTAAAAAATATTGTCATATAACTTAAATCACTATAAAATCTTTCCTAAGTACACACCAGCCACCTCTGGAAAGTCAGAAACAACCTCCAAAATCATTTTTAAGGTTAATAGCTTCAAACAAAAAGAATAGTTAGAATAAAGATCTTTTAATCCATTTGGAAGCCACCATACTCCTGCTGTTGGCAAAGGTGATTTATTGCTTTCAAATCTACTCTCCCCACTAGATGTGATTTATTTGAATCCTGTGAGGACTTAATATTTTGTTAAATCTCTATTATTTCATAGAAAAGTATGCAAATGTAGGAAAAAGCCATCCAAAGTCATCCCTGGATAACCTATTAATAAAAGAGATAAGCATGATAGTGTGGAAATGAGAAGAGAGAGCCACTATGATGGGAAAGAAGTCAGATGGTTGCCTGCTTGGCTTGAGCTTTCTGGAGGATGCTCAACTTGAAAATCCACTTTTTAATATCAGTTTGACCAGTTTGTTCTGCATCAATCCCACAAATGTTCATTTTATCTTCAATGAACTTTGGAAGGGGTGGTGAGATACTTCTGTAATTTTATTCCTGATACCCTTGATATTTCTTTCTAAAATCTCTAAGTCCTCACTATTTCTTTCTACATCTTCAAATTGCAGGCCAGGTGGAATGGTTGACTGTGAGCTCTGCACGACTGTTTCTTATATGCAGGTGGAGGTACATTCAAACTGAAGACAACAGTAGACTCAGCTCCAGGGTAAGGCCTGTTCAGCTGTTGACAAGTGAGGAGCCCTGCCAGCTCCACAACATGGCAATGTGGTTCATGAGAAACTGGGTAGGGTGCTTCAAGCTGGATGCAAGACCAATTCCAAACAAAAAAGTCTTCAAAAGGGGACAGTAGACACTGGACATTCCATTTCTGATTTGCTCCCCACTGTCTTCCACTCTAGCCCCATTGAATGTTTGCTGCCTCTGAGACATCCTCTGATGCACAAATGTTCCCTCTGCCTGGTACTCTATTGTCCCCTTCCATTGCTACCTGGCAAACTTTTTCTTCAAGTTTTATGTCAAGTGATGTGACTGCTGAAGTCTTTTGTCAGGATCAGACTTACAGCATGTAACAAACAGCTTGGACACTAGAGTTGAAGTTACTTGGGTTTGAAGTACAGTCAGTTCCTAGTTATGAGATTTATTGATGTATTCATTCACTAATTTGAAAGGTGGAGTGACAGAGGATGAGAAAGATGTGCACACACACACAAACACACACCCACATAGAGATCTTTCATTTTCTTGTTCTATTCCAAATTGCTGACAACAGCTGGGGCTAGTCCAGACCAAAGCCAGGAGCCAGTAACTCCATCTGGGTCTCCAACATGAGTGGCTGATATCCAACTACCTGGGACATCATCTGCTGTCTCCCCGAGTATCTATTAGCAAGAAGCTGAAATGGAGAATGGAGCCAGGACTGGAAATCAGGCACTCTGATATTGGATGCAGGCATCCCAACCAACATGTTAACTGCTATGCCTGTCCCAGTTATGGGATCTTGAGTAAGACACTTAACTTCATTTTCCTCATCCAAAAAAAAAAAATCTTATTTTTGTGTGTGTATTGGCCTTATAGAGATAGGAAAATTAAAAATAAAAGTTACCTAAAAAGTACTTAGTTCAGTACCTGGTACAGTATGGGTCTTGTTTGTGTTGATAAGCTGTATAGTATATGATATTCTTTAAGTATGCAGCCCAAATCTGAATTAGATGTGACTCTTCTGCACTTTCTTTTGGAGAAAACACAATCATAGCCTTTATCACATCAACCACAAGTTAATAGGTCCCCATACCAGTGGACTGTGATGAATGAAAATAATGAACAGGTGAGGTTTCATATTCCTGTGTCCTGAGGAGAGCATTTGGGTATTTTCTACTTAGCTTCCTTGCCTTCTGTTTTCTCTGAGGAGTGAGAGATTAAAAACCCCATTGATGCACCATGGAGAAGAGTAGTGGCAAGGAGAGAGTGCAGCATGTTGCGGGGATGTGGGATGTGCTAGTGGGCCCAGGATGGATTGAGAGAGGGTTCACTGGGAAGATGGAGCAGGACAAGGTGGTGGGACAGTGGGAAAAGATTTCAGCTGCAGTTAGACAGTGAGCAGCACCCATGAGTTAAGGAGAAGATGAAAGGAAATTTATTGAGTGCTATGGGCTATGCATTTTGATCATATTACACCTTTTGAGAGCTATTAGCAAGGACAGACTCAGACTCCACTATGTAGCACTTTGAAATGGAATTATTATTAAATTATTAATCTCAGCTTCATTAGGTTTAAGAGATGATATGTTAGGCAAGAGTAGGGCCAATGCCCTCATTAATAATTCATTCATTTATTGATTAATTCATAAAGCAAAGATTTATAAATAATTTCTGTGTGTCTGGCACTGATAATAGTGAAGCCAATGAGAGAGAGAATATCACTGCTGTAATGGAATTATGTGTTAGTACATAGAGATAGATAATATATAAACAGATAAATAAAAAGATAATTTCTTTTAGTGAAGAATGCCAAGTAGAACATAACACAGTGTGATGGAAAAGAGCATGAGGACGTAGAGGGAGGTCTAAATTGGGAAGTCTGGAAAGTTAATGAGGCTGTATTTAAATTAACATTCTTGTACCCTGAGAAATGGTCAGTTCCTGCATATTCTGAAGTCAGAATATTCTAGATAGGAGAAACAGTAGGTGCCATGAGCAAGGATCAGTAAACAGAGGAAAGATTGATGTGACAACAGCAGAGGATCAAGAGGAAAAGTGGTTAGTGGGTGGGACCAGATGATGCAGAATCTTGTGGGTTGGGCCATGAGAGTGAGTTTGGATTTTATTCAATGAGCAATGGGAATCTGCTAGAAGATTTAGTTGGGAGGGGAGATGTCCAACTTGAAGTTGCACATGGTTGTGTTTTAAACAAATTACTCTAGTTATTATGCAGAGATTGGATGGCAAAAGGGTAGGATGCATGAGGCCAATTAGGTTTACAGTGGTCAAAGTAAGAGGTGGGGACTGGAACTAGGGCTTTTTGAATTGCACAAACCATTTGCTCAATTTCTGCAAGGTTCTTCTCCCTGTTCCCCCTGCCCTCAACCTGGAATACAAGATCCTTGATTACTATTTTTTTGTCTGTTTCACTCACTTCTTAATTTTTTGTATCCAAACTAGAACCTAGTATGGAGAGGATCAATTTAATATTGAATGAATCTACTGAGAGAGAAAATTGTGTAAGAAAGAGCTGTGGAAAAGTTAAGAGTTATGTTTAGGACACGTTAAAGTTGATATACTTATTATACATTTAAATAGAGATGTCAATAAGCAATAAGTTAAAGATAAAAATCTTTAGTTCAATAGCAGATGCATATGAGAGAGATTCATTGACATATAATCACCCAGGGTAGTAGAATAATTGGAGAAAAGTCAGTCAACTGGAACCAAACTGAGAGAGCTCCAACATTTAGAAGTTAAACTGAAGGAGGGGAATCAGTGACAACCAGAAAAGTAACTTCCAGGAGGTAGCAGAAATTCAGAAGAAAATTATGTCATGGCAGCCAAGATGAGATCAATGTCAAGAAAGAGGAAGCAATCAATTGTTCCATGGGCAGCTGAAAAAGGTAAGAATAGATTAAAAATAAAAAGCTTTGATTTGACAACAGGGGACACTAATGACATTAGAAAGGGAGGTTCTGCCTAGAGGAGACTGATGAAAGGGAAGGTTATGAGAAAGGAGAGAGAGGCTCTATAAACAGCTCTCATATTCGCAGTTCTATTAATTAGCACACTATTTCATGGGGGTGATTACTCAATCTTTCTTGCTTAAATAAATGGATGAAATAATATAATTATCCACCCATCCATCCATCCTTCCATCTACCCACCTGCATATCTACCAACCCATCTATGGGACCTGAGTCTTCAGACATACAAGGCACAGCCTTAACTAACAGTGAGTAGACATTTGGCTCAGGGTTTAGGAGAAAGAATCATTCTCAGAGTCACTGATTAGATTTCTGAACTTGACCAAACCAATTTTTTTTTTCTGGGACTTGGTTTCCTTACCCGTAGGTGGAAGAAATCAGACTAAATGACTTCTAAGATTCATGTTAACATTCTTGACCCAGGGCCTACACTATAGAAATTTTCAGTGCTAGGGTAGAAATACCAGTGTAAGTGCAATGCCCCTCTTGGTTTTTACAAATTAGCTTCAAGCAGAAAAGCTGAAAGTTTCAGGGGATACCATATGTTCACTCCCGAGGCAAAGCCTATCTGTATGAGATAAATGCCAACACTGAGTGGGTGACTGTGTATCCTATGGGGAAAATATATTTCCAATGGTCACTGGAGGAAAAGGAATCAGTGGGTTTCTTTTTTATATATTTTCCTCTCTGTCTTTAAGAATGCTTAATTCTTCTTTATTTAAAAATAAAACATGTACAACATTGTTAGGTCTGCATCTGACAAATTAATATTCCATTTATTTCTGTCCAATTAAACTTCTTGGACAATTGGATTGTGTCCACAGTCTCTTCCCACTCACTTCTTTTGGGAATCTTGGTTTCAATCCCAATGCCTTGGCCCCTATATATCTCTCTCATTTCACCTGTAGCACTCCTCCCACTTCACTAAAATCCAATCACACAAGCCTTATTGCCCTTCTTTCAGCATGTCAATCTTGCTCCTGCATTAAGGATTTTGGATTTGCTTTCCCTTCACATTAAAACATCCATATTTTTTCATGTATGGTTTCTTCCTGTCACCTAGGGGGTTCAAACTTTATTTCCTCTGTGAGATCTTCCCCTCCATCAGACCATCTAATCCAATCTAAAGTACAAATTTCCAGGCCAAACCTACTATTGTCATTCTCATTTCACATAAACACACATTCTCCCTGTTCAAAATGCTCTCATTTTCATTCTTTTGTGTTTACTGTCCATTCCTATTACTACTACCGCCACACCTGCTCCCCCAGGAGAAGGTAAGCTTCACGAAGTCATAAACTCTGTCTTATACCCTGCTGCACTCCCCAATATGTAGGGTGACTCTCAAACATACAAGGGTACTTCAAAATGTTTGTGGAAAATCGAATTGAAAAGTAAGTTTATTTTGGTACATTTTTAAAATCTGTGCCTAGCTTTTTCATAATGCCAATTTCCATAAACTTTCTGAAGGATCCTATACTTAGTGATGGGTAAATATCCGTTGAAGAAATTAATAAACTCTTACCTCTACTTAAATTCTTGTCTGCAGTCATCAATGATCTTAGAGAGAATTATTTTTCTTCTTGTTTTTCATTTTGTAGTTACCTTGGACTGGTCACCTCTTTTCTTAAAAAACCTTTTTTTTTCAGAGCATGACAACCCCCTTAATCTTGTTCCCTTGCTTTCTTCTCTTCTTTCTCCTCCCCTACTATAAGAAACCTCAGAGGCTCATCTCTTGACCTTCTGCTTTCTCACTGTGTGTTGTATACTGTCTTACAGTTCTCTAAATGAAGCCAGCCTGACCACAAGCCTAGAGTTGGGTAAGGACCCAATAAAAAGAAACACATATTTGCTCCCATTTTCTTTCAGAACAGTCCTTTTCAGCATCACCCATTTTCAGTAGAAGAAGACATTAAAAAATGAATGTTCATGGATTAGAAGAATCAACACCATAAAAATATCCATACTACCAAAAGCAATTTACAGATTCAATGTGATTCCAATCAAAATACCAATGATAGTTTTCACAGATCTAGAAAAAAAATGATGCTAAAATTTGTATAAAAACACAAGAGACTCTGAATAGCTAAACCAATCTTATACAACAACAACAAAAATAAAGCCAGAGGCATCGCAATACCTGACTTCAAGACATACTACAGGGCAGTTATAATTAAAACAGCCTGGTACTGGTACAAAAACAGATGGATAGACCAATGGAACAGAATACAAACTCCAGAAATCAATCCACGCATCTACAATCGCTAATTTTTCACAAAGGAGATAAAAATCAATCCCTGGAACAACCACAGTCTCTTCAACAAATGGTGATGGGGAAACTGGATCTCTGCATTCAGAAGTGTAAATCTATACCCATACCTTACACCTTACACAAAAATCCACTCAAAATGGATCAAAGACCTAAATCTATAAACTGATACCATCAAATTACTAGAGAACATTGGGAAACTCTTCAGGACATTGGCATAGGTAAAGACTTCTTGGAAAAAACCTCAGTCAGGCTAAGAAGCTTCTGAACTATTAAATCTTTATATACTGATGCTTTTGTCTCTATTGGATAGCTTCTCAAAGGAGGTTTGTAGAGCAAAAGGAATGTGCCTTTCAAATTTAAATCAAGGGGCCAGTGTTGTGGCTTTGTGAGTAAAGCCACCACCTGCGGTGCAGGTTTCCCACGCGGGTGCTGGTTCAAGTTCTAGCTGCTCTGCTTCCAATCCTGCTCCCTGCTAATGTGCCTGGGAAAGCAGCAGAGGATGGCCAGGGTCCTTGGGTCCTTGCACCCATGTGGGAGACCCAGGATAAGTTTCTGGCTCCTGGCTTTGGATCAGCCCAGCTCCAGTCATCGCAGCCATTTGGGGAGTGAACCAGTGTATAGCAGATCTGTCTCTCTCTCTGTCTCTACCTCTCTCTGTAACTCTGTCATTCAAATAAATAAAATAAATCTAAAAAAATTTAAATCAATATTTATGGATTTTTAAATAAGTTACAGCAATTCAAATTACCATGAATATTCAACAAGATTGCTCTAAATACTTTAAAAAATAAAATAACAAGTTTATTTCATCAGATATTTAACTTGAAAAAAATCTTGAGAATTTATTATAAAGATTCTGGACAAGAACAATAAAGTCACTTCCTAAAATAAAAAGCATAAAATTTATTAACATCATAACCTAATACTTTGTCCTATCATAATATCAGGGCCTTCTAGTTTGTAGATTATCAATGCGCCAAAAATCCAGACATAACATTTTCTGAGTTACCAAAATTTATTTTTGCTCATTTTAAATATAATATTATTAGTAAAATTTTTTACCGTCATCTGAGTTAACATCCCTTGAGGATTTTTTTTTTTACCTTCTTATTTATTTTAGTTTAATTAGGGTTTATGTTTATTTAGCTTTACCCAAGTCATTTCACCAAAGACTTTTCAAGTTTCTACAGATTTTGAACTAAATACTTTTGGGAATTAATATTTCTTAAGCATTAAAGTATAAAGGATTTTATAAAGTGATAAAGTTTCTTTAACACATTTTCAATCAAGTCTGTTGCCCTGTTTTTCCAGTTGGCTAACTGACTTATTCAAGTGAGTATGTGATTCAAAAATTGTGAAGAGGGGTCAGTGTTGTGGCACAGTGTCACTTCAAGTTCCCTATCACAGTGTCACTTCAAGTTCCGCCTTCTCTGTTTCCCATCCAGCTCCCTGCTGAAGTGTCTGCGAAAGCAGATGACAGCCTGATATTTGGACCTCTGTCACCTTTGTGGGAGACCTGGCTGGAATTCAGGGCTCCTGGAAGTGCACCAGTGGATGGAAATTATCATTCATAGTCTCTCTCTCTCTTTTTACCTCTCTCCTGCTCTCTCTCTTCTCTCTCTCTCTCTCTCATTCACTCACTTTCTCCCACTTTCTCTCCCCCCTTCCTCTTTCAAATAAATGAATACATCCTTTTTAAAAATTGTGAAGAATTCAGTATCTGAAAGTGAATCCACTCTTGAAACTAGCATTCACCTAAAATGTACTAGGAAATATCCATAGTGAAAAAAAGTGAAAGGAACAACAGTAAAACTAAAAGAAAGCCAAACTAAACTAACATTTCCTCCACAACAAAAATCCTGCAAAGATGTTGAGAGCATCCCAAGTAACACAATTTTCAAAAATTTTTATTATATATTGAAATTTTCTATAAACCTTAAATTTTATTTTTTTTTAACTAAAACCAGCTGAATCAACTTGATACCAAAAGTGAAATGGTGAAACATTCCAAATAGCAGAAGGATAGTGGCAAAATCCAGTAGGCGTTATTATTGTGGTTGGTAGGACTAGAACCTTAAGTTTTATAATACTACCACTAAACAAAATTGTGAACAAAAATTGCCAAAACTTAAATTTCTAAAAATTTTTTTAAAAGAATTAGTCATTAGTAAACCAATAAGTGGCCAGAGAAGCTACATCACCTATGGACTTTTGCTATGAATTACTGAGAATAGCAAGCTATAATTGATAGACTTCTTGAGGAACTGTTAAAAAAAAATAAAACATCCTGAAGACATTATTGATGGCAAAACAGAGATGCCATTGAAGTGATGGTAAAGAAATATATTAAGTGTAATCATATAAATTTTATAGCAATATAAATATACATAACTTGCATTCTACAGTCATGTAAGTTTTTCCACATGCGATAGGTTGCAATTTTGATAACTGGTGGTGTCTTAGGTACATCAGTAAGAAGATGATGAAACTGTATAATCCTTAGCATTCTCAATTGAGGCATCGCTTCAATGCTTCTCGGATAACCAAATGAAAACTGATAAATTCGGAGTCACAGAATCCTCAAAATCTGTTGAAAGTAAATTACCAGCATACTTCAAAAAGCTTGAGAAAATGGAATTAAAAGATGTTTATTTTGGTGCAAAAAAGTTTTGAAATCCCTGCATATAAGGGGTCTTCAAAGAGTGTACAGAAAATGCCTAGCACGGAGGTGCTCTGCATGGATTTCAAAGTTTTTGTGTCAACTTTTAATTTCATTTTCTTCAAATTTCTTGAACTCTCATATTTATTTAAGTATCTAATAAATATTGAAGAAGGCCCTACTATGTGAAGGAAGTCCTACTACAGGCACTCTTCTGGGAGTAACAGTTATAGAAGCAAGATCCCTGCTCAAGGGGTCACTTGCCAGTCAGGAGACTGACACAAAACATAGCAACGTCCCAAGAGGATACGGGCAACGAAGTCAGCTAACGTGGGGTCAGGGTGCAGGGGCTGCCGGGCGGGCAGTGAGAGAACAGTTACCTCCTCTGGAGCGTTCAAGGATGGTGTTGCTGTAATACTGAAGACAGTGCAGCGTGACAGTAATGGTATATAGTATAGCAGTGTCTGGTTGTGGGGAGCAACTGAGACGAGACTAAATTACTGGAACTAGGACTAATTCTATGCATCTGCTCTCCCACAATATGGCGCTGAGAGACAGTAAACAACTTCTACACAGCTGCCTCCAGTTCGACCAATAAACTGCAGGAGCTGGTCCTGCTCCTGATTGGAGGAGAGCAGCGTACTCGGCGTGTGGGTAGCAGAGTTGGGATTGGTGGAAGAGGACTATAAAGGAGGAGAGAGACAACATGCACTGGGAACACCTGAGGAACATCTGAGCAGCCCCCACCCCCACCCTGAGAGCCAGCCGTCGGTGTGCCGCTCCTCAGTGGAAGTGGGGAAAGCAGCGGGGGTGCTGCCCCTCTGCGGAGTCGGGGCGGGGGGGAGGGAGGGCGGCAGCTAACCCGGGACAGCGTTGTTCCTCCGCGAGTGAGGGAAGGGAACGGCAGCTAACCCGGGAAGAGCCAAGCAGACAAAAGAACAGCACAGGGTCTAGTGTCGTTCCTCCGCGAGAGGGGGAGCAACATCTGGTAAACCAGGTTATTTCTAAAAATTGCTAAATGTCCATTCAGCAAATTGAATTTCAGAAAATTCAACAAGAATGAGAAAATGAGAAAAACCAAACTGGTCATTCTATTTATTTATTTTTATCTATCTATCTATCTATTAAAAAGTCAGGGGTGCAGTGAATGAGAGAGAGAGAGAGATATGTAGAGAGATAGATAGCTCGATCGATCGATCGATCTTCCATCAGCTGGACCTGAGCCACACCAAAGTCAGGATTCTGGAACTCAATCCAGGTCTCCCACATGGGTGGCAGAGACTCAACTACGTAGCCATCATCTGCTGCCTCCCAGAGTACACATTAGCAGGAAGCTGGAATTGGAAGCAGAGCTGAGGCTTGAACCCAGGGACTCTGACATGGTGTCATGTGGGTGTCCCAGGTGGCATCTTAACCACTATGCCCCTAACTACCATTCTGCCCGAGGAGTAGATCCAAGAATCTCCTAAAGAATTTTGCTCTCATTACGAACCATTTCCCCAGGGGAGAAGCCACCTTACCCTCCTGTACTTCCTGCCCAGGCCACAGACCACTCAGGCTGGCTTGCAGACCATGGACTGAGTGATGAAGGGAAAGCCACTCTGGCTTAGCTGAAGGAAAGAGAACAGAAATGCTCCCTTGGTGATAAGGACAAAACTAACAGCATGCAACTCAATGGGTTTATTTGGATGTTTCTAGTGCACTGGTGCCAAACACATAGTGACACTGCGGCTAATTTGCCACACCAGAAGTCAGGCAGCAGAGCTCACACCTCGACACACGCTGCCTTTTAAGCTGCAGGCCTTCTTCTTCTTTTAATGTTATTGAAGTTATACAAGTTTCCTGTATTTTATATATACAGATTTAGGTACATAGTGACACTCCCCCCTCACCTTCCTCCCACCCACGCTCCAACCCTTCCTCTCCCTTCACTCCATTCCCTTTGGATCAGGGAGTCTGTGGAGGAAGGCCAATAGGAAAGACTTAATTCTTATCTCCATCTGCCCCGTCAACTGACAGAAGAGAGGTTTTTGTGTGTTGCTCATTGTTTTTACCTTGCCCTGGCACTGAAACTAACCACTTTTTAAAAAATTATTTATTTATGTGAGGAGCAGAGATGGAAACAGAGACAGACACCCAGAGATCCCATCTGCTGGTTCACTCCCCATATGCCTGCAGCATGCAGGGCTGGGCCAGTTCAGAGCCAGGAGCTGGAATTCAATCTGGGTCTCCCATGTCAGTGGCAGGTACCCAAGTACTTGGGCTATGATTGTTGCTGTCCAGGTGCATATTAGCAGAAGCTGGAATCCAGGGCAGAGCTGGACTCAAACCTAAGCACTCCGACAGGGAATGCAGGTATCCCAAACGGCGTCTTAACCATCCGGCCACACGCTGGCCCCGAGACTCAATTCTTAAGTGCAAATTTTGACTATGGAAATTATGGATAGGCAGCCACATATAATTTCAATACCTAAATGGCTCTAGTAAAAATTGGGAAGCCTAGTCAAGTCAATTTTTGTTCTTTTTCTTTAACTAGAAAATTGCTTATTTGCTCTAAAACCTTCCCATCTGGGAAAAGGAACGATTTATATTGAGAAACAAATGTCAAGTTAAGCAAACAATAGAATTTCTTAGGTTGGAATTTGTTAACTGAGATCCCATCATTTTCCCCTATTTTCTGCTATTTTAAGCACACAATTATTTCCTAAGTTAATTCTACTTTACCAAAGCAGTCTTTTGTTGTGGCTGTTGAATTCATCCAGCTCCAGAAAAGAGCTTTGGATTATGATGTTCACTGATTGAGAAGAAATGAAATAAACAGCTCATATTCTCTCTAAGTCTTTTTCTTAAAGAAATAGACATTTTTTATAAACCCTGGGAGAACTCCAAAATGAAGAACAGGAAGAACATTGACTTATGCTGGATAATCTACTCTTTCTTTATTCAACTTATCTAGCTTTCCAATTGTTACATATTCACCCTGAAATTATATCACGTACAAACTAATACATCTTATATAAACATGGGCAGTAATATTGTCAGGATCTTTTTTCCTGTTCTAATTCTACAACTGGTAAAGGAAATTTACATAGGAGACTCCATGTGTTAATTACAGTCAATGTAACCTCACAGAAAGACCACGGTGGAAAAGAATTGATGGAATAAAACAAGTAGAGAAACAGTATTTATAAAAAGCAAAGGGTGAATGAAAACTACAAGAAATGACTATTAATGATAGTGGATCTATTTGAAGTCTTCAGTGTAAAGAAGGCACAGGTATTTTTAAATGTTTATTTTTAATTTTTATTGATTATTTGCATCTACTGGAAAGGCAGCAAGACACAGAGAGATATTTTCCACCCACTGGCTCACTCCCCAAATGGCCACAACAACCAGAGCTGGATTGGAAGCAAAGGAGCAGTAACTCCAACCCATGCACTCTGATCTGGGATGCAGGCAACCTAAGTAGTGGCTTAACCCAGCACAATGCCAAACCCAAGGGTAGATATTTTTAATCAGACTCAAGTTACAACAGCTACTTGAAAGCTCAGAAAAAGGGAAAAGAATAGATTCAATTCTGAATAATATAACAAAATTAAGGCTTAAAGAAATTAATTATGGGGGAGCCTACATGGAAAACAGGATACACCGCAGACTCATAGAATGGCCAAAGCTCTAAACAGCACTCTGGCCTCAGAATCAGCTCCTAAGGCATTCGGATCTGGCTAAAAAGCCCATGAGAGTTTCGTAGGCATGGAAAGCCAAGGCATTGTGTCAAAAAACAAACAAACAAACAAACAAACAAAAAACACCTAAATGAAAGATCTCTGTGAGTGAGATCCCAATGGAAAGAACGGGCCATCAAAGAAGGCAGTACCTTTCTCTGAAGGGAGGAGAGAACTTCCACTTTGAATATGGCCTTTTCTAAACAAGATCGGAGTTGGTGAACTCAAGAGGCTTCCATAGCCTTGGCAGCTCAGGACAAGAGCCTTGGGTGATTACTGATGTCATAAATAAGAGTGTCAATTGTTAAATAAACAACAGGAGTCACTGTGCACCTGCTCCCCGTGTAGGACCTCTGCCCTTAATGTGTTGTACTATGCGAATTAACAGTAAAAGTACTACTCAAACAGTACTCTATACTTTGTGTATCTTTGTGGGTGCAAACTGTTGAAATCTCTACTTAGTATATACTAAATTGATCTTCTGTATATAAAGATAATTGAAAATGAATCATGATGAAGAATGGAATGGGAGAGGGAGTGGGAGATGGGATGGTTGTGGGTGGGAGGGAGGTTATTGGGGGGAAAAGCCGCTATAATCCAAAAGTTGTACTTTGGAAATTTATATTTATTAAATAAAAGTTGAAAAGAAAAAAAAGAAATTAATTATGGGGGAGGGTAGGAGGTAGGATCTGATACTTTTGGGTAGGTAGTGAAGAGGTCAGAGATTTTAGAGATAGGCAGGCGTTAATTTGAATTCTGTTACCAGGTATGAATTATTTTTTGTCCTTGAGCCTCAGTTTCCTCATCTGTTAAATGGAAATATTATCGTCTATTCCACAGACAGGGTGGTGAGAAACAGAGAAAATTTATTTAAGTCCTTATTACACTGTGATCCCTCAGTGAATTACTAAAAGCAACACTCCAGGTCCCAAGAAAAGAAGAAAAAAATTATCTCTGTCACTCACAAAACTGGGCTGTGTAAGATTAGATAGAAAATCAGACTGAAATGGTGAACAATTAAATAAAAGACTTGTTCACCAAACAACTATGTGAAAGATCAGAGGACAACAGAGGGAAGATCTTGTAATGCTGATGCTGCAAATGAAAAACTCCAGCAGAACACATCCCTGCAGCGGCAGAGAGAACAACGCCATCAGAGGACCGTTTTATGCTTCGCCATCTTAGGAAGCGTTTCTTACCCTGCCCAGATTTCCTCTTTTGGGCTATGTAAGGACTATTATCTCTTCATATGTGCCTTAGAACTCCTGAAATTTTCTGAGGTCTAAACTTGCTTTAACATGATCTTAGCCAAATTCTGTTGGCCCCTACATCTCCCAAAAAAACATACAGGGATTGCTGACATAAGTACATTTCTAGTAGATCCATCCATAGCCCTTTGCTCAGCCCAACACAAAGTAGTCTGCCTTCTGTACCCATGAGTTCTGCATCCATGGATTCAATCCACTGAAGACTGAAAATATTGATGGGGTAAATTGCAGCTTTACTGAACACATACATACTTTCTGGGGGGGGGGGATTATTGTTTCCTGAGCAATACAGTTTACTTTTTTTTTTTTTTTACAGGCAGAGTGGACAGTGAGAGAGAGAGACAGAGAGAAAGGTCTTCCTTTCCGTTGGTTCACCCTCCAATGGCCGCCACAGCCGGCACGCTGCGGTTGTCGCACTGCGCTGATCCGATGGCAGGAGCCAGGTGCTTCTCCTGGTCTCCCATGGGGTGCAGGGCCCAAGCACTTGGGCCATCCTCCACTGCACTCCCTGGCCACAGCAGAGAGCTGGCCTGGAAGAGGGGCAACCGGGACAGAATCTGGCGCCCCATCCGGGACTACAACCCAGTGTGCCGGCGCTGCAAGGCGGAGGATTAGCCTAGTGAGCCGCGGCACCGGCGAGCAATACAGTTTAACAACTACTTACCTAGTATTTACATTGTATTAGGTATTGTAAGGCATCTAGAGGTGACTTAAAGTATATGGGATCACAGGTTATATTATATTAGCCATTGTATTTGAGGACTTGAGAATCTGCAGATTTTGGTATTTGAGGAGAGTCCTAGAGCCAATCCTCACTGAACAAGACACAACTGTATCACCAGTTCTGCTAAGACTGTCTTCACTCCTTTCTTCTAAGACTCTCATTCCTAAACCTACTTTTTAAAATATATATTTACTTATTCGAAAAACAAAGTTACAGAGAGGCAGAGGCAGAGGCGGTTCATACACACTCCTTTCTAAACTTTGAGAAATTTCCTTATTTTTCCCTCAGATTCTTTAAAATATGAATTGAAGTCACTGAATAATCAACAAATTCTTTAATTGAAGATAATTTCCTGTTTTAATTATACATACCTTGCAATTATTGGCATATATTGGCATCACATGGAACTTAGCGAGAAACGCTATGGAGTTTAAAAAGTAATACTAATCTATACTCAAATTTATTTTTTCCTTTATTCCTCATAAATATCTATCATTGCCTTATTACTCATAGATGCTTTTTTATCATATCTTGTTAGACAATGATAAACAACATTATAAAGTTGGAAAGACATTCTCTCTCAGCTAGCCCTGGAATCTGCTTGTATAACAGAGTATCTACACAGTGGCCATTCAGCTTTTCTTTAAATACTCTGGTACTTTATTACAGAGAGCTAGAGCAATCAGAATGTAGAATTAAATAGTTTTCATGGTGTAAAAAGACTTTTGCAAACTAAGCCAAAATCTGCAATTCTAATTGGCTCTAGGTTTTCATCCTGGAGTAATTCTTCTCCTTTCTATGCAGTAGGGTTGGGTTTTTTGTTTTTTTTTATTTTGTCTGTTTGAAGAATTATCAAGGCTTTTCCTTTGAGTTCCTTTTTTCATTATTATCATCACATACACACACACAGATAGATATGGAGGGATGCAGGGAGAGAGAGAGAATTAAGGGGCCTGCATCTTCTCCTTCTCCCCTCCTTCCCCACTCCCCCACAACAGAGATTCTTGGTCTTCCTAGACTCTTCCTTTTGGGCCAGGTTCCCATGTCTGCCACTGCACCACCATTCATTCAGCTTTTGGTCCTTGCTTTCTCTCCTCTTTGAAGGTGTGAGGAGGAGAGAAGTAACAGCCAGTGGAAGACAGAAGAAATGCAGTGAGCTCTGCTAGAGATGAAGGGCAAGTATTCAGGGGTTTCACAAAGAAGTAGGAGAGGGGTGCCCACCTCAGCTTTGGCACACCATCTTATTCCCAATGGTAGAGACAGAGCCTCCTGAGGGAGGGTGTGATGAGCACAGAATGACAGAAAATCAAAGTAGGCAAGAGCATTCACTAGCCCTTCCACCCTGCCTTCCACATCACACGCCATGAAATGGAACCCACAGTGCAGAGCTCTGAGCCTGGCACAGTAAGGACACGCTTGGAGTGAATTTCATGGGCAAGGCCTCCTTTGAACTTCCCCCAATTTGTTCACATATTCATTAAACATTTGGAGAGCCCCTCTATACAAGACATTTTGTGAGGTATGGGCACACAGAGGTGAACAAAGCAGACAGAAATCCCTGTGTTCATGAAGTTAACATGTCAATGTTTAGGAGATAGTTATATATAAACAAGTAAACATGTCATATGCCATTTGGTGGAGGAAAAAAAAATAACATAGGCCAAGGAAGACAGAGAACATCAGGGAAAGGAGAGCGTTATTTCATAAAAGGTAGCCAGAGAAAGCTTCCCTGCTTGGATGGCATCTGAGCGAAGAACTGGAGTTCAGGGTGCTGACTATGCTGCTATCCGGGGCAACAGTGGATGTCTTACTCTGCTTTGTGCTGTTCTAACAGAATACCACAAGCTGGGTAATTAATAATAATCGACAGTGAATAGAAACTTACTGGTTCCCAGATCTGGGGGCTCGGAAGTCCAGCATCAAAGTGTGGGCATTTACTGAGGGACTGCTATTGTTGCATCACATGTGGTAGGCATTGCATGGTGAAAGGCACAGAGAGAGGGCAAGAGGTTGGGACAAGCACTCTTCCCTGATAATGAACCCACTCCTCCTATAATGGCATTCATCCATTCATGAGAGCAGAGTCCTCATGACATAAACAGTTCATAGAGGTCCCATTTCCCAGTACTGTTGCCTTGTCAATTAAATTTCAAATAAGCTTGGAGAGGACAAACATTCAAACCATACCGGTGGGAACAGCATATGCAAAGGCCCTGGGACAAGAGTGTATCTGTGATGTTCACAAACAGTAGGGGAGTTCAGCCGTCTGCAGCAGGGTGAGGTGGAGGATCAAGGGACCAGATCATATACAGAGGAGTTCTCTACCTTGTCTGTACATGAGAATTGTCCTAAGGGTCTCTATAAAAACAGTGGCTAGGCCACAGCCTAGAATGACTAAATCTAGACTCTCTGGGGTGGGGTTAGGAATATAATGTTAAAACTGCGAGTCAAGGGGCTGGCGCCATGGCTCACTTGGTTAATCCTCCGCCTGCGGCGCCAGCATCCCATATGGGTGCAGGGTTTTAGTCCCAGTTGCTCTTCTTCCAGTCCGGCTCTCTGCTGTGGTCCAGAAGGGCAGTGGAGGATGGCCCAAGTGCTTGGGCCCTGCACCCCATGGGAGACCAGGAAGAACCACCTGACTCCTTGCTTTTGATCACCACAGCACTGGCTGTGGTGGCCATTTGGGGAGTGAACCAACGGAAGGAAGACTTTTCTCTCTGTCTCTATCTCTCACTGTCTAACTCTGCCTGTCAAATAAAAAAAAAAAAAACACTGTGAGTCAAGGCCAAGGACTACCATTGTAAGCCACTGTACAGTTGGACATTTTTATATACAGGACTGACCCTTGATTCAATACAACCTTCCCCATAGCTCTCCAAAACATAGCCAGTATTCTTGTAAGGCAAAAATGCAGTCTTTCATCCCCACAGAAAGATACAGGATGAAAAATTCAGCAACTATCTGACTGGCTAGGATAATTTTCTCTAAGAGTCTTGAAGGCTAATTGTTTCTGGTGTGATAGGAGACAATTAAAAACTGGACTTCCAAAAAGACAGATATCATGTTTTCCCTGATCTGGGGTAACTAATACAGTGCCTAAAATGTAATGTACTGGAGTGAAAAGGACATTTTGAGATTCAAAGATTGTTACAGCCCTTGTCTCTACTGTTGAGGAACAGTGTTTTTGTTTTTTCTTCATACTATTTGTTGAACTCTTTACTTAATGCAGAGTTAACAATATAAGTTTAAAGTAAACTGAAAATAGATCTTTGTAAAAATTAAGATTGGGAATAGAGCAGGGAGAAGGAAGAAGTGTGAGCATGAGGGAGGGTAGGGTGGGAAGTATCACTATGTTCCTAAATATGTATATATGAAATACATGAAACTTGTATACCTTAAATAACATTTTTTTAAAAAAAGAAAAAAGACCTGGAAGCCTCCAGGACTGGTGATGAACAAAAGAAGGCTCCCAAATTGGAACAGAACTGGAACTATGGGGTGGCCACAAGGTCAGGAACTCAACCTAGAGCAAGCTCAATGACCAAGTGGTTAGATAAGGGCTTTGGAATTGCACAGGGCTGGATGGGAGGCTCAGCTGAGTGGTTTACCAGACATGTGATCTGGGTCGCTGGATGATCATTTCCCACCTCTGAGCCTCAGATCCCCCACTGATAAGGTGGGAGATCTTTACTTGGTTACTAGAAGGATGAAAGATCTTTGACTTAGAATGTTTGCTAGAGAACTGAGAAATGTAATAAATTCAAAAATAATAAGCATCATATGCTATCACTACTGTTATTAGTAAGATTTTATGGCTTCTACATAGCCCAATTCCTCCTTGCTTAAGCCTCAACAAATCGAGCTGTTAACAAAGGAATCCCTGGATCTGGGAATGTATGAATGCTTCAGTGGAACATTTCTTTAGTAGTGGGCGTCTTGACTTGCTGGTTACATCACTAGTCATCTTAAATAAATGAAGTTTTAATACATCGCCAATAAGTCTTTACCTTACTTTTGAAGATACTATTTTATATGATTAAAATAAAGAATTTGATAGTGCAATTTCATAATAAAATATAAAAATCAATGTAGATTCACATTTTCTGGATAACCAATACTTATTTTCACAGAAAATGCTTTAGAATATACACAGCATAATTAATTGAGCAATGGACAAAATGAGAAGCATAGATACTCTATTTTTCTGAACTATCTCAATGTTCCTGTAGTCATTGGTGAAAAACTGAAAAATAGCAGTTACTTCTGCATAATCCAACCAACAAGATTAAAGTTTTTTAAGGAAAGAATGAGCTCCCTAAATTTATAGTTTCCTTCCAAACCAATATCTTATTTTAAATATATTGAAGTTCTTCTTCAAGACAAATAATCTATTATAGTACATATTTTACATGACATGGACTTTAATGGAAGATATCAATTGTCAACATCTAGTCACTTTGATTCTGTTCATTTTAATAGAAAAATTTAGAATCTCATGTTTATTCCTGTGGAAGGAAAGCATGATAACTTGGACTCCATAAGGTCTTTATTCAGTATAAATGAATAGGTAAAGAAATCTCCATGCCAGGAGTCTGAAACACTGTCCCTGGTGCTCACAAATACTCCACTGTATTGTCTGAAATGACTTATCTCGGTCCTGACTGTGGGCTCAGATTTACTGTACAGTTCATCAACTTCTCAGCATGATGGATAATGAATGTTTCATTTACATCGCTAATTGCCAAGCCATGGTTCCCGCAACCTTTAACCCGTATGCTTTATCCCATTATCACCATATGTCAATATAATTGCATTTAACATTTCAAATGATAAATTTTCTTCTATATAGAGAAATATTTTTCACAAAGAAATCATGCGAAGGCTGCTGATAAAGTACAGACCTACAACAGGAAATGACAGGGACTTAACCAGAAGTTCTCATAGCTGGTAAAATCCATCTTTGTGTGAGGATGCTGGATTTCACATGAAGAGAAAAGAATCGTATTTTATTAAGGATTTATCTTTTTTAGCCTTTAGTTCAACAAATGAGATATTCAAAGTGGTGCAGTTAAACTTTCAGGTCTATGTAATACCCCCTTCAGAAAATTTAACTAGTTATTGAGCGCTACATGATCCAATTACATGTTTTATATTTATTTGATTATCAGCCCATAAACCAATAACCAAGTAGGCCTCCTCTCTGCCTCTATCAGCACTGTTCAAAATAAAGCAAATTTATAGAGAGTGAAAAAATTCTACAAAAGTCCTAAAGTGGAAGAAAGGTTGAAAAACCATTTTGTCTGCCCACTTGTTTCTGAGATTCATTGAAGACCAAGAAGCAAGATGAAGCTAAAACAAAGTCAAATTTTTAGGGACTTGGAAAGGTGATCCCACAAAGGCCATCACTGAAAACTGAAAAGCAGTGATGCCAGGAGATGTCAGTGAGTTGCCCAGGGCCTCACGGGCTACCTTGCAAAGCTGGAGTGCACTTGCCAGGTTTTCCATCTCAGTAAATGATCAAGGTCATCCACTGGATTTATATACTGCACACCTGGTAGTTAGCCATGACATTTTTTCCCTCTTATCCCCATAGCTAATCGATCAACAAATCCTATTCATTACAACTCACAATAACACTTTGGATTTGTCTACTTATATCCACTGTTCCCCATTCTACTTCATATCAATGTTACCTCTCCCCTGGTCTATGATGGCAGCCTCTAGTCTATCTCATTACAAAACAAAAATACTTTTAAATTTCCTTATGTCTACTTACTTCTGTCCACTGGTTCACTTCCCAAATACCCACAATAGCCAAGACTGCGCTGGATAGAAGCCAGGAGCCAGGGTGCCAGAATCCATGTCTGCCACATGAGTGTCAAGGGCTCAAATACTTGAGCCATCATCTGCTGCCTTCCAGGGTTGCACATTAGCAGGAAGGTGGGATGTGGAGCCAGAGCCAGGAAGTAAACCCAGGCACTCTGATGTGGAATGAAGGTGACCAAGCCATCTTAATCACTACACCAAATACTTGATGCTGTCTCTTTACTTTTATCTCATCAATGTTCCATCAATTTTTTGCAATGACCCTGCCCTTCTTCTTTTTTTTTTTTTTTTTTTTTTTTTTTTTTTTTTTTATTTTTTGACAGGCAGAGTGGACAGTGAGAGAGAGAGAGAGAGAGAGAGAGAAAGGTCTTCCTTTGCCGTTGGTTCACCCTCCAATGGCCGCCGCGGCTGGCGCACTGCGGCCGGCGCACCATGCTGATCTGATGGCAGGAGCCAGGCGCTTCTCCTGGTCTCCCATGGGGTGCAGGGCCCAAGGACTTGGGCCAACCTCCACTGCACTCCCTGGCCACAGCAGAGAGCTGGCCTGGAAGGGGGGCAACCGGGACAGAAGCTGGCGCCCCGACCGGGACTAGAACCCGGTGTGCCGGCGCCGCAAGGCGGAGGATTAGCCTAGTGAGCCATGGCGCCGGCCGACCCTGCCCTTCTTATGATCCTCCAATAACTTCCATTATGCTATAATCAGGACAAAACCCACTGATTTCTTTGGCTGGTGAGACCCAGCATGATCTGACCACCTCCTACCTGACATTCCCTATGACCCACTCAGGACCCCATAGGTCTTCCTTTATGTGCTGATCTACTTCCAACGTCAGGGCCTTTGCTTGCAATGGTCTTAAGCCCTCATTGTCTCCTAGCCCTATTGCGTACTCTTAATGTATAAGCTTAAAATCACTTTCTTTTTTTATTTTATTTATTTATTTATTTATTTTTTTGACAGGCAGAGTAGACAGTGAGAGAGAGAGACAGAGAGAAAGGTCTTCCTTTGCCATTGGTTCACCCTCCAATGGCCGCCGCGGCCAGTGTGCTGTGGCCGGCGCACCGCGCTGATCCGATGGCAGGAGCCAGGTACTTATCCTGGTCTCCCATGGGGTGCAGGGCCCAAGGACTTGGGCCATCCTCCACTGCACTCCCTGGCCACAGCAGAGAGCTGGCCTGGAAGAGGGGCAACCGGGACAGAAGCTGGCACCCTGACCGGGACTAGAATCCAGTGTGCCGGCGCCGCTAGGCGGAGGATTAGCCTAGTGAGCCACGGCGCCGGCCTAAAATCACTTTCTCAAGGCTTCATACAGCCTCCCCATCTTAGGTGAAATGGGTTATATATTAAATTTTCTCATAGCAGCATCCAATATTTTTCCTCATAGCACTTAATTAGTTTAAATTAGAAATATGGTTATTTCTGAGATTATTTGCTTAATGTCTAGTTTATCCATTTAATATATAGTTTGTCTCCAAGAGGAGAAAATTTGCATGTATTTCATTTCCCTCAAACCCTATTACCTATCACCAAGCATATAGGAGAATGAGTTAATAGTTAATATTTTGGGGCTGGCACTGTTCTGTTGTATAGCAGATTAAGCCTATGCCTGTGGCACCAGCATCCCATATGGGTACCAGTTCGAGTCCTGACTGCTCCTCTTCTGATCCAGCTCCCTGTTAATGGCCTGGGAGAGCAGTGGAAGATGGGCCAAGTCTTTGGGCCCCTGCATCAGCATGGGAGACCTGGAGGAAGCTCCTGGCTCCTGGATTCAGAGCTTGCCATTGGGGCCATTTGGAGAGTGAACCAGTGGATGGAAGACTTGTTTCTTGCTCTGTCTATAACTCTGCTTCTCAAACAAATAAATAAATCTTTAAAAAAAATCTGTGGGTGGGAGGGACGGTACGGGGTGGGAAGCCATTGTAATCCATAAGTCGTACTTCAGAAATTTATATTCATTAAATAAAAGTTAAAAAAAAATAGCTAATGTCTTGGGACCAGCACTGTGGTGTAGTGGGTAAAGTTGCTACCTGCAGTGCCAGCATGCCATATAGGTGCCAGTTTGAGTACCAGTTGCTCCACTTCCCATCCAGATCTCTGCTATGGCCTGAGAAAGCAGTAGAAGATGGCCCAAGTCTTGGACCCTTGCACTCGTGTGGGAGTCCCAGAGGAGGCTCCTGGCTCCCAGCTTTGGATTGGCACAGCTGCAGCCATTGTGGCCGACTGGAGAATGAACCAGTGGAAGGAAGATCTGTAATTCTGACTTTCAAATAAATAAATAAATCTTTTTAAAAAATAGTTAATGTCTTGGTGTTGTATCTTTTATCCTTCTGGACTCTAATTTCCTGTAACCAAAATGTATAGCAGAAGGCATGGAGATGTCGGAGTCAGGGTCCAGACAGGCAAGAAAATCAGAAAGACAGAAAGTGTTGTTTAAAACTAAATGGACTTCAAGTCCCTTCCAGAAAGGGCGAGAATCAATGAAAGAATGCCCTTTGTTGGGAGGAACAGTCAGCATTTTTGATAATTCTAGAAAGGCAGTAGAGTAGAATGGTTAATAGTGCAAACTACAGGAGCAGATTATACTTCTTTGTATTCACATGACTTTAGGTAAATTCTTAGTCTCTTTGTGTCTCACTTTCTCTATCTGAAAACTGTCAATGACCAAAGTATCTCCTTTTCACAATGGTTGTGAGGATTAATTGAGCTAATTTTTGTAAAACTCTGAAGAGTACCTGCTATATGTTAAGTTCTATATATGTACTTGTTAAACAAGAATAAAATTATGGAGTTACAAGCGGTAAAGCTTGGTTTGGAGATATTTCCTTGAGTGCTACTGCTTTCTATGTTAACAAACTACAACACACATATGTAGTGTCTCAGTCAACACCACAGTCAGTAGCTGAGAACTGGCCCACCCAAATCTCACCATACATATTACAGTTATCTCCAACAACCACTAGGTATCTGATGGCTGGTTTGAGTTACCTGATGGAATGAGGGCCAAATCAGAAGTCAGAAGTCCTGGCTTTTACTGTGGACCTGCTTTAACCTAACTGTGTACCATCTACCAATGTTCTGGGCCTTAGGTTGCTGCCGATGGCTTAAATGATCTCTATTAATCTCTCAATTTACAACCACAGTATCACCTTTGCAGAGGGATTATCTCTTTAGTACCTTTTACAGTGCCCAAAGGAGTTCACAAAGCAGGTAATGTGGTGATCAGACAGAAAGGCAGGCTGGTAAACAAAGTCAGTAGTTGATAAACATCAGCTGTATCTGATTATACATTTTGAAGCCAGAACTCACATGACCTACCTATAGGGTCTGTTGAGGTGAGCTCTAAACAATGCCATGGGCAAAGGGCCTGGTACATGCTAGGCTCTGCCCTAATAACTTTGCAGGTGCTTCTTCTGTTCCTGACAACAACCCAGTGAGATGAGAACTACTAAGGAAGAGTCAGTGAGAATGCTTGCGAGGCTCAGATGCCTCCAACATTGTGCATAATTCCTGACCCGAGTTCAGGGTATGCTGACATCTGTCACTTGTCACATCAAATGGCAGCACACATTTCCAGGAGGAGAACAGGGGCGGCTGGTGACTTTACCATCTGAGGCCACACATCTGGTAGTGCTGGGATAACTGATGTCACAGAAACAGCAAGAGAAACCATCATGTTTGAATAATGACATATTTTTGCATATCTCTTGCCCCTTTAAATACTCCCCCCAACCCCCCCCACAAAAAAGAACAGAAATAGCTGCTTTGTAGAGCAATACTGGGCCCCTGTTTTCCCACTCAAGAATTTCTGATGGTGTTAACTTCCTCTGCTCACTTCTATCTGCCTTAGTCATTGGCCTCCGGAAATCACTGCCTCCTCTCTGTTTCTGGGCTCCTGTGATCTGCCTGGCTCTCTTGGATTTATCCTCATAAACTCTGGATTCTTTACTTTGGCTCAGTCTCTGTCTTTCTGTATTTGTCTTCACTGTCATATACCTCTGGCAGGAGTGCCTTGTCATCATCTTTGGGCAGGTATTTAGTTAAGATACCCATGTCCTATATCAAACTACCTGGGTTTGATACCCGGCCCTGGCTCCTGACTCCAGCTACCTGCTAACAAAGACCCTGGGAGGCAGCAGTAAAGGCTCAAGTAATTGGGTTCCTGCCACACATGTGGGAGACATAGATTGAGTTCCCAACTCCCACATTTAGACCCAATCCCAATTCCAGCTACTGAAAGCATTTGGGAAGTGAATCAGCAGATGGGAGTTTCTCTGTCTGTCTGTCTCTCTTTCTCTCTACCTCCTGCCCCCCATCTTTCTGCCTCTCAAATAGGTTAATTAAATTAAAAAATAACCTGGGGTAGGTTTTGTGGCATAGCATCTTCAGTTGCACCTGGGATATCTGCATATTATATCGGAATGCTGGGTTTCATCAGTTTTGTGTCCTCCACTGCTGATCCAGCTCCCTGCTGATGCGAACCCTGCGAGGTAGCAGATGAAGCCTCAAATATCTGGGTCTCTGTCACCCATGTGGGAGACGCTGATAGAGTTCCAGACCTGGCTTTTGCCTAGCTCATCCCTGGCTGTTGCAGGCACAGCAGGTTAAGCCACAACTGTGATAATGGAATCCCATAAGAGAGCCAGTTCAAATCCTGGTGGCTCTACTTCTGATCCAACTTCCTGCTAATGTGCCTGGGAAGGCATCAGATGATGACTCAAGCACTTGGGCCCCTGACACTCATGTGGGTATTAGGATGGACAGAGTTACTGGATCACGGCTTCAGCCTGTCCCAGCCTGGCTGTTGCAATCATTTGGAGAGTCATCCAGTGGTTGGAAGATATATATCTCTTTCTCTCTCTCTCTCTCTGTGTCACCCTACCTTTCAAATAAATAAATCTTTTTAAAAACCTCTAGCTTTTTAGAAAAATAGCCTGAAATAACCCAATGTTCCCTGATATTCAAAACAAAACAAAACAAAACAAATTGATGTTCTCCTCAAAGGGCAAGTAGGAAAATTGTAGATGTATATTTGAAAATGACTTAGATTTGAAATGAAGCCACTAAGTGAATATTACCAATGAGAGAGAAATAATCAAGAAAATCTTGATGGTTTCACAAGATACATAACAAACCAAACTGAACGCTGTGCTGACCATGAGGTGGACAGGTAGTGGGGAAAGTAACTACAGGGCACAGGGATGGGATTCTGGCCATGCTGCCTAGATGATATGCTCATGACCAAGTCACTTCATACTTCCTCATCTCTACTCTCTAACCTACAAACTCATACTATTGTGGCGTTCTATCTCTAGGGATCTGTCTAGTCTCAACATTCCTCCTGCATTCTGTAGCTTCATTTATGTTCATCTTTAGTTTCCAGATACGTGCATTGGTAGGGTGACAGGTTCTGCTTGGTTCAAAAACCCTTCACACTGTCGCTTGATATTTTGATTGTTTTTTTTTTTCCCACAGCTGTATTTGGGCCCAGGGCAAGGATAAACATCTGTATTAAGTCTCAAGGCTTTTCCAGGACTATATCCAATATCACATAGATGATGATGACAGAGGGAATAATCTAATCCCTATCACTGGAATTCACTTCCCATTTTCATATCCATTTTGAAGACTTCAAAATGTCATTTTAATTAATCTCATCAGATTAACCTTATTTTTTGACCTGGAAGAACTCAATGTTATAGTTGTGAGAATTTAATTACATATTCTATCTTATGATACAAAGATGATTGAGTCCTTCATCCCTCTCCTTTGTTCATTTCCTTCCAGCATAAAGTTCAAGTACTTATCTGTTTACTAAAACTCTAGAGGACCTCTCCTCTTTTCAGCCCTCCAGGCTCCTGTGTCATCACCATCACCCTTTCTCAAAGTGCTCAAAGTCTGTCTAACTTGTCATTCCCCAGACATGCCACACACACATCCTCCCCTCCTCCGGAGAGGCTCTTCTTCATCTCCTAAATCTTGAAGGATATAAAGTCGTGAATAAATGGACTCTTACTTCATGCAAGAAAGGGACACATATGGGCCTCATTATCACATAGGATACCACATGCTGAAAGTATAATTTGATTATGAAAGTTTAGATAAATATATGAGATGAAGAGCCACAGAGGGAATGTTTATGGGCATGTCCTTAAGCTTGGGGAATGAGGCAAAGACTGAGAACCTTATATTATCTTACATAATAGTCTACATTTCTCTATCAGTAGCACATCATCAAATAGGCCATTTACAGAACCGCTGCCTTGTGAGTCTCCAAAGGTAACTTCTATACATTTTAAGGTGTATGCTCTTCAGAATTTTGGCAAATCCTACTGTTCACATATTTCAACTTTGACATGTCTTTGCCCTCTTGGTTAATTGGGAGAAAAAGGGAACTCTTGTGAGCCACGGTATAGATTCACTCTGGACAATAAAGCATTTACAAAGAGGTACTCAGGACCAGTTAAGAGCTGTGTGTGTGTGTGGGTGTGTGTGTGTGTGTGTCTGTGTGTGGGGGGGGGTACAGAGGAGGAGAGAGAAAGAAAGATGCCAGTGTGCCTTTCTCTCTTTGACCCATTATTGCAGACTTAAAAACAAGCATGTTTTCAAATAGCGCTCTGAGCTGCAATGATGTATCACCACCATATCTCATTATTCTCCACTAAATGTGATAATAATGTGATCTGTTAACATAAAAAAAAGTTTGACTTCACAAAAGCAGCTGGAAATGGACAACCACAATATGCATAAATCTAACTCCTACCCTCGGCTGCACACTGCTTGACACATATTGTAAGAAGCACCTCGCATTTGCAGGCTCTCTTAAGCAAAATACTTGCATTAGGTCTCAGCTGGGGCTGTGCATCAGGCAGTTTGGGAAATATTCAATTCTCAGCAGAAGCCAGAATTGGAATTCTCTCATTTGAGGACTCAGTTACCAGGTTTGGGGAGGATTCAGGCGGCTCAGGTGCATCGAAGACCTCTTTCTTTATTCATGGATGGTCTAATGAATAAGTTTATCTTTGAACTGAGGCTCATAGAAGAGAGAAAAAAGGTCCTAAATGTTACCAACATCAGAGATTCAAAGAAATATTAGATTTAAGCTACACTGGCCAACAGGAGCCAGGGCACAAAGAACTTTGAGCAATGACTTCCCTGTGTCTATGAGCTATGACAGTGGCAGGAACCAACACAAGGGTTTTGGTCCATCTGAAATAAACAAATAGAGACAGGGGCATGAGTTCAACTCTCCTGCTATGGGGACTATTTCCTGGTCATCTGTGGTTCTCTTTCTCGACTCATTAACTGCTAGCCTTTGCTTCCATCTTTTCTCCCAGTGTGACTTACCAGTCTTCTCTTTGTTGCTTTGTCCTTAAAGACAAGAACATCAAGGCCTCTCAAGTATTTATTTCCATCCCTATCTCTAAGCTAATGCCTAGATGAACTTTAAATATTTTAAACTTAAAAGAAGTTCTATTCAAAATCATACTCATTCTCTCTTTCATCCTGTAGTCTTGCTCCTCTCCCTTTGTTACTGATCACCCTTGGCAGCACATGATCTGCAATGTAGTCATGCAAATTGGAAACCCAGGGGTTCTTGTGTATGTGCACACAAGCTCACGGAAGCCAGAAAGATGACTGACTACACAGCGTGGATGTAAGAGACCACTCCTGGGCATTCATGATGGTCAGGGCCAAGACCTACACTGCTCCTGTGTCCCATGGTCCCCTGCAACTTCCCTCCCTAGCAAGGGGTACAAGATTTGCTACATCTGAGAATTCCAGTTAGAAACTCAAATGTTTTATCTGTCCCATCATTTTTTTTAAACTTGCAGAAAATTTGCTTTTCCAAAATACTAATTCTAAATTACCTTTATTTACAGTATTTTGGCATAAAATATCAATTTTGGTTCTTTTTTGCAGTTTTTTATTCTTTTATCAACAAAGTACCTTTTATTCTCTTTATTGTTTTTTAGATTACATTGTCATCACACTTGTTATTTTACTGTTTACTATCAAGTATTCAATTTAGTATCAATGTAGTCTTATTCCTGACTTCAAGAAATTTGATCATTTGCCATTTTTATTATCTTTTTTGCATATATTTTACTTCCCTCTAACTAATCTCTGTTTTTTTTCTTTTGTAAGACAGAAAACCTCACCATCTCCCACTCTTATCCTTTTTCTCTATAGCCAAAGTGACTACTTTGGATCAGATCAAAAATTTGCTCCAGCTTTTTTTCAAATGTTTTTAAAAAAACAACTTGTAAATTTGGTTAATTATTGCATATTCTGGACCTTAAATTCACAAACCACTGATTTCTTTTACAAAATTTCACATGCTCAATTTTGGAGCCAGACTTCCTGAGTTGACAGACTCTTCTAGCCACCTGCCTTACAGGAAAAACTCATTCTTGTTATCTGAAAAATGGGAATGTTGATGTCAATGGTGGTGACAAAATGTGGTAGGCATTAAAAAATGCATAGAAAGCACTTAGAGTAATGCTTGACACAATTTAAGCACCTGTAATTTGTTGGTGTTTATGGGTTAAGTATCCATTATCTGAAATGCTTTGGATCACAAGTGTTTCAGGTTTTGGATCCCACCCCCCCCCCCCCGATTTTGGAGTATTTGCTTATATATAATGAGATACCCTGGAGATGAGATGTAAAATTCACTTCTGTTCCTTATATACCTTCTACATGTGATAATGGTAATTGTGCAATTTTTTTAGCGTGCTTGCATCTTGAAGGCAACCCATCCCATGAGGTCAAGTGTGGAATTTTCCAGTTGTCATATGTCTGTCAGTGGTCAAGAAGTTTCAGGTTTTAGAGGATTTCTGATTTTGGATTTTCAGATTATGGATGATTATCTCGCATTACAGTTTGACAATGATGACAATCCAGGAGAGGCTGCACCCAGCGAATGGAGATTCATAAATCTTACAGTAAGAAACTGAAAGATCATAAATCTTACAATAAGCAAGGAACACAACTAAAATATGCATATAAAGAGAAACAAACACACTCTTGGCACACAGAAAGCTCCCAGACAGGTCTGGTTTATCTAGTTAAATGAATCAGAACCAAAATCCAAGTCTCTATTTCATTGTCTTTAATATCAGGAATGGGTTTGTATATACACTTGGAGAAGGAGCTATGGCAGCTGTCCTGGTTGTGCTCTGTGAGGAAGAGCAAGTGTAAACTCCCAGGAATCATTCTGTCTCAGGAGAAGACCCAAACAGGCCCTAGTTGGAGCTGAAGGCTTCCTCAAAGTTCCATTCAAGTGCCACCATCATATTTTCATATAAACAACCCACATTTTATATTTTCACAGGAAGCATTCTGCATGCACAACTTCAAAGACAAGCCCCTTCCAAGTACATTGCCATCTTGGTCCAATAGAAAAAATCAATGAACTTCACCATCTTGATAATCTCTTCCACTTTGGTAGTGTTTGTCCTTTTGCAAAGACCTTCACACTCATTGCCCCACCAGAACTTGTAACTCTGTGATGTAGCCACAGCAATCACTGTTACTCTCATTTTACAGAAGAAATGCAACTTGCAACTCAAAGAGGGTTGACCATGCTGAAGATCACAGTACTAATAACCAGTGGGCCAAGACTAGGCCCCAGATTTCAAACTTCTCATCCAAGGGTCTTTCCACAGTATCAGGGTGTCATGTTCTCTCTCTTTTTTCAAATTTATTTATTTATTTACTTTTGAAAGATAGAGTTACAGGGAGGAGGAAAGACACACATACACACAGAGAAGCTTCCATTCACTAGTTCCCTCCCTAAATGGCTGCAACAGCTAGAGCTGGGCCAGGGCTTCTATTCCAGCTTCCTGCTAATGTGCCTTGAAGACAGCAGACAACGGCCCAAAAACTTTGGTTGCTGCCATCCATGTGGGAGACTGAGAGAGAGATCCAGGCTCTTGGCTTTGGCCTGGCCCAGACCTGGAGTAAACCAGTGGACAGATCTGTCTCCCCTTTCACTCTGTCACTCTTTCAAATAAATAAATAAATAAATATTTAATTAAAAATAAACATAAATAAATAATTTTTTAAAAGTTAGATGGAAGGTGGAACTAATAAGGAGTCTTTGTTCCAACAGCTTGAATCTTCTTTTCCTCTATAAAGTCTCTGTTGAACCCTCTAAGCTGATCTTGTCCATAGTCCAAAGACGCATCCACTTCACTCACTATAAGTTGTTCTAAAAGCTTGATGCTAATCTGAGAGCAACTTGAGGAAAGAGGCCATGTCTTTGTGTCTCAGCAAGTCCCATACCTAGAGCAGTGTCTGGTTTATAGAAGTAATAGATTAATCAGTGATAAGTCAACTTCTAACTGCAATGACTCCTCACTGGCAATGGGGAATCTCCCTTCCAGTAAAGCATCAGAACATTTAATCCGTCACCTCTGATGTCTGTGTTCTCAGATTTAAGAAGTAGGCCATGATAAAAATCTCCAGTTCTTTTCATCTTTATGGGCACAGTTTGATGTCAATGATATTCTTCTTGTTCCTATAGGCAACAACCCATTTCCTACCCCGACTACCTGGAAGCTACATTTAATTCAATTAGAATCAGTGCAGGAAAAGCAAAGAAAAAAGTCCACGGTTGATCATATAAAAATGAAGGGGAGAAAGACTGTGTTTTCCCATACTCACTGGATGCGGGTGTGTGTTTGCTATAAATTAGGCCTGCTGTGAGAGTGATGCTGAGCCTCCCATATGGCAAATATCAGATTGAGACATGTAAGAGAAATGGTTTTTTTATTCTTGAATTAATTCTGTTAAGTTTATTTGGAATGTCATAATATTCAATAAGTATTCAAGAAACAACATGGTTAGAAATCCAATGAGGCTTCCAAATACAATGGAAGATGGTTAATGACCAAACTTTTTGAAGTCAACAACAGAACACTTTATTACGATTTGGAGTTCAAGTTTAAAAATGATTCTTTTAGACAAATATTGCATGATCTCACTTATATGTGGCATCTAAAATAGTCAAACTCATAAAAGCAGAGTAGAAGGGGGGCTGCCAGAGGCCATGGTATGGGTAAAATGGGGGGGGGGATTGGTCAAAGAGTACAAACTTGCAGCTATAAAATGAGTGGGGTCTCAGGATCGAACCTAGAGCATGGTGATGACAATGAACAATTCTGTATCATACACTTTGTATTTGCTAAGAGAGTTGATCTTATGGATTTGCACACGCACACACACACACATTAAGAGGGTAATTATGTGAATGACAGATGTGTTAAGTAACCTATGGCGGTAACCATTTCACGATGTGTACTTATATTAAATCATGTTGTATACTTTAAAAATAAATAATTTTTATTTCTCAATTATACCCGAAGCCTGGGGGAAAAGATGGTAAAGCATCCATTTTTCCTTCTACTGTGATTGTTATTGTGAACGACAACATGGGGCAGAGGTTTAAAGGAAAGTCAAAATCTGCTCAAACAAATGCTTAGAAAACCATGCACTCTTCAGTCTCAGATCTAGATTCTTATTTGGGACACAAAATGACTTTTTTTAAACATTGGTTTTCTAAATGAAAAATGGAGAAGAAAAATGAAAAAAGCTGCCATTTTACCACCACAAAGAGATGCTTACTCCTGCTTATGCGTGCTTTGATCACTAAGCGCCTCACAGCCTGGCCACAGGATCGCACTGTGTTTCCTGCTTTCCACAAAGCTTGTTTGCATCTCAGCTCAGACACTTACCATCACCCAGTCTTGTTGCAGTTCCATCTCTTTCTCAGTAAGATGGGAATGAATAAACAGATCTACAGCCCAGCATCTTCATGAGCATTTGACAAGATCACGTTGGTAAGCTACCACTGTTTCACTGGCTAGGAGCAGCACCTCATTACATTTTTTTTATCTTGTCACTTCTATACTTTCTCTCATTTTCTCCTTCAAGTAACCGATGATCATCGTTGATATTTTAAAACATTTATTTATTTGAGAAGCAGACAGACAAACACACAGAGAGGTTGCCCATCCACTGGTTCACTCTCTAAATATCCACAACGGCCATGGCTGGGCTAGGTAAGGAGTAGGGGTTAGAAATTTAACCCAGATCTTCCATGTAGGTAGTAGGGAATCAACTACTTGAGTCTTCCCTGCTGCCTCCCATAATCTACTTTGGCAGGAAACTGGAATCAGGAACTGGAGCCAGGCACTGAACCCAAAACCACTGTATATGAGACATAGGTATCCTAATTGGCATCTTAACCACCACGTCAAGTGGCCTGTCCTGGTTATAGTTGATTATTGGGATCATTCATTGGCAGCTATGGTTCCTTTCCTTCATTGTGTGAGTCCTGAAATTCATTAATGCAGCATGGTCAGTTTCTCTGGCCTGAACAGAGAAATCCAATTCTTCTAGGTGACCTTGGCATACATGTAAATCGACTGCATTTCAGCTGGAACCTAATGAAGGCAAATCTTACCCTATATGGTCTTGATTCTCCCGCACACACACAAGAAGCAGGAGATAGAATACATGATGGATGGAATTTTCATATAATTTTGGCAGGGATTTGGCACAGCAGTTAATACACTGCTTGGGATGCCACATCCCATATCAGAGTGCCTAGTTCAAGTCCCAGCTATCCCACTTCCCATCCAGTTTCCGTCACCTGGAAAGCAGCAGGTGACTGCTCAAATATCTTGGTTCCTGCCACCCATGTGGGAAACTGGGATTGAGTTCTGGTCTCCTGGCTTCAAGCTTAGCTGTTGTGTGCATTTAGTGACCACTGAATTGAAGATCTCTCTCACCCTCCTTCCCTCTCTTTCAAATAAAATGAAAATAAATAAACCATTTTTTTAAAAAAAAGTTTCATATAGTAAAACTATGTTTTGCACTCTTAATATTTCATTTTAACTTTATGTCTGTTATCTCAAGAAAGCTAGGCCATTGGGCATCCTTGATCATGGCTGAGGTGATTCTACTGAAAGGCAGAGAACAGATCCAAGGAACACACAGGTTAGGAAACAGACCACTTTGCCTCCAGACTAGACTAACAGAGGGGAGAAGAGTCAGAAAGAGATGAAGAGAGGAAGAGAGGAAGAATGCGTGGATATGGGGAGATCTTTAGAAAGGTGCTGACAGGACCTCAGAAAGGCAGAGCCTGGGGAGAAGGTAGGAAAGAAAAGAGCAGAAGTGAGGGAACACATTGGCCAGGTTGAGCATGCAGCAGCCCCCGGGTAGAACCATTCTAAGGACTGAGAGAGTAGCCAGTGTCAGCAAGGGCAGAAGCACACATGTGGGCACTCAAGAAGGTCTGGACTAACGTTTCACAGAGGGCAGGATGGAGAGAAAAACACCTCTAAGTGCTGCAAACTGGCATGGTTTTGGCATAGAGAAGTAGGCCTGACACAAGATGCAGCACTCATCAGCAGGATTCAGAAAGTGAGTGACTCTCAGCAAAACTAAGGTTCCAGGCCGGCGCCGCGGCTCACTAGGCTAATCCTCTGCCTTGCGGTGCTGGCACACCGGGTTCTAGTCCTGGTTGGGGCACCAGATTCTGTCCCGGTTGCCCCTCTTCTAGGCCAGCTCTCTGCTGTGGCCAGGGAGTGCAGTGGAGGATGGCCCAAGTCCTTGGGCCCTGTACCCCATGGGAGACCAGGAGAAGCACCTGGTTCCTGCCATCGGATCAGCGCAGTGCGCCGGCCGCAGCGCGCCAGCCGCGGCGGCCATTGGAGGGTGAACCAACGGCAAAGGAAGACCTTTCTCTCTGTCTCTCTCTCTCACTGTCCACTCTGCCTGTCAAAAATAAAAAAAATAAATAAATTTAAAAAAATGTTAAAAACAAAACAAAACAAAACAAAACTAAGGTTCCATTCAGTTAGAACAGGGAACAGGAACTCCGGGCATCATTTACTCAACTACCACATCACTGATTTGAATTGGCTTAAATATTAGAAGCATAGAATTGTTTACCCAAAACATCTATAGAGCCCATCTAATTTACTAGTTCCTATTCTCATTTTTAAATTTTATTAATTTGATTTGAAAGGCAGAGAGAGAAAGAGAGAGAGATCTTATATCCGCTGGTTCACACCACAAATCCCAAATGCCCTTAACAGTCAGGGCCAGGCCCTACCAGTGCCAAGAGCCAGAACTCATTCTGGATCTCCCACATGTGACCCAGTCATGTGAGCCATCATCTGCTGCCTTCCAGGGTGTTCGTTAATGGGAAGCTGATTGGAAGTGGAGCCAGGACTCAAATTTAGGGACTCTAACATGGGATATGGGTTTCTCAAGCAGCAACTTAACTGCTATCCCAGATTCCTGTCCCTCATGCCCAGTCTCTTATTGTTTTTTGGGCAAAAAAAGAAAAGCAAGTCTCAGAAGGGATCTGCATGATCAATTTACATTCACCCAGGCAATTCACCACAAATCTAGGTCTAGAATTCCAGACGTTTAACTCATATTTCATGGTTCTCTGTTACAAACAACATAGTTTTTAGAATTTCAGCAAATTTGACATTCCCTCAAGTCTGATTTTCAAAAAGGAATGGGCATGGAGAGACACATACTTAGCCAGTATTGGCACCGACAACCACAGTTACCCCCCAGCTTCTTAACAACGCTGTGCTTTGTGGAGAGCCCAGCAACTCCTTTTCCATTGTTACTAAGATCTACTTTAACTACTATTTATTGAGCACTTAAAATGCATCAGGATCTATAAAGAATTTTACACATACTAGACTCTTGGAAACAAGTGTTTACAATAGGTTTTTAAAGTTCTTTTTCACAAATGATATACTGTTGTTCAGAGAAGATAAACAGCTATATCCATACAGCTAATGGTAGAGCCAGGATTCAGACTCAGACTGTCGGCCTTCTTCCTCAGGGGCATCTGAAGACAATGTGAAAGCTTAGCTTCTGCAAGGGGAACCCAGGGAGTGAATCCTCACTCCTCTGCTTAGTAGCTATGCAACCTTCAACAATTACACAACCTCTCCAGGCCTCACAAACCTGCTGTAGTAAATGGGAAGACAATGGTTCTTTGTTACTAAGATCTACTTTAACTACTATTTATTGAGCACTTAATTTATAGAGTGCCCATAAAAATGAAATAGGAATGGGTTGGCAATGGGGTGCAGTGGGTTAAGCTACTTCCTGCAATGCCAGCATCTCATCCAAGCCCCAGTTTGAGTCCCAGCTTCTCTGCTTCCAATCCAGCTCCCTGCTAATGCTCCTGGGAAAGCAAAAGATGGTCCAAGTGCTTAGGCTCCTGCCACCCACAGGAGAGAACTGGATTGAGTTTCTGACTCCTGGCTTCAGCTTGGCCCACTCTCAGCCATTGAAGCCATTTGTAGAGTGAACCAGCAGATGGAAGATCTCTCCTCCCGCCCCTTCCTCTCTCTGTGTAACTTTGGCTTTCAAATTTAAAAAAAAAAAAAAAGAATAAGAAGACAACTTACGTTAAGTTTTGTTTGTTTGTTTGTTTGTTTTTGGACAGGCGGAGTGGACAGTGAGAGAGAGACAGAGAGAAAGGTCTTCCTTTGCTGTTGGTTCACCCCCAATGGCCGCTGCGTTTTAAGCAAAATATCTGAAACATACTGAGCATTTGGTATGTATTACCAACCCCAACTGTTAGTCCTCAAAAGGTCAGTCTCCTGTTCTAGATTTCCTAGAAGAAAAAATAACACCCTCCACTGCTCTTCTGCTTACCATGGAGAAAGGCAAAAGTGGTTTTGGACTTTTGATGCCATAACATATGGTCAGAGCTGAGATAATAGCCAGCTCTTTTCCTGGGAGTGGGGCTTAATTGAACAACATTGGCTCAAGTTCTGGATTCCAGCTTTCAGGTTCTGACAGTCAGCCTTGGCCAACCTTCAGAATGAATTTGTATACACAATCATTCTCCCTAGGACTCAGCTATCATCACATGGGTATCCAAATCAGGTCTATATTTTTCTGGATAATGCCATCACCAATAACACTGATCTTCAAAGACATCTGTACACTGTCGAAACACTGTAACTCTAGGGTCACCAAACTAGCAAGACCCAGATCTAAGTTGTGAGAAATCAATAGACCCTTGCCTTTGAAAAAGACTCTAGTCCCTCCGGTACCATTCTGTAAATTCTATCTTACAAATACCACTGGATCTTGAAAGGGGGTAAAAGATAAGCCTTAGCCCCAAAGGAGTCCACAACCCAACTTTCTTAATTTGTGATTCAATCTAATATTCAGTTGCCCATAGTCATTGTGAAAGTGGTCTAAGTTTTCCTGGAAGTGATGTGACCATGTTACTGCTATCTTACACTTTCTTATGAACAAGTCTAGAAAGAGAGAAGGGGGAGGGAAGAGAACAGAAAGGGGCAGATGAAGGAAGGAGAGATAAATGTAAATGTTTTGTTCATTGTAAAAGTGTTTCGTTAACAAGATCCACATATTACATGTTTTGTGCTAAGTGGTTAGTGCAGCCTTTCAATTTAAAGTCTCAGGTATGCATAAAAATCTCATGCATTGGGCCTATCTGACTATGGTAAAATAATTACACAATCTTATAAATGAAAGGGAACTTACAGACTATTCCAATCACTTTCTTCACACATACTTCATTTTGAAGTTTATTTTAGTCTAACATTTGAATTAAACCTGTGTATAATTGCAGTTAAGATGCCCATGTCTGATATCAAATTGCTTGGTTTCCATACTTAGCTCTGGCTCCTGACTTCCTGTTAATGCAGACCCCAGGAGACAGCAGTGATAATTGGGTTCCTTCCACCAACATGGAAGACCTGGATAGAGCCTCACTTTGGCCCAGATCGGTCCTGGCTACTACAGGCATTTGGAGAATAAACCAGCATAAGATGGCAGCGCACACACACACGTTCTCTCTCTTTCTCTCTCTAATCATATTTTTAAATTTGTACATAATTTGGATAAACAAAAGACATTTCTTTACAAAAGTGTGTGATCACTAATAAAATTTTGCCAAGTAAACTGGTTAGAAAACATAATACCCTTCTAATAACAACCTGAGTTGCAAACCCTGTATACTCCAAAGGAGTCTTGTAATCAGTGAAGATCAGGGACTGTGGAAGGGATCCTGCAGCTGAGTGGCTCAGTGGCCCCAAATAAGAAACAATATCAGGGAATGATAAGGCCATCAAAAAAATTCACTATGATATTTCCCCCCTACACCTAGGAAAAGCAGGAGAGGGAGAATAAAAGTGTTTCAGCAAAAAGAGGGGAATGAGGATCAGAATGAGGATATTTGACAAAAATGAGAAGATACCTAGCGCAGAACTGGAAGCCAGCCTACGCTGAAATCCACATGGGAGTAAAGATGCCTCAACTCAGCCTACAGTCACCTGGCACCATTCCAAAGACTGGGAATTCACAGCAAGACCAAGAGGGCAACGTTTCAAAAGAGGGCCACACTCAATAGGCAGGAGACAATTAAGCCAACCTTGAAGTTTCATGGTCAGGAGGTGAGAGGTGCACTCCTAATTCTTCCTAGAGCAGAGAGTGATTCAGGGACAAGTGCTCACCTCAACAGCTTGGAGCTGGGAAGCAGGCAAGGAGGGAAAGCAACTGACAAGAAAAATATATTCGTGTAAAAGCACAGGCAAAAAGAGAACACAGCAGCTTCAGTCCTGCAAGTCCTTGTAAGTCTTTGTGCCTGGTCTAATGAAGCCCAGAGTTCTTACAGCGGAGCAGAGGAGAAATGCAGAGGAGATAAGCTAGGGGTATGCACTTTTACCTGTAGGTGATGAGGGGGCAGAGCTTTAAGTAGATGGTTCAAATCAGGCCACCTGTCATGTAGAGTGAGGCAGATGGATTGGAGAAGGGCTCGTATAGAGAAGAGGAGGACAAGAGGGGAAACTTCACAATGTCCAAAGGACAAGAATAAAGACCTGAACAAGGGTAGAAGGTTTCATGGTAGAACGAGGTGAGGGCTGCATGAGGTGCTAGGCAAAGGAGTGGACCAGACTTTGTGGGTAAGCAGTGGAGGTGAAGAGAGGCCAAATGCAAGGGGCAGTGAAGGGCACAACTCAAAACAGTGTCAGAGTCCACAGCAGCAAGAAGAGGCAACAGACAACACAGACTCCTGTGAAAAGCATGCAGAAAACATGCACAGTGAGAAGGCAGGAACCTAAGAGGATTCTGGAACTTGAGTCATCAAGACCTCCATCTTTCTCCATCTTCATATTTCTTCCTGACTGTGTCAAAAGTGTCTGGTATATACTTTATGCTACTCACACAATCTGAGTATGAATGGTTGGACAGAATGCTTGTTTAAAGTTAATATCCATACATTCCACCATGATAGTGGTTAATTTTATGTGTCAACTAGATGGGGTCATGGGATGCACAGACAGTTGGCCTCACATCATTCTAGGTGCATCTAGGAGGGCGTCTCTGGATGAGATTAACATTGAACCAGTAGATGGAAAGCAGATGGCCCTCCCCATTGTAGGTGGGTCTCACCCAACCAATTAAAGACTTGAATGGGGAAAAAAAAGGCTGGGTAAGAGAGATTTTCACCTGCCTGACTGCTGTCGCTGGGACATTGGTCTCTCTTGGCCTTGAGATTCAAACCTAAACATCAACTCCTCTTGCTTACGAATTTGTTGGCTTTCAGAAAGGAACTTATATGTATCTTATTATTTCGGTGTCTCTGGATAATTCTGACTAATTCATCCATTTGCTAAGGTTGTTTCCAAAATGAAATCACAACACAGCAGCATTTCACAGTGTGACTCTTGGGAGATGGACTGAGCAGAAAGAAGGCTTTATTTTGCATTTTGAAATCTGTATATTATTAAAGGTTCTAAACTTCTACATGGATTATTTTTATTTTTAAAAATGGCAATAGCAGTTAATTATCAAGAAAAATACATCTGTATTTTTTATTTTCACCATTCTATACAGTGGAGGTGTGTGGGGGGGATGCATTTCTATGCTAGAGGCAAGCTGATGGCATAGTAAAGACATGATTTGGAACACCCACTTCCCATATTGGAGTGCCTGGGTTCAAGTTCCAGCTCTACTTCCAATCTAATTCCTGCTGATACACACCCTGGATGGGTGTGTGGGGGCAGCAGGTGATATCTCAAGTAGTTGGGTCCCTGCTATTCACACGGGAGACGTGGATATTGTTGATTTAAGCCTGGTCCAGCCCTGACTGCTGCGGGCATTTGGGGAGTGAATCAATAGGCAGAAGATCCATCTCTCTCTCTCTCTCTCTGTCTGTCTCTCTGTCTCTCTCTTTCTCTCTCACTTGTCCTCCCGCCCTACCTCCTTCCTTTCCTTCTCCCTTTCCTTTTCAAACAAAGTGAAAAGGAAGAACTGGAAAGACACAAAACAAACTGGCAGTGATTTCTGGCTGGGGGTTGAGGTGACAATCAAGGGCGCACTTAGCTGTGGTTTTTATTTGTTTTTTTCTTGGCACCATGTGCGTATTCTACAACAAAAATATGTTATACACTCATTTGTTGCTTTGCAAAAGAAAGAAAACTAGGAGACTATTATCTTACAGTGTTTCTCTCAGGTATAGAAATTAAGAAGTTACATTCAACAAACAGTTTTCTCCTTGTGTTTAGTAATTCTACCCTATCATTTATATAGGTGAAATGTGATTTTCTATAACTATGTCAAGATTTTCTTAACCTAGGTCTCTTTCATAGAACTTGAACCTCCCCAAGTACCTTGGACCATAAGGGCCGAACCCCTGCTAGAGAAAAGGCCACAACAATTGTGGTGATATGTGTCTGGGACACTATGGAGGAGGAGGGGCAGTTGCACCTGTTTTAAATTAAAGTCCTTGTATATTCACCCAGACACAGGCAGGATCTGGAGGGAAGCACAGGGGAGGACTGCCTAGCCACTGCCCTTCTCTTCCTAGCCACAGACACTGTGGTCAATTGGATATGTTACATCTCACTTTTTTGCTTTGAGTCTTGCTTAACTTCTTGTTTGTTTTTACATACTTCACCCATATGATACACATGCAGAGTAAGAGGCACCCTCATTGGAGGGTGAACCAACTGAATGTACCATGAACAAACCATAAATAACAAATTTTGATAAATTTATAAAATGTATTTTTGCCACAATTGAGCATACAGATTGTTACTACAAAGCCCTAATGGAATATTGGGCAGGGAAGGATATAACATTCAGAATGTGTATGTGGAGTGGCAGATGGCAGCGATATACTTCGCTCTAAATTAAAAACAAGAGATGGGATGTTATGTCATACTGGGCCAAGAGAACGGGCTTGTGCTCCTCAGATCATTAAAGAAATCTGACCTTTGATATCTTAGGCAAGGGCAGTCAGAGCAGTGAATGTTCTACTTTTAGTTACAAAAAGGCAAACAGCAATTGTGTGATCACTGTGGATACCTTTACAGATGCCAGAAAACTATTTTGTTTAGTAGCAATTGTTAAAATTTATATTGATTTGCTCAGTATGGTTTAAAATTAATTGCTACTTGGAGCCAGCATCATGGCATAGAGGGTTAAGCCACTGCCTGTGATGCCAGCATCCTCTATGAGTGCCAGATTAGTGACCCCAGTGCTCCAACTCTGATTCAGCCCCTTGCTAATGCACTTAGGAGAGCAGCGGAACATGGCCCAAGTACTTGGGACCCTGCCAACCACATGGGAGACTAGCCGGACTTCCTGGCTCCTGGCTTTGGCCTTGCCCAGCCCTGGCAGTTGCAGCCATTTGTGGAGTGAACCAGCAGAGAAAATCTCTCTCTCCAACTCTGCCCTTCAAATAAATAAATAAATATTTTTTAAAAATTAATTGATACTCAAATGTGAGATGTAAAAAAAAATTGTATCAGAAGTTAAATGATCACAAAAGAATCTGTGCACACCACTGGCCAAATGCCAGTTGTTTGAAAGGTACAGGACATGGCAAATACTTATGTGGAATGTACAACAGCATTGACATAGAGATCAAAGAACCAGGGAGTGGAATCCCAGCCCTCTCTCTTTCTTGATAATGTATTTGGAAATAACAATGCAAAGTGCAAATGAGATGATCTTTAACTGCCATTTGTAGGCATTAAAATAATAATGCCTGTATTATTCCATGTCGTGAATAGGAAATAAAACAATAGTAATCATTTAAATCTTTAAGTATTAAAGTTTATTATTCAGCTCTTATTTTTTGCCTTTAATTATCACCCCAAATTTCTGTTCTGCATTTTGGGATGGGCTGCTAATCTCTGTGAGGTTAAACAGCTTTCATATAGGTTCAGTGCTTCCAAAGGGGAAGACACTGTAGGTGGAATTCACAGCTGCAGCCTCCCTGTTAGCTCACCTGGCGTGGCGAGAAGCCAGGGTGATTTTCATCCATGTGAGATGACTCATAAGTGTTGGACTGTGTGCCTGCACTGTCAAAGAGTGGAAACAAACACTGAATAACATATGAATAAATTACAGGAAATATTTTACACTTAACATTTTTCAAAAAACGCCTCCTGCTGTTAAAGCCCATGCCCCATAAACATATTCAGTAAAGCAGTGATAAAAGCCAGAATAACAGCCCCAAGTGATATATTGGTTAAATTTAGAGAAGACAAAATAAGCAGAATTTTCCTCACCAGCTAAATACAAAGGTTACAGGCACACACTCACCAAGCATCCTTCTCCTTGCATTAGTATATGAAACAGTGATTTCATTGTGTTCAGAAACAGCTATGAGTGAAAGGTATTTACCAAGGTCTAAAAGTTATGTAATAAATATTATGATGGAATGATACTTCTACATACGATAGTGTTGCATTAAGACTGCTTGAAAAGAAAATACTGGCTATCTGCAAATTGGAAAGTTGTTACTGTCTTTGAAAGTGACAGCCATAAAATAAAACTGGTTGTCAGGAAAGAATATCGGAAGAGGATATTGATACCAGTTTACACTTGGAATACAAAATAGAGCTAGAAAATTTACTATGGATACAATGTCAACAGTATTTAGAAAATTATTAATGAAAAGTAATAAAAATTAATTGGCATCTCTAGTTTCTCAAAATGATGATTTCTTTAATTAGAGCTATTTATTTCTATAGGGCAGAATCAAAGCTTTTCTTTTGAGATGTGTAACTATATTTTAAAATATGCCATCAAAACCATTTGGAATCATTTCAGAACCTAATAAAGAATATATCTATCTTTTAAGTCTTACCAGATTGTGATTTATTAATTTCAGCTTATCTTTAAAGAAAAAAGGGGAAAGGAAAATTCTTGGGGCAACTACCTTGTGGATGCAATAATAAATATGATCGAACACTTTAGTAGGATACAGAACATTTCTTGCTGCTTTCTGTCACTGTAAATGTGGGACAAGGAACCCAAGAAAAAAGCAAAACAGCTAAGTGCCTTGGTTACTAGAAGCATCAGTCCTGTGTGCAGACAATGATCAGAATCTGACCCAAGGCATCAATAAAACAACCAAGACCCGGACTCTTCCGGTGGTACATAAGCATTATGCCATTAATCGAGCTTGGATTGTGGCAGTCTATTCTTATAAGGTGACAAATTAGCCATCTGGCTACCTCATAGATGACAAAACCAAAATATATTAAACTCTGTGGGGTAAATATACCCACAGGCAAAACTAATATACTGACATTTTTAATACTAATTGAAGCTGATTGATTTACGTATTCTACGTTCCCAACTCTCCAAAATGATGTATTTAATGTTTTATTTTTAAACACAATTAAAAAATAATATATAAATATATACATACTGCAAATGTAATACAGATAACAAATTCATTTAAGCCCATTTATGCACATTAGTAACACACCATGTGGCAGAAAGACTAGGACTACGAGAAGACCCCTTGGCGATTTATTTTATATTAAATCCCTAATGGCCTCTCCTTATCTTTGCAAAAATATGCACGAAAGTCCAGACTATGCAGCCATTGAAATGAATGGTTATTTATTTGCTAAACGAGAACCCTATGTTTAATGTTCCTTAGACATAAGGTAGTCTGGACAAGTCGCATTCCTACAGCTCCATACATCATTTATTTTACATACCCTAACTTCTCACAACAGGCAGCATTGTAAGTTGCTGAGATCTTTGTTTCCATTTCCATTACTAGAAGATTAAATGTTAACATGTTTACTTGCTTCTTTAGCAACAAAAACAAATTTATGTACCATGTTGGTGCCTGACACATACATGAATATAAAATGGGAGAAAGTTTGCAAATATCAAGAACTACAATCAAACAATGGATGAATATTGAAAGTCTAACTTGCAAATAAGGCTCTATTAAATATGAAAGAGAATTCTTCAATTTTTTGCAAAGAAAAAAATACTAGTATCTGCAGAGTCCTTACATGGTGTTCTTGTCTTTTTCAAAGAAAAGTGGGCTTTTTTTGTTCTTTGTAAAAAATGCTAAAACATGCCACAAAACTTGGTTTTTGACTATTCATTTTTAATATTGTGCTGATATGGACACGTTTTCCTATCAAGTTATTTCCTGTCAAATCACTTCTTGTTGTGGGTTCACACAACTAAAATGTTGTGGATCCAGATATCTTTAGGAGATAGGAACACAAGAAAAATCACAATGTTTACTACCTCCCTCAATGCTTTCCTCATCCAACCTCTGACTCTGTTGCAATCAAAACCAAGAAGGTTTTTAAGGAGAAGGAATTCACAAAGAAGCAAATATCTGACAGGGCAGAATGTGTGGAATGAGGGAAGAGACAAGACTCCCTTCTTTATCTCACAGAAAACAGCAGCCCATGTTTCTCCTGGACAGTAGCCTTCCACTTCCCCTTGTCCATGGCTTTACTCTGCAGGTTTAGTCACCCACGGTCAGCTACAGTCTGAAAATTCAGTACAGAAACAAGATACTTTGATAAAGAGAGACAACAGTCAGATAACTTTTAACATATTATATTGTTATAATTGTTCAATTTTATTCTTGTTAGTGTTAATCTCATGCTGTGGCTAATTTATAAACTTAATTTATAAATTAAACCTTATCAGTTGGATGTTGCTATAGAAAAAAAACCCAGTATATGTTAAGCTTGGTTTTTCTGAAGTTTCAGGCATCCGCTGAGGGTCTTGCAACATACCCTCTGTGGGTGGTTGGGGAGGTGACAACTGTATGTAGATAAGTACAACAAGCAGGACTGACAAAACATGATTGTGGGGCCATGCTCTGGGGGCCAATTCTGCCCAGGTTCTATGCAAACTTCATGATTTTTTTGGATACTAATGGTTAACATTGCCTGCCAAATATTTCCATTCACAAAATATAGTCTTCATTTAGCAGTCAAAATGTCTAACTCTGTGTCCTGATCCAAGTTGCAATTTTAATACAGAGTTAAGTTTCCACCCTCCCCTAGGTTCTCGTGGTCTCTTCTTCATTAGTCTTGCTAACTGTAGTTTCAGAGTCCCTTCGGTTTAGAGCACAAGAAAGTAAGATAGAGTAAGAAAGGTAGGAAAATCACCCGTTCACTGTTACTTTCTGGAGCACGTAATGCTAGTCTTCTACTTTTCTTGGATATCCATGCTGACACTTTGTCCATGTAACACCCAAAGATCTGTCGGGACACCCAGCTCTTGCTTCCTCTGTGCCCCTAGACAGTTGGAATGCATTTCTGTTCATCATTTTCCTGGCTCTAAGGAGGCTGGCTCTACATACCGCTTCTCTCAGCTGAGATCTGCCTTGTTTTTGCTTTAAGTCAGCTCTTTTGGATGAGATCTAGGAAAATTACACACTGGCTGTCTCTCACCAGATCTGGGCTCTTACAGATATTCCTGTATCTCCTTCTCTGGCGATTTTTTGGGATTAGTGTTGCTAAAGCAGCCAGTTGTTCTGTATTCCATTGTTGACCCAGCCAGACAGCACATTTCTTGCCCTTGAGGTGTTCCGGCCACGAGTGAAGCACCTGCCCACTGTGTGTCCCACACTGAGAAGGGGCTTCTTGACATCTTGTGTTAGCCTTCCCAAACGCACTGCTCAGGCTTGAGAGATGCCACAAATGCCTCTTCCCTGTACTCCCGTGGGATCCACACATTTCAAACATTCTTGTCTTTTCTATCTCCAACTCGCAATCTTTACAATCCCTCTAAGATGGGGAGAGTTGTAAGAGCAGTGTAACCAGATAGCATCTGGTCTCCTGGTCTCATGCATTCCTTTGGGAAGACTGGTAGCTTCTTCTGGTGCTTCCCTCGATTCTAACTGCAAGGTGCCTGCCAATGGACCTACAGAGCCAAAACCCATCCCTCTCCCCCTACTCACTACCACAGCACAAGGATTTCATGGGCAACATCCAGAATCTCTGCTGCTCTCTGAATTTCTATTGGTTTCAGCCAATAAAAGCCCCAGGAGATGCTAGGAAAGTAAGGGCAGAAATTTATTCTTCCATTTTCTCTTGCTCGGGGTCACCATGAATTCAGCCATTCTGTGATTATAGGCCCCTCCTAAAGTGGTCCTCTCTTTTCAATCATTTCCTCTCAGGTTCTGGGAACGTCTTGCTTTTTCTTTCAGGCTTAGGTAGCAACCCCTGGGATAGTGCTCTTCCTTACATCATCCCTTGGCCTTCCTTCACCTAGTAAAATGGCTCACTTTGTGAGTCCTCCCTCAAATTCTGCCAGCTGGATGGACCGTCTGTTCCTGCTTGGACACAGACTGATACATCATTACAAATGCATTTCCCTGTGATGCACTATACTATAATACTTCAAACTCATACCATACTTAATATGAGCTTGCCCTATTTCCATTCAACAGTTTTGAGCAAACATTTCTAACATGATCATCCAGACATCTTTTTCACTCTCTATTATCTCCTATTAATAAGGATTCCTACAAACTCAAAGTAAATCCTGATGGCAAAATCTCTACAGTACTGGAGACCTTTCAGCTGGTAAAGAGAAACTGGAGTCATAGAGTCTCAGTCCCATTTCGGGAGGCAAGATTATTGGCTGGATTAGTCAAAAAGCAGAAACTTGATGTCCTCACCATCCTCTCCCCCTGCTTGTGGGTACTGTGACTCTTCCAATGGGCTTCCGAGCCTTTGATAGGATGGCCTTTATCAAAATAAGCCTAAGGCAACTACAACTTCGAATAAGTCACACAGTCAGGCCTCTGTATCTATGGGTTCTGCATCTGTGGATTTAACCAACTATGGACTAAAAATATTTGAAAAGAAACTACATCCGTACTGAACATGTACGGACTTCCTCTTGACATTATCCCCTAAACAATACAGTATGACAATTATTTATATAGTATTTACACTGTATTAGACAATGTAAGTAACCTAGAGTATATAAGAAGGCATGCACAGATTATATGAAAATGTATACTAGCTTTCAGAACGGACTTGAGTATTCACTGATTTTGGTATCTACAGGGGGTTCTGAACCAAAGCTCCTACGATGCCAAGTGAAAAGTGTGTATGAGGAAGTAGATAAGAAGGAGACACTCCTGGCAGAGGGTTCTGGTGGATTTTAAATAACTGCAGATTATTTATAGCTCCTCCCATCTGAAGACGGAGTCATTTCTTGCACTCTGTGTGCACTGCCCCATGACTTTTTGACCATAGAATGTGGCATGAACTCATGGGATTTGTGAACCCCCTCAGGTTCTTGTTTCCAACATCCTGGAAGCCTTCTGTTCTCACATGAGAACGAAGGTCACCTGGAGAGAAAGGACCAACCACCCCGTCATTCATTCTAGCCTCCCAGTTGAGGCCACACCCACCCCAGTGAAGCCACCCTGAGTCAGCAGGGCAGAAGCAGACCAGTCCCTTGACTGAAGAAGAATGAGTGGGCTCAGGCAAGACCAGCAAATTCACGAGAAACATTAAATTACTGTGTTCTGAAGTTCAGTGTGGTTCCTGGTACAGGAATGGCTAACTGAAACAGGAATGTTCTTGTCTCTTACACAAAACTACTACTAAACTATTCTACAGCCAGATATTTCAGTCAAGAAATTCCAGAAAAATAAGGTCTAGGTAACAATTAATGGTAACATTTAGCTTATACTTCTCTGACCCAACGTGTTATAATGAGAAAAAGATAATGACTGTGGAGTACAGAGTCTTGAGGTGGCTTACTTTCCCTCTGACAAGATAGATAAGATGGGGCTTCAAAGTTTCTATGGAAAATAGAATTAAAAGATACATTTATTTTGGTGCCAAAAAATTAAAATCCATGAATACGAAGGATCTTCAAAAAATTCATAGGAAATGTATATTATGAAAAACTATGCGTAGAATTCAAAATTTTGCAACAAAATAAACCTCTTTTAATTCTATTTTCCATGACCTATATAAGTGACATTGTATGTCTATGCCTGAAGAAAGGCACCAGGATTTTATAAATTGTATAAAGTACCTACCATGAAGCTGGGCACATAGTAGGCACTCAATGAATGCCAGTTCCCTTCCTCAGTATGTGCGTATTTGCATGCATCCAAAAATGAGGACCTAGTGTGATCTCTGGACCAGCAGCAGCAGGGAACTTATTCTTAGCCTCCACCACAGACCTATTGAGTTAGAAACGTTGGGAGTGGGCTGGCGCCGCGGCTCACTAGGCTAATCCTCCACCTAGCGGCGCCGGCACACCGGGTTCTAGTCCCGGTTGGGGTGCCGGATTCTGTCCCGGTTGCCCCTCTTCCAGGCCAGCTCTCTGCTGTGGCCAGAAGTGCAGTGGAGGATGGCCCATGTGCTTGGGCCCTGCACCCCATGGGAGACCAGGAAAAAAGCACCTGGCTCCTGGTTCCTGCCATCGGATCAGCGCGGTGTGCTGGCCCCAGTGCGCGGGCCACGGCGGCCATTGGAGGGTGAACCAATGGCAAAGGAAGACCTTTCTCTCTGTCTCTCTCTCTCACTGTCCACTCTGCCTGTCAAAAAAAAAAAAAAAAAAAAAAAAAAAAGAAACGTTGGGAGTGGGCCCAGCCATCTGTGTTGTGCCAAGCTCTCCAGGCTCAAGTTTAAAAATCCCAACACTGGGCCAGCGCTATGGTGTAGCGGGTAAAGCTGCTGCCTGCAGTGCAGACATTCCTTATAGGCGCCAGTTCAAGTCCTGGCTGCTCTGCTTCCAATCCAGCTCTCTCTTATGGCCTGGGAAAGCAGTAGTAGAAGATGGCCCAAGTACTTGGATCCCTGCACCCGTGTGGAGACCCAGAAGAAGCTCCTGGCTCCTGGCTTTGGATCAGCACAGCTCCGGCCGTTGCAGCCTGTTGGGGATTGAACCAGCGGATGGAAGACCCTTCTTGTTCTCTCTCTCTTTCTCCCTCTGCCTCTCCTTCTCTCTCTGTGTAACTCTGACTTTCACATACATAATAAATAAATCTTTAAAAAAATCCTAAAGCTGAGCTAACAGAAATCATAATAAAAGCAAGTAGCAATTTTGATATTTCTTCAGGTTGCACATGAGAAAGGCTCTAAGAGGCACTGTTATTGCATCACTGATAATTGTATGGAAAGATCATGAGATCATTTGTTGTTTGTAGACATTCTAGGGACAGACAGTCCCAGATAAGCACATTATATAATTTATGTCACATTTATAAGGGGCTTTCCTTGTGCCAGATACCATTCTGAGCATTTTGCAAACAGTAACTCAGCTGCCTCTCGGGACAGTCCTCTGAAGCCAGGATGAGTATGACTCCATTTCACAGATGTGATACTCTGCAGTTAAGTAACTCGCTGAGGGCAGGAAAGCTGGTTTGTGTCAGCTCTGGCAATCTGGCTCCTGGGCTAAGACCCAGCCCCTTAAACACTCTCTCTTTCTACTGTCCATGATTTTTGCTTTCTGTTCGGATAGGATTAGCAATTTGCAGTACTTTATAAACTCCTTGGTATTTCACATCATGATATAATACCAAAGAGCTAGTAATACAATCTCACAATAATGCCATATAGTGGAAAATAGAGTGTTTCTATTTTTGCTGTGTAGATCCTTGCAGTAGAATAGCAAAAACAGATAATGCTATTTCTTGACTACATACTTGGTACTTAGTAATAGAACTAAATCCTCAAAAACACGCAAGACAGACACGGGAACAGAGGAGGCACAAGTCTGATGCCTGGGCCTATTGTTTTGTATCCAGAGGTAGATTCCCTTTATAGTTAGAGAGAATTAACTAAGAGCTCTCCAACTAGTGGGGGCTGGGCACAGGAACAAAAGTATTAAAATAACTGAGCTGATCCTGATGTCTGACTGTCCCTTTCTCCATTAAAAAGGCCTTGTAGTTTTTACTTTTGCCTTGTATTAAATTTCTAGCCTGATGAAAAATGTGTGGTGCTTTTATTGTCTCTGTTACCAAATAAAAGGAGATAGGACATGGCTTCAAAGTTTCAAAGGTCATAAACAGTCTCCTGATTCACGCTGTGTCATGCGAGCAGAGTGTGAGGGCATATCTGGCCCAAAAGTGCCTTTTGGGTTTGCACATGTTCTTCCTTTTCTTTTTCCAAAGGTACAGCCATGCTTGAGGGCTCTGATATGAACTGAACAGAACTTTGTTCCCCAAATTCAAGCAGAGGTTTAAACTCAAAAGTCTGATGTTGGAGCTGGTGCTGTGGCATAGTAGGTTAAGCCTCCACCTGAGGTGCCAGCATCCCATAAAGGCACTGGTTTGAGTCCTGGCTGCTCCACTTCTGATCCAGCTTCCTCTGATGGTCTGGGAAAGCAGAGGAAGATTGCCCAAGTGCTTGGGTCCTTGCACCCATGTGGGAGACCCAGATGAAGTTCCTGGCTCCTGGCTTCGGATGGGCCCAGCTCCAGCTGTGGCAGCCAGTTGGGGGTTGAACCAACTGATGTGAGACCTTTCTCTCTGTCTCTCTCTGTCTATAACTCTGCCTCTCAAATAAATAAATAAATCTTTAAAAGAAAAAAAAAACCCAAGTCTAACATTAAGGTTTGAGTCTTGATCTAATTATGGCATCTGAGGTGGGCCTGGTGGGAGGTCCCTGGGTCACTGCAGGTGTGTGCTGTCAGAAGGTAGTTTTCATGAGGGTTGGCTCTTTAGGTTGAATTTGTCCCAGTTTCTCTCTCTACTTCCTGGCTCAACCAATGATGGTTCCTCTGCACACGCTCTGCCATCGCCAGCCTGTACCAGACACCGGACTAATCGTGCTGCCTGATCCCGAACTGGGAAACTCCAAAATGTGAGCCAAAACCAAAACCAAACCAAAGCAAAAACAAATCATTCCTTCCCAAGAGGCTCCTCTAAGGTATTTATTTTAAAGTGACAAAAAGCAGGGGCTGGCGCTGTGGCTTACTTGGTTAATCCTCTGCCTGCAGAGCTGGCATCCCATATGGGTGCCGGGTTCTAGTCCTGGTTGCTCCTCTTCCAGTCTAGCTCTCTGCTGTGGCCCAGGAGGGCAGTGGAGGATGGCCCAAGTGCTTGGGCGCCTGTACCCGTGTGGGAGACCAGGAGGAAGCACCTGGTTCCTGGCCTCTGGCCAGTGCTTCGCCGGCCGCAGTGGCCATTTGGGGGGTGAACCAACAGAAGGAAGACCTTTCTCTCCGTCTCTCTCTCTGTCTCACTGTCTAACTCTATCTGTCAAGTAAAAAAAAAGTGACAAAAAGCGGACTAACAGAGGTTTCTCTCAAAGTTCCCAGTGACTCTGACTTCAATCTACATTGGATCCTGTCAGCCCATTTTCTAGCCCCCTGATACCCAAATGTTACCCTTCATTCTTCCTCCACACCCAACCTTCTCTATCTCCTGTGCACTCTGCAGGAACCTCTGCACTCCAGCTCTGTGTTCCTATAGGATTTACTTATCTTGGATCAACAGGCAAAACCTTCAGCCTTATCCCTGATGGGCTGAGCAACAGAGTCAGTCTTGAACTGGAGTGCCCTATCCCCCACCTCCCCAATCAACCCAGGCCATTAGCTCTGTCTTCTGCCACCACCGTGAAACAATCCTGAACACACACCCACTGCAGGATGTCTTGCGGTGCCCAGGGTGCTCTCACTGGCACTCTTCTCTGTCCTTGCACAGCGCAGTCCACCCAGCAGGTTTTCCAGAGGAAAGGACCCAAACACAGGGCAGGAGTGGGGGGAAGCCCACTTCCCTGGTGTTTATAACTCAGTGCCAGGAACCCTGCTCTCTCCCTGCTGCACCTTGGCATAGGTTCTTCCTTGTGCCTGGAATGTTTCACCTTCACCACCCCACCTTCTTCCTACAACAAACCTCATTTCCACAGCCAACTTCTACTTGTCTTTCATGTTTGTATGTCAATGTCATCTTCTCCCAGGAGCATTTCTGGTCTACCTATCCCTCCTGAATTAGGCCCTGTGCATCCTCGGTATCCAGTAGTGGCTCGGTAAAGCCCAGTGGAATTACTAATCATTGCTAAGCTTAGGGAAGACAGAAAACAGTGTATCATAGCATTTCAGGCACATTCAGCCACCCCATAAGTGTTTGAAAGCAAATGATTACACCAATGAGTTATTAGTGGGTGGTTCCTCTTCCCTCCTGGGGTCCCAGGGACACATCAGCCAGTTTGTAGGCTGTAGGCTGTAGGGCTGAGGTGGTGGTGGTGATGGCTGTAGTGCAGGTCAGCAACACCATTGTATGGGCTCCTTGGCCAGGCGAGTACCCAGTGACCATTTCTGATTTTATTTGGGAATAAAGGAAACACTTGTAAAGGCTAGAACAATATATAATCACCCACAGGTATGCTTGGCATCAACATTTGTGCAAAAACTAAAAACTAGATCTCCTAATAGTATCATAAAAAGGAATGTTAATCTAAAGTGTTGACAGGAAAACAACACATAAGTAGTTAATGTCACAAACCACTTTTTCTAGAGGAGTCTTCTAAAGTTTGTTTATAACAGAAATAATAATAGACCTATTTTAAAAGGTGGCCATAAAATTCAATGAGAAAAAAAAAATAGAATGTAAAGACCATACAATGAATGTAAACATTCAGTGAATGATGGATATTTTTACATTTATTTTCTGAAATTTGGATTGTTTGAGATATTCACTAGCACCAAGTTATCAGCATTAAATTATTATTATTTTTTTTGAAGGAGCAAAAAGGAGACAATCGTTCTAGATGCTTACCTGATCTCCTTCTTCCACCACTAGGCGGCAGCACTGACCTATAATAACCTGCTTTCCCCCCTACAGATGCAAGCACTACTTAGCAATCACTGGGATTAAGTTTAGCCACAAAAAGAGGTCTATTCTAGAAAGTAGCTCTCCTAAATTTTTCCTTTGTTTGACTCTTCTTATTTCTCTGAGTTGCCACTGGCTATTTGGTATAAATTTAGAACTTCATGTTAGTGTGTACTGAAGAGTCTGTTACTTAGGGAACCAATGCAGGGTTTAGCTACACAGGCAGGAAAGGGCACTCGAATGCCAGTGTATGCTGTTGTGTCTCTTTTCTAGAGATTTCTCTGCCACAGGAAAGGCAACAATTGTTTCTCTGGCTTCACAGCCCACTTTGCTGTGACAAGATGAGATGATGTAGTAATTAACCATTAAAATATTGCATGTGATTCACAGGAGTGTTACACTCTAAACCAAGGACAGGTCCTCAAACTGGCAAAATAACTCTGAAGGCAGAGAAAGAGAGGAGGTGAAGGAGAGGAAAGGTAAGCAACAGCTGCTATTAAAAGCAACACCAGGCAGCTAACACTGGGCTGAGCACATTCCTAAAAATGTAATTAGCCAAATCCTTCCAGAAATTAAACCATCAAAATGACATTAGAGTACACTTAAAAAATGTGTTTACAGAATGGAAGAGCAGCCATCCTAGCATATTGCTATGTCCGGAGGGTGTCCCTTCTTGTAGAGAAAGATGCAGAAGAGAATTAGACATTGTGCTGGGGAGAAAGTCCAAATCGTCACAGATCTATTTTGTGAAATGCTCTTTCTTAATTCCCTCCACAGTGCTAAAGTTGAGAAGGAACTAACTCAGTAGGCCATCTCCTGGTTTCTTTGTCATCTCAGGAGATGATTAGAATGACTAGAACCAAAGTCTAATATGACTTCCCCAAATACCCATGGTTATTAAAGCACAGTGAATGACAGGGAAGATGCTGAATTCTGCCAATGTCATAGAGCTTACTTCTCAAAAAGGTAGACACTGATACTCCATTTCCTTTCTGAGCAAATGGCTACCTTACCTCCTTCCACTAGCAGAATTCAATAAAACAGAACTGCCTGCTTATTACTTTCAAGGTCTAGAAGCATATTATTGATTTACACAGGATGTAGTGATAGATGAGTTATTTCAAAATTCCTTCTGTTAATATGCCTATTTCCTCAAGAGACTGTGAACTTAATAGAGCAGTCCCAAATATGGTTACAGAGGTACCAGAAATATCCCATCTAAAGGTAGAGCCTTAGCTACCTTGCTGATATGTGGCCAGACTTTCTATTGACTTTTTAACTAGCATATGAAGTATAAAGTTACTGGGAGTCCAGTAATACCCGGAACAGCAGATGTGATCATGAATAATGGAGCAGTATTTCTGGAAGGGAGCTTGTGAACAGGTGGAAAAGCTGTGCAACACCCAAGAAAAGGTAGCCTGGGTAGGGATCAAAGTAACAAAGAAAACCACAATGTGGATCCAAGGGTATGACTTGCTAGCACAGCATGTGGTGGTGAAAGGTATCATCTAGGATACCTCACTTGAGAAGGCACGCCTTGGATCTCCAGCTATACACAATGAGCAGAAGAGAGCAAGAAGATTCTGCCATGGCAAAAGTCTGAATCCCCGGCATGTGTTGTGACTGAGAAGGGGAGGTAGCAGTAGCTGTGATGTTTTCCCAGAGAGGAAAAACTATAAAATGAATCATGCAATGCTACTTGGTACTTTAAACATGATCTGATGTCTCCAGCTGCAAAGTGACCCTTCCTACTCTTAATCTGAACTAAAAGTATTCCCTGTTGGAAATACAATACCATTGGACACCAGCTAGATAAGTCAAGGTTCTACCTTTTCCTTGATGGCAAATAAAAACTGCTATTTCTTCGAATTGCATTTAAAAAAATCTATGAGCACTTCAGCTGGTAATGTCTCATGAAGAGATATACTTTTTTCTTTAAAGATCTATTTATTTATTTGAAAGGCAGAGTGACAGAGAGGAGAGGGAGACAGAGAGATCTTCCATTTGCTGGTTCAATTCCCAAATGCCTGCAACAGCTGGGGATGGGTCAAGCTGAAGTAAAGAGCCTGGAACTTCATCAAAGTTTCCTACATGAGTGGCAGGGACCCAAGTACTTGGACCATCATCTACTACCTTGCCAGATGCATTAGCAGGAAGCTGGATCAGAAGTTGAGGAGCTAGGACTCAAATCAGCATTACAATATGAGATGTGGGCAGGTAGTTGTCATTTAAGTTCTACTGCATGCAAGAGATTGGCACTCCTTTAGGGCCCAGTGATCTTAAACTGTACACTAACACTCTTGTACATGCCAGACAGTGGTATGTAGACAAGGAACAAAAGGATCTGTAGGAGGTTTGACATCGTATGACATAGCCTTGGATGCTAGATGAGGTTTTTCCTTCATTGGTAGTTGCCAAAGATGTCTGCATTCAATTCCTTGCCTCCTCAGATGCACTTACAACCCCCACTCCCATCCAGAACTGGGGTCTAGCTCCCAAGAGTGTGCTAAGCACATCTGTGTGCTGATGAAAGACAACTGTTAAATTTTCAGGAAAATCTGCAAACCCATCATATTAAACACGGCCATTATAAAATAAAATTCTGCCATAATTTATGTTAACAAAACCATATTAATGACAAAAGTGATAAATTCTCAACACCCATCCCTTCCTACTACATTTAGTACTAGCAATGCTCTTGAAGTTACTTACATTGATGTATCTGTATGCTAGTAGTGCAATATAATACTTTTTATTAGTTCTCTTGTTCCCCCAACTACAATGAACTATCTAAGGCAGGCTATTGTATAAGAAAAGGAGTTTATTTAGGTTCATGGTTCTGGAGGTGCATGGAGTAGGGGCCTCATCTGATGATCCTGACGTGGCACAGACCAATGCATGGCAGGAGACCAGGAATGTGGATGTCTGTGTGTCTCTCTCCCTCTGTTGACAAAGGCACCAGGATTTAGTCATGGGGCTCTACCCTAACGGCCTCATCCAATCCTAATTACTTTCCAAAGGCACTACCACTGAACACCACTGTACAGTTAAGTTTGTACCCTCTTAATATCTCATGATGGAAATAAACTTCAACACAGGAAGTCTTGGACAACACTTTATATCCAAACCATAGCAAATGGTATGCTGCACATTTCCTTACAACTCTGCTTTGGATGATATCCCATGGATACCTTGAAATCAGCAATGGTAACTATATTTAAATCAGAGTTTGTTCCATTGATTATCTAGATCAAGTTTGGGCAAACTATGGCCCATAGACCAATTCAGCTCAATGCCTCTTTGTGAGTTGTTATTTAAATTCCTACATAATAACCTCGGTTTTAGCTCTTGGACTGAAAGCTTAAAATATTTACTATCTGGCACTTTACAGTCTAGCCTTTAAAAAGTAATGGATAAAAAGTCCATAATGCCAAAAATACTAAAAGTGTGTTGTCTCCAGCCATCACATTGTGAATAGCACACTCACGCAAAATATAAGGAAATACTTTAGGATTTGAAAATCTTCCTTCATGAATTCAGAGAAGAAGTCATTCATGTTGTTGATAAATCAATGAAGTTCAAACATAGGCCTTTCTACTGTTTGATTATTTCATTAAGGAAAACAAAATCATCAACTCCATCTTGTTGGAATGACATTCATTAGTTGCAAGGCAAGAGTTGCACAGAAATAACCAGCTCCCTCTATGAGAATATATTAATTTTATGGAATTTATAATAAAGAATATATTATTTGTAATTGTGTGCTATATATATTTCCATTCTATCAGTATTAAGTGTGTGTGTGTGTGTGTGTGTGTATGTTTCTTAGAAAGCCCATTATTAAACATTTACCAACACATCACTGCTGATTTCCCTTGTCATCAATCTGGGCTAGCTTTAAAGACTTGCACAAACAATAAAATACAATGTTAATGACATTCTAAGACATTTGAAGTTAAATTGCAAGAACTGCAGTGTCTACCCATTGTTGCACTTCCTCTAAGAATCTGAGTAACATGATGCAAGAAGCCCAAACCACGTGACAGTCCCAAGTAAGTTCCCATTTGGCCAATATCTTGAGTGTGGCTGCATGAAAGACTTTGAGCAAGAATTGCCCAGCTGAGCTCAGTAAATGCCACAGAAATAGGAAAGATGGTAATATCCTGTTTTAAGCCTCTATGTGTTGAAGGTGATGTGCTACACAGCAATAAATAACTGAAACACTGAGGATGATTCAATGAGAGATGAGCTAATTGGACTCATCACATCATGACCTTAGGAATTCTTCACTGGGTTTTAAAGCCCTGTTTTGTTCCATACTCATGATGCAAAGGCACATTTGCAAACGTGCTGGGGTTGGGGCTGGGGCTGGGGCTGGGGATGAATAATACACACCCACATTTGCACATAGAGCCTCTCTCCACTAGAGACACGGCAAATGAAACAGCACACAGTGAAACACTGACTCTACCCTACTCACTACCAAGCAACCACATTTGGTCTTCATGGAAGGACACACAATTTCTTCCTCAGCTTTCTCTTTTCTGCACCAAGTGAAACTGCCACCTTTGAGGTTAGTGGCAACTTAAATTCCTAGTAATCTCTTGATGAGGTTGTGTCCTCACCACATGGATCTTATCATATCATCTCATTCCCACTTCACAATTGCCCAGGAGAGTAGGAGGAGATTTATGGACCCTGGAGAGAGTTTATGCCTGGGGAAGATTCCATGTTTTACACTCCCTCTTCTCCACCTGCTCCATATAAATGCATTTTTATCAGTGTGCTTCCAGGGAGAAAGAGAGGGGTTCGGAGCACCTCCTTAAACCACAGAAAACACAGATTCATGGTGAGTTACTCTATGATCTCTAAACTTTGAATCATGGCTTGACTTTTTCTGTTTGTGCTGATACAGCAAGACATCCTAGACTAATTTAATAAATAATAGAAATTCATTTCTCAGACTACAGAGGCTGAGAAGCCCGAGATCAAGGTGCCAGCAGATTCAGTGTCTGGTGAGCACCTGCTCCTGGAACCTTCTTGTGGCAACCTTCCATGGCAAAAAGGATGAATAGGTTCCTTCAAACCCTTCTACAAAGGCACCAAGACCATACTCTCATGATCTAGTCCTTTCCTACTGGTCTTGTCTCAAAACTATTGCCCTGGGGATGAGGTGTCAACACATGGATTTGGAGGGATGTGAAAATTCAGGTTAATAGTGGTGCTCATCTAATTCCTGCTGCAAAATGAAAGCTTGAAGCAGCATTGATGAACTTAGAGAAATAATGTCCATTAGGGAGCTAGATGGACCACATTCTGACCATTTGAAATTGACCAATAGGTAGGTAAAACAGAAACAAAGGTGTCCATGCAAGCATCCACTTGCCTCCAACTGAGGTTAGCTGTGTAAGGCATTTCCACATAGGTAGGTTCTTCAGACAGATTTTTAGTGTCTTGGAAATATTTTTGACCATCACAAACTGTGGATTCTAAATATGATAAGCATCAGCTACTTAGTATTTTCAAAGACAAAGCACTATTGCTATTGATGTGATAAAGCATCCCTTAAATGGGAATTTTGATTATCTCAGTTACATCTCTTTTTTTTTTATTTAGTAAATATAAATTTTCAAAGTACAGTTAATGGATTACAATGGCTCCCCCCCCATAATTTCCCTCCCACTCACACCCCTCCCATCTCCCGCTCCCTCTCCCATTCCATTCACATCAAGATTCATTTTCAATTATCTTTATATACAGAAGATCAATTTAGTATATATTAAGTAAAGATTTCATCAGTTTGCACCCACATAGAAACACAAAGTGTAAAATACTGTTTCAGTACTAGTTATAGCATTACTTCACATTGGACAACACACTAAGGACAGATCCCACATGAGAAGTAAGTACACAGTGACTCCTGTTGTTGACTTAACACTTTGACACTCTTGTTTATGGTGTCAGTAATCTCCATAGGCTCTAGTCATGAGTTGCCAAGGCTATGGAAGCCTTTTGAGTTCTCCAACTTCAATCTTATTCCGACAGGGTCATAGTCAAAGTGGAAGTTCTCTCCTCCCTTCAGAGAAAGGTACCTCCTTCTTTGATGGCCCTGTTCTTTCCACTGGGATCTCACTTGCAGAGATCTTCCATTTAGGTCCTCTTTTTTTTTTTTTTTTTTTTTTTCAGGGAGTCTTGGCTTTCCATGCCTAAAATACTCTCATGGGCTCTTCAGACATCTCATTACCAACAACCACTCATAGCTCAATGGGAATGCAAGTCTACTTTTCTGGGCCCATGTTTCACTTTCTCATTTTGCCATCATCCTTGAGAGGCCATAAATTATTAGCTCTAAACTAGTTTCCAATTGTAATTCATAGGCCTCACGCAGGCTAATTGTTAAATTTACACAATGAAAGTTACCTAATTGTATTTGTCATTCACTTTAAACCCCTTTGGACTCCTCAACCAAACAGAAACTGAGAACTCCTAACACCTCAGCTACTCAGAGTTTTGTAATTTATCATTACTACAGTGCTCAAAAGAAATACTATTTCATTTCAATAAAAAAATCCATTATTAAACTTTTTCACTAAGTGATTTGATTGTACTTCTTTCTGAACACAGATTTGTTAAATCACAGCAAGGAAAAACCAGAATACTCAACTCCTTGAATTCTAGGGGCTGAGAAAAAAAAATAGACCCTTCTTTCTTTGTGGCATGTCCTACCATACCCAAAACTCATACCATAATCTTTTTTTCCTATTAACTTAATTGATCTATCAAATCTCCGCTACACTGGGGACCAGTGATCAGTCTCACTGTAAGCACTTAGAACTTGGACAATGTTTTAGTTTAAAAATTAAATGATTTTTTGGAGCTGGCATTGAGGTACAGTGAGTTATGCTGCTGCTTGCAATACTGGCATCATATATCAGAGCGCCAGTTCAAACCCCAATTGCTCTGCTTCAGATCCAGCTTCCTGCTAATGGGCCTAGGAAAGCAGCAGAAGATGGCCCACTTACTTGTGCCCCTGCCACTCACATGGGATATCCCAGTGGAGTTCCAGTTTCCTGGCTTCAGCATGGTCGAGCGTCAGCTATTTGAGGAGTGAACCAGGGAGTAGAAGATTCTGTCTCTCTCCCTCTCTTTGTTACTCTTTATAAAAATTAAATAAAATGATTTTTTAAAAAAACTAAAGGTATGAAGCTAAAGAAGGACGAAAGTTTGGTATTAAGAGTAGGATAAAGAGGAGTGCCACCAGGGATTACTTTAAAATGTCTAAACCATCTGATACCCTGAGTTTGTGGCAGTGGCTGATACCTGATGGCTTACTAGTGAACCTGAGCAGGCTCATCCTCTTTAATAAGTCTTGTCTGGTGGCACCATGTTCCTAGTAGTATATAAAGTGCTGGAGCAGGACCAAACCAGATTTTTTCCAGCTCAAAATTAAAATAATGATTTAACATCTCTAAATTCTAATTTCCTAAGATGGAAATTATGGCATTCATTGGTTACTTATTCTCCAAACTGGCTTTTCTTCCTGAGAATGTAATTAGGCTACATTTATCAGTGTTTCTCTGGTTAGATGTCACAGAGCCAATGAGATGTGAGCGAAAGTGGTGGATGTCACATCTAGACCAGATCTATAAAAACTGTACCTCTGGCATCTGACACTCTTTGCCCTCTTGGCAGAGAGGATAGGGCAGTACTCCAGGGCAGCCCTGGGAGCCATATGTTGAAAGTTGCTTCTAGGGGCCGGCGCTGTGGCTCCCTTGGCTAATCCTCCACCTGTGGCACTGGCATCCCATATGGGTGCAGGGTTCTAGTCCTGGTTGCTCCTCTTCCAGTCCAGCTCTCTGCTATGGCCAGGAGGGCAGTGGAGAATGGCCCAGGTGCTTGGGCCCCTGCACCCACATGGGAGACCAGAAAGAACCACCTGGCTCCTGGCTTCGGATCGGCGTAGCACTGGACATGGCAGCCATTTGGGGAGTGAATCAACAAAAGGAAGACCTTTCTCTCTCTCTCTCACTGTCTCTAACTCTACCTGTCATTAAAAAAAAAAAAGAAAAAGAAAAAGAAAGTTGCTTCTGACTCACCCGTGGCCACCCAACTTGGAATGACAAACGGTATTGTGGCTTCATGAGTAAGAAATATGGTATGGGTGTTTGGCACAGAAGTTAAGGCACTGCTTGGGATGCCTACATCCCATACTGGAGTACCTGGGTTTGAATTCTGACTCCACTCCCAATTCCAGACCCGAGGAGGCAGAGATGATGGTTCAAGTACTTGGGGAAACCTGAACTGAGTTAGTTCCTGGATCCTAGCTTCAGTCTGGCCCAGACCTGGCTGTTGGGAGCACTTAGAGGAGTGAATCAGTGGATGGGAGATCTTTCTCTCTCTGTCTTTCAATAAAGTTTTATTTACAAAAAAAAAAAAACAATTTCTGTGTTGAGTCTCTGAGATTTTAGGTAATGGTTACAGCTGTTGTAGCTACTTTAACCAATACAGAGGCAATTATAGCACCTCTACTTGATAAGCCTGCTGGATTAAGAATCAAATGAGATAATATTAGTAAGTTTTACTCTACTCTCTGGTGCACAGTGAGTGTAGACAAATGTCAAGTCTTATTATTATAGCTAAGAAGAGTTGGCAGATACGGACCAAAAAGGAAATGGAAGCATTTGTGATTTAGGACCTGGAGGATAGTCAGCACATGTCTCATTAATTGGGCAGAATGACTTTGAAAATCACCCTTTCTGAAACACTTCAGTGTGGTTTTCATTTTGAAAACCATACTAACACATGCTCCCCCCAAAGACTATTCATTCTATCAAAAAATAAGTAGTAAATATACCACTTTCATCATGACTTCTAAATAACTCCAAGCTCAAGCAATAAAAAATCATAGTTGGTGTCTCAAATTGGTAAACCAGATTTCAGACTGGTTTTCTCAGTCTTAAATCACCAGTTACCATGGGTCAATTATGCTCCATGGAGGCCTGAGAAAACTTTCCCTTTTGTCAGTGAGAATTTTAACAGTAATCTTGGGAATTCTGGTCTGTGCCCTGAGAGTCAATGGAAAATGTTGGTGTCTTTCTCTCTGCAGTGGTCCAGGCTGTGGTGTGGATGGGAAGCTTTGTGCTGGGTGAAGTGAGTCAGCATTCTCTGAGTCACTTTACCAGAATGCAGCACATGTGTTTTTTATTATTGCAGGTTGCAAATAGCAGAGTATCTGCAGGTCTCAGACTAAGAGCACAGTAGAACAGCCAGAAGCCCAGAGGAAAGAGACATGAACAAATCCCTCAGACTCAGCTTTGAAAAAAGGAGATAAAATTTCAAGAGTTGAAAATCCCCTCTGTTCCTCATTTAAAGGAAACTGATTTGAGATCAAAGCATGTGGAAGTGACAGGTTCATGCAGATACACTGTAAGTTTTGTTCTTTTTTTTTTTTTTTTTTTTTGACAGGCAGAGTGGAGAGTGAGAGAGAGAGACAGAGAGAAAGGTCTTCCTTTTGCCGTTGGTTCACCCTCCAATGGCCGCCGCGGCTGGTGCACTGCGGCCGGCGCACCGCGCTGATCCGACAGCAGGAGCCAGGTGCTTCTCCTGGTCTCCCATGAGGTGCAGGGCCCAAGCACTTGGGCCATCCTCCACTGCACTCCCTGGCCACAGCACAGAGCTGGCCTGGAAGAGGGGCAACCGGGACAGAATCCGGTGCCCCGACCGGGACTAGAACCCGGTGTGCCGGCGCCGCAAGGCGGAGGATTAGCCTGTTGAGCTGCAGCGCCAGCCTGAAAGAGAGATTTTCTATCTGCTGGCTCACTCTCCAAATGCCTACCACAGCCAGGACTGGGCCAAGATGAAGCCAGGTGCCAAGTTCCAGCCAAGTCTCCCAAGTACTTAGGCCACTAGCACCTAATACTAGCACTAGTACTAGCACCTCAGAATGTGATCTTCTTTGAAAACAGGGTTGTTGTAGGTATAACAAGATGAGGCCATTATGCGAACCCTAATCTGTGGTGACGGGTGTCCTAATGAAAAGAGGAAAGTTCAGGATGGGCCTTTGGCCTAGCAGTTAAGATATCAGCTGGGATACCTGCACCCCATGTTGGCATGCTTGGATTCCAGACCTGGATCTGCTCCCAATTTCACCCGCCTGTTAATGCACACCATGGGAAGCAGTGGTGATGGCTCAAGTGACTGAGTTCCTGCCACCCACATGGGAGACCTGAATTGAATTCCTGCTGCCCATCCCCCATTGCTGCAGGCGTCAGGGAGTGAATCAGTAGATAAGAACTCTCTCTCAAATACATAAATAAAGGGGGAATCTGGATACAGAGGCATGCATAAAGGCACGATGACATGAGGATGGAGGCAGATATCAAGGCAATGCTTCTGTGAGCCAAGGAATACGAACGATTGGCAGTGAATCACGAGAAGCTTGAAACAGACCCCCTCTCACCACCCTCAGCAGGGAGTATTCCTGCCAGCACCTTGATCACCTCTAGTCCCTAGTGCTGTGAGACAATAAATTTCTGTTGTTCAAGCCACCCATTTTGTGGTACTTTGTTATGGCAGCCTGGACAAACTGACACAATACATATATGATAATAAACTGTAGTGCAATCAATCATTAAAAAGTGATCAAGGGGCTGGCATTGTGGCACAGTGGGTTAAGTTGCCCATGACACAGGCATCCCTACTGATGTGCCTATAAAAGCAGCAGAAAATGGCCCAGGTGCTTGGCCCTGCACCCACGTGGGAGACCTGGATGAGGCTTCTGGCTTTGGCGTGGCCTAGCCATGCCTGTTGAAGCTATCTGGGGACTGAACCAGTAGATGGAAGATCTCTATCTATCTCTCTCTGTCTCTCCATGTATCTCTGTAACTCTGCCTTTCAAATAAAATAAATCTATTTTTTAAAGTGATAAAGTTGGTGCCTGGTTATTGTTCTTCCTGAGTAAAGATGCTAATGTCTGACATCTTTCAAGAAATTCTTAAGGAAATGCAGTAACACTGATATCACCAAGGGAACCATTAATGTGGGACTGCCACAATCAACCTCCACTGCTTCAGCGGCACCTCATTAGAATGGAAAGATGTGTACCTTCCCTGGCTTTATTAAGGCATAAACCAGGCCCAGGGAGTATAATCATTCCTGTTCTGCTGGCAAAGGAATAAAGACAAAGTTTATGCCAGTTAAGCATGTGCTTTGATATCCATAAATTCTCTTCTAATCATCAAAGTGTCAAGCAATGAAAGGGCACCCAGGGTCAGATTCAACAATAATCGATGAAGTGGGTTCCAGTGTATGAAGTGTATTCCCCATATGATGCATGCTGTATTCACACTCCCATTGGCCCAGAGGCTGTGTGAAATGGAAATGCAGTGTGTTCTCTGTGATCCTAGCCCCACCAGTCCTCTCTGTAAGAACAGCTGCCTCTCTGGCCATGCTATCTGTCCTTCCTCAAAGTCACATGCATTCTGATATTATACAATGAAATTCTACATCATTATAAAGATTTACTTTTTATGGTTGTTCTTTCAGTAATTTATGCAGATTTGATTAGGCTACAACTGTCAGTTGTGAGATCATTTTTGCTACCAAAACATCAGAGACAAAAGGCTTAGTTCTCTCCTTACCACAGTAGTTTCTACTCCCAAACCACTGGTTCCCTCTGAAGAATAGGCTGTGTACTTTGCAAGGAAGCAATCCTTCTCATGTTCAGAATATACCCTCCCAAAAATTAATTGGGTCATCAGGCAAGAAAAGGCCATGACACATACAACTGTGGAATTACAGCCATGGCAAAGGACCATGCAATTTAAGAACTCTCTTTCCCACACCCTGAAATGCTGTAGAAGCTCTGTCTCATATCCTTCCATGACAATAGCTCACTACTTTGCAAAGCCACCCAGTCCTTTATTTGGACAATTGGATAAACAGAGCCATTTATAAATACATGGACCAGCTTTTGTCTATCTGATTTCAGCCTTCAATCATAGCTGTCTGGAAAAACTTGCTGGAGGAGAACAAAAGTAGCTTCCATGGATGCCCTAGTGAGGTAGTTTCCTGAGCTGTCCATACTGACTTATGTCAATTCAAAAGGAACCAAAACTCAAATATCAAAGAGACAAATTGCCAATACTAATATATATTAAGTGTTTATACTTTCTAGCACCTTGACAGAAGAGAAACAGAAGTTAAAGATATCATTATTACCCTCAATTAAGTTAAAATATTTTCTAATCACAAGTTAGTCATCTAAACAAAACCTGGAGAGAGTTCAGAGGATCGTAATAAAGGAATTGAGAATTTATGAGTCACGATGAAGTACCTGGTTCTTGGAGGATACATGAGACATACGAAGTCAAAGGAACTAAAAACATCTCTTTGAGGAAATAAGCAGCAGCCTTGAAAAGCTACATGGGGAAAGAGTACATTTCTAAGATTAATTAATTAATTTATTTGAAAGGCAGAGGAACTAGAGAGAGAGTTCTTCCATCTGCTGGTTCACTTCCCAAATGGCTGCAATGGTCAGGACCAGGCCAGTCTGCTGCTTTCCCAGGAGCATTAGCAGGGAACTGGATAGGAAGTGGAGTAGTCAAGATTCCAACTGTTACTCATTTGGGATGCTGATGTCACCAGTGACCGCTTAATCTGCTATATCACAATGCTGACCTCAGACAACTAGTATTATGGGAAAAGTAGTGCATGGATTTCAAAAATTTTTGCGCCAAAGAAACTGATCTTTTAATTCCTTTTCTACAAATTTGTCCTCTTATTTTTAAAAGTGAAGTGAATGAGAATGAAAAAGGAATGCTGAAGTATAATCAAGTATGAGTAGAGATTGTGATTATACCATCACATGATCTACAGAGAAAACTAGACTGTGCTCTTAACTCAAGGTTTCTTCCAACTGGCAGATTGAGTAAATAAAGTGCATTTTCTCTTTCAAAGAAACTATCAAATGTTACTAAAGTGTTCTTTCTCTATTACTCAGTTACCTTTATACCCTTATTATGGAAAAGTGAAAAGCTCTTACTTTGCTGATTAGAGTTAAATCATGTAGTCTTCTCTATAAACACACAAGTCCTTCTCCCCTCCTCCCAGAAGACCATACAGCGCATCCAGAGATGTACTTAACCACCTGATTAATTACTGGACCTCTATGCAAATTACTGCCAAGTTTAAAATGATCATTTTATTATGTATTCTGCTTTATAAATAGTTTCACATATCTGTCAAAGCCATTTGTACATCCCCCATAACATAAATTGGAAGTATATTAAAGCTATAGTAAGTCTATAATATTAATAACCTTAAAATAATTTGCTAACTACAAACAGTTCCCTAAGCAATTATAAGATGTTCTATGTTAATTTAGAAAGGAATTCCAAACAAGGCATTTAAAACCTAATAAGATGCCATTAAATGAAGGGAGAGAAGGGGAGGGGAGGAAGGAAAGAAAACCCTAAGGCTTGAACTAGTAGAAATGATTTTCAGAGCTACTGACCCTTGCAAGTTCCATGCTCTCCTTGAGTTTCTAGATAAAAAGCAGATTTCTAATTGAAGGTGATTAGCTAGTTACTACATCCCAAATTGCATGTTTTTGTATTGATTCACATCAACTACTAATTCCATGAAGCATTTATCCATCTAAAAGTCCACAGAAACAGCTGAGTTAATCTACCAACTACATTCACTGAAAACACATCCTATAAGCCATGAGGCCTTATATAACATGACAACAGTCTGCCTCCTGATACTAATTTTTAACTAAGAGCTGAAGTGTGATGTTGATCAGCTGGGAATAAGTTTGTTAAGGAGATCTCCAAAAAGAACACCTGCCTGGCTCTTGGGCCTTCTGAGTGGTGGACACCAGATATGCATGCCTGCTATTCCACAGAAAAAATACACCTTATAAAGTCACCATCATTACAAGAAAAAAAAAAAAAAGCAACATAACACTTCTAAAAACCAAGAGGCAAATTCTTATACAAAAACTTTTGTCTCCCTAAATGTGACTTGAGATCTAGTTGCCTCAAAGGTAGATTACTTGATTGAGGCAATAAAGCAATAAAGAAACACACAGACTTCTGCAAAAGCATAAATGTGCCTCTGTAAAATATAGTCCCCATTAATTAGGCTAATTAAGATTAACATACAAGTCATTGAAAACCCCCAAAGTAGACAAAAGATAATTTGCCAAGGAAATACACAAAGTCAAGCATTCATTCCAAGTTGTTCATTTAACAGACTGGAAGGAGGATCCTTATTAATTCTTGAATTGCCATCATTCATTACCAAAGTGACATGCATCCAAATAGCTTAAAAAGGCCAAAGGACAATGTATTTCATAGGAAGCTCTATGAACTCTGACCTCAGAATAGAGTAGGGGAATGAATCCTTTCATGGATATTTTAACTACCACTAAACAAGTTAAATTATTCACATGTAGATATTTGCGTTTTAGATTTTGTTTTACGAAGACTAATGAAAGAGCATTTATCTTGAGAATACAGGTTTGGCATTTTTTCATTGACTAAACAGTTTTTTCACCCAAAATAATAAGCTACACTGCAAGTTGAATCGATCATAAAGAAGCATTCCAAGAAAAACAAATACCATTGACTTATGCAGTGGACAGAGTTGTATTCCAGTTGTTCAGACTGCAATTATGTGAAATCTATCGATGCTGAAAAAGCATTCCCAACCTTACCTCAAGGGTCATGTCCACTGTACTGATGGCCACTTTAATTTCTCCATCTGACAGTTCCTTTAGGTCTTTCAAGATTGTCTGTTCAATACTTAAACCTGTGGATGATAGACCCTGTTATACTTTTTTCTGTAACACCAAAGGATTGCCTAATAACAGTATTTTCCCCTCTAATATCACATTTATCCATAGGAAACGCGTGCACTGAGGCCATAACCATATTAGTGACAATGTCTACATTGGTTAGGATTTAAGCAAGATAGAAAAGTCACCCTTCATGATGCAAAAGAAGGTTCTTTAGGGACAGGACACTTACAGAGATGTGGGAAGGACTGAGAACATGAGTAAAGATGCTAAGGCATCCAGAGACTCACAAGGGACAGGAGCAGGAAAGAAATCTGGGACTGGAGTGGAGGTCAGGGAGAGGTGCAGCTAGAAGGGAGCAGGGGAGAAATATCATAACCTTATACTCCTTCCCTCCTCCCCTAGGTGCCACTAACTGTTCCCTTGATCAAATCCAACCAGAAGCCAGGAATAAGGGATCCCAGAAGATTAAATACTCAAGGCCCAGCCTCTGTAGGTCTAGAGCACACAAGAGCAGGGAAGGAACAGGTGGAGGTGAGCAAATGAAGAAAACCAAGCACCATCACACAAAATAATCAGATGATAACCAACTAATTCAAATTTTGCTTTCAGGGCACACTTGGCATAATTTCATTCAAATGTACTTCATAAATGTGACTATAAAACTCTTATAATTAAGTAAGCCACACTTGTAATGGGCTCTGGCAATAGGAGCAATTGAAGTCCTTAATCGATGGGAGTAATAATCCAGAATGGTAAAATTATCAGAACTCCATAGTTGTGGTTCAGTTGACCCCTGCATTTCACTGAACTCTGCTATAGCAAAACAGGAAATGTGTACATCTTCACATTTAATTATCACACTTCATTATTAGATCCGATTAGGCCTACTCTCTTAGGAAGAAGATCTAAATAAAGCCTAGTAGAAGCACATGGATCCTGCCCAGATGCATGTTAAGACATCAAGGTTGACTGCTTCTACCAACCCAGAACAATCTGTCATTTGCAGTGGCTTGGGAAAACAGATAGGGACTAAATATTTTTCCTGGACTTGGAGATTGAAAGGCCTCTTTTCACCTCAGCATAAAATCACTTATAGAATGTATGAATGTATTAGGATACGTAAAGTTTTGAAGATGCATGCCAGCATGTGGCTATGTAATAGGGTACATCAACACTTGTTCACAGGCACCAGAAGGTACAGTGGATGCTGTCAGTGATCTTCACATCTCAGAGCACCCAGCTTGAAGCTCAACTGCCAGCACCTGCATCTCTTCTCCCAAGACCTGGCTCTGGCCACCAGAGCCTATGCTGGGGAATTAGAGCCCTCACCACACCAGCAGTCTCCTGGCGAGTGATTAACAACCAGCAAGGAAACTGCATTGGCAGAGTCTGTCAGTCTCTGTGATGGGAACATCTTTACCACTTCTAATCTTAAGCTACCATCTCAACATCACTCAACCCACAATATTCCTGAAAACTTAAACATCAGATGTTGGAGCCCGGGTAAGCACTCCTTGAATATTACCACATCCTTCAAGTGATGTAACCCCGACTTTTCCTAGGATTACTTCCCACTGAGCCCAGCTGCTTGATAAAGCACTCCATTCCCCTAGCAGTATGGCCTGTGATCAACTCCAAAATAAGACCGCTTTGCCTCAGGCTCTGTTCCTTATATACATTAAAGTTATGTAAAATGCTGTTTGCACCTTAAAGATAAATCATCTGGCCACTTGACAGCTGTCAGTGTTTGAGATTGGGAAAGAATGAAGCCCTTCTGTTCTCAGGTAAAATCATCTCTTTTTTTTTGACAGGCAGAGTGGACAGTGAGAGAGAGAGAGAGAGAGAAAGGTCTTCCTTTTGCTGTTGGTTCACCCTCCAATGGCCACCGCGGCCAGCGTGCTGCAGCCAGCGCACTGCGCTGATCCGATGGCAGGAGCCAGGTGCTTCTCCTGGTCTCCCATGGAGTGCAGGGCCCAAGCACTTGGGCCATCCTCCACTGCACTCCCTGGCCACAGCAGAGAGCTGGCCTGGAAGAGGGGCAACCGGGACAGAATCCGGCGCCCCTACCGGGACTAGAACCCGGTGTGCCGGCGCTGCAAGGCGGAGGATTAGCCTAGTGAGCTGCGGTGCCGGCTGAGTAAAATCATCTTTACAAATAAGTTGTGCCTCATAATCTTATATATATTAGACATTCAGTGAATTATAACTGTTAATTATTATAAAACAGTTGAGTCAGAAAATTCATTGTCCCCAGAAAGCTTAGAGAACAGTTTCATCATCTTAAGAATTTCCTCTCACCTTTCTTTCAAAAATTACTTGATCTATAAAATTCCCATTGTGCCTGGCATTGTTCCTGCCACATGCCCAAAATAGGATTCTGTCAGCACAGGGATTGCAGGTAAAGATGCATCTGGGCTGTGCATTGAATGCATAAATTAAGCACACATCCAGTCACGAAGGCCTCTGGAGAGAGGCTCCAGTACAGGTTGCCTGTTTCCAGGTGAGCCAACACCAGGAGCAATAAAGAAGAAACCTAAAGCACACCCAACTTCACCTTCTGGGGTCTGACAACGCTCTCCGTGAAAGCCAGAGCTGGGATTAGAGTCACTCACCCTGAGCACCAAACTGGGTCTCCTGCAGAATGTTGATAATGTCCTCTCTTGGAGGCAAGTTAGGAAACTTTTCTTCCAAGATAGAAAGAATTTCTTCCTGCTTTTCCGAGATCTTCTCTGGTTCCATGGTCATCCACTTGAAAAGGATGCTACCTGAAAGTCAGAAAGAAAAATGCCCTTAAACCTTGCAGTGGAGCCAGGATGGGGCCAGGCAAATCGGTTTTATGGCCTCTTGATCTAAGCTTTCCATCCTTAATTCTGGCCTGGACCAGTAGAATCCACAGTGTAACACACAAGAGACAACTTTTAGGACACCTTTCAGATACCATCTTCCCAGCCTCATTGTTCTCCAGGTATTTATCTCTGCAGCTTAACTGACCTTATCATACACTATAGCACAGAGTTTATGGGTAAAGGAACAAAATATAGAACTTTCCCCTCATCTCACATTAAAATAAAAAATTATATATGTTGGTTTTAAATGACTTCAAGTGGAAGTTAATGGTAAATTATTTTACAGTCTAGTCAACATTCCCTTTAAGGCCATAGAAAATATTGTTCTCTGTTGATTTTACACACAAACTTCCTCCTTTTCACAAGCAAATGATAGCAAAGTCCCACTTTCAGCAGCAAAGGAATATGACATCATGGTTAATCTGAAGTCCATTTCTGATTAAATTATCTGATTATAAAGATTCATAAGCTAGGCCTAAACTGCAAGCTTAAATTACAAAATAATATGCCAATATGAATGACCTCTCACAAACTCCTTGAATTTCTATGGATAACCTTGGCTGGAAAGGGAAAAAAATTCTGAACCCTTCACCTACCTCCCAAGATCATGCTAACATAGAGTTACAGGAAAAGAGAAGTTTTGCTTAATAACTTTATTAAGCAAAATTACTAAAGACTCTAAAAATCCCCAAAGCTATTGATTCTTCAAAGCACTGCCATCTCTCTAGATACAAGTGTGGCCTTAGTGTTAGTCATGGGGGGAGGGAAATTGAAAATAAGTAAAGAGGGGAGAAGGTAGAAGGGGAAATAGAAGACAAATTATCAAGTGAGGGAAAACTATGATGCTCAATTCAGACACCTGTTCTGAAACCAATGGAACTCGGAAATTGGGTCTACATTTGCCATTAAACTGCTGAAAAATTCCAAGCAAGTCATCTGGCCTCTTTACTCCTATGGGCCCATTTTAAAAACAGAAATAATATCGCTCTCCTGGCCTACAAGGTTATGCCAATAATCAAATGAAGGAAATGTCACAATGAAAGTTAAATATCACTAATCTATGCATAAAGAATTCTCCCATTCATTTCTTCAGCAAACTATAAGTTTCTGTTGTGGCCCAGGCACTGTACTAGATGTTAATGATTCAAGATCGAACTAGAGACAACCTTGCCCCTTGAAGGAGTTACAGATAAGTTATTACACAAACTTCCAATACAAGGGGACACAAGAAAATCACTGGTGAAGCGCACAACAATCTGGATGGAGGCCAGAACTTAGGGGCCAGAGAAGTCTTCCTAGATAAAAACAACGTAATGTGAGACTGGAAGGACAGCTAAGGACTTAGAGCAAAGGCGAGTTCCCAGTGAGATCATGGCTTAGATAAGCCATGTGCAAAGGCACTGAGGTGAGGGAGAACATGACCAGTTCAAGGAATGGAAGGCAATTAATTAGAGATCTATAGCGCAGTTTTTTTTTGGGGGGGGGAGGTGTAAAAAAATTAGGTTGGAGACATAGAAGACAGGATCATGAAGGGCTTTATAAATTTCCTTGAAGTTAATATTTCATGTTCTAAGGGAAATGTTGAGTCTTCAAAAAGTTTTAAGTGGGAAAAGTAACATGCTCAAACTTATCTATTTTTATTATTATATTTATCTTTTAAGGAATATAGATTTCATAAGTACAACTTCAGGAATATAGTTATTCTTCCCACCACACCTGCCCTCCCACCCACACTCCCACCCCTCTTCCTCCTCCCTCTCCCCTTCCCATTCTTTATTAAAATTCATTTTCAATTAACTTTGTACACAGAAGATCAACTCTATACTAAGTAAAGAGTTCAACAATTTGCACACACACACACTCTCATGCAAACTGAGAACTAGCTTTAGTTAACTCTCATAATACAACTCATTGAAGACAGAGGTCCAGCATGGGGAGCTAGTGCACAGTGACTCCAGTTGCTACTTAAACAATTAACACTCTTTTGTTTGATGTCAGTGACCACCTGAGGCTCTTGACATGAGTTGCCTAGGCTATGGAAGCCTTTATAGTCCACAAACTCCGTCAGTATTTAGACAAGGCCAGAGGCAGAGTGGAAGTTCTCTCCTCCCTTCAGAGAAAAGTACATCTTTCTTTGATGGCGAATTCTTTCCACTGGTGTTTCACTCACAGAGATCCTTCATGTAGAACTTTTTTGCCATAGTATCTTGGCTTTCCATGCCTGAAATGCTCTCACAGGCGTTTCAGCCAGACAAGGAAGACTTAAGGGATGTCACAGTGTTACTTAAAGTGATTGTCACTCTAGGAGTCTGCTGCGTGGAGTACTTCCCATGTTGGAATATTCTCTCCTTTTTAATTCTATCTATTATTATTATCAGACACTTGATCCTCTTTATATGATCACTTTAACACTTAATCCTATTTATATGTTCACTTTAACACCTAATATGATCACTTTAACAATTAAGATGGCATTTTAATCACCAAGCTTAATGGGATTTGGAGTCTCATGACAAATTTTTAAGCCGTACCCTTAGAAGTAAGTCCATAGGAATGTATGCAGAAATATATTATTTTACAGTTACAAACTTCCTCCTCCCTCTCTTATTCCCACTCTTATTTTTTTTTTTTTACTGAGATCCATCTTCAATTGACTTTATGCACTTTATGATTAACTCTATGGTAAGTAAAGAGTTCAACAAATAGTACAAAGAAAAAAACCGAAAAAAAAAAAAAATAAAATTAAACTGTTCTTTGATAGTCAAGACAAGGGCAGCTCAAGCCATCCCTTCTTGAAGTGTCAATTTCACTTCTACAAATTTTGTTTTTTAGATGCTCTATTAGTTCTCACAGATCAGGGAGAACAAATGGTATTGGTCCCTTTGGGATTGGCTTATTTCACTAAGTATGATGTTTTCCAGATTCATCCATTTTGTTGCAAATGATCGGATTTCATTTTTTTTAACCACCGTATTCCACTATGTACCACTGTGTTCCACTATGTATTCCATAGTGTACATATCCCATACTTTCTTTGTACAGTTTTTGGTTGATGGGCATTTAGGTTGATTCCATGTCTTAGCTATTATGAACTGAGCTGCAATAAACATGGAGGTGCCAATAATTCTTGTTTACTGATTTCTGTATGTAAGCTATTCTTTTTTTTTTTTTTTTTTTGACAGGCAGAGTGGACAGTGAGAGAGAGAGACAGAGAGAAAGGTCTTCCTTTGCCGTTGGTTCACCCTCCAATGGCCGCCATGGCCAGCGCGCTGCGGCCGGTGCACCACGCTGATCTGATGGCAGGAGCCAGGTGCTTCTCCTGGTCTCCCATGGGGTGCAGGGCCCAAGGACTTGGGCCATCCTCCACTGCACTCCCTGGCCACAGCAGAGAGCTGGCCTGGAAGAGGGGCAACCGGGATAGAATCCGGCGCCCTGACCAGGACTAGAACCCGGTGTGCTGGCGCCACAAGGCGGAGGATTAGCCTAGTGAGCCGCAGCGCTGGCTGTATGTAAGCCATTCTAACCCAGGTGAAGTGAAACCTCATTGTGGTTTTGTTTGTATTTCCCTGACAGCTAGTGATCCCAATAATTTTTTCATGTATTTGTTGGCCATTTGGGTTTCCTCTTTTTTTTAACTTTTATTTAATAAATATAAATTTCCAAAGTACAGCTTTTGGATTACAGTGGCTTTTTCCTCCCTATAGCTTCCCTCCCTCCCAAAACCCTCCCATCTCCTACTCCCTCTCCCATTCCATCAAGATTCATTTCCAATTATCTTTATATACAGAAGATCAATTTAGCATATACTAAGTAAAGATTTCAACAGTTTGCACTCACACAGAAACACAAAGTATAGAGTACTGTTTGAGTACTAGTTATGCTGTTAATTCACATAGTACAACACATTAAGGACAGAGATCCTACATGGGGAGTAAGCGCACAATGACTCCTGTTGTTGACTTAACAATTGACACTCTTGTTTATGGTGTCAGTAATCACCCTAGGCTCTTGTCATGAGTTGCCGAGGCTATGGAAGCCTTTTTTTTGGATATGAGAAGAATATCTTTGGTATTTTGATTGGAATTGCATTGAATCTGTAAATTGCTTTCAGAAAAATGGACATTTTGATGATATTCTTTTATTTTTTTTTATTTGACAGGTAGAGTTACAGACAGTGAGAGAGAGAGAGACAGAGAGAAAGGTCTTCCTTCCGTTGGTTCACTCCCAAAATGGCCACCATGGCTGGCGCTGTGCCAGGAGCCAGGTGGTTCTTCCTCGTCTTCCATGCGGGTGCAGGAGCCCAGGCACTTGAGTCATCTTCCACTGCCCTCCCGGGCCACAGCAGAGAGCTGGACTGGAAGAGGAGTAACCGGGACTAGAACCCGGTGCCCATATGGGATGCCAGCGCCGTAGGCAGAGGATTAACCAAGTGAGCCATGGCACAGCATGGTGCAGGGCCCATACATTGATTCTTTGAATGCATGAACATGGAAGATTTTTCCATTTTTTGTATCTTCTTCTATTTCTTTCTTTAATGTTTTATAATTCTCATTGTAAAGATCTTTGGCCTCCTTGGTTAAATTTATTTCAAGATATTTGATTTTTTTTTTTTGCAGCTATTGTGAATGGGATTGATCTTAGAAGCTCAATCTCAGCCTTGTCATTGTCTATGAATATAAAGGCTGTCGATTTTTGTGTATTGACTTTATAGCCTGATACTTTACCAAATTCTTCCATGAATTCCAACAGTCTCTTAGTGGAGTCTTTTGGATCCCCTATTTATAGAATCATGTCATCTGTGGATAGGGATAGTTTAACTTCGTGCTTTCCAATTTGTATCTCTTTGATTTCTTTTTCTTGCCTAATGGCTCTGGCTAAAACATCCAGGACTATATTGAATAGCAATGGTGAGAGTGGGCATCCTTGTCTTGTAACGGATCTCAGCGGGACTGCTTCCAACTGTTCCCCCTTCAATATGATGCTTGCCATGGGTTTGTGATAAATTGCCTTGATTGTGTTGAGGAATGTTCCTTCTATACCCAATTTTCTTAGAGTTTTCATCATGAAAGGGTAGTCTGTGTGCATCTTTGTTAGTAAGATATGTTTCTTGTAGGTAGCAAGCAGATGTTTTTTTTTTTAAGATTAATTTTATTTATTTGAAAGACAGAGTTACAGAGCAAGGTAGAGCCAGAAAGAGAGAGAGAGGGAGAGAGAGAGAGAGAGAGAGTCTTCCATCCACTGGTTCACTCCCCAAATGACCACAACGGCCAGAGCTGAGCTGATGGAAAGCTAGGAGCCAGGAGCTTCTTCCAGGTCTCCCATGTGGGTGCAGGGGCCCAAGGACTTGGGCCATCCTCTACTGCTTTCCCAGGTCTTAGCAGAGAGCTGGATTGGAAGTGTAGCAGCCAGGACACCAACCAGCGCCCATATGGGATGACAGCATTGCAGGCCACGGCTTTAGCCCACTACTGCACAGCACCGGCCCCTGGGTTTTGTTTTTTAATCCATTCAGCCAGTCTGTGTCTTTTAACTGGAGAGTTGACACCATTTACTTTCAAGGTGGCTACTGAAAAGTAATGACATTGCCCTGTCATTTTTCCAAAAAAAATTCCTATTTTTTACTTTGAATTTCCTTTGAACTTTTACTGAGAGATTTTCTTCTTTACCTTCTTTCATATGATGACTATGTTTTTCTGTTTCTGTATGCAGCCATCCTTAAGCATCTTTTGTAGGGCTGGTCAGGTGGTGACAAATTCTTTGAATTTATCTTTGTTATTGAAGGTCTTTATTTCACCTTTATTCATAAATGAGACCTTTGCAGGGTATAGTATTGGGGGTTGACAGTTTTTTTTTTTTCTCTTAAGACCTGGACTATATCTCGCCATTCTCTCCTAGCCTGTAGGGTTTCTGATGAAAAGTCCACTGGAGTCTAATTGGAGATCCTCTGAAAGTAATCTGGTGTTTCTCTAGTGCACATTGTAGAATCTTTTCGTTATGTTTTGCTGTGGTGAGTTTGATTACAATGTGTCATGGTGAAGATCTTTTCTGGTCACATCATTTGGAGTTTTATGTGCTTCCTGGTCTTAGATGTCTTTTCCTTTCTCCAAATTAGGAATGTTTTCTGTTATTACTTCACCAAAAAGGCCTTCTAATCCATTCTCTCTTTCCATGTCTTCAGGAACTCCTAGAACCCCTATGTTGGGTTGTTTGGTAGTAGCCTATTGATTCCCAACAGTGTTTTTTATTTTTCTTGTTTCCCCTTCTTATTTTTTGTTTGACTGTATAATTTCCTGTGCTTTGTCTTCTAAGTCTTTCTGCTGCTTCACTGATTCCATTGTTAAGGCCTTTCACAGCATTTTTTATTTTTTTCTATTGAATTCTTCATTTCATTTTGATTTCTCTTTAAAATCTCAATTTCTCCCATGAAGAACCACACCATAGGGCAAGAGTTGGTAAACTATGTTCTAGAGCCAAATCTAGTTGACTGTTTGTTTCTGTAAATAAGACTTATTAGAATGCAGCCACACTAATTTACACATGGTTTATGGAAGGTGTTGTATTATAATGACAGAGTTGAGTAATGTATCTGCAACAGACACTATAGGACCACAACCCCAAAATATTTACTTTCCCATCCTATCCAGAAAAAGTTTGCTGATCTCTGCCTGAGGAAGAAGGTAAAGCAAAAATAGGCCAGTCTTCCTGAAAACTTGAATCCTGATTTGAATCAACTCGGCAACCAGCTCAAATGTATCTGCCACTCTTCTAACCACCTTTGAGGTTCAAACATATATCCACTCTGGAGCAAGAGAATTTCATCATCCCGGGCCCCATCCTCTCAACATTTCTCATATCGAACATTCAGCCTGGTAAGAAATTACCAAGCATAAAAGAAATAAGAGCAAATGACTAGAAACTCCAGAGGAAAAAAATCTCATGAGGAAGATAGTGGAAACAGAACCAAGGAGAATTCAAAAATTAGCTGGAACGTGTCAGTAGAGAAAGAGAATCAATAAATAAAAGAATTACACACAAAATTTCCATGCTGAACTTAAGAACTCAAAAGTGTGTTTGCAGCAGATTAGGCACACTGGGGAAAAGATTACTAAACTGGCAAATATGTCAGAAGAAAACAGGCATACTGCAGAATGTGTGAAAGCTGTCAGTATCAAAACAGAGACATTTACAACAGATCCTGGCAAAATGCAGGCAGGAGGTCAGGACAGGACAGACCCAACATACAATTTGCCTGATAATAAAAACTGTCGTAAGAATCTCTGCCAGTCCCAACTGCAGCCTTGCACGCTGCCTTGCTGAATCACAACTTTGCAGCCATGCTTGTTTCTATGAAAGCATCTCCCTAGTAACAGCTGGTTGCTGGGATGTTACTAGTAACAACCAGTACCATCAATCCGCAAACACCAGCTCCTACAATGAGCTTCCATGACTGGTGATTTTTTGTTTCAAAACAGCTTTTATGGGCTTCTTCTTTTTGTTTTTAAAAAAGTATCCCCAGACATACCCTCCTCCGATACACCTATTATCCATCGCAGTACATACATCTGGGGTTTGCAAATGCCTTACTCATTCTGAAAAACTCATTATTCTTTAGAGAATTTCTGACATTTTTGTTGGCACATGGGGAGAAAAAGGGATAAAAAACAGAGATGAACATAAGAGACACAGAGGACATGAAAATATGTCTAACAGATAGCGAGACACTTCAAAAAGTTTGTGGAAAATTGAATTAAGAGATAAATTTCTTCTGGCACAAAAAAAGTTTAAAAAAAAGATTTTTCATAATATGCATTTTCCATGAACTTCTGAAGACCCCTAATATGTGACAGTTTACCTTGGCAAGAAGACAGAGAGTGCTGCTGATGAAATATTTTAAAAGGCAATGAATGGGTACACTAGGTTTTCAAAGTTAATGGAAGACATTAGTTTTAACATTCAAGGAAAACTAAAAACCTAGGTTAGGACAAAAGAACAAAGAAAAACATCAATAGGTACATGTTAATAAAGCAGCTAAATATTATACAGAAAGAAAAATTATATCAAGCAGAAAAAGATGTTGCTGTGTGTGGGGAGCAACTGAGACTAGACTAAGTTACTGGAATTAAGACTTATTCTATGCATCTGCTCTCCCACAATATGGCGCTGAGAGGGAGCAGGCAACCTCTACACAGCTGCCTCATCAGTTTGACTGATAAGCTGCAGGAGCTGATGCTGCTCCTGATTGGAGGAGAGCAGGTGCTCGGCGTGTGGGTAGCAGAGCATGGATTGGTGCAAGAGGACTATAAAGGAGGAGAGAGACAACATGCACCGGGAACATCTGAAGGAACACCTGAGCAGCCCCCGAGAGAGCCGGCCGGTGGTGTGCCGCTCGTCCGCGGAAGCGGGGAAAGCAGCGGGGCGGGGCGGGGCGGGGCCGGCAGCTAACCCAGGATGGCGTCATTCCTCCGCGAGTGAGGGACCGGCAGCTAACCTGGGAAGAGCCGGGCAGAAAGAACAGGGCAGGGTCTGGTGTCGTTCCTCCACGAATGGGGGACCGACAGCTGTGAAAGGAACCATAATAAGATTGAGACTGACTTCTCATCTAAAATGATGAAAGCCAGAAGACAATAGGATTGTGTCTTCAAAATGCTGATGTAATATAACCACCTATCTAGAATTCCATACTGAATGAAAATAAAGTTAAAATAAATACATTTTCAGGGAAAAAAAAGCCCTAGAAGTTCATGCCACAAGAAGGCCTACACTAAAAGAAATCATAAAGGTAAAAGAAAGTTATTCCATATCAAAGCAAAAAAAAAAACTCATCATAAATGATACACTTGTTCACGCAAAAAAAAAAAAAAACAAACAAAAAACAAAAAAACCTCAGTGTATAAATGAACAAAGAATAGTAAGTAAATTTAGCACATTTACTGCATTTAAGATCAGTAACACAAGGCCAGTGCCGCGGCTCACTAGCCTAATCCTCCGCCTTGTGGCGCCAGCACACCGGGTTCTAGTCCCAGTCGGGGCGCCAGATTCTGTCCTGGTTGCCCCTCTTCCAGGCCAGCTCTCTGCTGTGGCCAGGGAGTGCAGTGGAGGATGGCCCAAGTGCTTGGGCCCTGCACCCCATGGGAGACCAGGAGAAGTACCTGGCTCCTGCCATCGGATCAGTGCGGTGCACTGGCCAGCCGCAGCGTGCCAGCCGCGGCGGCCATTGGAGGGTGAACCAATGGCAAAGGAAGACCTTTCTCTCTCTCTCTCTCTCTCTCTCTCACTGTCCACTCTGCCTGTCAAAAAATAAAAAATAAATAAAAAATAAAAATAAAAAAGATCAGTAACACAAAATCCTTGTATTTTTAAAATAATTACAAATAATTAAAATCTAATTTAAAAAATTTTTAATTGCAATGACATCAAAACAGATAACACTTACAAATACATTTCACACACACACACAAAACTATCTAGCTTACAGTCCAATCAAGAATCTAGTCCTTTTTAAAAACATATATAAAATAGAAAACAATGATCAGATATTAATCTTACAGGGGCCAGCACTGTAGTGCAGCACAGCGGGTTATGCTACCATTTGCAACATCAACATTTCATAGTGGAGTGCTGGTTCTAGTACTGGCTTCTCTCTTCAGATTCAGCTCCCTGCTGATTCTGCTAATGCATCTGGGAAAGCAGCAGAAAATGGTCCAAGTACTTGGTCCCCTGCCACCCACGTGAGAGACCTGGATGATGGAGTTCCTGGCTCTTGGTTTCAGTTTGGACCAGTTCCAGCCTTTGTGACCAATTGAAGAATGACCCAGTGGATGGAAGATCTCTCTCTCTCTCTCTCTCTCTCTTTCCTCCCCTCCCTTCCTGTCACTCTTTCAAATAAATCTTTAAAAAATAAATTAATTAATCTAACAGATACATTAAACAGAGTCCTACAGAGTAACTGAATGAAGAGACTTCTGACATTGGCTATTAGGTTTGACTTCACAATTAGAAAGGAGGAAAACTAACTCAAAAACGTGACCTCTGGAGGACAGGCTTGTGGCACTAGCATCCCACGTCAAAGTGCTAGTTTGACTTCTGGATGCTCTGTTTCTCATCCACCTGCCTACAAATATGTCTGAGAAGGCAGAGGAACATGATCCAAGTGCTTGGGCCCCTGCCATCCACTTTGGAGACCCAAATGAAGTTCCTGGCTGTGCCTTTGGCCTGGTGCAGCCTGGCTGTTGTGGCCATTTGGGAAGTAAACCAACAAATGGCAAATCAATTTCTCTCTCTCTCTCAAATCTTTAAAAAAGAAAGAAGCATACTGTGCTCCTATTTGTTTTAAATTATTTATTTTCAATTAGTTTGGAAGGCTGAGAGGCAGAACGAGACAGAGCTCACTCCCCCAAATACCTGCAACAGCCAGGGCTGGATCACGGCAAATCCAGGAGCCTGGAACTCAGCTTAGGTCACCCCACAGGTGGCAGAGACTCAAGTCCCTGAGCTATCATCTGCCAATTTCCCGAGTATGCATTAGCAGTAATGCTGGAGGGGAAGCAGAGGAGCTAGGACTTGAACCAGGCACTCCAATATTGTATGCAAGCATCCCAAGTGGCATCGCAACCACTGACCCAAACGTCTGCCCCCTGGTTTGTTTTTACTGCATTGAAAAAACTATGGCTCTGCTTTATCCCAGGAATTATATAAGGCAAATTTTCTACCTCACATGAGAAATCCACTTAATCACATTCTCCATTAAATATTAGTGTCAGAACAAACAAGAACCAACGATATCACTCAGCAAATTCAAACCTATTTTTGTAGGGAATGTGGAATTATTCCCAGCAAATTCAGAAAAGAAAATAGCTGAAATAAACTATAAACTATAACACCTGAAAGTATACCCTAGCTATTCATAGACAGGAAAGGAAGGCGGGGACAGAATTAATAAGCAAGCGATAAAGAAAACAATTATCATGAAACAGTAACAAACATTTTGTTCCATTAGCAAAAAAATCCCCCACAATATTCTTTGTTTAAAAGAATAGGGAAGTGAAGCACCTCTTGCCAACAGCAATTGCAGTGCATTAATATTAAACATGACCTAATGAAGTCAGAAGCTGTTTGGGGAAAACATTCAGCACAGTAAAGGCAGATTTTGCATGATAAACTCATAATAGAAAAGAAGGGATTTAAACCTCTTTTCTCCTTTCACCTGGGATTGATTTTTTTTCATACAGAAATAAAAAATTAAAGAATGAGTAAGAGAAAGAGGGAGGCAGAAAGGAAAGAGAAGAAGGGAGAAAAAGGAAATAAAACTTGACTCATGTTTTTGTCTGAAAAGGTACAAAAAGAAGCACAATATTTAAGTGCTTAACACTGTCATACATTTAAAATGTCTGAACTTAAGAACAAGGCTGATCTTTGTGCAGTGGGAGAATTAACGACACTCAGAGGTGGAGGAATCATTTTTGCCCTATATGCAGCAGAAAAAATCATTTCTTTTCTACCCCCCAGTAACTTCCTAAGCAAAACAGTTTTTTTCTTCCTAAGCAGAGTGGGTGGTGATGTCATTCCCTTAGGATTTTGTAACCATTTCAGGACAGAGATGATTCAGTGTTTGGGCAAGAGAGAAAAAAATACTTGGCTCTGGTCTTTTCTTATTTGACCTCCTTAAAAGGATCTGTTTGAAGCTGTTAATCCAGGCTACTAAAATAGCCAGCAACCATTCTTTATGAAAGGTCAAATGGAACTGCCATAAGAAAAGAGTTTGTTTTTAAAAACCCAGGTCACAGTTTTCCACTTAGTCAAAGCACAGCACAGTTGCTGGTATTTCCCTCTTTGTTTTGTGGCTTCTGTCAAGGCACACACAAATACATGTGAAAGGTCACTTGGGTAGAACAGTCTTGACTCCAGTGTGCTTGGTCATCAGTGGCTGAAATCTCATTGTCAGCTGATTCCTGGACACACACACACTCACACACACACACACACACACACACACACACACACAGAGTGATGATTCAGCTATTTAATGGATCTTAAATTTGGCAAGAGTCTTCTAGTCCACATCTCTAAGGAAATAAAAGAATACAGGTTGGAGAGCTTGGCAGGTCTGTAATTGTTTGCTTTTGGCACAAACCCAGGGCATAACCAAGCCCCAATTTCAGGCCACCACAACTGAATAATGAGACTTTAAACATATTAGAGGCAGATAAGAAGAGGGAGAAGAACACGAAGGAAAAGAAGGTGAAAAGAGGAGAAGAGAAACAAAAAAGAACCACACAGCAAACGCAGAGCCAGCAGGGAGGGGAAGGCTAAAGCAAAACCCAGGGTTCTTGAGGATCTTATCTGCATGAGTGCTTTCTTTCCTTACACGAGCGATGAGAGGGCCATGCTACAGAATTAGGTGCCTTTCCAGATGAAAGTGGGGGTCAGTAATGTGTATCCTGTATTCTGAATTTTGAGATATGCCCTGTTCAAAGACAACAGCAAGGCCTAACTACTTTAAGAAATATCAGTGTAAGAAAGCAGAATTTTGTTAGAGTCCCTGCAAAGCCTGAACACAGTTTGGCCCTGCCCAAGTCACCTGTTGACATTGACCCATAACTGTCCTTCCAAGCTCAAAGGAGATAGTGTTGGGGAGAATCTTAGAAACACAGGAGGGCATTTCTATGCTGACAATGCCACAATTACTTCTAATTAATATGCAAATGATTTTTTGCACTATCTATAAAATCAAGTTTTACCTCAATATTTGAATAAAAATATCTAGGGTGGGTGTGGCTCATGTCCCACATTGTAGAAACTGCGTTCAACTTCCAGTTCCTGATCCTGACTCCACTTTCCAGCCAATGCAGACCCTAGGAAGCAGCAGCGATGGCTCAGTAGTTGGGTACTTGACATCCCCAGGGGAGATCTGTACTGAATGCCTAGCTATCAGCTTTGGCCCCCTCTCCCAGCCATTGTGTGCATCTGGAGGGTAGACCAGCAAATAGAAGCTTGCTCGATCTCTGTCTGAATCTCTCTGTCTCTCTAACAAATAATATTTAAATTGTAAAAGTATTCCAGAATTCAAATATTTTATAGTTATAGCAGTGCTATATAAGGCTAAAAAAGATTAAAAATTGATTGAATTTAAAAATGTGCATCCTGTGGCTGGCATCATAGCACACAATGTTAAGTGCCACTTGCAATGCTGGCATCCTATTTGAGCACTGATCTGAGCCATGGTTGCTCCACTTCTGATCCAGCTCTCTGCTAATGTGCCTGGGAAAGCAGTATAAGATGGCCCAAGTACTTGAGCCCCTACTACATAAGGGGAAGACCCAGATGAAGTTCCAGGCTCTTTGCTTTGATCTGGCCCAGCCCCAGCTGCTATGGCCATTTGGGGAGTGAAGCAGTGGATAGAAGATCTCCATCTCTCTGTCTGTCTGTATCTCCTTTCTCAAATAAATAAAATCAATCTTTAAAAGTTGTATATCTTTTTTTTTTTTAATTTTTTTTTTTTTTTTTGACAGGCAGAGTGGACAGTGAGAGAGAGACAGAGAGAAAGGTCTTCCTTTGCCGTTGGTTCACCCTCCAATGGCCGCCGCGGCCAGCGCGCTGCGGCCGGCGCACCGCGCTGATCCGATGGCAGGAGCCAGGAGCCAGGTGCTTTTCCTGGTCTCCCATGGGGTGCAGGGCCCAAGCACCTGGGCCATCCTCCACTGCACACCCTGGCCACAGCAGAGAGCTGGCCTGGAAGAGGGGCAACCGGGACAGAATCCGGCGCCCTGACCGGGACTAGAACCCGGTGTGCTGGCGCCGCTAGGCGGAGGATTAGCCTAGTGAGCCGCGGCGCCGGCAAAAGTTGTATATCTTGTATTTAGAGACGTCGACACGTATAGAAAAGAAATTAGAGTGGAAAATAAGGTTATTAGGTTAAAGGTGAAACAGATTAAAGAATAAAGTTACTCAAGGGACCTCATATCCCAAGGAATGGGCAGTATCCAGCACACTGTGCATGGTTCCTGTACAAACCCCTATTGAATGTGTAGAAGGGCTAAAGTTTGGGGATTTCTATGACATAAGCAGTTGTCTTTTCAGGAACACTGAAGAGAACAACTCAGTTGTCTTTTAAAAATGAGGAACTGGTAAATGCAGACGGCTTAATGGGGGTGAAAAGGTAAAGGAAAGAATCAGCTACAGCGAGCAGGGCCTTTTACAAAGGGAAGATACTGGGGTAAAAGCAAGCTGGAGGTACAGGGAAGTAAACGGTGTCATTATGGCCATGTTAAGGTGGTGGCGCCCATGAGACATGCCTGTAAAGATGTCAAATGGGCACTGGAATGAATTCCAGAACTCTAGAGCGGGTTCATGGTCAGTGATACAGGGAGTCACAGCCTGTGTATAATAGTTAAAGTCTTGAAACTTAGTGAGGTCACCTATTGATAGCAGATTGAGAGAAACCATCTGAGGACAAAATTCTGGGATACCTCAGTACTCAGAAGTTGAGCAGAAGAGAAGTTAATAAATAAGACTGAGGAAACATAGACCCTACATTTTGCCAGTTCGGAACACATCGAAGAATATGAATTGCTTTTTCAGCATACTGGGGCACACTTACGATCTTCCTCGGGACCTAATGGAACTAATTCCTTTGCCCACCTGAATGGGTGTACAGCATAGCATGCCCTAGGATATGTGCATGAGAATGGAAAGCAAGGAACAATCAACTTGGTTCATAATAAATTCAGGTGTTTTTTGGTTTTTTTTTGGCACAAAGTTTCTAACAATGTATTCTCCACTGAGATCTAATTATGATGCTTTTAAAGATTCTTTCATGTCTCTGTTGTAAATATTCAGTCTCATGACATCTGGAAACAGATATTTTCTAAAGTTCTTTATGGCAAAGGTGCACATAAAACTTTCGTGTTCTTGCAAGACCTAGAGGAATACATAAACACTCATTCTAGAAATGTGTCACACGAATGACTATTTAGAGCACCCCCAAAATACTAAGCAGCTACTTACAAAGAGACCCTTTGGAGAATTACCCATGTTGTGAAGGTGAAGAATGCTGAAGTTATTTATAGAAATATAAAAAACAAGTGCTTTTAGGTTTGGTGTTAATACATGATTAGGAAACTACAAAATCTAAGTTTGAGTTGAGTTAATGGAGAACCATTTGATTCAGTTATTTTCTTATTCTCACAAAACAGTCGGGAGTTTTTAAAAATTGGCCTGGTGCCCAGAAACACACTTTACCTGTGAATACCTGAGTTACCTCTTTACAGCCAGACTCATGGGATCACCATTCTTTAGTTCTCCTTCCCAAAGCTGTTCAGTGGCTTTCCATCTCGCCTGCACATTCACATCCACACACCTATGCACACACTCAGACCCTGGCCGAAGTCTCCACTGGAGTGAGCCACCTAACAGCTTGGATGGTCCTGGATCCAGCGAATTCATCTGCCTCTCTCATGACAGGGCTGGCAGTCATCACAGCTGGAGACTCTCCATCCTTTCATATTCTAGCTTCCAAGTGACAAGTAAAGGACGCCTACTCTCTACCAGCTTCCTCATGCCACTTTAAGCCTGATCTTAAAAAGCCTTTCTGATACTAAGAAAAACCAAGACCCTTTACCTTAGCTATCACCAAGGTTAACAACAAAACATCTGCATCTCTTTTAGATTCCCTAGAATCTTAATATCAACAGCAGCAGCAATAACAACAAAGTCACATCTTCATGCCAGTGAATTACAGTTTCCTGCTATTTTACTACTTCCAGAAAATTATGATGACAAGCTGACCGTTGACTATATTTCTTCCCTACCAAATAACACATGTATGTTTTCAAACAATAAACCAAACTTCTTAGTTTGTCAGATATTGAAAAAAAAATCCTTTCCAGGCTTCCCCAAGCACACTTGCACTGTCAGACAACTCCCTTCTTGGTTGAGATCCGCACTGCCTTTTGGTGCCCAGCTTTTCTGTCACAACACATGGCTGTGCTTAGTTTAGTTGAGAGCATGGTGTCCGATGCAGCATTTTTGCAGGCATCTATCACTTTGAAGTATTTAAGGCAGTATTTAGCATTAGTTCTAAAACTTTTATTGGAACTATATAACTCTTGAACTTTTTCCCTAAGATAAGGCAGAGGTAGAGACAGAGAAAAGGAACGAAAGAGTTCTTAAAAGCATTGAGTCAACACAGTATTGGTCTCCTCCTTTTTGAATTTTTTCAGTCTGTTCACCACTCTTTTCTACTTTTCTGTGTTAAATGTTTCTGAGGAGAAAAAACTCCCATGTATACTTTGTTCAACCCACATTGCTGAGAGAGAAAGAAAAAGCTTCACACAAAATCCAGAATTTCTGTGGTAATTTTGTGGCACCAAAGTTGACTGGTAATTTCTAGCATGAAAATCACTCTTTGAAAGCAGTATGTTGGAAAAAGAAGGAGATTGGGGGATGCAGTCATCTCTTGGTGTCTGCTGGGGCCATTGGTTCCAGGACTCCTGTGAATATCGAAGTCCAAGGACGCTCAGGTGCCTCGTGTCGAATGGCAAATAGTGTTCCCAGAGAACCTACACACATCCTCCTGCATACTTTAAATGATCTCTGGATTACTTATATACCTAATATAATGTAAATGATATGTAAATAATTGTTGTACTGGATGATTTAGGGAGTAATCACAAAAGTGTGTATTTTCAGTAGAGACACAACTTCTGTTACATTTTCTGTCTAATCGATTGAACCCACAGACATGGAGGCCATGGATGTGAAGCCCTGATGACTTGAGGCCCCAACCCTCAAAACAGGCTCTATGAAGATGGGCCATGCCACAAGATGAAGGACACAGGAAGTGACTCTAAAACACCTGACAGCGAATCCCCACAGGGAAAGGTGTGTATTTTGCCATCCAAAGAGTATTCTATAAACCAAGCATGTATAAGTAGCAGAAGATATTTCCACACAAGAACGTGGAATTCTGGTTCACATTCCCACCGTCTCCGGGCGAGAATCACCTCCGGAAGCTATTAACACAGCCGGGGGACGGCGGAGCCGCTCCTGCTCCCCCACAGAGGCGCAGCCGTGCCATTTAATATTCTTGTCTAGTGAGACGGCAAAGGCCCTTCGTGCCTGTTTTTAAATGCACATTTTTAATATTCAATATAATGCTACTCTTTAACAAACCCTTTACTCCCTGCGTCTCTGATGAAGCTTCCCGTGGTCTTGAAAGGGATTGTTAAGCCAAGAATGGATCGTACTCTTTCCGCATGAGCAGATCGAGAGACACTCCATTACGCCTTCCAGTATTTAATAGAAAGAGCCATCTCTCACCTCTGAGGAGATGAGCCAGTTGCTCGGTGACGAGCTCAGGAGCCTCGCGGAGAAGCTCTTTCAGCACGAGCGAAGAGGAGGGCTCCCGGAACTCCACGCCAGCGTCATTCTGCTCCGCCGGATTAATGACTTTGACAACCGCAGATTCTAAAGTTTTGTCCTCACTGGAGGAGAGGAAGAGAAAGAGGTAGGGTGTGTTCCGACTGTTCAGAAGTCGTTCCTCTCTGCTCCCACACAAATGACTTCCTCTCAATAGCAAGAGAGAGTAAACACACGTGACTGAGAAGAGTAGAATTTTGTTCTATGGCTTTTCATATTTTATTTATCAACGAATTACCTCCCCAAGAGTCTTAGAATAACGTCACACTTAAGCAGCTCTGTCTCTTGTTTCACCATTGGAAAATAATATAATAGCTGGTATTTATTGAGTTGTCACTACATGCCAGATACTTTAGGTGTGTTATATTTTACACTATAAAATGATCCTACAGGCGCCAGTGCTGTGGCATTGTGGGTTAAGCTGCACCTGCAATGCCGACATCACATATGGGTGCCAGTTCAGACCTGGCTGCACTGCTTCCAATCCAGCTGCCTGCTAATGTGTCTGGAAAAGCAGTCGACAAGGGCCCAGCTACTTGGGCCCCTACACCCATTTGGGAGACCCAGAGGAAGCTCCTGGCTCCCAGCTCTGGAGCAGTCAATCTCCAGTCATTTTGGCCATTTAAGGAGTGAATCAGTGCATGGAAGATCTCTCTCTGTAACTCTGCTTTTCAAATAAGCAAATATTTTTTTTTTTAAAAAAATGTGAAATGCTTTAAAACTAGGTTGATCAATTTTATAAGTACTTTCCACTTTCAAATGTCATATTTGAAATGCAAAAAATAAAAAAGGATTGGAATTTCATAAATTTTCACAAATTTTCAAATAAGTAAAAAAAAGACATTCCATTGCTCTGAAATCCTCTATTTTTAGTAAATCCCCTTACAAAAATCCTGAATGAGGCGACACTTTGCCCAGAACCTTAATTAAGTGATCAAACTCCAAAGAACCTCATCAAGTCTTACCTTGCCAGGACACTGATGCCAACAAGTGTGATAGACAGCTTCCCTTCATCATTTAGCTGATGAAGATTAATTTCATCTCGGAATATGTGGAATGATTCGGAGATATTTAACTCTTCTAAAATAAACCTTGTCTCAGTGAAGTAGCTGAATTCGGTTCTGGGTATATTCAGCACTGGCAAACAGAGAACCCCAGGAGGACTGACCTACCAAAACAAAAGTTGACTGCATCATTCCACACACACACAAACAAAAAATATAACTGCGTTTTCTCAAACTCAGGGTAACTGCTATACAGAATGTCAGTCTGCTGGCCTCACTAAGCCACCTGACATTCCATAACCAAATTTTCCTGAACTCACTTAATAGAGCATGAACTGCTGCTAAGTGGCCCCTAATAAGTTTAACCTCTTGTTACTCTGTTGGAACTTCTCATGTCTTACTTAAAATATTTGACGTCTCACTTCAACCCCTCCACAATTTAAATAGATAGACAGATAGATAGATAGATATAGCCATTTTCCTCTTCACGGGCAACAAACTCACATGTCTTTATGGAATAATTGATGCAGGTCAGATGGAGACTGCAGTGACACAGGGAGGTACTCACATCCCATCTAAATGGGATGCCTACCACTCTCCACTCTGCTCCAGCGAATTGCTTATGCAGACTCAGGTCTGATGTAGTTAAATCTTTCAATTAATCAATAGTTAATCTTTCAGTTACTCAAAAGTAGCTAAATATCTAGATTTTGGAGTATTATCTGTGATGTTAAATTGTTACAATTAATTTTAAAAATTCAAAACAATCTGTAGATTCATATTTGAGCTAAACTCAGCCTACAGATTACCAGATCGTGATCTCTTATGATTTCTTATAAAAATTTTTTTAAGATAAACTTCTTATTAGAAGGCTTATGACAACTAAGGGGAACAGGAGATGGGTAGGAGTTAAAGAATTCCAGATTCGCAATCTTCTATAGGAATTTTTTAAAGGCGATTTATAAAATTACTTTGCATATATAGCAATAAACTATCACTGAAAGAATGCGTGGTTTGGTAACAGTGACATTTTGCATATTGTAGATGGCCTTTGTTCTCAGATTACCACCGGCTTTCACGTGAGAATAGTGTATATTTAGTCATCTATCTGTCTCCCCTATCCAGCATCAAGATAGCAGAACTTTTTGACTCCTTGGTTCAGTTATATCTCCTAGTTCATAAAAGGTTATTGCATTTAATAAACATTCATTGAATGAAATGAATGAATGACTCAGAGCCACTGCATACAAAGTACAAAACCACTCCACCAAAGTGGTGTCTCTCTCACCTGTTATGCTAATGTTGAATCACAATTGCATGATAGTCATTAGCAATTTTTGTATGTCAACTTATTTTTCCTAATTGAGAGTTTTATATTTGACTCCACATGAGAGAAGAATCAGTACACAAGTCAGGAGCGTGTAACCTGAGCCCAGCCTCGCAGAACCTATCCTCAAGTTGGGAGTCTGAAGAACTAGGTTCTAGCCCCAGACTCTGCAGTGTGATTTTGAGAAAGCCATTTTCCTCTCTGAGCCTCAGATTCTCTTATGTGTAGAATGGGGCTCATCTACTAAAGTGAGAATGATTTAAATGGGGTCATATGCGAGAAGCTGCAGAGCTTGGTACTTATCCCATTTGTTAATATTCTGAGACAGTAGCCAGCTTCTTGGCTAGGGGAGGGTTGTTAAATGGAGATGCAGACCACCAGTAGGGGATCATAGCCTGCTAAACTAAGAGAAAGACACAGAACTATAACGAAATTCCTAGCATGCAATCCCTCAGCGATTCCACATTTGTCTCCATGCTGAGTGGCAAGTCTTCAAATAAGAAGAGATTTCATGTATCTCTTTGTTTTTATCTATTTCCTTTATCTCTCACAATTACTTTACCCACCCATTTTGTTGGGTGTCACAATATTAATTTGAGGCTTTGTAGTTGTTGTTGTTGGCGTTATCATTTTTACAGAAAAGTCCACGCCGCTCTCAGTCTAAAAATCAGTCCAGTTTAGTCTACTCTATGTTCCCTAAACAGGTAACTTTTTCTCTAGAAGTCAAAAAACCCAGTTAATAGTGTTTAATATGCAAGTCTTGACACAGGCACATTTATCTCCTCATACCAGTTAATCTCTTTTGTAAAGTTCAACAAATTTTAAGATAAATTTGATACAAATCCCACATGTAGAGATTAGAATATTTTTCCCAGCATTTTTGTCAGCTGCTGCCCTAAAGCAGTTCTTGCCACCCACAGCTCATTCTGGAAGACTGGGCTTCATGTGAGTTTAAATTGCTCTAGATCAGCTATGCATACTGTCAGGAACCAAGGAACCAAGCAAAATTGAATAAAACAAATCAGACTCTGGAAAATTAAAAAATTGTGTGACATCGAAATTAGTACCTAAAAACTCATGATGTAAGCACCCAAAAGCCCATTCTTAATGGGCTGATGAATTTTACAGAATGACAATTTTAAAATAATTGAAAAGTCTCTACCACTTTTACAGGTGTATCATATGCTTCACAGCATAGAAAGATTTTCCCTCAAAGGAGATCAACATTAACTGGGAATGATCTTGCAGTTCAAAGTTAAAAGGCAAAACTAAACAGGGACTGAGAGAACACAGATTTGCCACGTAATACCTCAGTCTATGAAAATTCCAGCTAATATGCTCATCTTCATGTCATATGTTTTCTATTACCAGGGGTAAGACCGCATAACAATAATAATGAGGGAAAATAAGAAATTTTGGTCCTTTTTAAATTTTCTGAATTCCCCCAAAACAATCAGTTATTTTAAATATTTTTAATTTTTTACTTGAAAGCATGGACCTTATTGAAACATGTTCTATAAAATGAGTTGGTAAAGAAGAACTAGAAAAACACATCAGTAAATAATGACTCAATGAAGAATTATTAATCGATTATAATACTTTACTCTGCAACAGTAAATAAGAACATGAAAAATTAATGAGTTTCTTTTATTCTAGAAAATGTTTTTTCTTACAAGTTGTATAACAATTTCCCTCTTACCTTGTCCAGAAAGTAAGCATAAGTGAAGGCAGAAATGAGAGAGTCCAAGTCACACGATGTAGGTCCAATGACCACGTGGACCTTCTCCAAGCGTTTGCTTCGATTCTGAAACAAATTCAAGCGAAACATCACTGTTTCATCCTCAACAATTAACATAAAGAGGAGTTTTTCGATCATCTTTAAAATGTGCCTTGTATATATTTACGCACAATAGCAGAAAAAGTGTTAATTTATCATGAAGTGGGAACACAAAAGCTGCACAATGTGTTTAACATTCCAAAATGTTCATTCAAATTGTAAATGGTCAGGAAGAGAAAATGTGCTTTTATTAAGATTATCCACAATCTAACTTCATATAAACTAATCTCTGCGTTGTTTTTTGAGTAAAATATCCTTTTATTCTAAGGAACAGTTGCATAGCATGCTACATCATTTCCTCATATAAAATGTTCTTTTTAATTTAAGGAACAGAAAATTAACTTTTTTTTCCATACATTCCTGGCTTGTAATATAAGAAAATAAACCCACAGTTTGGTAAGAACTTATATTTCCCTGTCCATTTTTGGCAACAGGATGTTTTCTCTACATTATATTATATAATTTCATAAATAAAACTTGTAACATTTTCCTGCCTTACAGAAAGGGATGGGAGGGGTGTGAGTGGGAGGGAAATTATGGGGGGGAGGGAAGCCATTAACTGTACTTTGGAAATTTATATTTACTAAATAAAAAATTCTAAAAAAAGAGAAAGGGATATGATTAGTGCAATTGTTCTAAAATTACAAATTACAGTAGCTGCTTTTAATAAGTGTGCATGGTCACCTCTCTGGAAGAGAAATATGCTGGTGTTTTCCCCAGTTAACTCAATAGTTACCTAAAATTCTTTTATGGAAGACTGACAACCTTTTGAAACTTCCAAAGAACTAATTACTTCTAGAAAATCTCATAGTAAAACTGTTCAATATAGATGGTTGTAACATCAATTAATGCTTTATTGGATGTCAGAGATGACACAGTTGCTTTAACTTCTCTTTTTTAAAAAAAAACAGCTTTATTGATATACTATTTGTATTTCATAAAATTCACTCATGTAAAGTACATAAGTCAGTAATTTGGGGGTATTACAGTATTAATGGTTCATTTCTTTTCATTGCTACATAGGATTCCCTTATGCAGATATCCCACATTTTGTTCCTCCATTCACCAGTTGCAAATATTTGGATTGTGTGTTTTTTGTGCTGTGAACATCCACATACATGTCATTGTGTGAATGCTGGGTTTAATTTGTCTTAAGTAGGCTCCTAGGAATGATTTGCTGGTTGTATGGGAACTTTATATTTAACAAATATAGCAAATATAGCTAATATTTGTCCTAATAAGAATTGAAAGTAGAATGCTAAAACTTCTACATATTGTTATAAAATTGTCTTTTTAAGTCTATTCACTTTTCATTCAAGTATTATGAGGTTACTGTATACATTCATAGTTGTTCTATGTTCCTGATGAATTGACCTTTAATCATTATTATATGCAAGTCTGTCTTCAGTAATATTTCTTGTCTTAAAGTCTATTTTATCTGATGGTAGTATATTCATTCAGCTCTGTTATATTTTCCATTTGCTTAGTACAAATAGTCTTCAAAAAGTTCATGGAAATGAGTCTCATGAAAAAAACTACTTATGGATTTCAAATTTTGAAGGGCCAAAAGAAATATATTTTAATTCCATTTTCCATAGACTTTTTGTAGTATCCTTATACATCTTTTTTTTTATCTTTATACTTCAACCTATTTGTGTCTTTGAATCTGAGGTGTGTCTATTTTAGACAGCATATAGTTGAATTTTGATTTTTTTAAATACACTTTCAGAATCTCTGTACTTTTTGATGTTTTGATCACCTACGTATAATGCTATTGTTGAAATGCTTAGATTAATGTTTGCCACCTGGCTATTTGTTTTCTGTATGTCTTTTGTCCCTGCAACTGCCTTATTTTACATTAAATAAATATTTCTGATGTCCCATCTAAATCCTTTATTGATATACACATAACCATACATAGATGTATATGTATGTATATGCACACACAATCTTAGTGGTTGCTTTAGAAAATACAATATGCATCCTAATGATGATATTCTTTGCATTAATACTAACTTAATTCTGATAAAACATAGAAATATAGGGACTTTCCTCCACCATATCTTCATTCTCTCCTCCCTCCTTTATGCTATTCTCATATAAATCAAATCTTTGTACATTACAAAGACAATGATATAATTAATACTTTATTAATACCTTTCAAATAATAGAGAAAAATATATTGCTATCATACCTTTCAAATAAGAATAAAAATGACAAAAATGTATCTCTAAACTTCTTTATGTTAACTTAAATTTAGCCACTTCTAGTGTTCTTCATATTTTTCTTGTGGATTGAAGTTAGCAACTGGTGCTATTTCCTTCCTTTAAAAAAAAAAAGATTTATTTATTTATTTGAAAGACCAAGTTACAGAGAGGCAGAGGCAGAGGCAGAGAGAGAGGTCTTTCATCCACTGGTTCACTGGCCACAACAGCCAGATTGAGCCTATCCAACGCCAGGAGCCAGGAGCTTCTTCTGGGTCTCCCAAGTGGGCACAGGGGCCAAAGGACTTGGGCCGTCTTCCACTACTTTCCCAGGCTATAGCAGAGAGCTGGATTGGAAGTAGAGCAGCCAGGTCTCAAACCGGCACCCATATGGGATGCCAGCACTGCAGGTGCAGCTTTACCCACTAAGCCACAGCACCAGCCCCGCTCTTTCCTTTCAATCTGAAGAATTTTGTTCTCTATTTCTTATAAGACAGATTATTGTGAGCAACAAATTCTTTCCTATTGTTATTTAGGGATAACTTCATTTTTGTGTAGCAGGACTCTGAGGCCCGGGTGGCCGTGCGTATGAAACATGATACCAAGGCCTCTTAACAGGAAAGTCTTTTATTATGCCGACATAAGGCCCAGGTGAAATTTCTCACCCAAAATTCTGAGCCCCAAACAAAAAGGAGTATTGTTTTCATGCATACTGAGCCTTCTGCTGTCTGGCAAGGGTTAACATCATTGCTCTGTACTAACAAGCACAACTGTTTTATAAACTGTGCTGTCTAGGTAAGGATAAACATGAAAAGCTTCCAGAATTCTCTTCACACCTGGATACAGCAATGGGACCCTATTAACATGAGCCACACCATGAAACAAAGGCTGACTTTCATCTTTCATCTTAAATCTTACCTAATTTGCCAGCCTTCCCTTTGGGTGCAATAACTAGAGGAACTCTTGTGATCTCTACAGGCCAAAGCCAGCAATCACTAATTGTTTCTGGAAACCTCATAACCAGAAAAAAGCTAGTCAGATTGAAGAAGCATCAACTTTGCTTAGATTCATCAGAGAACTGAAGTCACAGGGCAAACTGCCATCCTGAAATTTGGAGAGAGAGGCAAATACAGAGGACCACAACAGAAATCAGCTTACTGAGAACACAAGTCATGGAGGCCAACAACTGGTAGAAAACACTTAAAAACAATTTTGACAAATTGCTGAGTGTGGACTATTGACTCAGGACTTTTTGTGAGGTTTAAATTCAAGAGCCTGAAAGGAAAGGCCACCACAAAACACACCAAACACTGGAGTTATGGTAATGGTTTATTGTAGGGTAGGGAAAACCTGACAGGCTACCTCCCTGTGCAAGAGAGAATAGCCTAACTTCTCTTTTTAGCACTGACTAGAAAGTCAATTTTTATACATTACATGGTGCAACCTCAACATTTTTTTAAATTTTGTGTTTTCATTTTATTTGAAAGGAAGAGTGACAGAGTGGAAAAAAAACACAGTGACAGCAATCTTACATCTATTGGTTTACTCCCCCAAATGCCTGCAACAGATTGAGTTGGCCAGGTCATAGCCAGGAGCCTGGAACTCAGTCTGTGTCTCCTTTGTGAGTGGCAGGGATCCAAACACATGAGCTATCACTTGCTGCCTCCTAGGGTGTACATTAGCAGGAAGCCATATTGGAAACAGAGTTTTAAGGACTCAAAACAGGCACTCCACTATGGAGTGTTCCCATGGGCGACATAACTGCTGCACCACACACCTGCTCCAAAAAAGCCAATTTACTTATAACATTGCTCTAAATGGCTTTAGAAAAAGTTAGGCTGATCATGATTATTTTAATTAAAATGATTTAGTTATCTCCTTATTTGCTGAACAAAGATAAAGTACTCTTTAATGACCTGGTGGGTATTTTATTAATTAATCTAAAAATCTATTATTGTTTATATAGACTTGGTAGTATCAGAGTCAGAAACAAGTAATAAACAACCAAGTTGTGTTCTCAGAAACATAATTAAATATTGAAAGGGGAAAAGGCAGAGTCAATCGTTACAGACAAGAATGGCAGGACCAATATTGCAGGTGACTCACCCAATACTTAATATGGCTAAACTGAACATATATTTTTAAAAGATATTGAGACATTGATCCTTAGTAAAACAATATGACTTAAAAGCATGGTATAAACTCTTGAAAGACAATTATAACTGTCCTACCCTATCACCACCACCAAATACAGTTTCCATTCCATCCTCTCCCAATCTCCTTCACCTAACCTCATAAACTTAGAGCTAGCTCACTTGGCTGAGTATCTTTGGGGGTTTCTTGTCCAGGCCTGGCTCTCACCCTCAAAATCAGGTTGCTTTTCCTGTGCAAGACACTCAAATATTCTAGAAGCACCCAAAGAAGTTCAGATAAATGCAATTACACTCCATTACAATGCATTAGAAAATCATATTACTGCAGGAGGCTGTTCTTCTGAGAATCTCGAAAGTCTAAATAGACATTACCTCATTTGTCTTCCCAAATCTTGTAAGGCAGACAGTCAGAAGATTAACAACACTTTTTATAGGTCAGAGGAGGCTGTGATGGAGCCAGGGTTTAAGGAGAAAAAATACATCTCATCTTGCAAGCTCAGTTCAGTGCAGATCCTGTGCAAAGCTTTGAGTGGTCTCCTTTTTTTTTTTAATTAATTTATTTATTTGAAAGTCAGAGTTACACAGAGAGAGGAGAGGCAGAGAGAGAGAGAGAGAGAGAGAGAGAGAGAGAGTTCTTCCATCCAATGGTTCACTCTCCAATTGGCCACAATGGCCGGGACTGCACCTGAAGCCAGGAGCCAGGAGCCTTCTCCGGGTCTCCCACGTGGGTGCAGGGGCCCTAGGACTTGGGCCATCCTCTACTGCTATCCCAGGCCACAGCAGACAGCTGGACTGGAAGTGGAGCAGCCGGGACTAGAACCGGCGTCCATATGGAATGCTGGCACTTCAGGCCAGGGCGTTAACCTGCTGTGTCACAGCGCTGGCCCCTGAGCGTTCTCCTTTTACCTCTCTTTTCACACTTGCTCATTTCTCTTCTGATTTTATTTTATATTTTTCCTACTGAATAAGTTCCTCCATAGTCAAGGCCTCTTCCAGTGCTGTTCACCCACATCTACCTTCCTCAGTCAATGCCCCAGTTTCCAAGCACCAACACTCTTTCCTCCTCTACCCAACTCCATCAGAATGGGCTACCCTGGTGCCTAGGCCATCAGAGACCTATTTGCCTCTTCACTAGCAATTCCAATGGAGTACTTCAGAGGTAGTGCGTTCTCCAACAAAGTTATGTGCTTTCATTTTAAAGGAACTGTTCAGAAATCATGCCACAACCTAAAAAGATGACAGAAAATTTCACCCTGCCTGAGAATGCTGGACCAGGCAAAAGACATGATAATCATGAGATACCTTTGAGGCCCATCCAAGAGCCCAAAGTGGTAAGATCAACCTCAAGATATCTTGGATGCTCACGAGTCCCCACTTCCTACCAGTAACTGCTGGTAAGATAAAACTGAAGGGCATCGAAAGGCAGATATCAGTGGTAACCACACTGAGACAGACGCGTGCTTGCTTGGAGAAATATAATTGGGAATTAGTTGTGTAGACTCACCTGTAGGTGAGGTCAAGGCATGTGCAGGGTTTGGCTCTTTAAACTGGGGTCAAGAATTATAGAGTACAGGGTCCACTCCCAAGCTTCTCACCACATACAATCTTGACAGTACAAATAGAGCCAGCAAAGGGGTCCAGTGAAGAAAAGCCTGGGGAATGACTTCAGGGATCCAGGGAAGCTAATAAGAGGCCCCTCTGGATGGCACAAGTGCTTGGGCCCTGCACCCCATGGGAGACCAGGATAAGCACCTGGCTCCTGCCTTCAGATCAGCGCGGTGCGCCGGCCGCAGCACACCGGCCGCGGCGGCCATTGGAGGGTGAACGAACGGCAAAGGAAGACCTTTCTCTCTGTCTCTCTCTCTCACTGTCCAGTCTGCCTGTCAAAAAAATAAAAATAAAAAAATTAAAAAAAAATAAGAGGCCCCTCTGGTGTAGGCTCACTCTGCAGTAATGTCCCCACCCAAAAAGATGGCAGTGAACTTGTTTCATGGAACCTGCCACAGAGTCCTGACCCAAGATGTAGTGTTCCTCTCACAGCAGGTCTGTGGGCCCCTTCCTGTCTCATCTCCACACACCCAGAGAGTCACAGATGCTCCATCTGACTGTCAACACCCCTTGATGCAGTTCAAATCAGGTTCTGGATTTTTCACACAAAATCATGACCACATAAAAATGACATCTGTCCTATTTTATTTAATCACTTTATTATTGTCACCCAACCAATAAAAATGTATTTGTGCCATGCACTGTTCTAGTCTTTGGAATACAGCAGTAAATCAAATGGACAAAAATCCTGGCCTTCATGGCACTTAAAATTTAGTGCCAGATCAGATGAACCAAATAATGAGGTGGTGATAAATGGAGAAAAAGAAATCACGAAAGAGAGGTAGAGTGTGCTGGCCTGAGGACAAATTGAAATGGTAACATTCTATTAAAGACCTGAAGTGAGGGAATAGAATCCAAGGATATCTCGGGCCAAGGGAATCACAAGTACAAAGGCCCCAGGGAGGAAGCAGACCCCGTATGTTTGACAAGTAATTGCTGCCTAAATGTGACTTTGTAAGCTCCTAACCAGGAGTGACTGGAACTGGTAGGCAAATACCCATTCCCCAGCACCAAGATAAGCACACCAAACAGCAGAAGCTCAGGAGACACATGAACCGCTGCTAATGCTCAAACCTAGAAGTGCTCAAATGCAACACAAAATGAGAAATGATGATGAGCTGAACTAGATACTTCCAAATAGATAGAACCCTTCCCTAAGCAATGTCTAAGAGAATACGGATGAACATGCCAGTGTTGTAGAGCAGTGTCTTAGCATGCTTTCAAAGTGAAATCCCATACACATCCAAAATGTGACTTGCTGATGAAGAGAACTGCCTATAAAAACGGGCGAAAACCTACATACTCAGATTCAACTGCCCCTTGGTAGGAGCAGCACTTGGCAGGCAGAAACATCTTTCGAAGCCACCCGCAGAAAACAAAAGTGGTGAGAAAGAGCTGTGCATGGTCCTGCTGCAGACTCAGGTCTTCCCAGCAGCATTTCCTTACTGCACCCTCTGAGAAACAGAACTGAAGCTTCTCCAGGCTTTGCACATCTAGCGTCTCACAGTAAGCCTTTCAATCAAGGGGATCTAATCACCTGAGCACTACGACTTCTTAACACAGCTCCCCAGTTCTCTTAGGAATTCTAGGAACATTTTTTTTCAAAACCAATGAATTGAGTTTCATGTCTGGAATATTGCAGAAAAAACCCACAGAAGTTAGAATTTCACTTTCCTCGCAGACAAAAGCAGGGTACCTTCCTTAATTCCTTTATCCCTAATTAACAAATGAAGACACAAGAAAAAAAGAAAGTCTCCTGGACTTACAGCAGGGTACTTCCTAGTTATTTCCAAAGTTAGGCTTGGAATTAAGTTAGCATTGAAGCTGCATCCTCCTTGAGTCTTCTCTAACTGCAGCTCAATGAAAGGTCCCCTTCCAGAGGCTGGCCTTGGGGTGGTGCAGAGGAGGCCTGTTCCTCCCCAGGAGCTGTGTACCTGTGACTAATACAATTCTAAGTAAGAAGGCTCTGAGGATGGACAGAGGAGACCTAACACATACAATTCTAAGTAAGAAGACTCTGAGGATGGACAGAGGAGACCTAACACACTGCTCACCTGCTAGAGGTCCCTGACACCACCCCAGTCACAGTCACCAGGCCAGCCAGGGTGGGGAGAGGAGGCACACGGTGCCACAGCCAAGCAAGCAGCAAGGGCAAAGGAAGCTGCAGAGAAGCACAGAGTAGCCTGGTCTTTCAAAGGCCAGGACGACACCCCAATCAGCTATGTCCCAGCCACATAAAGGCATCTTCTTTGTTCATTTGGTAAACAAGTGTAATGTCTCTTGGTACTGGCTCTGGGTTTAAGATGATTTTGAGAACACCTGGCCTGCTGACTTTCTAATGTCATCATTACCTGAAGAAACTCTGGGTCCTAAAGGGAGAAAAGAGTGCTGAGAGCAAAGGATATTTCCTCAACATAAAGTTAAAAAAGTGAAGAGTGAAATACTAATCACTCCATGCAAGGTTCTCAGAGTTTAGGGGTTTTTGTTGAAATCTTTCTGTCTTATCCTCTATTTTTGTTTATGTTTCTGATATGAAAATAAATATATGCCATTGCAAAAAACCAGGAGTGAAAAAATTAATAAAGTAAGAATGAACACTATGAATGTATTATGGGTTATTCTATATTTTGTTTTAAATTATTTTTGTACAGAGAAAGACTTTTATCTGCTAGTTCACTCCCTAGGCACTTACAAGGCCTAGGGGCTCAGCCAAGCCAAAGCCAGGACTCTGGAACTCAATCCAGGTCTCCTCCATAAGCTTCCTAAGCTATTACCTGCTGCTTCTCTAGGTGCACATTAGCAGGAAGCTGGAATCAGGAGCAGAGAGCCAGGTCTCAAACACAGGCACTTAAGGGATGTGGGTGTCCCAAGCGATACCCAACCACTATGCCAAATGCCTGCCCCTATTTCATATTTTAATTTATTCATATATATATATATATACTTTACAAAAATAGAATGCTTCTATTTGCACTCTTTAGATACTTTCCTTTTTCCATGACCAAAACAATAGATCTTCTTCATAGCTCAGTGGTAGCAACTGTGTGGACTTGTGTGTCTGTGTGGACATGTGTGTGTACGTGTGTGTGCTCATGTGCACCCATGTGCATGTGTAGAATTTCTGAACCCACCATAGGTGTCATTTAAAAAACATCTTTGAGTTGTGCTATGAGAAGTAATGGTACACTGTGTTTGCAAGCAGTACTTTATACTTTGAGTGTCTGTATGGGTGCAGATTGTTGAAATCTTTACTTAGTATAGAGTTGGTCTTCTGTATATAAAGTTAATTAAAAATGAATCTTAATAAAGAATGGGATCGGAGAGGGAGTAGGAAGTAAGATGGGAGTGGGGGTGGGAGGGTGGTTACGGGGGGAAAAACCACTATATTCCTAAAGCTGTACCTATGAAATTTGCATTCATTAAATAAAAGCTTTCTTTAAAAATAAATAAATAAACAATAAAAAACATCTTATATTGCCAAACAGGACATTCTGACCAACTGGCTACTCAGTCCATTTCCATTCTACAGGAATAATAAGTGGCTGGGTCAGCAGAGTTTCTACTGAGAGCAGTAAATCAGATCATGTGTGAAAAAAAAAGCATTTACCAGAATCAACAAATTTAGTACACAGAGATTTCACATTTCAATTTCTCATAAATGTCCTAATATATGGTAGACTTAAATACCTATCAAAACACACACTTGGTAGACATAAACAGACAAATTAGGAAAAGATGGGGCCATGATCCACATTGGCGGAGATGTATCCATTTACTGTTGAGAGGTTCCTTCTAACGTAAGTAGACTTCACGTCCCAGGAGTTTGTCCTCCCTGGTTTTACATCTGTATAGTCTCTCTGCCTTTCCCATGTGAGACTCAGGAGCCATAGTCTTTTTCATCCAGCCTTAGATGGACGTGCAAGTCCTTTCCTTATCTCCTTTGACCTTGTGCAGTCTGATGGCCTTTTATCAGCTTAGTCCTCCATTTTGGAGTCATTTAAAATCACTGAGGGTTAATTGAACTTTAGGAAACGCTTAGAAGAGTTTCTTTCACTAAATGATCAATGTCAAATTGGCAATTCAGAATTCTGAAGCAAGATGGATTTTTGACATAGTGGTTAAGACACCTCTTGAGATGCCCATATCCCATATTGGAGTGCCCAGGTTCAGGCTCTGCTCCTGATTCCAGCTTCCTGATAATGTGCGCCTTGGGAGGCAGCTGGTGATGGCTCAAGTGGTTGGGGCCCTGTCATCCAAGTGGAAGACCTGGATTGAGATTCCAGTTCCCAGTTTGGCCTTGACTCAGCAAGGGATGCTACAGGCATTGGAGAATGAACCAATGGATAGGAGACCTCGCTCTCTCTGCTTTCCAAATAAGCAAAATGATAAATAATAAAACTTTTAAAAGTTTTTGAAAAACTGAATAAGAGAGAAGATCTCCACTGTTCATACATAGAAACCTAGATCCATATCTCCTATAGTTTATACATAAATTAAATGTAAAAATTCACAAAGGAAAAACACTCAATTAACTTCCAGCCCCTCTTTTTTCTGATATTTCTGTGTGTTCTCCTTTACAATACTGTGATAATATTATATGTAATATTTTAGCTATGCTTTTAAATTTAGCAACATTGTAGATAATCTTCTAAAATTCTGAAATGTGAGTGTTGTGATGATTTGTGTTTGCCTTTGGAATCCCAGCTGCTGGCCTATCGCTTTGCACACAGTAGGTTCTCAATAATAATTGGAAAAGAAATGAATGAGTGAATAATTATATTTAATGGTATTCCTTAGTATGGATTACCATAATTTATTTAGCTAATCCTCTATAGCTAGAGATTTAATTTGTTTGAATTTTTAGTAATACGAATAAGGTTGCTGTGAGTATTTGGAAGAAAACACTTTTGTGTCCATCCCTAGTTATTTCTTTAAAATTAACCCTTGAATTTTAAATTTCTGAGTCACTCATAGAAAGGTTGTAGAAATTTACATTCCAATCCACAAAAAAACCTTATTCTCAACCTTCAACTGTATATTATAGCATTATCCTGTTGGTAGGTCAAATAGCACCTTAATGTTGTTTAATTTATGCTTATTATGATTTAAGGATTTAAATCATTTTTCATATGGACATAAAAACATTATAGTCTTCATAAGTTTTCCCTGTATGTCTTTTAGGATGTTTATCCTACTACTATTGATGAATAAACTATTAAAATATTATTAACATACTCAACTCTGGTAGCATCAATAAAATACTACTTTGTTCTCTGGCCTTAGGGATCTATGGAGCAAATTGTTCCATAGGTCACATTAAGTATGCAACAAGCATACATTATTTAATATGATATTATCATTTTAAACACTAAAGAGCACAGCAACGTTCTGTACCAATCCACCTACTCTGCTTCCTGAAAATATCGGAACCACACTTCAGACTTGGCTAGAGAACAGCCTCGGCTAGTTCTTGACACAAACACATTGAAATGACAATGTAACGTAATTTTTGAATGTTCTTAAATATCTTTTAAAAATAGTAAAATTCTAGTAGGACAACAGAACCAAAACAGCATATTAAACCTTAAGCAACAACTGGAAGATGGTATTTGCATAGAGTTTGCATAATCTTGCCATTAAAAGGGCAATATTTCTAACATACAAAGAGTTTCTATAGGTTGATTTAGAATAAGACAACCCGATGGGAGGGATGGGAATGAATAAGTAATGAAGAGTAAGTAAATATAGGAAATTATATTAAATCTCATTAGGAGTCATAAGTACAAAGTAGACCAAAAATAAACACCTTTTTATTCTTACCAATCAGAATGACAAATAATTAAAACTGCTTCTCATGAGCAACTAGGTTTGGGAACCCTTGCCTTAAAGAGGACCCATGACAAGTTCCCAAGGACCATATGGCCCCTGTCAGTTACAGAATATATCTGCAATTGGACTTTGAAAGGGACTGCTTCAACTTTTCTAGATCAAGTATGATTTCAGAGAGAGTTGCTGATGTCATATTATCTAGATTTATCAATGTTTAGAGTTAGACAAGACCTTACGATTCACTCAGTTGAAGTCTTTTGATATTTCTAAACTGAAGTAGTGTGCACATCAGCGTAAGAGAAGAGACAATGCAATCTCATATTCACCTCATCCTTTTAACTTTTCTGTGTTTCAAAATACATTTTACAATGTGCCTTATAAGCCAGTAGAGTAATACATGAATGGAATTCAGAAATAAATAAGTGTATTGGGAGAGTAGATTTTACTCCTGTCATTGTAAAACCAACAAATGTAGGTCTCCTTGATTTTTCATTTTATTTGAAAGGCAGAGAGAGACAGAGAGAGAGAGAGAGAAATCTTCCATCTACTGGTTTACTCCTCAAATACCCATAACAGCTAAAACTAAGGCCAAAGCCAGGAGCCTAGAACTCAATCCAGGCCTCCCATGTGGGTGGTAGGGACCTAAGTATTTCATCCATCACCTGCTGCCTCCTAGGATAAACATAAGCAAGAATCTAGATCAGACACAGAGTCACAACTGAAACCCAGGCTCTCCAATATGGGATGCAGGTATCCTAAGTGTTGCCTTAATCACTGCACCAAATGCGGGACCCTCAAAACTGATTTTATAGGTAAGCCAACCAAGATCCAAAAAGCAGAAGCAGAAATAACTATGCATGTTCCAACTGGAGTCCACCATGCTGTCTCTTTGGCTCCCTGTTCTACTTGTGCTGTGGAGTAGGGAGAAACAAACATTAACAACACTGGTGGAACTGAACAGAAACTCCTCAATTTCTGGTGTGTGGAGTCTTTCATTACTAGTCATGCATGCATTTGAGGTCAGCAATCCAACATCAGAAATCCAGTCCCACTAGATTTATGGCTCCCTGAGAGTCCTGGCCAGGTCTTGAACTTTGTTGCATCCAGAGTCCCTAAGGCAGCCCTGTGACCACAATAGAAGCTCAAGTCAGCATTTGCTAGTGAAAACAGAAATATTGGATTTAAGTGTTGTATAGAAGACAGTTCTCAACTTTTAAATCATCTCTGTCATGTTTTTATGAAATAGAACTATACCATGTAGAAGCATCAAAAAACTACAAGCTGGCAATCATCATCCTGCTCTCAATCTTACCAGACTTTTGTATGGTAGTGGAATCTTTCTCTCCCAAAACACACACACACACACACACACACACACACACACATATCAAAGCATTAAGACATGTGCATTCTGTCTACCTCTTGGTGTAAAGTTCTAAAATCTTCATTAAAATGATCTTATAAAGTAATGGATTTTATGAGTATTAAGTCATCACATATTTTCCTCTCAGGACTTAAAGTATTTGGCTTCTGGTTTATAAAACATTCTACTTTACCAATTGTTCTGGGGACATAATCATTCTAGAAATTTTATTTCTAAATGTCTCCAGTGTGACTAATAGGTCCACCATAGGACAAATACATCCATCAAGCCCAGTCCCAGGCTACATGAGCCATCTTGGAAGAGCAATGTAACCAGCTCTCATGTACTTAGTGTTCCCTAACACTTGGGTGATGAATGGACATCCAGCATCAGTAATTTGAAAATTCAAGTTTTCAATGATTCCAAGACAAAAAAAGGTATCTATCATATTAACAATCACAGCTGCTGGGAATTCTGTCCCTAGGAAACTATTTTATTTTATTTTATTTAACTTTTATTTAATGAATATAAATTTCCAAAGAACAGCTTATGGATTACAATGGCTTCCCCCCGACAACTTCCCTCCCACCCGCATCCCTCCCCTTTCCCCCTCCCTCTCCCCTTCCATTCACATCAAGATTCATTTTCAATTCTCTTTATATACAGAAGATCAGTTTAGCATATATTAAGTAAAGATTTCAACAGTTTGCATCCACAAGAAACACAAATTGAAAAATACTGTTTGAGTACTAGTTATAGCATTAAATCACAATGTACAGCACATTAAGGACAGAGATCCTACATGAGGAGTAAGTGCACAGTGACTCCTGTTGTTGACTTAACAAATTGACACTCTTGTTTGTGGCATCAGTAATCACCCTAGGCTCTTGTCATGAGTTGCCAAGGCTATGGAAGCCTTTTGAGTTCACCGACTCTGATCATATTTAGTCAAGGTCATAGTCAAAGTGGAAGTTCTCCACTGGGTCATTCAAGAAATCAAAAGAGAAATCAGAAACTTTCTGGAAGTAAATGAGAATAACAACACAACATATCAAAACTTATGGGATACGGCAAAAGCAGCATTGAGAGGCAAGTTTATAGCAATAGGGGCCTATATCAAGAAATTGGAAAGGCACCAAATAAATGAGCTTTCAGCGCATCTCAAGGACCTAGAAAATTTGCAGCAAACCAGACCCAAATCTAGTAGGAGAAGAGAAATAATTAAAATCAGAGAAGAAATTAACAGGATTGAATCAAAAAAAAAATTACAAAAAATCAGCTAAGCGAAGAGCTCGTTTTCTGAAAAAATAAACAAAATTGACACCCCATTGGCCCAACTAACTAAAAAAAGAAAAGACCCAAATCAATAAAATCAGAGATGAAAAAGGAAACATAACAACAGACACCACAGAAATAAAAAGAATCATCAGAAATTACTACAAGGACTTGTATGCCAGCAAACAAGAAAATCTATCAGAAATGGATAGATTCCTGGACACATGCAATCTACCTAAATTGAACCAGGAAGACATCAAAAACCTAAACAGACCCATAAATGAGGCAGAAATTGAAACAGTAATAAAGGCCCTCCCAACAAAGAAAAGCCCAGGACCAGATGGATTCGCTGCTGAATTCTACCAGACATTTAAAGAAGAACTGATTCCATTTCTTCTCAAACTATTCAGAACAACCGAAAAAGATGGAATCCTCCCAAAGTCTTTCTATGAAGCCAGCATCACCTTAATCCCTAAGCCAGAGAAAGATGCAGCACTGAAAGAAAATTATAGACCAATATCCCTGATGAACAGACACAAAAATCCTCAATAAAATTCTCGCCAATAGAATACAACAACACATCAGAAAGATCATCCACCCAGACCAAGTGGGATTTATCCCTGGTATGCAGAGATGGTTCAACATTCGCAAATCAATCAATGTGATTCACCACATTCACAGACTGCAGAAGAAAAACCATATGATTATCTCAATAGATGCAGAGAAAGCATTCGATAAGATTCAACACCCTTTCATGATGAAAACTCTAAGCAAATTGGGTATAGAAGGAACATTCCTCAATATAATCAAAACAATTTATGAAAAGCCCACAGCCAGCATCCTATTGAATGGGGAAAAGTTGGAAGCATTTCCACTGAGATCTGGCACCAGACAGGGATGCCCACTCTCACCACTGCTATTTAACATAGTTCTGGAAGTTTTAGCCAGAGCCATCAGAGAAGAAAAAGAAATTAAAGGAATACAAATTGAGAAGGAAGAAGTCAAACTATCCCTCTTTGCAGACGATAGGATTCTTTACTTAGGGGATCCAAAGAACTCTACTAAGAGACTATTGGAACTCATAGAGGAGTTTGGCAAAGTGGCAGGATATAAAATCAATACACAAAAATCAACAGCCTTTGTATACACAAGCAATGCCATGGCTGAGAAAGAACTGCTAAGATCAATCCCATTCACAATAGCTACAAAAACAATCAAATACCTTGGAATAAACTTAACCAAGGACGTTAAAGATCTCTACGATGAGAATTACAAAATCTTAAAGAAAGAAATAGAAGAGGATACCAAAAAATGGAAAAATCTTCCATGCTCATGGATTGGAAGAATCAACATCATCAAAATGTCCATTCTTCCAAAAGCAATTTATAGATTCAATGCAATCCCAATCAAGATACCAAAGACATTCTTCTCAGATCTAGAAAAAATGATGCTGAAATTCATATGGAGGCACAAGAGACCTCGAATAGCTAAAGCAATCTTGTACAACAAAAACAAAGCCGGAGGCATCACAATACCAGATTTCAGGACATACTACAGGGCAGTTGTAATCAAAACAGCATGGTACTGGTACAGAAACAGATGGATAGACCAATGGAACAGAATAGAAACACCAGAAATCAACCCAAACATCTACAGCCAACTTATATTTGACCAAGGATCTAAAACCAATTCCTGGAGCAAGGACAGTCTATTCAATAAATGGTGCTGGGAAAACTGGATTTCCACGTGCAGAAGCATGAAGCAAGACCCCTACCTTACACCTTACACAAAAATCCACTCAACGTGGATTAAAGACCTAAATCTACGATCTGACACCATTAAGTTATTAGAGAACATTGGAGAAACCCTTCAAGATATTGGCACAGGCAAAGAATTTCTGGAAAAGACCCGGGAGGCACAGGCAGTCAAAGCCAAAATCAACTATTGGGATTGCATCAAACTGAGAAGTTTCTGTACTGCAAAAGAAACAGTCAGGAGAGTGAAGAGACAACCGACAGAATGGGAAAAAATATTTGCAAACTATGCAACAGATAAAGGGTTAATAACCAGAATCTACAAAGAGATCAAGAAACTCCACAAAAACAAAACCAACAACCCACTTAAGAGATGGGCCAAGGATCTCAATAGACATTTTTCAAAAGAGGAAATCCAAATGGCCAACAGGCACATGAAAAAATGTTCAAGGTCACTCGCAATCAGGGAAATGCAAATCAAAACCACAATGAGGTTTCACCTCACCCCGGTTAGAATGGCTCACATACAGAAATGTACCAACAAGAGATGCTGGAGAAGATGTGGGGAAAAAGGGACACTAACCCACTGTTGGTGGGAATGCAAACTGGTCAAGCCCCTATGGAAGTCAGTCTGGAGATTCCTCAGAAACCTGAATATAACCCTACCGTTCGACCCAGCCATCCCACTCCTTGGGATTTACCCAAAGGAATTTAAATTGGCATACAAAAAAGCGGTCTGCAACCTAATGTTTATTGCAGCACAATTCACAGTAGCCAAGACCTGGAACCAACCTAAATGCCCATCAATGGTAGACTGGATAAAGAAATTATGGGATACGTACTCTTTAGAATACTATACCGCAGTAAGAAACAACAAAATCCAGTCATTTGCAACAAAATGGAGGAATCTGGAACACATCATGCTGAGTGAAATAAGCCAGTCCCAAAGGGACAAATACCATATGTTCTCCCTGATTGGTGACAACTGACTGAACACCAAAAAGGAAACCTGTTGAAATGAAATGGACACTATGAGAAACGGTGACTTGATCAGCAGAGCCCTGACTGTTAATGAACAACTTAATACATTATCCTTCTTAGTATTTTTTTTTGTCTGCTCTACTTAATATGACTGGTTTAATTCGGTAATTAATACACAGTTATTCTTAAGTGTTGAAAATTAACTGAAATGTGATCCCTGTTAAACATAAGAGTGGGAATAAGAGAGGGAAGAGATGTACAATTTGGGACATACTCAAGCTGACTTGCCCCAAATGGTAGAGTTAGAAACATGCCAGGGGACTCCAATTCAATCCCATCAAGGTGGCATGTACCAATGCCATTTCACTAGCCCAAGTGATCAATTTCAGTTCACAATTGATCATAATAAAAGGACTAAGAGTCAAAGGGAGCACATAAACAAGTCTAGTACCTGCTAATACTAACCCATAGAATAAATAAAGGGGAGAGTGATCCAACATGGGAAGCGAGATACTCAGCAGACTCATAGAATGGCGGATGTCCTAAACAGCACTCTGGCCTCAGAATCAGCCCTAAAGGCATTCGGATCTGGCTGAAAAGCCCATGAGAGTATTTCAGGCATGGAAAGCCAAGACACTCTGGCAAAAAAAAAAAAAAAAAAAAAAAAAAAAAAAAAAAAAAAAAAAACTAAATGAAAGATCTCTGTGAGTGAGATCCCAGTGGAAAGAACAGGTCTTCAAAGAAGGAGGTACCTTTCTCTGAAGGGAGGAGAGAACCTCCACTTTGACTATGACCTTGTCTAAATAAGATAAGAGTCGGAGAACTCAAGGGGCTTCCATAGCCTTGGAAACTCATGACTGGAGCATGGGGAGATTACTGAGGCCATAAACAGGAGTGTCAATTTGTAAAGTCAACAACAGGAGTCACTGTGCACTTACTCCTCATGTAGGATCTCTGTCCTTAGCGTGCTGTACATTGAAACTTAATGCTATAACGAGTACTCAAACAGTATATTTCACTTTGTGTTTCTATGGGGGTGCAAACTGTGGAAAGCTTTACTTAATGTATACTAAACTGATCTTCTGGAAAAAAAAAAAAAGAAGAAATTATCAATTCCCAACTTGACTCTCACTGGGATTAAACATGACAATAGGTCTGATCTGATTTCATCATCATTTAAAAAATCATCTATTATTTTTCACTTTATATTTCTGTGTGGGAGCAAACTGTTGAAATCTTTACTTAATGTATGCTAAACTGATCTTCTGTAGATAAAGAATCGAAAATGAAAATGAATCTTGATGTGAATGGAAGGGGAGAAGGAGTGGGAGAGGGGAGGGTTGCGGGTGGGAGGGACGTTATGGGGGGGAAGCCATTGTAATCCATAAGCTGTAGTTTGGAAATTTATATTCATTAAAAAAAAGTTAAAAAAAAAAAACAAAGTGGAAGTTCTCTCCTCCCTTCAGAGAAAGGTACCTCCTTCTTTGATGACCTCTCTTTCCACTAGGATCTCACTAGCAGAGATCTTTCATTTAGGTCATTTTATTTTTTTCCCCAGAGTGTCTTGGCTTTCCATGCCTGAAATACTCTCATGGGCTTTTCAGCCAGATCTGCGTGCCTTAAGGGCTGATTCTGAGGCCAGAGTGCTGTTTAGGATATCTGCCATTCTATGAGTCTGCTGTGTATCCTGCTTCCCATGTTGGATCGTTCTCTCCCTTTTTGATTCTATCAGCTAGTATTTGCAGACACTAGTCTTTTTTATGTGCTCCCTTTGGCTCTTAGTCGTATCATTATGATCAATTGTGAACAGAAATTGATCACTGGGACTAGTGAGATGGCATTGGTACATGCCACCTTGATGGGATTGAATTGGAATCCCCTGGCATGTTTCTAACTCCACCATTTGGGGCAACTCAGCTTGAGCATGTCCCGAATTGCACATCTCTTCCCTCTCTTATTCCCACTCTTATATTTAACAGCAATCACTTTTAAGTTAAGTTTCAACACTTAAGAATAACTGTGTATTGATTACAGTATTCAACCAAAAGTATTAAGTAGAACAAACAAACACAAATACTAGGAAACAATTTTAAACACAGTGGTTTCTCAGGAATCCCAAACCTTTGCATGACAGTTTTAATGGAGTTTTATGGTTATATAGTGTCTCTTTCAATTGACAGAATGTGGGAAATATTTTAGAAAGAGCAAATAACTTCCTACCTATAAATAGAATGACAATACAACTGCTTTCTCTGAAAGTATTCAAATTGAATCTTTTTTCACTAAATGTTGGTAACTTTTTGAAACTGAGGTGAGCACATGTAGAGTGTCCAGTTGTCTTTGTCCTCTCTGCTGGGGTTCATTTGAAAAATAATTTAAAAATAACTCTGAGAGAGCCTGGGGGAGAAACAGGCAAGAAAAAGAAATAGAAAGGAAGGAAGAGGGGGGAAGGAAGGAAAAAGAAAGGGAGTGAGAAAAGAAAGAAAAGTAGAAAAGGAGAGGAAGGAGGCAGGGAGCACCCTTTCCCCAGGTTTACCAGAAGCCTCGCCTCGCAGTGCATACCCTTAGCAGCTGGTCAGACTATGACTTCGGTTTCAACCTTAAAGGCAAATCAGCAGTTAGAACTGTGCCTGTTGAAAATATTCAACTAAATATTTCTTGAAAGCATAGATCAAAGCAATAAATAGGAAACACAAATTCTAGATCTTGGGCAGCTGTATCCAAGAATGGGATTCGAGTAGGCTTGTCTGCTGCATCATGCGCCCCTCTCCTTCCCTGCCTGCCACTCTGTCCTCCTCCACACATTCTTGCCCATATCCCTTTTGTAGCTTCTGTCTTGTGGGGAGAAAGTAGAGAAGAACAGCAATGTCAATGACACTCTAGAACTCAACAAAGGAAAACTAAACACTATCAGAGCAAGCAGAGGTATCACATCCAGCCCTGACATGACTTAAGCCAAATCTGCAATATACTGAACAAAGAAAATGTTCTCAGTGGATCTAGAATTTAAGGCTGCATCAGCAATATCAGCAAGGGCAGACATGTTGATTCAGCATCAGAAAAATGACAAAAAGGAAGAGAAAGGACCAAAAGTCTTTGTTCTGCCTTTCCTTTGTGGTTCTGCTTCATTTTCTTATAACTTTGACAGCCTAATGTTCCTATGCTCTGTGTAGATACATCTAAATGTTTATCCTGGCTGCAAATTAAGTCATTATAAGAGGTGGAGAAACAGCTCCAGATTCCAATTTCAATTCTGATTCAACAGAACATTCAAACAAGCTTCCCAGTCTTTCCCCATCAATGGAAAAAAAATACCATCTATAAATAAGGTATAGATGGGGAATTTTTTATCAATTGTTTCTTAACAATATTCCAAGGAAAGACTTAGTGTGAGTCTGTGTACATACATAATAGGTACTTAATATTTGCATAGAACTTTTATGACAGCTTATATCAAGAACAAAGATAAAAATATCCAAGATAACAAAACCATGGTACCTATTGAACTTTTTCAGTTTCTCTCTTTCTGCACTTCAAAACACATTTCCAAGATCCTCCACTAAGAATAGAGAACCTTCTGGAAAGTAAAGAGCAGAGAGGTGCTGTGCTATGGCTTTGTGAGTATCCACACACATTGTTGGGTCCACTCTATTGTGTCTACCATTACCAATGACCCCTTGAATGAGGTGCATGTGGGAGTAAAGAGGAAGTGACTCCACCGTTAGCAACTAACAGAGGGCTCTGTATGACAAAGTCCACCCATATTTACACAATCACATTGTCATGGTCACTTCCACAATCCCTGCTGGAACATCCCCTGATAGCATTCTCAGGACCAAGGACTTCTGCCCAGGATGGGTAAAACCCGATCCACCTAGCCTCAAGATACATTCTCAATCAGAAAACATTGTTAGCAGATCTCAAATTTGCCTGAAGGATTAATACTTTAATAATGAAAAAGGTCTCATTTTTTGCCATTGTTTTTCTCTACTTTTAAAGTTGATACAAGTAGTAGGGATTTGTCTTCTTTTCTAGAGGAAAATATTTTCATTTTTCTTGAAAAAATGAATCATAAATATTTCAATTTTTTTCGTTAATGGAAACACACACACACACACAGAGTCTTCCCTCATGCTACAATAAGTTCTTAGAATTTCCTTCTGTGAGTCTGGGTTGAGATGAGATCAGGACTGCTCCATGCACCAGCCCCTTCACAGCCAGATACTATACATGGCACAGGTTGCCCAGATACTTTAATTATTTCTGCTCTTTCAGATTGGAAGGGCTGCAGCTCATTAGTCAGGTCCTCTCCCCCCTGAACAAGTCTAGATGAGCTCGAAAGACTTTTCCCAGAAGCTTTGCTTCTCTGCAGTCAGCTTTTTGTTGTCATAAGGAAGATCCATTGCTTTAATACTCATGAATGTAAATGTCTGTATTTGGAAGGAACGTCAGGCCAGTGACACCACACACCTGGTGTGCCTGAAATCCACTCAAAGATGACAGTAATGAACAGATAAGCAGCTGGGAGCTGGCGGCAGGAGGAGATGGTTTCCAGCGTGGTGCACTTAGGCAGGTTCACAGGGAAATGTACCAGGGATACGCACAGCAATTACTGTACTTTGCAAAGATGACAGTTTTTAATGATGCCATTATTTATTACACTGTGTGTTTTTCAGTGACAAAAGAACTTCACCTTCCCAATGACCTCTCCTGCTTGTTCTCTTTCTCTCTTTCTCTCTCTCTCAACAGAAAACACTTTTCAAAAATAAATAGTACACCCTAGTTAGATGCTCAATAAAAGTTTATTAAAATACCCATTTTAGGGGTGGGTATTCGGCATTTGATGTCACTTGCATCCCATAGCAGAGTGCCTGGGTTTGAGTCCCAGCTCAGCTCCCTATTCTAGCTTTCTGTTAATGTACAGCCTGGAAAGCAGAAGGTGATGGTTCAGTTTCCCAGCTCTCAACTTCAGCTTGGGCCATCCCATGCTGTTTTGGGCATTGAAGAGTGAAAGAGTGGATGTAGGGGGCGGCGGCTGTGGCATAGCAGGTAAAGCCACCGCCTGCAGTGCCAGCATCCCACATGGGCAACAGTGGCTGCTCCACTTCCAATCCAGCTCCCTGCTTATGGCCTGAAAAAGCAGTGGAAGATGGCCCAAGTCCTTGGGCCCCTACACCCACATGAGAGACCTGGAAGAAGCTCCTGGCCCCTGTCTCAGATTGATTCAGCTCCAGCCATTATTGCCTCCACCTGGGGAGTGAACCAGCAGATGGAAGATCTCTCTCTCTCTCTCTCTCTCTGCCTCTCTGTAAAAAAAAAAAAAAAAAAAAAAAAAAAAATTTTTAAAATAAAGAGTGGATGGAGGTTCTCTCTCATTTTCTTTCAGCATTCAAACAAATAAAAATAAATACGTGAATGCTTTTTTAAAAATAAATACCCAGTTTTGTGGCACAGACGTGTAATAGGATACAAATACAAATGAAGATATTTCTAAAAATGCATGCACATACTTGTATAAATGCTAAACCATTCAACTGGTACTTTAAAAGCATAAACATGTTAACACTGACTGCCATACTCTGATAAGAACAAGCTTTTGTAATGGAAAATTTCAAGGATTCTAAGCATCAGATCCTCCCTATCCTGGGATAATATGATTTTATCAGTCTAGTAGTAAATAATCTATTGTTCAGCTGCCCAAACATTTTTCCTTTGTCTTCTCTCTTCTGTTGAGAGAATTGCCTGAGGTCTGCAAACAAAGCCCATGAGTTGGAAAAATTTTAACAAATTCAATGTGAAATTTATTTTTATAATTTTAAGGAAAAAATCAACTGAGTAGAAAACAGAGAAGACTTTAATACAGAAATAGTTGAAAAAGTTCTCTTCTTGATGTTCTAAACAAGTCAATCACACACACACACAAAGTTATATTAGAGGAAGATTTTGTTGTTTTCCTTTTTTAATGGACTTTCCATTTTAAAAATAAATGAGACAGATTAGAAAGATTTTTAAATATTGTGGAAAATTTAGCAACACATAATAAAGATGTATCAGACCTCCAAAATATTTTGCCATAATAAACATCTGTAGAAGAGATGACAGTGGCTTTGAAAATATATTACTCATCCTGGGAAATAAGTCTGTGTTCATTTTGGACTGGTGGCTATGTTGAAAAACGAATTATATAAAACAATTAAATAATTGAAATTTCTTTAGTATTTTACTCTCATTAAGATAATACTTGCATAAGGAATTTCCTTGGCAGGAGTCTAGAATTCCAAGAACTATCAGAATACTGTGCTAAACTAATATTTGTACCTTATAACAGATGCAAATCCACTGCCTAAGACATAGAGGTGGAGCCTTCTTCCCAATATAGGGACAAATAGTTTGATGATAAATATTTGTCAGTTAGTCTCCAAACAGTAGTTAGAGAACTTAATCTATAGTCCGAAGACACAAAGGAATAACATACTTTAACAGTGACCTGGAGCTGATTTAAGAAAGTATTATCCATCTTCACTCATAGATCAAAGTCCTTCCTCCTCTCTCCTCCTTATTTGTTTTTGTTGATTTATGTTTCAGATACCTGTAACTGCATAAGACCTTGTAGGTCACATAAAATATAAACTTTCATCCAAAGAGAAATACAAAGCAAGAGTTTCTAACTTTGGAATCAAGTAACTTTTCAATTCACTCATAATTTAATTCATGTGCAATTTGCTTCATTCATAATTTTTTAAATTTTTAAAGACTTATTTTTATTTATTTGAAAATCAGAGCTACAGAGAGAGGAGGAGGAGAGAGAGAGAAAAAGGAGAGAGAATCTTCTATCCGCTTGTTCACTCCCAAATGATTCCAACAGCCAAGGCTGTGCCAGACAGAAGACAGGAACCTGGAGGGTGCAGGGGACCAAATACTTGGGCCATATTCCTCTACTTTCCCAGGTGCATTAACAGGGAGCTGTATTGGAAGTGGAGCAGCCGGGACTCCAACAGGCGCCCACGTGGGATGCTGGCATCACAGGCAGAGGCTTAACCTGTCACACTGCAATGCCAGCCCCTGATACAATCATAGTTTCACTCTATAGATTCTCCAATTGGAAAAGAAACAGAAGATTCTAAAAAACAAATCTTTGATGGGTTGGTTTTTGAACACAGCAGTAGGGAGGTGTTGATGGTAAAAGATAGAATTGAGAGCAAGAGAAGGCACGATTAGGGAGGTCTTCCATCCCATCACTTGGTTGGCAAATCCCAGCCAACTGGGGAGAGGAAATCAATGACCATTTATAGCAACAGTGACAGGAAAGAGTACCTCAGTGTCACACACCTTCAGGGGGCACCATTTACGAGGAATCCAAAGTGATGGGTGGGTTCCTCCAAAGCGACAGCAGCTACCACGGACCATGGGGTTTCTCTACAGCTGGTGTAATTTAAAAACTGTCAGATCTGTGGTGGAAAATCCTATATCATCCCATGTGACAGATAAGTCTGGTCCATATCTCATGTTCCAGGTAACTGCCCTAGAACAAGGATCATTAAAGCCTGTCTTCTCCAAAGCCTGTGCATTTAGCCACTTTCCTATACTGCTTGTACTGTTTTTCTAATCCTGTACCCAAGGCCCTGCTCACACCTGTGTCACTTTCACTGCCATCCACTTTTATACATGTTAAAAAATTGCAATGGTCAAATCTGGTTTATCTTGGGGAAAAATGAGGTCAACAGGGGTTATTATGGCAATTTAAAAAAAATTACATTATGGGTAAGTAACATTATAAAATGAAAAATGATCAACATTTACACAGATTAGCACAAACAACTGTATATTCTGAAGGCTTCTGTTGCTTGACCCCGCCTAGAAATAGCGGATCACAGGCCACACCTACCAGACTGAGGGAGGGCAGGTAGAAGGCTGGCCCCCCTCCCCCCGCTATGCCAACAGTGACACATCAGCGGTCCCCCCACCATCAGAGCACATGCACGGCCGGCCACTCCTAAAGCCTGCCTAGCCTGCTCTCTCTGAGCTGCTTCTCAGCTCTTGGACTCTACAGAAATCCCACCTCCAGGACATGGAGACAGGGAGAAGATCAACAAGGAACACAATCAGTCTTTCTGTTTTTTCATTTCTGCTGCACATATAGGGTGAAGACTCACATGTTACAAATCATTGAGGAGCAGTGGGCAGCACAGAAGGTCAGGAGCCACTTTACTGCCCTGAATGTTGGGAAGGTTTCTCAGAGGAGGCGACTTTTGCCTTGATTTGAGGGAGGAAAGATGTGAGCTCCCAGGTTCAGAAGCAGCAAGAACGATATTCTTTCCATGCTTCTCATGAAGTTAAGAATCACCGTACACGACACGTATAGGAAGCACAGGCAAACAGCCTCACATTCAAAACTGCAGATTGATCAGAGCCGGCCACCGCGTAAGTTGCAGATGAGATGGCAAGTGGCATAATTGCTTTAAAATACTCCAGGAAACAAGTGTTCGTGGAAACAGAAGCAACAGGATGGGCAAAATGTTGATAATTATTGAAGAACAGTGTGATGGGCTAATTGTGTCCTCCCAAAATTTAGATGTTGGAGTCCTAACCCCCAGCATCTCAGAATATGAACCTATTTAGAAATGGGATCATGGTAGATATTGCTAGTTATGCTCGGGGTGGTTATGAAATGAATCCACATCTGATATGATTATGTGCTTATAAAAAAGGAGAACTTGAAGAAGGAGACACTCACAGAGGGAAGATGATCTGAAGGCCCCGGAGAAGCCCATTGACAAAGCACAGAACTTCAGGGAACACCATCAGCTGGGAGAAAGGTCTGGAACGGACCTGTCCCTGAGCCCTCGGAGAAGGCAGGGCCCTGCCAACACCGGATCTTAGCCTCCAAGACTGTAGGGTGACCCACACCCTACAGAGGCATCTGTCCCTGACGCCTCTCGGTGCTTGGGGGTTTGTCACAGCAGTCCTAAGAAACGCATGCACCAAATCATGGCTCCACCAAGGGCTTCTCATGCAACTCTTTCCACTTGTTTACATGCTTCAAATTTTCCATAATGAAACAGTAAAAATTAAAAAAGGAAGACACATTGTTCAAAGTCTCAGAAATATTAATAATTCAGCTACACTCTACTACAAGAGTCCCAGAGGAAACCGCCCATGAGCCCAAGTAGCTCTACCATCCCAAACTACAGCTGGTGCCCCTCCCTCCATGAGTCTCCTGCACATCTGTATTCCCCTCTCAAGGAAGTTCTGCTAAATCTCCCAAACAAGGCGCTGGAGAGCTCTATTGTGCCCCTGGGCTGGTTCAGGCTCCCAGCAGCGCACCCCCCTCTCAAGCTTAATTGAAGCAGCCTCACTGCCTTCGAAACCACACTGGAGGCCAAGAGGGAGAGGGAGAGATCTTGCTGCACAAGCCCACGATGAAAGCTTCTGCGAACTGGTTTTCAGCTCAAATGTGAATGGGCTACAAGGTACACCATAGTCATGGCCTTTAACACACGGTAAGCAGATTAAGAAAATGTACACCATCAAATCCATTAAATAACCTCATAATCACATTTAAAGGGTACGTGAACTGGGGCCATCACAAGTACTAAAATACATGATAACAAAAGCAGTCAGCATTTTCCATACCATATGCCAGGAAATGTTATTCTGCAGGGAACCAATTAAAACTATGGAATACTTAGAACACAGACATATGGAACAAAGCAGAGCAACTTATCTTGTCACCACAGTGCTTGCTCAGTACATCTATTAGGAGACGAAATACTGAATTATTCGTACAAATAAATGTTGTCTTAATTATGACCACCGAAAGGCAACACCAGCATTGAAAACTTTTGCTTTGTTGGTGGCATTATTTAGAATTTTAAGTGGAATGTGAGCCTTTTGTTCCCAAAGTCACAGAAAATACCAGTCATGTTCAATATAAAAAATATAATTACTATAGCATATTGTTCATCAGGTTAAGTCTGGTTTTCTCACCTGTTACTCTGGGAAAATAACAATGATATTCTACAAAATTCACTGGATTCCTGGTAAAGCCATTTAAAAAGTACTGGGAAGGCACTGGTTTGGGCTATAATGTCCCAAATTCATGTTGAGTATTGTTTTTATTGTTACTGATAGAAAGAAGATATGCAGAGAATCCAAAAGAAGTAATTACCAAGATTGATTCTGACAGCCATGAAGTTAGAAATCAAGACAGAGCTTTATTAAGTTTTCTCGACATTAAAAAAAAACGAAAACTTTAAAAAAATCTGACATATATTCATAGGTCATTCTATGGGGGAAGACACTCAACATCTTCCAGGCCATTTTCTCGACATTAAAAAAAAACGAAAACTTTAAAAAAATCTGACATATATTCATAGGTCATTCTATGGGGGAAGACACTCAACATCTTCCAGGCCATTTAACATCAGTGCTGAATTTAATAGTAACATTTAAAGGACTTAGACTTATAAATTCTAGTCAGGTGGTTCAAATGTTAATAAGAATAATGACAGGAACTGCCAGCTCAAGCCATGCCTCAAAGTCAGAGCATACCAAAAATATAAAAGAAGAGATGAAGGCACAGAATAGGAAAATCTTGAGGCTGATGAAGTCTATTAAGGATTACAAGCAGAGATCAGAAACAGGGGCTGGTGTAGTACTTCAGTGTCCAGGAACTATGTTAACTAATAACAAATTAACAACAAATTTCAATAGCACCTTAAAACACCCACCTCACATGCTCACAACCTTCTTTCTTGTCCATGACACTTTTGCAGTTGTCTGTCCAAAGCTCTACACTTCTTAGGCCTTTCTCCAGGCTTTTCTCCCTGACTATACCTCAGTGTGTTTCAAGAGTACAGAGGGCTCCGGAACTGTTCTGAGCTCTCACACATTTCCACCCCGAAATTTTGCACGAGCAGATTTCTCCACCTAGAATTCCCTTTCCCCTTGTCTACCCAGTAAACTGTGACTCTTCCCAAAATTCCACTCAAACATCACTTTCTGTGAAATGTTTCCTGACCACCTCCACTTATACCACCTGCAGCACCCTGCAGTATTGGAGACTTCGGCACTGTAAATGCAGCCATCATATCTATTTGTCCTAAGTTGTGAATGACCGGAGGGCAGGATCTGTCCTCCAGTCATCTGAGCATAAGGTGTAGCAATAATCTATGCATCTAGTAAATACTCAATAAATGTTTATGAATGAGGGCAGGCCTGGCAGTTAAGATGTCAGAGTGCCTGGATTCAATTCCTGGCTCCAGCCCTGCTAATGCAGGCCCTGGTGGGGCAGCAGTGAGGACCCAAATAGTTGAGTTCCTGTCACCAAAGTGGGAGACCTGGATTGAATCCCCGGCTCCTAACCTTGGCCCAGTCTTAGCTGTTACAGGCATCTGAGGAATAAACCAGTAGTAGATGAGATCTCTCTCTTCTTCTTCTTCTCAACTAGTTAATTAGTTAAAACTGAATGTTTATGAGGTAGGCATTTGGTTTAGCAGTTAAGATGCCCCTTGGGATGGTCACATACCATATTGGTGTGCCTGGGTTCAAGTCTAGGCTCCAGCTCTCCATTCTAGCTTCCTGCTAATGTACCCCATGGAGGCAACAGGTAATGATTCAGGTACTTGGATCCCTACCCTCCATGTGGGAGACCTGAACTGAGTTATTGGTTCCTGGATTTAGCAGATGGGAGATTTCTCTCTTCTCCTTTCAAATAAATTAATTGATGAATAATATTTTTAAATGTCTGTGAATGAATGAACAGGGAGCATGGACAAAAGCTATATCATTCACTAGTGACAATTATTTCTATCCATGTCCCTCTGACATGCATCTCAAACACAGGACAACATTGAAATCATAGGGTGGGCACAGCAAGCACAGACAAGAACAGTTCCAAACACAATGGTGTTAGTTCCATTTGCTACATTCCAATCAGGTAGATGAGGAGCAGGGCCCAGGTGCCCAATGTTCTCAGCATGCTCCCCAGGTGAATATGAAGCTCATCATCATTTAAGAATCATGGTTATATGATACAGTAACAATGGAAGTTTCTATTTGCATGAGGTAGAGGAAATCATTTCCATAAGCCTGCTTACAAAATATGTTTTAAAAGAATTGATTCAACCTAACACAGAGGGACAATCTTGAAGCTTAGCAGAAAACTAATTAAATGGATAAATGGAAATAAAAATACACAGTGAATATTCAGAACTCAAAATCTCTCTGAATTTGATTGGGTAAATTATAGGCAGCCATCCAAGATATGTCCACGGAGGCTGGAGGTTTCTTCCTGAGCACTCCACTGTCCCCTGTGAGGTAAGTTGCCTCTGGACTCTTCAGGAATTTTCCTTGGCAGGCAATGGGGATACTGACTCCATAGACATACCATATAAACAGGCAGGTTTAATCCCCCTTTCCTTCCTTAGCTTACTCCCTCTGTGTGCTACCCAGGGCTCCTGTACACACAGACACAGACATCTGTTCCACTTGACATGTGGAGGGGAGGCTTGCACCATGCCACTGTTTTTAGTGGAGTTGACAAGGAGGACATCCGTGCCTGCCAATCGTTGCAATTCTTCCAGCTTCATGGCTCTCCAAATGTGCTACTTTACACACACATTTTTAAAATAACCATTGGATCTTGGAAGCAACTTAAACCCAAGAGGAAATTTTATATATAATTACCCCAATGCCTGCCATCGCTAGAATTATAGTGACTCAAGAGAAACACTAATCAACTGTGTTATATGAAATATTTTTAGGCATGGAATTTAATGTAGGTTGACACATTGGAAAGAAATTTGTCTCCTCAGAATGCCAGAAGACATATAAAGCTTTCTGGTAAAGAGGCAAGAGACATGGGGTACTGAGCCAAGCTCTGCTACTAACTAGCTGTGAGACCTTGCTCTCCAAACTCCTGTCTTCTGGCCTCAGATTCTTTCTCTCTGAAATAATGAGGTTGGACCACATGATCATTAAAATTTTTTTTAACTTTAATGCTCTAGAACAAGTCTACAGAAGAAAATGGGTATATAAAAGGGATTCCAGGGGCTGGCACAGTGGTGTTGTGGGTAAAGCTACCACCTGCAAAGCCAGCATCCTATATCGGCACTGGTTTGAGTCCTGGCTGCTCCACTTCTGATCCAGCTGCCTGCTAATGCACTTGAGAAATCGGTGGATGATGGTCCAAGTGCTTAGACCCCTGCATCCATTAGGAAACCTAAATGAAGTTCCTGGCTCCTGGCCTTGGCCTGGCTTGGCCCTTGGCCATTGCAGCCATTTGGGGAGTAAAGCAGTGGATGGAAGATCTCTTTCTTTCTCTCTCTCTCTCTCTCTCTCTCTCTCTCTCTCTCTAACTCTGCCTTTCAAATACATAAATCTTTTTAAGAAAAAGAGAGATCCCAGCAGAACTTACATTTTTGAAAGGACATGAATTTTTCATATAAAAAAATCAGAATTCCAGGTACTGCTGTCCTACAGACTTTGAGGTGGCCTTCCGGGAACTCCTCCAGTCACATCACCCAAGAGCAATCTCCCTCGACAGTTGACTCTCTCCTGAGGCTTATTTGATTAATGGTTAAGAAAGGTTGAGACATTTCAGTGTAGTAACCAAGTATGGGTGAATGAATAATCTGCAATTTGAAGAAGAAAACTTTTTTCTGGGTTATAAATAATGCACAGTTAAATGCTTTTTCAGGGACAGGCAAGTGCTGTCTTATATAATATCACTTCTTTGGCTGCGGATTGGAAAGAATGCTAGTCTACCGGATATACTCAAGACAGAAAATCAAATTGACTTAGGTGTGGTGTAAGGTACACCATGACCCTTCATGGTGGAGACACGGAATGTGGACTTAGCAGGAAGTGGTGATTGAACAGCGTTGTTATGGACAGATTCTGGGGCTGATCAAGCTGTTTAGCAAGGCCAGATTGGGGATCAATAACCACATCAGCAGGATGCAGCAGGTCCTGCTGAGCTCTCAGAAACTGTACTCTGTGGTCAATCAGATGGCCCTTGAGGCCACTGGAGAGTCAAGGTATTGATGACTCTGAGCACAAGCACACAAGTCGACTGCAAGGACAGGTCAGCCAGTTAGAGTGTCACGTGTTCTCTTGAAAGACTACTAAAGAAGAGACAACAAAGGGAAGGGCAAGTGCAAGAGTGCATTCTTCCAGCCAGTGGATGTGTTGGGGCTGGGAACTCTGTGGACAAGGGGAGGCCATCATGAGCAAGAAGGTGGATCCCAATGTCCCTAGGAAGAAGCCATTATCCATCTGGCCTCATCTTTCTCATCCACCATCAAGTTGAGCCTTTAGCTGTACGGTGAAAGTGGGAGTACAAGGCCACACATGAGCCAGTAGCCAGAATGGTCCTGTGTTCCTACAGCACAGCTCTGCTGACTGTTCTCACAGGGACAAGGGATAGACCACCCATGTTAGAAAGTAGGGATTTCCCAGAGGGTAAAATGATTAAGTGGGTTTCAGAGATTTTCTTCCATTGTTATCTATAAGTTCTGAAGCAGCCAAAATATTCACTCCTCTGGGTTTAATTGATTTCATGACTGGTATTATGAAGATTACAGCATTTCTGAAACTCTCTCCTAAAATTATAAAAGCATCCAACTACTTGTCCTGATTAGCCCACCAAACTTAAAGCAATCCAAATTATAAACAATTGCTCTTATTCTAGAGTACATATTTTAAAATGTATGTATGTATATATATATATATATATATACACACACACATATATGTAGATACATACACACAGAGGGACTTCTCTTCCAGTCCTCTGTATCACCAAAATGTTTTACTAGCTCACACAAGAATTACGAGGGACCGGTGCTGTATAGTGCTGGCATCCCATATGGGTGCTGGTTCAAGATCCGGCTCTCTGCTATGCCTTTAGAAAGCAGTAGAAGATGGCCCAAGTGCTTGGGCCCCTGCACCCATGTGGGAGACCCAGAAGAAGCTCCTGGCTTCGGATCAGCTCAGCTCCAGCCATTGCAGCCATCTAGGGAGTGAACCAGTGGATGGAAGACTGTCTCTCTGTCTCTGACTCTGTCTCTGTCTCTATACAACTCTGCCTTTAAAATAAATAAATAAATCTTTAAACAATAATTATTAAATGAAGAATATTTTTACTTTCCACATGGACTAACTCATAATACCTCACTTCAGAATAGCTCCCCAGAGAATACTCAGCAAATCCATAGCTTCTTTCCCAACTGACTCTCACAACCACACTGCAAGGTAAGCGAATGGGGCCACATACAGGATAGTACTTCCAAAAGCATGCTCCTTTGGATGCTAGTAAAAAGCTTGGTAAACACGAGTTCAGCCATGTTTAAAACCATGGCTGTGCCTCTAAAATGCTTAATGCTAGCTTATGAATTCTGAGTGTGGTGTGCACATGACAAAGAGAAAATACAGAGAGGAAGGGAGATGTTTCCCATCCTGATATGATCATAGAGCCCTTTTCCCATTGTACTTCTTATGGTGTACACAATGGGATTGTCTGTGCACCACTGTGTGGTAAGGCATGACAAAGTTCTGCATCAAAACGTTAGCTACAGGCCGGCGCCGTGGCTCAATAGGCTAATCCTCCACCTTGCAGCGCCGGCACACCGGGTTCTAGTCCCGGTCGGGGCGCCGGATTCTGTCCCGGTTGCCCCTCTTCCAGGCCAGCTCTCTGCTATGGCCAGGGAGTGCAGTGGAGGATGGCCCAGGTGCTTGGGCCCTGCACCCCATGGGAGACCAGGAAAAGCACCTGGATCCTGGCTCCTGCCATCGGATCAGCGCGGTGCGCCGGCTGCAGCGGCGGCCATTGGAGGGTGAACCAACGGCAAAGGAAGACCTTTCTCTCTGTCTCTCTCTCTCACTGTCCACTCTGCCTGTCAAAAAAAAAAAATATATATAAAAAACGTTAGCTACACTGAATTCAACAACATTTGACAAAAGTTCGCTGGTGGTGTCACACACTATTCTAGGAAGTATTGACAAAACAGATGAAAATATCTGCTGTTATATAACTTGTATTATAGTGAGGAATAAGAAAATAAGCTAAACAAAGAAATAAATTTGTAATAGATCAAATAGGAATAAAGATTAAGAGGGAAAAGAAGATGGAGAACAATGTGTGTGTGTGTGTGTGAGAGAGAGAGTTTATGAGTCTGTGTATTGGAATTGGGGCTAAGGATGGTTCCCTAGGGTGAGAGCTAAGTAAGGCTGCCAAGCTAGTGAGGGAAACAGTGGTCACGTATCCGGCAGAGAAGCGTTGAGCAAAGGCTACAAGCAAAGACCTGAGGGAGGAGATATCAGAGAGAAGGATCAGAAGTCTGATGAAAACAAGGCCTTGCTCTTTATCTCCACAGTCAAGAAGACTCAGTCTTTAAAAAAAGAGGCCTCATATATTTTAAAGTCATGCACGTTTTATATATGAAGGGCTTCAAAAGATACATGGACAATGTGCCTTATCTTTTAATTCCCCTTGTGCACATAATTCAAAGAGTCCTTCATTTGTGATCCTCAGGTCCTGAGGAGTCCCTGGGATGCTTGTGAGAGGTCTGTCACCATGAAAGTTAGAAAATAATGTTTGTCTTTTTCTCTGTGAAGACATTTTTTTTTTAATCTTTTATTTAATGAATATAAATTTCCAAAGTACGACTCATGTGTTACAATGGCTTCCCCCCCATACCGTCCCTCCCACCCACAACCCTCCCCTTTCCCACTCCCTCTCCCCTTCCATTCACATCAAGATTCATTTTCGATTATCTTAATATACAGAAGATCAGCTTAGTATACCTTAAGTAAGTATTTCAACAGTTTGCTCCCACACAGAAACATAAAGTGAAAAATGCAGTGGTGGGCAGAATTGCCAGAGTCCTAGCAAGAATCCAGGTAGTAGTACCACACTATACTAGCAGTCATTGCAATCTTCACCGCCATGACTTTGCAGGGCCAACACTGACAGTTTCTATTAAAAATGTTCTTGATGAAATGATAAACAAAAAAATACTAGTTAATCTCAAACCTCAAGTACATAATTTCTTCTCAAAATCAACAGAATTTTATTTATTTTATCTTTTTCTTATTTTTTTAAAATTGAACGGCATGGATTCACTCCCCCAGTGCCCACAACAGCCAGGGCTGGGCTAGGTCAAAGCCAGGAGTTCACTTACTCCTCATGTAGGATCGTTATCCTTAATGTGCTGTGCATTGAGATTTAATGCTATAATGAGTACTCAAACAATATATTTCACTTTGTGTTTCTATGGGGGTGCAAACTGTTGAAATCCTTACTTAATGCATACTAAACTGATCCTCTGTAAAAAAAAAAAAAAAAAAAAAAGAAATTATCAATTCCCAACTTGACTCTCACTGGGGTTAAACATGACAATAGGTCTGCTCTGATTTCATCATCATTTAAAAAAATCATCTATTATTTTTCACTTTATGTTTCTGTGTGGGAGCAAACTGTTGAAATCCATACTTAATGTATACTGGGCTGATCTTCTGTATATTAAGATAATCGAAAATGAATCTTGATGTGAGTGGAAGGGGAGAGGGAGTGGGAAAGGGGAGGGTTGTGGGTGGGAGGGACGGTATGGGGGGGAAGCCATTGTAATCCATAAGTCGTACTTTGGAAAATTATATGCATTAAATAAAAGTTTAAAAAAAAAAAAAAAAGGAGTTCAAAACTCAATCCAGATCTCCCACGAGGAGCCAGGAACTCAAGCACTTGAGTCGTCAACTGTTGCCTCCCAGAATACATATTTGCAGGATGGGAAGCAGAGCATCTGGGACTTGAACCAGGAACTCCAGTGTGGGATGTGGGCATCCCAAGTGATGACATATTGCTGCACCATCTCCCCAACACTTCTATTTTAATACTCTGTGGTGGAGGCCAGCGCTGTAGCGCAGTGGGTTAAAGCCCTGGCCTGAAGCGCCGGCATCTCATATGGGCGCCAGTTCTAGCCCCAGCTGCTCCTCTTCTGATCCAGCTCTCTGCTATAGTCTGGGAAAGCAGTAGAAGATGGCCCAAGTCCTTGGACCCCTGAAACCGTGAGGAAGACCCGGAGAAGGTTCCTGGCTCCTGGCTTCAGGTTGGCGCAGCTTTGGGGGGCCGTTGTGGCCATCTGGGGAGTGATCCAGTGGATGGAAGACCTCTCTCTCTCTCTCTACCTCTCTCTGTAACTCTGTCTTTCAAATAAATAAAGTAAATCTTTAAAGAAAAATGCTCTGTGGTGAAACAGGCAGTATGCATACAGAACTCCTTTTGAATTCTGAAGGCCAATGCCTGTCCAGAAAGCAAAGCAATTGTGGGGGCCAGTGTCACTGCACAGAGTGTTTAGCCGCCATCTACAAGGCCAGCATCATATATGGATGCCAGTTCGAGTCTCTGCTGTTCCATTTCCAATCCAGCTCCCTGCTAATGTGCCTGGGAAAACAGTGAGAAATGCTCAAAGTGCTTAGATCCTTGCACCTACATGGGAGACCTGGATAGAGTCCCATGCTCCTGGCTTTAGCCTGGCCCAGCTCTGGCCACTGAAGCCATCTGAGAGTGATCCAGTGGACGGAAGATCTCTCTCTCCCTCTCTCTCTCTCTCTCTCTCTCCCTCCCTCCCTCCCCCCCAACTCTGTGACTCTGCCCTTTGAATAAATAAATAAGCAAATTTAATCATATGTGCCTTTTGCTATGTTATTTTTAATAAATAAATATTTTTAAATGTTTTCATTTTAATTTCTAAAGTGGTAACTATTGATCAATATAATATACTTAAACAGAAGCTTTTAAGTATTCTCATTAATTTTTAAGAGTGCAAAGGGATCTTGAGACCAAAAAGTTTGAGAAATAATATACCAACAACAGGAATGCTATACCTGAGCTTGTGAATATAACAGTTATACACATATATATTTGATATATATATGGTATAGGTTTTTTTTTAATTAAGATGCTATTGTTAGACTGTCTCTCTCAAAAGTTTATATGTTGGAAACTTCATCCTCAGATTCACATAGAAACAGATTTGGTGGTGGGATGTTTGGGAAGTAATTAAGACTAGAGGAGATGATGAGGGTAGGGTCCCCATGATGGCCCTAGTAGCTTCATAAGAAGAAGAAGAAGGGAAGGGATTGGCATTGTGGAGCAGTGGGTTAGGCCACCACCTGCGACACTGACATCCCATATCCGAGTACCGATTCAAGTCCCAGCTTCTCTGCCCCCTACCACCCATGTGTGAGACTCAGAGGGAGTTCCTGGCTCCTGGCTTTGGCCTGATGCTGCCCTGGCCTTTGCAACCACTTAGGTAAATAAATATTTTAAAAAGAAGAACAAAAAGAGAGAGAGCCTAGCAATCATTGTTGCATGATGCCCTCCACCAGGACAGTGACATAAATTACCCATGGCACTCAGTTATAGTAGCAGAGAATGAACTGAAATTCAGAGATGAAATTCCCATAAGGTAAAGTCAACCATTTTAGAGTGGCATTCAGTACCTTCACCGTGTTGGTCAGCCACTGTGATACCTAATTCCAAACCATTTTCATCACCCAAAAGGACGCCCAATACACATTAAGTAGTTATTTCATATTGCCCACTTCTATCCCACCTCCACTCCCCCACCTCTGACAACCACCAATGTATCATTATGAGTTTGCCAATTCTGAGCATTCATATGAATGGAATGACATTGACTTCTTTGACATATAAAATGTTTTGAAGATTCAATCATACAGTAGCATATGTCAATATTTCATTACATACAAATTTATTTCTAATTTATTCATCTTGACCTATTCTTTGAAGGGCATATATTTTTTCTCTGATTAGAAAATCTCTCGGGACTAGCACCGTGGCACAGTAGGTAAATCCTCCGCCTGCAGCACCAGCATTCCATATGGGCACCAGTTCTAGTCCCGGCTGCTCCTCTTCCAATCCAGCTCTCTGTTATGGCCTGGGAAAGCAGTAGAAGATGGCCCAGGTCCTTGGGCCCCTGCACCCACATGGGAGACCAGGAAGAAGCACCTGGCTCCTGGCTTCAGATGGGCATAGCTCCAGCCATTGCAGCCATTTGGGGAGTGAACCAACAGAAGGAAAACCTTTCTCTCTGTCTCTCCCTCTCACTGTCTGTAACTCTAGCTCTCAAATAAATAAATAAATAATCTTAAAAAAAAAAAAAGAAAATTTTTCTCTAACAATGTGGTTACACAACTATGTGTGTAAAGTAACATCTGCTCTGAAGCACTTCACCCAGGCACAAAGTCATTTCTGTTTGTAGTGAGTCCATGAAAAAATTATGAGGCAACTCCTCCCAGTATTGAGTGGGTGTTAGCCTGATATGGGATGATCATAATCATCATCCTCTTCCCCAAGTATGTAAATTGCTTAGTTGGGAATGGTATGAAATATTATTTGTTTCGAACATTGCCAAATTAAAAATGTATTTCATAGATAGGTAATTGTTGTTAACTTGGAGTTGTTGATTTAGAGGGAATGAGCAACTTGGTACCCTGGGGAGAACAAATGGTTCTGTGGCAGGAAGGCCGACGTCACCGCCCAGACAGGCCTCTATATGCTTTCAGCAATGTGCCTCCTCTTTCAGGCTTCCATTGTCTCCCCTTCACTGGGTTGTTGCCTCTCCCCGCTTTTGTACACATGGCTCATGGCCCAGGAATCACATTCTATCTTGATAGGTTTTGCCTTCTCTGTAGACCACTTCTGTTATTTGCAAACATTTTAATCAACTCACTTTTATAGAAAGTATCTTCAAAAAGTTCATGGAATGTAGATGGTGAAAAAACTACATATGAATTGCAAAAATATTTTGAAGCAAGATAGTTATTTTTTAATTTCATTTTTCATGAACTTTTTGAAGTACACTTATTTATAAGTAAAATTCTTTAAAAAACAACTTTTTAGAGCTAACTATAGAAAACCACTATCACTAAGAAATAGAAACAAATTCATGAACCACTTCACGTCATTCAAAAATTCATGTCATATTTTATTTACAATATAAAGCATCCTACCTCTGGGATAATACTGCTCAGTCCTGAACAACATTGCCTGAATTGGTAAGCTGAGGCATTAGTTGCTTCTAGAAGTTAATATTCTCCACTCATTCTCTCTCTCTTATAAAAGCTGGGGGAATTTTTATGGTTTTAGGTACTACACTTATGGGTAGCACTGGCAGAGCTTTGAGATCATAGATAAGTGATATTTGTAGCTTGAGGCTTGTTTTGAACATGAGAACTCGAGTGGATTCAGAGGCACAAAATTCTCCAGAGAGTTACAACATGGTTCCTGAGATTATCAGACAATGGGGCCACATTTCAGTTTTATTGACTCTTGAACTCTATAACAAAATAATTTCAAGATAAAAGGAAGCACTTGACACCCGACCCCTCTTTTCTTGTGCCCAGAAGATACTCCAGGACAATGCAAGATCTTCTGTGCTATTTGTACTACAAAAACCACTGCAAACAGATTACAAACATGTCTCCCCCACCCCACATCCTTGCCCCCTCAATGTGATGTTGCACTTCTTCTCATCAAAAGACATCCATTACTTCACCTCTTGAATATGGGCTGACCTTCTGTCTTCCTTTGACCTATTAATAAAAAAGCTCAAAGGCTTAGAAAATTAAGAGATAGAGTATAAGAAATACTTCGGGGCTGGTGCTGCCAGTCGCCACCTGTGGTGCTGGCATCCCATACGGGCACCAGTTAGAGTCCCAGCTGCTCTATTTCTGATCCAGCTCCCTGCTAATGCGCCTGGGAAAGCAGTGGAAGATGGCCCAAGAGCTTGAGCCCCTGCACCTGTATGAGAGACCTGGAAGAAGCTTCTGGCTTCAGATTTGCTCAGCTCCAGCTGTGTGGTCACTTGGGAAATGAACCAGCTGATGGAAGACCTCTCTCTCTCTCTCTCTCTCTCTCTAACTCTTTCAAATAAATAAAATATTTTTTTAAAAAAGAAGTACTAACCACTATACGATCACGGCGCGCCGAATTCACCCGAAATCCAAAAAAAAAAAAAAAAAAAAGAAGTACTTAGCAAAATACCTAGCATTTAGCAATTCCTGGTTAAACGGCAGCAGCTATCACTGTGAGTGTGTGTGCAAGTAACGGCAGCATGTATGAGGAATGCTGCTCTGTCCCAGGGACTTTGGTTTCCATGTTTCCTGTGTCTTTCTCCTCCCCTCTATTAATTTGCCTTCTTCCAACTGAGCACAGGTTATTACCTGTTGATGGCATGGCCAGCTGAAGGGCTCATGTGACGCGTGCTTAGGTTGTAGCTCCTGAGAAAGGGAAATTAACTGGTCCTCCCTTGGGTTTACCAAAACCCAAAGAACCTCAATCTTAGAGTTAAGGACATTCATGACATAATATAGTGAGGGCTAGTTTAATCTAAAATATCCTCCTTGATATATTGAACCACTCTGAAGAACTAGGGAAAATAGCCACAATGCTATTGGCTAAATGTTTCCTGTGTACCACCTCATTTAATCTTCACAGCAACTGTCTGAGCACCCAACATAGCTTGTACATTAACCCCATTTTACAGATGAGAAAACTAAGGCTTGGAGATATGATTAATATGCCTGATTGACTAGTGAAAGATACTGTAAGCAAAATAAATAATATCTGCTTCTTGCTTCTCAACCTTTCACCACCAAAGATTCTTTTAAATTAATCATTCCTCTGTGAACTGCCTTGAAATTTTTAATTTACTATTCCACATCATTATTAAAGTATTAAAAAGGAATAATATGAAATATTAAAATGGATCCCTTACTTAAAGGATCGCAAAATGCTCAGGTCCCAGTTTGAAGCAGTTGAATTAAACCCAACTCCTGAAGAAACAGAATTCCAGAAAAGGTGGGGATTTGCAACCATCTGAATGCTCCTGCTTAGAAGGGAGAGTATTAAGGTCCATTTCTCATTAAGCCCTGGAGACATTGATTTTTCCACTCTATCTCTGTGGGTAAGCATTTGTCAAGCCATTAATACAGTGACTGGGACACCCACATCCCATATCAGAGTGCCTAGGTTCGAGTCCCAACTCTAATTCCGATTCTATCTTCCTGCTAGAAGACCCTGGGAAACAGCAGGTGATAGTTCAAATACTTGGGTCCCTGTCACCCACATGGGAGACCTAGATGGAGTTCTGGGCTCCCTGTTTGGCCTGGCCCAGCATGAGCTGTAGCAGGCATTTGGGGAGTGACCCTGTTAGTGGGAGACATGTATTTGCCTTTCAAATAAATTAAATAATTTTTTTAAACTTCCGCTTGCGGAACCTGGCACTAGTCACAGGAAAATCTGGAAACAAATCACCATTAGGAGGAAACAGAGTTGGAGAGACAGAATCACTGAAGAGGTTTGCCCTGTCTCCATAGCAACTTCTCTGCATATAACACACCTTTGGGATTAAGGGTTGCTCACCGAAGGAAAGGAGTGAGGAGGTCCTCAATTTGACACCATGTAGAATAAAAGGGAAAAAAATAAAATGAATGTTTAAAGATAGATGTCATCCAAAGCAGATTAAAAATATATGTAAAAGTCATTCACATACTCCTGGAATAGACACCTAACTGGGGACATGATCTCTAACAGAAGAAACATTAAACTATGCCACTATTCTCTTCAAGTAGAGGTCTGCTTTAGAAGACAACGTACTGCCCTTCAGTTTGGTGCCATCGAGGCTGATCAGGTGAAAACAAGCTTCATGCAATAAATGAGGCAGCATGTATTTGGGAGTCAGGTGAGACCTTGCCCTAAGAAAATTACAGTCTCTCACCTCATTCTTAAGCACCCACAAATTCTCATCCCCTGGGGTCTACCAGGATCGCTGAAAGGAAACAACTGTTAACGTTAACTGAGCATCTACCTCTTGCATGACAGAGTGGACTCGTGTTCCAACAGATTTAACCTTTGCTGCTGCTGCAGTAGCCCAGATGAAATGCTGCCTGCACCACCTGGCAGCAGAGTATGAGAGGTGCTGGGGCTGATGCTGTGGTGCAGCAGGTTAAGCCACCATCTGCAGTGCCAGCATCCTATATGGGCATACGTTTGAATCTCAGCTGCTCCACTTCTGCTCTAGCTCCCTACTAATGCACCTGAGAAAGCAGTGGAAGATGGCCCAAGTCCCTGAGCTCCTGCACCGATGTGGGAAAGTCCCTTGGCCCCTGCACCCACATGGGAGACCAGGAAGAAGGTATTGGCTTTGGCCTGGCCCACCCCTTGCCAATGCAGCCATTTGAGGAGTGAAGCAGTGGATGGAAGCTCTCTTTGTCTCTGTCTCTCCTCTCTCTGTGTATCTCTGCCTTTCAAATAAATAAATCTTTTTTAAAAAAAGAGTCAACAGGTAGAAGCTAGACTTTGGAGCTGGACTGCTTGGGTTCAAAATCTGTAAGTAGAGCAAGTTTCTCATCTCTCTACTCAGTTTCCCCAGGTGCGAAATGAGGATAATAGTACCTACTGAATGGAGTTACCTTGACAATAACACTTATTCAGTGTGAGGAGGCCCACATTGGAATGTCTTTATAAGAGTGTTACATACACTATCTGATTTAATCTTCAAAATCTCCCACAAGGGAGATTCTGTTATTATTCTCTTAGAGAATGGCATCGAAAATGTAAAGGATTTTCCCAGGCAGTTTTATTCCATGCATGCTTCCCTGCTGATCTGAAGGAATCGACCCAGATTCCCCAAATCCCTTCCTTGGAACACAGATGGAGTCTGAAGCCATCTCAAACATGATCATGGAAGTGACCCACAGCCAAACCTCATCTGAAGAGATGACTCAACAGCTAGTGAAGATTTTCACTGATTAATAATTGAAGCAGTAAGCCACAGCCTGGGATGCCATATCAGAATGCATCCTCTATCACAGTACAAGCTTGAGTCCAGCTATTTTGCTTCCAATCCAACTTCCTGTTAATGCACCTAGGAACGCAGCAAGTGATGGTCCAAATCTTGAGTCCCTGCCTGTGGGGAGCAACTCGGACTAGACTGTTACTGGAATTAAAACTTATTCTATGCATCTGCTCTCCCACAATATGGCACTGGGAGAGGAGGAAACAGCTTCTACACAGCTGCCTCCAGTTCAACCAATAAACAGCAGGACCTGCTCCTGATTGGAGGAGAGCAGCGTACTCGGCGTGTGGGTAGCAGAGTTGGGATTGGTGGAAGAGGACTATAAAGGAGGAGAGAGACAACATGCACCAGGAACATCTAAGAGGAACACCTGTGCAGCCCCCGAGAGAGCCGGCCGGCCGGCGGTGTGCTGCTCCCCCGCAGAAGTGGGGAAAGTGGCAAGGGGAACCGCCCTTCCACGGAGGTGGAAGGGTGGGTAGCCAACCCGGGAAGAACCAGCAGCAAACCCGGGGAGGGCCGAGCAGACAAAAGAACAGTGCAGGGTCCTGTGTCGTTCCTCCACGAAGAGGGGGAGCGACATAATGGTGCCGTGACTCGGATAAGAAGCCTAGGCAGGGTTTAGTGTCGTTCCTCCATGAAGAGGGGGAGCGACACCTGCCAACCATGTAGAAGATCCAGATCGAGTTCCAGGCTCCTGGCTTTGGCCTGTCCCAGCCTTAGCTATTGTGGGCATTCAGGAAGTGAACCAATGGATGAAAGATCTCTCTCTCTCTCTCTCTCTCTCTCCCTCTCTCCACACCCTCCCCACTGCCACCTTCCAAAAAATAATAAACTACTCTTTTTTAATTTATTTTTTTATTTTTTGACAGGCATAGTGGATAGTGAGAGAGAGAGAAGACAGGGAGAAAGGTCTTCCTTTGCCGTTGGTTCACCCTCCAATGGCCACTGCGGCCGGCGCGCTGTGGCCGGCACATTGCGCTGATCCAAAGCCAGGAGACAGGTGCTTCTCCTGGTCTCCCATGTGGGTGCAGGGCTCAAGCACTTGGGCAATCCTCCACTGCACTCCCTGGCCATAGCAGAAGGCTGGCCTGGAAGAGGGGCAACCGGGACAGAATCCGGCGCCCTGGCTGGGACTAGAACCCGGTGTGCCGGCGCTGCAGGTGGAGGATTAGCCTATGGAGCCACGGCGCTGGCCATAAACTACTCTTTAAAAAATAAAAGCATCAGAAAATCTCATGTTTCTAATTTTAAAACATGTAGCAGATTATAGGACTGGAACCCTAATGAAGGCATCACCTTCCCTTCCCTTTTCATTTTTTAACGGATATTGTAGGTTAGTTCTGGCCAGTCTTGTGAGCAATGGTGTTTTCAGGAGCCTACTGAGAGGTGATGGCTTGCAGTGACAGACCTCATACTCAGCTAAGGGGAAAGTATATATAAATGCCATTAACCACAGGCAGCTAAGCTCCATTGCCAGGAGCTTCTCCACGACGGCCAATGCCCTGGATCTCCCAGATGGATCGCCATCGGAACAAAGTCCGAGGATCTGCTTGACTGTCAATTGACTGGACTCATTGGTATTTCTAACCTCTACCTGCAGCTACTCCTTCCCCTTAAAACCCCTTTTTGCTGTCTTGATGAAGAGGGGAAAGAGCACATTTTGGATCCAGGGATACCTCTTCCCCCAAGACGGTCAGCTTCTCAATATAAAACCTTTCCTCACACCAACTCCTGTCTGGTAAATTGGCTGTCCTGCGGTGAGCAGCAGAGACTGTTTATTTTGTCCAGTAACAGTATTACTCGTCTCAACTTTCCTTCCCATAATAATACTATGTCCCTGTGCCACACCACATAACTTGCAGCACGTGCCTGGGGGTAGAGTATACTTGCCCCCGCACTGCCAGTGGACTTGGCCATGTGACTTACGCTGGCTGACAGTGGAGGCAGCTTTGAGGACCATTGCTGGATCCTACAGCTCTCTTCTGCTAGGAGAGCAGCACAGCCCCAGCAGCTGTTGCTCCTTTAGTCTGACCTGTAGGATGCAGACACCCCCCAGAGCCACAGCTGAGCCTCAGCAACTTGGAGCCAGAGCAGCAAATACTCCCTGGCTGCTGCAAACCTCTGGCACATGGGTTTTGCTACCACAGCATAACCTCGTGAAAGCTGAATGATCTGGGGCAGTCCCTAAGCTGATCCCAAGAACTCTAGGGTGCCAGCCATGAGATGCACCAGGCTCTCTGGGCTCCCCACTACGTGAATAGAAATGGAATTGTGTTAAGCAAAAAGGAATAGGAAAGCACAAAAGGGCTGTAGGAAGTGAAGTGTGAGCAAAAAGAACACATCAGAGGAGCAAAAGGCATCCTCAAAGAAACAGGGCATGAATAATAAAGGAATGCCAGAAAGAACCGAGGGTTACATATCAACAAGCCACTAGCAATAGGAGGCTGGGGACAAGGCAGGAAAGCAAATAACCAGCCAGGTGAGGAAAGGACTGACCCAGATGTGACACCACATAAAGAGAAGAAGTCTAGATAACTGAGAGAGAGAGCATGCACAAATTGTGGTGATGGGAGCAAGGAGTGAATTTACAAGGAAAACAAAGTTGCATTCCAAGTTCCCAAGAAAAGGCCATTGGGATGCTCTCCACCTGAAACAATTCAAAGAACCGGGTCACTCTGTCTGCATTCCCAGATGTCCAGCTCCTTTATCCTGTTTGCCCATGCCCTCCCTAAAGCCCACTGATGAAGTATTTATGGTCCCCTCCCTCACTGCCAGGTCCCATGAAGCCACAGAGCCTGCCTTTTGCATGGCAAAGTGTAAAGGTCATAAGATAATTGTAACATGTAAGAAACATGTATCACTAGCAAGGCCTGCCTTATGGGTACTAGAACTGAGGGCTATCTGTGGGGTGTTTCTGCAAGAAGATTCTTTGCTCCCAAGTCAATTCCTCTCACACTTGAAATGCTCGGCTTCAGATTTGTTCCTTTGGGTAATGTCTTGGAAGGCTTTTTGGTGTCTCAGGCATTTATCTCCCCATGGTATGATCACAGTGGGACAATACTTCCTAGAGGAGAGCCCTGTTTGCCTTGTAGGGCCCTTTGTCCCAGCTCTGCAGCACCCTCAGATTCTAATGGACCCTTCCTCCCAGGAAAGGGAGCCAGTGGCACTGGCACCTCCTGAGAACTTGGGAGAACTGCAGAACTGTGCACTCTGTACCAGCTGTGGTGAATCAGAGTGTGGACTTTCTACTGAAATCCCCAGATGACTCCTGAGCACAACAAAGTTTCAGCAATGCTGGTATAAAGACCCCTCTTCCTGAGTTAAGTGTACAATGCCCCTGCAGTGTGCTGCAGAGCTGAGACTCTCGGGTGTAGAGCGCTAGAAATTAAGCTCCAATATTCACTACTTGTGTGCATTAAGTTAATTGGGCTCTTGGAGCCTCAGTTTGCCCTCCTGTACATTGAGCACAACGATGCCTATCTCAGAGGCTTGCAGTAAACATCAAATGAAAGAGCACACATAGCTACAGACTGAAGACTGATAGACGTTAACTCCCATGGGTGCTGGCCAAGAGCAAGTTTTGCTGAGGGATGAGTGTCAGGGGTAAGAAGCAGGATAAAGATGTTTGGAGAAAATCGGGACAGCAGAGAGGACCTAGCAAGAGATACTGGGCATGGCAAGATACCAGCTCCATTTGATCATTCAAATCCAGCCTTTATGCTTTCTGCTCTGTCTTTGGAAAAAAAAAATCCTAAGGACACTCAGAAAGGAGTGGGATAGCTTGGATTTGCCGCACATAAGGATTTACTCCCAGAACCTTCTGCCCCACAGCAAGCTAATTTCTTAGCAGATGTGCAAGATTTAACAACTGCACAGCTAAGTCTCTTGGAGTCAGGGATTTCCACTCCCATCGAGCATCTTATGAGAAAATATCATTCCAGGTATATTTCCCTAGGCATGTGTTACAGCTTCCAAACATATCTGTAAAGCAATAATCCAGGTAGATAACAGATTTCTAAAAAAAAATCACAACAGGCTTTTAGGACAACTATAACCCTAAGATATTTTCATTACTACAGAATTCCAAGTCCAGATTAAATGTGAATCCCACCTCCCTAAATTTTTCTTTCAATTATGATTGAATGGTTCCTCCTTTTTCACCAATGAATTAATCAAGCTCTTAAGCAAGATATAGAAAACACAGGCAACTCAGGTCCTCTCCCCAGCTGCCAATGCATGGGATGCAGCTTCATCTGTACCCCTACTGAACTTGGCAATCACGTGGCCTCTGTTATCCCATGGCTATCCGAATGGTTTGTCAAGAGATGTATGTGTTTATTGGGGTGGAAATTTGGCAGAGCATTTAAGACATCACTTGTGACACCCATGTCCCTGGAGCACCTGGACTCGAGTTCCAGGTCTGCTCCTATTTTAGCTCTTCCTGCTAATGTGAACCCTAGGAGCAGCAGGTAAAGGTTCAAGTACTTGGATCCCTGCCACCCACATGGGAGACCTGGCTTGAGTTTCCAGTTCCAGGCTTCAGCCTGGTCTAGCCCAAACTGTTGTGGGTATTTAGGGAGTTAACCCGTGGACCAGATCTCTGTCTCTCTCCCCCTCCCTCTCTCCCTCCCTCCCTCCCTCCCTCCCTCCCTCTCTCTCTCTCTCTGTCATTCAAATAAATAAATTAACTAAATAAAACTTCTTTTGAAAAGCAGAGATGTATGTTTCTTAACATAAGTTCTGAAAAAGATTTAAGCTTAAGCGACATTAAATGTCAATGAACTAAACTTATTCTCTATTACATCAACGTGGGGTGCTTTAGGTTTGGGGGTAGTTAACAATTATGGTGCAAATAGAGAAATAGTGGGTAGAGATAGTTGGGAGAGAGAGAGAAAATTTGATGGAATCACGCTTTCCCTGTAGCAGGGGAACAGTTCATGGTACAGGCAATTAAACATCTTTTCTTCTGTCACACAACTCTCAGCAGAATTGACATGGTGGCATCCAGTCACTTGTTGATCATTACAGGTGCATCAGATAATGCCAACAGCCCCTCCAGAGACCCTCCTCTCAGGCACCCCCTTCCCATTACAGGTGACACATGGTCTCCAGAGCCTGTGGGAGCTCAGCATGTTGCCACCAATGACACATTCATTAATCTCACACTTGCCAACGGAACATCAGAACCCATCACCTGGAAACCCAAAGCTCAACGGGCTTGTTTTCCCGCATAGAGAAAACTCGGCTTCAGCATGCGTGGTGCTCACTGCTAGAGAACTACCTCTTGGAAAAGGTCTTGTATTTTCACTTGGTCATTTTATTTTAATCAGATGACTCCAAACCACCAAACTCTCAGTGAGACCTTCAGATTATGCTTTGAAAGTGGGGGTCGATTTTTTTGTTTCCACAGATGCTGGGACTCAGAAGGCAGAGTCTCTGTGCCTGGCTCTGCTGCACCTGACAGTGTGTCCTTGCCTAAAGCTGATTTTGAACTCTCAGGCCTTGTTCTCCTCATCTTTGGCATAAAAGACAATAACATGTGCCTTTAGTAACTTAGGGCAAATGAGGTCACACAGGTAAGAGTAGTTATGGGGGCCAGCGCTGTGGCACAGCAGGTTAAAGCCCTGGCCTGAAGTGTCGGCATCCCATATGGGCTCTGTTTCTAGTCCTGGCTGCTCTACTTCCAATCCAGCTCTCTGCTATGTATGGCCTGGGAAAGCAGTAGAAGATAGCCCAAGTCCTTGGGCCCCTGCACCCACATGGGGGACCTGGAAGAAGCTCCTGGCTCCTGGCTTTGGATCAGTACAGCTCCAGTCATTGTGGTCAATAGAGGAGTGAACCAGCAGATGCAAACCACCCCCCTCCCCGCCTCTCCTTATTTCTCTGTGTAACTCTGACTTTCAAATAAATAAATAAATCTTTTAAGAAAAAAAGAATAGGGACCAGCACCATGGCTCACTTGGTTAATCCTCCACCTGTTGCACTGGCATCCCATACAGGTGCTGGGTTCTAGTCCCGGTTGCTCCTCTTCCAGTCCAGCTCTCTGCTGTAGCGGCCATTTGGGGAGTGAATCAACAGAAGGAAGACCTTTCTCTCTGTCTCTGTCTCTGTCTCTGTCTCTCTCTCTCTCTCACTGTCTATAACTCTACCTGTCAAATAAATAAATAAAAGAAAAGAAAAGAAAAAAAAAGAGTAGTCGTGAAGAGCAACACTATGTTCTGAAAGACCACACCAACCAAAACTGTCCCTTGATATCTGTGGGGATTGGCCCAAGCCTCTGCATGGATACCAACATCTGTGGATGCTCAAGTCCTTCATATCAAATGGCAGAGTATTTGCCTACAACCTACACCCATCTTTCTGCATTCTTTAAGCCATCTCTAGATTACTTACAATTCCTTGTACTATGGAAATAGATGTTAGACCGTACCATAAGCAAGAATGACCAAAAGGGGCCGGTGCTGTGACATAGTAGGTTGAACCTCCACCTGCAGCACCAGCATCCATATGGATGCTGGTTCATGTCCTGGCTGCTCCATTTCCAATTCAGCTCTCTGCTATGGCCTGGGAAAGCAGTAGAAGATGGCCCAAGTGCTTGGGCCCCTGCATTCATATGGAGATCCAGAAGAAGCTCCTGGCTCCTGGCTTTGGATCAGCCCAGCTCCAGCCATTGCTGCTATTTGGGGAGTGAACCAGCAGATGAAAGACCTCTCTCTCTCCCCTTCTCTCTGTCTGGAACTCTTCCTCTCAGATAAATACATAAATCTTTTTTTTAAAGATTTAATACCCAGGCTGGCGCCGCGGCTCAATAAGCTAATCCTCCACCTAGTGGCACCGGCACACCAGGGTTCTAGTCCCAGTCGGGGCGCCAGATTCTGTCCCGGTTGCTCCTCTTCCAGGCCAGCTTTCTGCTGTGGCCTGGGAGTGCAGAGGAGGATGGCCCAAGTGCTTGGGCCCTGCACCCACATGGGAGACCAGGAGAAGCACCTGGCTCCTGGCTTCGGATCAACGCGGTGTGCCGGCCACAGCGGCCATTGAGGGGTGAACTAACAGAAAAGGAAGACCTTTCTCCCTGTCTCTCTCTCTCTCACTGTCCACTCTGCCTGTCAAAAAAAAATACCCAAAAGAGTACATACATGTTTGGTACAGACACAATTTTTCCCCAAGTGTCTTCGGTTAGTGGTGGCTGAATCCACAGACATGGAACTCACTGACACAGAGGTCTGACTGTGTGACAGCATCCAGTTTGCCTGCTTCCTAAGGCTAAATCTTCTTGAAATGAATTTGAGAAGGGAGGTGAAAAGTAACAGAGAAAGTGGCCTCCCCACTTGGAGTCTAAATTTACATCGTGGTCTCAAACAACAGAGATGGAGCTGGCACGGCATGGTTTGTGTTGTGATTGTCTCGACACAGCAGCCAGCACAGTAGAGGATGATCTCAGATCTGTGGTTGACAAAGTCAGTGTGCTACCCTCCCCAGCAGACTGGACAGCCACTCCTGCTGGCCAGGAGCACAGAACTAGGTTTCAAGAGACCTGAAATCTGTGTTTGGCTCTGTCACAAGGCACCATGTGACTAGGGAGCCTCTCTGAACCTGTCTGACTGGAAATTTGGGGGATTTCACCCAGAAATCAATATGGAAACATTTCTAAAGAACCTGAAGAATATTGATATTTTTCCCTAATAATTGAAAAGCCATTTTAAGAGCATAGTCCTAAGCAGAATAAAATGTTTTATGTACAAAGATGGTTATTATAGCTTAACCAACAATACCAAAAATGGAGGGGAAATCAAAATGTTTAACCATGTTTTCTTCTTGAATAAATTGTATTCTATTCTATTACTTAAGATGTCAGTTCTGAATGCTACATAATAACACTGGAAATATGTAATAAATAATATTGAGGGGTAAGTGCTGTGGCATAGTGGGTAAAGCCACCACCTACAGTGCGGGCATCACATATGGGCATCGGTTTGAATCCTGGCTGCTCTACCTCTGATCCAGCTCTCTGCTATGGCGTGGGAAAGCAGTAGAAGATGGCCCAAGTCTTGGGACCCTGCACCTGCGTGGGAGTCCCAGAAGAAGCTCCTGGCTCCTGGCTTCAGATTGACAGAGCTCCGGCCTTTGTGGCTATTTGGGGAGTGAACCAGCAGATGGAAGGCCTCTCCCTCTTTCTCTCTCTCTCTCTCTCTCTCTCTCTCTCTCTCTTTCTACCTCTCTGTAAATCTGCCTTTCAAATAAATAAATAAATCTTTTTTAAAAAGTAATAAGCACAGCTTTTAAAAAAATAATAAATAATATTGAGTAAAATAAAATCAGAGCACCAGCACATAATCTATTTTCTTTTTTTCTTTAAAGATTTATTTTATTTATTTGAAAGACAGAGTTACAGAGAGAGGCAGAGAGAGGTTTTCCATTCGCTGGTTCACTCCCCAGATGGCCGCAGCAGCAGGAGCTGTGACGATCCGGAGCCAGGAGCCAGGAGCTTCTTCCAGGTCTCCCACATGGGTGAAGGGGCCCAAGGACTTGGGCCACCCTCTACTGCTTTCCTAGGCCATACCAGAGAGCTGTATTGGAAGAGGAGCAGCCGGGCTAGAACCAGCATCCATATGGAAAGCCGGCGCTTCAGGCCAGGGCATTAACCCGCTGTGTCACAGCGCCGGCCCCAATCTAGTTTCAATTTCTTTTTTTTTTTAAAGATTTATTTTATTTATTTGAAAGACAGAGTTATAGAGAGAGGTAGAGACAGAGAGAGAGGTCTTCCATCTGCTGGTTCACTCCCCAGATGGCCGCAATGGCCAAAGCTGTGTCAATCTGAAGCCAGGAGCCTCCTCCAGGCCTCCCATGCAGGTGCAGGAGCCCAAGGACCCGGGCCATTCTCCACTTTTATCACAGGCCATAGCAGAGAGCTGGATCAGAAGAGGAGCAGCTGGGACTAGAACTGGCACTCATATGGGATGCCGGCGCTTCAGGCCAGGGCTTTAACCTGCTGCGCCACGGCGCTAGCCCCTATTTTCAATTTGATGCACAAGAAAGGAATATTAGAAAAATTCTTTGCCAAAATATTATCAAAAATCATGCTTCAAGGAAAGTGGGTCATTTTTTTTGGTTTTTATTTTTTTAGTATTTATGAGTAATGTTTAAGCTTTCCTGTACTCTCCATATTTGCTTTCGTGTTTATTTATTATTTTATAAACTAAGCCTGAAACACAAAAGATGGATGCTGAAATAGACCAAGTCACCTGTGTCAGCAGTAATCTGTGTCAGCTTCAAATGCACAGGCCTGTGGTTCTTTAACTGTGAGAACAACTAAGTTCCACAGCAAGAAATTGTTAATAAGAGATGATGGCTGTAGAATGCTACGTTTAAACATGTGGGATCCTGGCAGCTGCTGTCCACAGCACTCCCAGAAGCAATGGCCAGTCAGGGTGTGTCCAGTGGGACACCATGATCAAGTGGCTGAAAATAAATCTTTCTGAGAGCAGAAGTCCAACAAAGGGGCCGATTGCATTAAGAGCGGCTTGGTCTTTACGAGGTTCCTAAAGTGGTCTGTGCAAATGCAAGCGCATGAACCCTTTGTGCCTGAGTTGGTTTTTACAGAGATGTCATACTCATCAGAAGGCTATTTTGGCTTGAAATAATTCCACAGGAATGAGAATACACTTTTCCCATAAGGCTCCACGTGATCTAATGATTTGGAAGGATAATGAATTTTTCAAAATGTTTTAAAAGGCTGTTCTGGGATGGCATTTTGATCTGCTTCCACCAAGTGAGATTACATCTGGACCTTTCTGGAGACTGGATCTAAGAGTAATGGCATTTCAGGCCCCAGGCCAGGAGCACCAGCCAAGTGGCAAGCGCATGATCACTTCCAGAGCCACATTGTTGTGCTTCATGCCTGCCTTTATTTTAGGGTCTTACAGAGCAGATCCACAAATCAAATAATAGAAGAACTTTTCAACTGGAGAACAAAACGTTTCATTCTTATGTATCTGTTTCTTTGACCTGTACATTTTTCCTAAAACCATGCTTGTAATTTGCTCACAATTGAGAGAGAAAGAAACAGAGACAGAGAGAATGTTCACTCAAAGACTCTTGGAAAACATTCAAATGATACACAAAATCTGAATCAGAGTTTAGGATTGTATTAATCCACAAAGACCAGCTGAAATATTGCCCACCTCTCCATGCACGAATCTAGACCTCCAAAAGGAAGAGGCCCTGGCCTTCTCTTCGTATTGTAGCCAGTGTGGGATGAAAGAGTCCAACCTTGTATGTCAGCCAAGAGATGCTGCACATAAACCAAGTCAACTTGCTAAGGGACAGGGGAAAGACAGAAGGTAAAAAATGGGAGAGATGGAGTGGCCTGCTCCCTTATCTCCCTGGAGATAGGCCCAGGGACACAGCCTTCCTGGGAGAGCAATCAGGTAGGTGTTCTGTCATCTCAGACACACCTGTATAAGGCAGCAGTTGATCTATCCACCTGTCACATTTCTGCTTTCCCACAGTCAGGTGCTCACCCTTGGCCACTTGCTATAGAAAATGTGAATGAAGATTGCAGAAAGGAGTGAAACACTTCCACATCTGCCTCTGCTTCTTTTGGAAAGCAGGGAGTCAGCGTGCACATTTCTCTTTTAACACCCTTTCATTAATTCACAGGAGACAGTTTTTCATTTTTTTTTTCAGCAAAAAAGGGACCTTACTGAACTCATAGGCTATCTTCCTAGAAAACAAACAAACAAAAAAACCACCCTAAGACTCCCTTTGGCTCCAATAAGTGGGAACTCTTTTATAAAACCTTTCCAATGACTCCTGAAAGGCCCCTTGTCCCTGTCTCTCAGGCTTTTCTCAGGGACTTTATTTATATGCCCAAATGCTGCAGTTCTTGAAGCCCAAAACCAGAGTGTCTAATTTTTTTAGTTTGTTTTTTTCCTTTTTAATTTATGAGAGGCAGGGGGAGAGAGTGAGAGAGAGAGCTCCCATCCACTGTTTCTCTCCCCAGATGCATGCAACAGTGGGGAGCTGAAGGTGGGAGCCAAGAATTCAATCCAGGTTTTCCACATGGGTGGCAGGGGTATCAAGTACTTGCATCATCACTACTGCCTCCCAGGGTCTACACTGGCAGGAAGCTGGAGTCAAGAGTCAGAGCTGGGAATCAAACCCAGGTACACCAATGTGGGACATGGGCATCTGCAGGGGAATCTCCCACTCTCCAGCTTAGTTCCTTTCCTTTTTTTACAAACTAGTTCTTGATCCAGGATGGCAGTGTGGAGCTGGGCTGTTCATGTCCTGTACCTGCCAAGAGCCTATTAATGCCTGCCCAATTCAGGTTCCCATTTTTATCACTGTCACCCTCTGTCCTGACTCACAATCACTTGTTTTGGACCATGGATTTCCACACATCTGGCTTTATCCAAGAACAACGTCTCCTGCTCAACAGGCTGTACCAGACAGCTTTCCTTCTATCTGTTTCTTTTCTATTTTCTCTGAATTATCTGCATGAGAAAATTTTATGAAATATCTTAACATAACACACCTTTTTTTTTCTTAAACAGGACAGTAGATCACAGATAGCCTCATGCCTAATGTTTCAACCACCCTTTTTCCTTGATTATTCAGGATAATTACCACGAGCATCAGGTATATACTCCGCATCGATGATGTATGTCTCCCAGCCACTGCACAGATGCATAGTACCATTTACCCCACGCCAAATGGAAAAGTACTATTGGGAGCACAAGTCTACTCCTTACAGGTCCTATTTGTGGTTTTTGTTTGTGCAATTCCTCACTGTGAGTTATTGTTGATTATGGCTTCCAGCAGACATCACTCTTACCATCATCCTCTTCTGAGAAAGCCAAGTTTGTGAATACTGTGTCCAAGTTCATATTAGATAATAACCTTGATGATGGTAGCTAATATTTGTGTGTCTTTGCTTTATTCCTGGCATTTCTCAGGATGATTTACAGGTATCCTCTTACAAATAGTCTCGGAATTAGAACTTAGGGCATTTTTCTGTAATAGAAGAACTAACTTTAATGGTGGGTTTAAATAATTAATTTTAGAAGCCTGAACAAAAGCTGCCTTCACCTAATTCCCAATTTTCAGGTGACTGGGTTGGCTGAAGTTGCCAGAGAAGTGAGCATGCAATATGAACTCTTACACTTAGAATTCATCCTATCTTGAATTTTGTCTTTCTATGTATGACTCACCCCTTTTCAGACTTGCTTCTCCCTGAATCTTTTAATCACTCTCTTCTTCTTTTTTTTAACTTTTATTTAATGAATATAAATTTCCAAAGTACAGAATATTGATTACAATGACTTCCCCCCCATAACGTCCCTCCAACCCGCAACCCTCCCCTTATCCACTCCCTCTCCCCTTCCATTCATGTCAAGATTCATTTTAGATTCTCTTTATATACAGAAGATCAGTTTAGCATACATTAAGTAAAGATTTCAATAATTTGCTCCCGCACAGAAACATAAAGTGAAAAATACTGTTTGAGTACTAGTTATAGCATTAAATCTCAATGTACAGCACACTAAGGACAAAGATCCTACATGAGGAGTAAGTGCACAGTGACTCCTGTTGTTGACTTAACAATTTGACACTCTTGTTTATGGCATCAGTAATCACCCTAGGCTCTTGTCATGAGCTGCCAAGGCTATGGAAGCCCCCTGGGTTCACTGACTCTGATCATGTTTAGACAAGGCCATGGTCAAAGTGGAAGTTCTCTCCTCCCTTCAGAGAAAGGTACCTCCTTCTTTGATGACCCATTCTTTCCACTGGGATCTCACTCACAGAGATCTTTCATTTAGGTTTTTTTTTTTTTTTCCCAGAGTGTCTTGGCTTTCCATGCCTGAAATACTTTCATGGGCATTTCAGCCGGATCCGCATGCCTTAAGGGCTGATTATGAGGCCAGAGAATCACTCTCTTCTTCTATTTCCCTTCCAATTCTGCATCTACCTCCCTTGTTCCCTTTCTCCCCTATCCCTTCACTCCTGCCTGTGTCTGGAGCCTAACCCATAGCTCTCTGGGACTGTGCTAACAGAGTAAGCCAACATCTGAGATGTGTGCTGATACCACTCTGTCCTCCCAGCTGCAGCATCTGGGGAGATTCAGCCCACTTTACAATCCATCCACCCACCCATCCATCCATCCGTACACCCAAACATCCACACACCCAAACATCCATCAGTAGTCCTACTGGTCTTCAGCAAGAAAGTAGCAATCATGTAGTAGAAATTTGCAAACATTATGCTAACAACCTTGATAGCAACTACAGGACATGCAAGCTCTTTTAAAAGTGAATTCTTATTATAAAAGTTCACCAAATAAGGAAAGTGATTGATCAAGTGGTTAAGATGGAGAAATCTGGAAAACATTATGCTGAATGAATTAAGCCAGTCTCAAAGGGACAAATATCGTATATTCTCCCTGATCAGCGACAACTAACTGAGCACCAAAGGGGAAACCTGTTGAAGTGAAATGGACACTATGAGAAACAGTGACTTGATTAGCTCTTGTCCTGACTGTTGATGTACAACGTAATACTTTATCCATTTTAATATTTTTTTTGTTCTAGTACTATTGGTTGAACTCTGTAATTAACACACAATTATTCTTAGGTGTTTAAATTTTAACTGAAAAGTGATCCCTGTTAAATATAAGAGTGGGAATAAGAGAGGGAGGAGATGTACAATTTGGGACATGCTCAATCAGACTTGCCCCAAATGGTGGAGTTAGAAATGTGCCAGGGGATTCCAATACAATCCCATAAAGGTGGCATGTACCAATGCCATCTCACTAGTCCCAGTGATCAATTTCAGTTCACAATTGATCACACTGATAGGTCTAAGAGTCAAAGGGATCACACAAACAAGACTAGTGTCTGCAAATACTAGCTGATAGAATCAAAAAGGGAGAGAATGATCCAACATGGGAAGCGAGATACACAGCAGACTCATAGAATGGCAGATGTCCTAAACAGCACTCTGGCCTCAGAATCAGCCCTTAAGGCATTTGGATATGGCTGAAGAGCCCATGAGGGTATTTTAGGCATGGAAAGCCAAGACACCCTGGAAAAAAAAAAAAAGAAAAGACCTAAATGAAAGATCTCTGCAAGTGAGATCCCAGTGGAAAGAACAGGGCCATCAAAGAAGGAGGTACCTTTCTCTGAAGGGAGGAGAGAACTTCCACTTTGACTATGACCCTGTCGGAATAAGATCAAATCGGCGAACCCAAAAGGCTTCCATAGCCTTGGCAACTCATGACTAGAGCCTAGGGAGATTACTGATGCCATAAACAAGAGTGTCAAATTGTTAAGTCAACAACAGGAGTCACTGTGTACTTACTTCTCATGTGGGATCTGTCCTTAATGTGTTGTCCAGTGTGAAGTAATGCTATAACTAGTACTGAAACAGTATTTTACACTTTGTGTTTCTGTGTGGGTGCAAACTGATGAAATCTTTACTTAATTTATACTGAATCGATCTTCTCTATATAAAGATAATTGAAAATGAATCTTGATGTGAATGAAATGGGAGAGGGAGAGGGAAAGGGGAGGGATGTGAGTGGGAGGGAAATTATGGGGGGGGGAGCCAATGTAATCCATAAACTGTACTTTGGAAATTTATATTTACTAAATAAAAAAAAAAGAAAAAATATTTATAACAAAAAAAAAAGATACACTCATCGCATATCAGAGAGCCTGGATCTGAGTCTCAGATTGACTCCCAATTCCAGCTTCCGCTTCCTGCTATGCTAATACAACCCTAGGCAGGGTGGGGTGGGGTACAGAGCATGGACTTTTGGTGCACTATTTTTCTCTTTGGCTTCTCTCTACTCATGTCTTAATTTGGTGTATTTACCAACTCCAAGCAGCCACGCGTGAAAACTAACCTCCCTATTTTGTAATGACACTCTGCATTAACTGCATACTCTATGCCAAATACTGCATGGCGCTCCTTGAACTTTATGTTCTTCATCCCTTTTATTAAGCCAGCCAGGCTTCCTGCATACTATTGTCAGCTTGCTTCATTCAGATTCAGATCTCTGAGTCTCTACCTGGCCATCAGTTTATTTGTTATTATAATGCCATTAGAAAGTGTGTAATGCTTTGTGCAGGAGTCTTGCCCTATAGCTTCATTCATTCTAAAACCACTTACTGAGCATCAGGCACTGCACCAGGCCCTGGTGATACAATAATGAGCAAAATCATACAGAGATTCTGGTCTCTACTCTCACAAAACTCGCATTAACCAGAGAAACACAAAGCCCAGAAGAGATACAATGACAAGCTTAGAGAACTAATCTAAAATCATTTTTTAAAAACTTGACTTAAAGAATAGACAGTGGTCATTCATCAGCGGCTTTCCTCCTTCCCCTAATTTGAAGAAATAGAAAGTATTTAAGCCAAGAGGAGGAGGAGAGGCCAGAAAAGTTGGATTGCAGACCAAGACAGATCCCACTGTTGTGTTAAGAGTGTTGTCCTAAGAGTGTCCTCCATTCTCCTACATGCAAAGGAAAGTGACTATGAGGTTTCAAAGGAGGGATAGGGGCTGCTTTCAAAATGCCACCCCTGGCAGCAGTGTGAGTTGTTTTCATGAGACAGCCACTGCAATCATCAGTGACTTAGTGACAGCTGGGATATGGTGGTGCGGGAAATTTTGGATGGGAAGGGAGTTTCCCGTTGGGGAAACTGGATGAAGGACAATGCCATTCACTAAGATAAGGAACTTATCTTAGGATAAGGATTGGCTCAGTGGCAGGTGGAAAGACCAGCCTTCGTTCCAATTTCTGTGCTAAGGGCTATGGGCTGTGCGTATATCATTTTGGCTTTACACCAAACCTGCAAAGTATGCATCATCATCCCACTTTCCAGAATAAGAACCCAAGTCCATGTTTTTATCAGCTCAATTTTTCTAACCCAGTCTGATTTTCCAGGGCAATCCTTGAGCCCAGTTGTTTCATGGGAGTTCTTGAGAATTCTCAAGACAAAGATTCCCTTTCCCTGGAAATTAAAACCTAAAGCCACAGAAAGAGCTCAGAAAGAAATGGATTTGGGAAAACGCCAGATATTTTGAGTAGGTTATTATATGGAATCTCTAACAGGACAATCATGGGTGACTGTGCAAGTTGTATACTTCTCAGACTCAGGGTGTTCATACCAAAGTCCACAGGAATGCTGCCTCCTGAATATACCATCCCTGCCCTAAAGAAGACCCCAAAATTCACTGAATATACCATAGTCTCCAGGATTCAAACACAATCAAAGACCAAGGCTACACAATACTCTGTACCTGCCTGGTCATCTTATGTTCTCTCTTTGCAGTCTTCATCCAGACTCAAATATTCCTCCCCATTTTTTCCCTACTCAGGTTGCTCTCCAGGGAAGGGTGGATGTAAGAGAACAGTAATGCCTCTATCATCAAACCGTCATCATTTACAAGAGCTTTCCAGACTGGTGTATTAGACTCAAAATTATTTTATTTCCTGCCAAATAAATGCTACATAAAAACAAACAGGTTACACCAAAGCTTTCAACTTCACTGAGTTCGCTTAAAATATTCCCCAAATCACTGACTTAAGGGTGCCCTTGCTTACCTGATCACATGCCCTCCAAGACCCAAGGTGCTGTCTGAATGACAGAGCACTTCTTGTCTTTTGAGAGAGAGGAATCCACTCTGAGATCTGTTTACACTGAAAAGGTCTGACTGCTCTCCAAGGCCCTGCAGCTGAGACAATCCTGGCTGTCGGACAGTGAGGGATGGAGCTGACTCCAGGCTACAGCACTGAGGGTTCATTCCTCAGCAGTGCCTAAGCAGATAGCAGCAATTCTCTGAAGTGCTTTGGATTCCTGAGTTTCCTGCTCCTAAACACTCTGGCAAGAGGCACTCCATCCAGAGCACCTGCCCTTGCTTATAATGGGGCAGGAGCTGATCCCATGGTCTCTGATCAGAAAGAGCTCAGCTCCTCCAGTGACCCAGCTCTGCCAGCTTCCCCAGCTTCCCAGTCCTTACCACAGCAGCCCTTGAAATGCTGAGGCATTCACCTCCACGATCCTCCTTATTGATACAACATAACCTTCTTCCCATTCCGGAAATCAGGAAGAATATATTCCTCCAATTTCCAATCAAGACAATTATTCTGCAGACATGCTGCAGTGTTTTCTTTCTTTTTTGAAGCCCATGCCCTGGGTCCACTCTAATGAATTGTTCATTTAGAATTCCGAATGTACTTTCCTGTCCCCCTGCCATATATCACAAAGAATAACTGACATTTCAGTCACTTGGAGTGTGGATTGTATTGAGGTCCGTATATTGACTAATACTGCAGGGCTGAGACCTCTGTCCACAGTTGTCGCTGCTGACGTGGCAGATACATTCCCCAGCCTGCAGTGGTGACTCTCTCCCCAACTGTTCTTGGAAAATAGCATTCTTGGGACATTGAGGTACCCTTCATCCTTCCAGTGGCAGCTGACAGCCGCCCTCCAAAGCTGACTCATGAGCTACATCTTCGAGTATGTGAGCTGCAGTGGTCCCCACCCATGAGCAGCTGCTTCAGTTGCATCAGCTGGTGATGTCTGGGCCATGCAAGAGGCTAAGCAGCCAGTCTAAGGAGTACGGGGATCATGACTTCCTGCCAGCCAGAGCCCCCAGGCTCTCTATCCATTCACAAATGCTTCCTTATCTATTTCATCTTTCTCCCTAAGTTCATGGGAACTTGGACCACTTGCTGCCATGAGGTTGTGGTTGGCCTGGACACCTTTCTGAGCTGATCATCATTTAATTAGAGGACATTTCCCAAAGCACAGGAAGCAGTCACTCTCTACCTTCTTTCAATTTATCTTACCATAGAAAGGCTGTAGAATGGCTAAGACACTACCACAGACATGGTGTGACCAATGGAAACGTGGATAACATTTTGGACTGATCTGGAACTATAGGATTTGGTTTCTGTTTCTATACCAACTCTGACTGGGTTGGTATAGGGAAAACCAGGTGAGCATTGGCAGGAGAAAAATCAGATATACTTTCCATTCTCATTTCCATTTCTAGCAGTGAGGATCCAGATGAGAAACAGAGCTGGGTTCTCACGTCTGAGGAGTGAACGCAGCTAAAAAGCACCACCCTTGATTACCATCTACTAGTTCTCAGGACTTGCTCTTAGATTGCATGGTCTATCATTTTCATTGTTTTAACAATCATTGTGTCTACTCCATCCTTGCCATTCTGTATTTGTCAAGAAGGTACTATTTCTGAAGATTGTATTAAAAAGAAGCAACTGTTCCCTCTCCACCCAAGCTATGCTATGCTTCTGTTTGTTTGCTTGCTTGTTTATAAATGTGGTGCAGCCACCCAAACCTATCCTAACCAGACATGCGGCAGACTCACCTGAGAAGCATTTGAGCCCTCAGCAGGTGATCCCTCTGAGACCACCCTTGGAGGTCACTTTCACCATTTCTGACAAACACTAGGTATTTTCAGGAATGAAGAGCAGGTGTTGGCAGGGGAGATTATATGAGTGAATCTTCCTCAGTTTAAGGACTAGTCTAACAGACTCAGATGAAAAACATTGAGACAGTGATCTCCCAACTCCAGTGGAGAGAAGTTCAAAACTAGCTGATCCAAACTCACAACCACTCCTTCTCCTTCAAAGATTTCTGATCAACCCAAGGGCCTGACCGAGAAAGATGAGCTGTTTCTCTCCTCACAGGGAAAAACCAATAATAAATGATCCTGGTTTGCAGAGAGATGCACAACTTGAATTATTGGAGATTTTATCTATGGCTAAGAGCAATTCCATTTTGCAATTTAAAGTTCCTTTTGCCTTTAGAATAGGTGAGCCCCAGGATGATGAGGTTATGTTACAACTCGGAAAGGGATATTGATATCTTCAAACCAGTTATATATCCTGTCTGAAGAACATCAAGGAAATAAATCACATAGGTCGGGGAAAAAATGGCAATTAGCCTTTTAAAGGTATCACATGGGTCAGTCTATACTAACTTCTCATGAAAAATGGCTTAAATATAACTTATAAATTGTACCTCTGCTCTAATAAAAAGCTTAAGTGAAAAACATCATGATAAATTTCTTCTCCTTAAACTGTTTATCAAAGGATTATCTGAACTTTTAAAAATCATACCATGTTATTATGAATAAATGCCTCACAAACGAATGACACAATTATTGACTTACAGATTTTTCTCCAAGAAGATGATTAGCTATGATTTAAAGCAACATGTTATCTACTGCTATATTTGAATGTTGCATATTAACTGAACATTTTATTACTTTACAAATTGAATTTATCAGGAGAAATGTGAGACTAAACATGACCAAACCACCTTTGCTGGACCTGAATATGAAAAGCTAATAATGATTTCTAGCAAGAAATGTATCTGAAGAAAAGCAAAATTACCAGTAATTGATCTACCTAATGCAGAAAAAAGGCAAGAGTATTTCAAACAATTGCTTCTTTTTCCTGTCTTTTTTTTAAATGATGTAGAGCAATTGCTCGTTTAATGAAGGGATTCGGTAAATAAATTACACATTACTTTCACTGATTACTCTAGAATAGGAAAATTTCCATCCCAGCCATTGATCTTCAGAAATGAGACAAACCTTTTTCTTCCATTAGGCCCCACAATCTTAATATTTACTGGTAAAATAAATGTTGTGGGAGTGAATTACAGGTGCAGTCAAAACATTGAATTATCATCAATCGCCATTTTTCTTCATATACACAGACACACACATTGATCTCATATTTGGACATTTCTCACTGATCACTAGGTAAGGCAGAGCAAGCACTTATACCACCAATTTTACAAAATGCCTATTGAATTTCTGCAGTATTTTTGTTCACATGCTCTAGTAAAACTATGAGGGGGCTGATAAACACCAAGGTGATCACAAACTTTCTCGGTCCTGAAATCACCACAAATGTTCAGCTCTATGAGAGGCTGAAGATAGAAAACAAAGACTTACATTAGCAAGAATCAACTTCAGTGGTCTTTTAAAAGATACTTACAGTAGATTATTGTGAGGATCCCACTCTGTCTATGCTCTGAATGGTGGTTTGGGTAACTTTGGGCGCTGACTTCCTGCCTTCTCTTTGCTGTGCGAGGGTAAAGGAGCTGTGGTAATACCCTGCCTAGTAACCAAGACATGGCCTTCATGCAGACTTTATATATTGGCTTCCATGAAGGTTTAAAGGTTAAAGGCTTCATAAATTATGCATTTCCCTTTATGCCAGGCCTGTATAAAGTGCTTTCACTGTTCAATAAGGAGATTGCTTCCAAATGGGCACAGGCTTTTTAAGTATCAAAAAAGAAACATTTCCATTATGTTTATTACTGCTATGCTGGAGGGCCAAAACAACTCGGAATCAGAAAACTGCTTATCTGTTGTTCTAGAACGTGTAGCATACACAGTGAAATGACCACTCACAGAAGGAGAGTCCAACAGGCTGGTATCCCACCAACAGAGCAAGTCTTGGGACCCGCATACCACCAGCAACAGTTGGGACCCTTCTGCTTCTGCTCCAATTTACAGATGCAAACAGGGAGGAGGGAGACCCAATGTCCACTGCAATATCCCCAGCTCCTGCCTTTGAGCCAGCTCTACCATGGGATGCTCAGGTTAACTGCACATTTATATGTGTCCTTCCTAGTCAGCACCCTGACTTAGGTTTTGCTACCTCTGGCTCAAGTACAGTGCTAAGGTACTCTTTTGTCTTTTACACGCACCTGTCCTGCAGCTGCCCAAGGCTGGGCTCCTTTTCTCGTGGCGACCACACCCATGCATCCCATAGGCGGCAGTAGCAAACTGCTGAGTGGGCTTCATGTCCCTCTCACGAACCTTAGGCCAAAGGGGCCAAAACTGGACACACACGACCCAACTTCAGCCAGGCCACGGCCACCTCTACCTCTGTGCCTGTCTGGCTGTGGTGGAGCATCCTAGAGCCGCACTGAGGGCTGTGAGGTCCCGACTTCCCCAGGCTCTTCCCGGGGCCCTCCTGCACACCCTGCAACTAAGTGGCGAAGTTGCTTCTCGCTCCCCTGCCGCAGCGCCCTTCCTCGCCGCCTCTCCACCAACACACACACACACACACACACTAGCCCACTCTCACGCAGCCTGGCTCCCTCAACTCACCAGTTTAGACTTGGCTCGTTGCAAAAATTCTTCCATGGCGTTGCGAGGGGTTTGGACCAACGCTACCCGGAGGCGCGCAGAGGAAGATCTTGGCCCTGGGGAAGAGGAGCGGCGTCGCAGAAAAGTGGCCCGGCTGGGCACAGCGATCGGCTGCACCCTTCTGCCGCTAGGAAGCGGCTGAGGCTGTGGCTGCGCTGTCGGCCACCGGGTCCCAGGGCGCCCCGCCCCACCCCCGTGCCCGGCCTGGTCGCTGACTGTGCCCTAATAAGGAAAGTGGGTGTGCCGCCCGGGAGCCCCAGGGCGCGCCCCGCACGCTGGCTGGCACGCGCCTCGGGGGCCGGGCGGGGCGTGGGGGTGTAGTGGGGGTGGCGAGGGGCTCCTCGGCCAATCGCAGGGCCCCGCTGCGGCCTCCTGACGTGGCGCGCCGAAAGATGCTGCAACCATGGACAGCGCCCAGAAGTGCGAGCCAAGCGCAAGGGGCTACTGCAGACAGAGGCTCTGCCGCAGGCCCCTGCGCTGTGTCTGTGAGCCGAAGGTGGGAAGCGGGCAACGAGCTCAGGAGGGCCCCCCTCCTCGTCCAGCGCCTCCCTGGCTGGCTGGCAAGGTACTGAGCGCTCCAGCGGGCACTTAATGAGCTGCTCTGCTTTGGCCTGGCTAGGGGATGTACTCAGCTAAGTTGGCGCAGGGAGGGGCGGGGGAGGTACCTCAGAGCTAAAAGCAGTGCGACCTTGATGGATAACAGAAGAGCAGGCGGAAAGGCTGTGACAGGCTGCCTCTTTCCTCCCTACCCTTCAAACTGACCCATCCTGCACCGGGCATCTGCAGTTTGCTCCAATAAGGTTGGTCCTGGGGCCAAGGCAAAGAAGAAATCTCCGAGAGTTCCCATCCACTTTCTGACATGTGTGCTAAAGGCAAGCTGGGACAGTGGAGCCTTGCTACTCAAAGTGTGGTCCCTAGACCGGCAACAACCGCCAGCTTATTAGAACTGCATTTTCAGACTCACAACCCCAACCTACTCAGTAAGAGTCTGTTCCTGCAAGACCCGAAGAGGATATCTATGCATGTTAAAGTTTAAGAAATACTGCAGGTTCAATAGGTTAATCCTCCACCTGCGGCGCCAGCACACCGGGTTCTAGTCCCGGTCGGGGTGCCGGATTCTGTCCCGGTTGCCCCTCTTCCAGGCCAGCTCTCTGCTGTGGCCCCGGAGTGCAGTGGAGGATGGCCCAAGTCCTTGGGCCCTGCACCCACATGGGAGACCAGGAGAAGCTCCTGGCTCCTGGCTTCGGATCAGCGCAATGTGCTGGCCACAGCGCGCCGGCCGCGGCGGCCATTGGAGGGTGAACCAACAGCAAAAGGAAGATCTTTCTCTCTGTCTCTCTCTCTCTCACTGTCCACTCTGCCTGTCAAAAAAAAAAAAAAAAAAGAAGAAGAAGAAGAAGAAGAAGAAGAAGAAGAAGAAGAAGAAGAAGAAATACTGCAAAAAACACTCATGCTTAGCTATGTTCCTAGTTTTGCTGTGTGGATTCACTAGCCTTATAGCTCCCCAGACTTACTCTAACTCTCCCTTCCTCTCTCTGTACATGTATTTGCGCCTCATGATTCAATTACTTTTTACTTTGAAGGATGCAATAAAAAGAAATCAGCAGAGTGGATAGATCTGATTAAAGAAGAGTGTTGGGAATATTAAGCTCCAGGTTACACTCAGGTGATGAGCTATGTGGAAACTGCAGATTTTATCGGCTTTCTTTGCTGACTTAAGTAATTTAAAACCATCCAGGTAAGACAAGTGTTTTGTCAGCCTTTAAATTTGTGAAGTTACACCCAATTCAAGTAACATTACTGAGAAAAAAACCTAAGAATTTCTTGCCTCTGACTTCATTGAGTAATTTATTAACAGTCACATAACATTGTTTTTATTCCTCTGAATTTTATTATAAACATTTTGGGAAGGTATTACACAACCTTGACGTTTTCTGATGCACTCAAATTTCAATATCTTTCTCCCTTACTTGTTCTCTTTCAATAATGTCCTTTCAAAAGTTTACCAAACCTTACTTCCTTCATGAAGCCTTCCCAAACTGACCACATATGTTAGTTTTCCAAGATTGTCTTAGTGAATTCCCGTAAAATCTGTGACCTAAAAATGTACAGATTTATTACCTTAAAATTCTGTAGGTCAGAAGTTCAATACAGTTCTCACTGGGATAAAAAAAGGCATAAATGGGGCTGGATACCTTTCTGGGAACTTTTGGAGAGAATCCACTCTGCTTCCCCAGCCTTTAGAAACTACCCCATATTGCTTGACTCTAGGCACCTCCCTCCATCTTCACAATCAAAAACATCCCATTTTTCTGACTTTGCTTCAAACCTTCATCTTGTACTTTTTAAGGGCCTTGTGTTTATATTGGTCCATCTCGGAAAACCTAGATAATCTCCCTATTCTGTGGACCACTGATTATCAACCATAACTTCATTTGCAACCTTGAAATCTGTTTGCCATATAACCTGCCAGATTCATAATTGCTGAGGATTAGGTTGTAGACCTCTTTGGGAGGCCATCGTTCTACATACTGCACAGTTCCTACCCCAAATTGCTTTGTGGCTATTCACATTTTTTATAAAGATTTTATTTTATTTATTTTAAAGTCAGAGTTCCAGAGAGAGAGAAGAGGCAGAGAGAGAGGTCTTCTATCTGCTGGTTCACTCCCCAATTGACCTCAATTCCCGGAGCTGTACCGATCCAAAGCCTGGGGCCAGGAGCTTCCTCCAGGTCTCCCACGCGGGTGCAGGGGCCTAAGGGCTTGGGCCATCTTCTACTGCCCTTCCAGGCCACAGCAGAGAGCTGGATGGGAAGTGGAGCAGCCGGGAACAGAACCGGCGCCCATATGGGATGCCAGCACTTCAGGCCAGGGCATTAACTTGCTGCACCACAGCGGCAGCCCGCGGATATTAGCATTTGATCTGTGGTTTTTGATAATTCCTTAGCATCCAGAAATCTAGTACCTTTAACTCTAGATAATACACTGTTAACCCTTACTGCCCAGTGGGATCATCTAGGAGGCTCTGAAAAATACTTGCACTCTAAGCTCTATCCCCAAAAATTCCAAATGGAGTGGTCTTGAGAGAGACTCATCAATATTTTTAAAGAGCTCTTCAGATAATTTTCTGGGTAGTCATAATTGGAAACCACTGTTGATGTTAGATAAATTTGTATTCTCCGTAATTTGAGTATTCAATCTGGAATGCCCTTTGAATCATGAATTTCTCCTATCCCTTGTGGCTACATATTTCCCAGCCCAATGTCTTCAACTTTTGAAAAGGTCTCCACCATTCCAGGCACTACCACTATAATTCAAGTATTTATGTCTGAACCCAGCATTCCCTCCAGAGAATGAATTTGAACCCTAAAGTCCTTGGCACTTGTCTACAAAACAATCCATTCTTTTTTTTTATTCTCAGGTTTCTTTATTATTGGACTCCCCTCATTTGAAACCTATGTCTGAACTCTTTGTTTGGCAATTAATGATCTTGAATATATTAGCAGAATGGTTGTTATAGACTGAATGTTTTTACCCCTCAAAATTCGTATGCTGAAATGTAACTCCCAATGTGATGATACTAGGAAATGGACCCTTTGGGAGTAATTAAGTTTAGAATAGGTCATGAACATAAAACCCCTATGGTGGGAAGATGAAGAGAGAGATTGGATCTCTCTGTGTGTGTGTGTGTGTGTGTGTGTGTGTGTATATATCCTTCTCCTTTTCACCATCTGCAGACACAGCAAGAAAATAACTATTGCAAGCCAAGATCATCACCAACAAGCAAATCCATCATCACCTTGGTCTTAGACATCCTATCCTCTAGAACTGTTAGAAATAAATGTTTGCAGCCAGCACCGAAGCTCAATAGGCTAATCCTCCACCTGCGGCACCGGCTCTCTGGGTTCTAGTCCCGGTCGGGGCACCGGATCCTGTCTCAGTTGCTCCTCTTCCAGTCCAGCTCTCTGCTGTGGCCCGGGAGTGCAGTGGAGGATGGCCCAAGTGCTTGCGTCCTGCACTGCATGGGAGACCAGGAGAAGCACCTGGCTCCTGGCTTCGGATCAGCGCGGTGCGCCGTCCAAAACGCGCCAGCTGCAGCGGCCATTGGAGGGTGAACCAACAGAAAAGGAAGACCTTTCTCTCTGTCTATCTCTCTCTCTCACTGTCCACTCTGACTGTCAAAAAAAAAAAAAAAAGAAAGAAAGGAAAAAAAAGAGAAATAAATGTTTGCTGTTTAAGCCACTCAGACTACAATGTTTTGTGATAGCATTCTGAAAGGTTCACATAATAGCAGTGCTAGAAAAAAAGAGAATTTAGGGTTCATGTGATCCCATCCACCTGTTTTAGGAGAGAGTGCCAAGGCCCAGAGTAGTTCAGTATCCTGCTCAGACCTTCTTAGAAACAAAGCCGGTATTGGAACTTAGCTCTTTTTCCTTCCTTCCTTAAGCATTTATGAAGTATCAGCATTATGCCTACCCTGGAATGCATAAAGCATTACCCCTGACCACAAGGAGCTACAATACAATGAGATAAATGCATTGAATGAGAAATGCATCTAGTATATGTTAGTTGAGATGCAATATAACATGATAACTAAACTCCATGTTCTCATCTTTACTATGATTGGCATATTAAATATGGCTACCAATTCTTCGACACTCCTTCCAATAAGAGGCGGGTTTGTGTTCCTTTTCCTTGAATCTAGGAGAGCTCTATTACTTCCTGAACAATAACATATAGCAGAAATGATATCAGTCTCTGGGATCCAGTCTTTTTTTTAACTTTTATTTAATGAATATAAATTTCCAAAGTACAGCTTATGGATTACAATGGCTTCCCCCCCATAAGGGATCCAGTCTTAAGTGTTTGGCAGCTTCCACTTGTTGCCTTTTGGAATACACTCTCTTGAACCCTAGCAATCATATCACGAAGAAGCCCCAGAAGCCATACAGAGAGGCCTACATGGAAGGGAACTATGGACCATTCTACCATCCTGGCTGCTGGTCACCAGTCACATGGATGAATCATATTAGAAATACATTCTCTAAAGGCTCCAACATGGGAAGTAGTCCATACAGCAGACTCATAGAAGGACAATTGCTTTAGGTGGCATTCCAACCTCAGAATCAGCCCTTAAGGCATTCCAGTCAGGCTGGAAAGCACAAGAAGAACATATGAGGCATGGAAAGTCAAGACACTGTGGCAAAAGATGTCCTACACAAAGGACCCCTTTGAGCAAGAACCTAGATGAAAGAAGGGAGAAGAGAACTTCCATTTTGTTTATGGCTCTATTTAGCTAGTGGATCCAAAAGGCTTCCATAGCCAAGACAGATCATGTCAAGAGCCTTGGGCAATTACTGATGTCATACATAAGAGTGTCGTTTGTTAAATAAACAACAGGAGTCACTGTGCACTAACTTCCCATGCAGGACCTCTGTTCCCAGAGAGTTGTACAGTGAAACTTAATAGTTGGGGCCGGCACTGTGGCATAGTGGATAAAGCCACTGCCTGCAGTGTTGGCATCCCATATGGGCACCGATTCAAGTCCTGGCTGCTCCTCTTCCAATCCAGCTCTCTACTATGGCCTGGGAAAGCAGTGAAAGATGGCCCAAGTCCTTGGGACCCTGCACCTTTGTGGGAGACCCAGAGGAAACTCCTGGCTCCTGGTTCTGGATCAGCACAGCTCTGGCCATTGCAGTCAATTGGGGAGTGATCCAGAGGATGGAAGACTTTCTCTCTCTCTCTCTCCCCCGCCCCCACCTCTCCTTCTCTCTGTGTAACTCTGGCTTTCAAATAAATAAATAAATCTTTTCTTAAAAAAAAAAAGAAACTTAACAGTAAAACTTGTTCTCAAGAATCACTTCCTTTTAACATATTAAAAGGAGGATATTATTATGTCTCATAAGTTAGTTATGTCTAGGAGCTCACAAAAGAAGTAATATCCTTGGATTCTTCTTTAAAAACAATTAAGTTTCTAAAGTGCAAGAAGGGGGAGGAAGGAAGGGAAAAGAGGAAGGGGAACAAAAAAGCAAAATCACCTTTGAGAAGCAGTAACAGATCAGCTCTTGTATAGACAGTTGAGGAACACTTCTGGTTTTTTTTTTTTTTACTCCATTTTTTTTTCTTTTTCTTTTTTTTAATTTTTGTTTCTCTTCCTTGGATAAAACAAGAGAGAGAGAGAGAGCAGGAAGAGGAGGAGAATGGGTGGGGGGATGTGCATGGTGGGAAGAATTACTATGTACATAGTGTTGTATTTATGAGATACATACAAATCAAAAATAAATATTTTTTAAAAAGAAATACATTCTCTAGCCCCTGTCAAGCCACCCCAGCTGAGGCCACATGGAACAGAACTAAGCTATCCCTGCTGAACTCAGCCCAAAGTCCAGATCCATAAGATTGTGGAATATAATGAAATTATTGTTAATATAAGGCTCAATTCTGAGTAACTTGATACTCAGTGATAGGTTACCAGAACACCCTGCCATTTACAGGCTAAGAAATTTTGGGCAAGTCATCCTTTATAGGTTTCAGTGTCATCAACTCTAAAATGGAAATACTCCACCCTTCTAGGGTTGTTATGAAGGCTAAATGCAAAGTGCCCAATTCCTGGTCAGTATCTGCCATTATTGTCATGACCAATTGTTAGGAAGAGAGGTATCATGTAGATTTGTAGAAGCTTAAAGTGCAAGCTATGTTCTTCATGACAGGAGGGAGTTGTGGATGGGTTGGGAGTCACTAACATGTGGAATGATCTCACTGTGATTTGTGTGCCTATTCTACCCCAGGTAATACCTGGGAAGATTTTGCTCTTCGGGCAACATGAGCATCATGAGCATCATATAGTGAGTGGCCTGCTTCAAAGAAAGACAGTGCCTATGTTTCTCCACAATAGTGTATCAGCCTGTACTGCCCACTGACATGTAAGCTCCTTAGGACATGTATGCTTTCTATTCCAAAATTACAGCTGCCCACTCCCATGGGCACTGGGCCTTGCCTTTGTAGACTCTCAGAGGGGCATGGTCACTCTGCACCCACCTCAAGTTGCCCTTAATGTCATTATAACCCTTGTCATGGCATCTAAGGTTTTCCTAGCCAAAGCCAGCTCCCCTAGTGCTCACACCAGCATAATATCAAAAAGCTTTGGTGTGAGATCTGGCTCTGCACTTTGGGGCAATGGGCCTCTCTCATCACCAATGTTTTCATTTGTAAAAATGGGGAAACAATACTTGTAATAGTTTCTTTATGATTATTATAAAAAATGCTAACATGTCTATGTATATTAGAAAATGTTAACAATGGAACGAATAAAATCTTTTTGTTTGCTTTTAAAAAGTAACGGACCTGTGTCATCCTTTTTAAAATGAAATGTAGCTGGCCTGGTGGCTGCTGAGCCACAATTTAAACACAATTCCATGTCAGCCACCACACGGACCAGCCAGCCCTCTGACAGGTATGGTCTCCTTGAAGCAAATGTTAGCTGCTTGCAAATTCTTTCTTGAGACAAAAGAGGTTCAAGAAACAGCATCTCCCACTTAAACTACATTTACAAGCATTTCAGCCTTGTTTCAAGGATGAGAGACAGCAACAAGACTAATGTGCAATAACTAGTACCTCTTTTTTAGCTTCTAAGCATTTATTAAATGCAGTTTATCATCCTGTGGAGGTCAAATACTACTCATTATGGTAAATAATATTAAAAGGAATTTAATTTTTGTCATATGGGTTTTGGCAAGGATATTTAATTTTAAGGTAGGATTTGTAAGACTTTTTCAAAAGGATTTCACAAAACCATTACCTTCTCTGTGCTTCTGTTAAGAAAGAAGAACGAGCAGTTATTGGAATTGTCATGAGCTGCATCTGTGAGAAGCAGATCCCAGAGTGCTTAGGAGAACATCATCCTGAGAATCAAATGTCCAGGCTTTGAACAGGGTACACACCACTTGCGTCATTTCTGGGAACTACAGACATCTTGTAGAGCAATGAATTTAATTTGAAAGGACAGCAGAGGAGAGGGGAAGTACTCTGGCTCTATGAGTCATCAGGATAATGAGGCAGTGGCTGCCACTTTCAGATCCATGGCCTGTTGAAAGATGAGAGAACTGGCATTAAACTGTACTTTCTCTCAAATTGTACAATTAAGACCAGGTGGTTCAAGTTTGACACTCTTTTCCTGTAGAAAGGTATCTCAAAACCCTCCTAACTCAGAAAAGCAATACTGCATGTTTCACAGTTACAATTGCTATGGTCCAGATATGGTTTTAATGTGTCCACCAAAGGCTCACATGTTGTAAGATGTCTCCAAAATAGTGGTGTTAAGAGGTGGTGAAACCCATAAGAGATGGAGGCAGGGGGCCAGCATTGTGACACAGTGGCACCTGGGACACTCGCATCCCAAATGAGAGCTCTCTAGTCCCAGTTGCTCCATTTTTGAGCCAGCTCCCTGCTAATGCACCTGGGAAGGTAGCAGAACATGGCCCAAGTACTTGACCCCTGCCACCTACATGGACGACCCAGATGGAGCTCCAAGATCATCCTGGTTTCAGCCTTGCCCAACCCTGGCCATTGTGGCCATCTGGGGAGTGAGCAAGCAGATGGAAGATTCTCTCTCTCTCTCTCTCTCTCTCTCCCTATCTCTCTTTTTCTCTCTTTCTCTCTCTCTCTCTGCCTCTCCCTGTCTCTGTGGAACTCTACCTTTCAAATAAATAAATAAATCTTTAAATCTTTAAAAAGGAAGGAGAAGGAGAAGAACTAGAGGCAGTTGAGTCATTGAGTGCATTGCACTCAGAATGAATGAATGCTAGTCTCAGAATGAGATGAGTTTCCATAAGCTCTTATAAGAATGGGTTGTTGCAAAAAGAGCAACACAGACCTCCCTGGGTCTCTGGCTTCTCTCCTATCTTGTGATCCCTTCAGCATTCATTCCTACCATTGTGATGCTCTCTACCATAAGGCCCTCACTCAAACTGAGCAGAAGCCAGTGCCACACTCTTGAACCTTCAAAACGGTGAGCTTGGTAACCTATTTTCTCTATAAGAACCCAGCCTCAGGTATTTTTGCTATAGCAACAGGAAGTGGACTAATATCTAGTATAAAGTTGACCTTATGGCTCCATCATGAATTTCCATTGGGAAACCACTTGTCAGATAGTCAATAATTTCCAACATGATCTCTCATCCTTTCAAGGACAGAATGGTGGGGGCTACAACAGATCTCATTCTAGATATAAAGAAACCAAGACCCAAACTTGTTTATTGAAAGGTCCAGAATGCAGATTCTCGATTATATAGTCTAAGCTCTTTTCATCAAAGAGGCTTTTTACTGAGCAGCTGCTTTGCATGAGCTAGCATTTTAATCTTTTCGCATGTATTAATAGCATGCAGGCCTCATAAATATATAAAGCAGGTACTAATACTATCTTCATTTTAAAGATGTACAAACTGAGGTACAATGATGCAATTTTCACAAAATTATCCAGGTAGTAGCCAAGCCAAGATTCTAATTCAAGTGGCAAGGGCCAGAACCCAGGTACTAAGCTACTGCACCTTGCTGCCTATTGTTGCATACTTGAAAAGGCAGAGACGCAAAGAAGTAAGTACTCACTCTACTACTCTTCCAATTATTCTTTATATTCAGGAATAAGCAGACCACAACTTCACTTGCTCAATATTCCTTGGCCACATAGGTCTCACAATACTATTTGCAAATGTACTAGAAAGAAAGAGATGAATGCCTCTGTAGGTTGACCATTGTAAGTAATTAAAAACTCCTGCCACAGTTGATGGCTCAGAAGCACAGTTGCTTCCTTCTCAACATGTACTCCTCTACCCATCCCCTAGCCTCACCACCACCTCCCCTCCTCCCATAAAGTGGAAAAATATCACATACCGGTGGTCTAGTTCTTGTGTTGCAGTCCTTTGTGTTTAACTCTTCCAATAGTAGCTTCAAATCTTTGTGTCCTAGGAAAAATAAGAACATGAGTGGATTTCTCCAACCTTAAAAATCTATGATTTCAAATGTGAATCATCACATGGGAGACCTGGATTGTAGCCCCATTTCCTAGCTAGAGAATTGGCCCCATGGAGCCTTGGCTGTTGTGTGCTTTAGGGGAGTGAATCAGCAGATGGGCTGTGTGTGTGTGTGTGTGTGTGTACCTGTCTGTCTGTCTCTCTGCCTCTCCAATAAATAAAACTCAAAAAAAAAAAAAACCACCTGAATCAATATAGAAATTATATGGACATGAAAAAAGAAAAGATTGGGCCATTTTCTTATTTAAAAAAAAAAAGATTTTATTTATTTATTTGAGAGTGAGAGCTACAGAGAGACAGAGAGACAAAGAGACAGAGAGAAAGGTCTTCCATCTACTGGTTCACTCCCCAAATGGTCACAATGGCTAGAGCTGGGCTGATCTGAGGCCAGGAGCCAAGAGCTTCTTGAGGGTCTCCCACATGGATGCAGTGGACCAAGCACTTGGGAAATCTTCCTCTGCTTTCCCAGGCCATAGCAGAGAGCTGGATTGGAAGAGGAGCAGCCAGGACATGAACCAGTGCCCATATGGGATCCTGATATCATAGGAGGAGGCTTAGCCTGGGCCATTTTCAATAAAAACTCTTATAGAGTATCCTTATAGCTTTGGGTGTGTTTTTTAGTGCTCAGAGGGATTGTAATAAAATAGCATAAAATATTTACTTGCAAAAGCAATCAAATATCTTAAGGAACATCAATTTAAAGCTCAGTAATTAAGAGATGTAAACCAACAAGCTTGGAAAGTGGAAAAAAAAAGTAGCAGGATATGTTGAAGGTGCCTGTTTTCTTTTGTCTCGAATGCTAATATCCTCAGAGGAATTATCTATTCATAACAGGAAGCCTGAGGGGAAAAAGAGACTCAAATTGTGGGTGAAGGATGCTGCTAAACTATTGTTTTAGAAGACCATTGATCTCTCTTCCTATACAGTGGTGATATTTCATTTATCAAAAAAAGGAATTTATTTCATGTGTTTCCAATACTATTGGGTAGGAAGCAGTAAAATAGAAATGGATATATTTTTAGGATTCCAACATGTTGTCATATTCAATGAGAGCAAAGAGTTACTTGCTTTGCATTTCCCAACTCTAAATTTCTACATCATAAAACCACTGGTGTTGCAGAAGAAAAGAAAGGGGGTCATACAACCCCATTAACATGGAGCATAATGTCCAGTTGCTGTCTTTGTCACCTTGATGTATTTTCTTCAGCTGGAGCACCACAGCAAGGGACCTGCTTCCCAGTGAAAAATCTCTGTCAAACTCTGCTTGACTCCCTCCCTGGGTTACACCACCTAGGATTCAGCTCCCTTCACAATGCTTCGCTCCAGGTGCTTCTCGCCCCTCTAAAGCTATTTCCCTTATGAACAGACATTACCTCTCCTGGATTCCCTCTTCCCTACCTTCTTCACCACCTTAAATTCTTAGAATGAAGAAAAATATTCTTAAAACAACTTCAGAGTAAAATCAACAGGTGGGGTAAACCTGTTCTATTATCATTCCACAATTATAATAAGAACCCAATTTAATCATTTGCTTATTTAAAAATACATTTGAACACATCCATTTTCCTCAATAGTTTAATTAGTTGAAAAACTTTACTGATGTACAAGTCACAAGAGAAAGTCATTGGTTTTCAGAAAAATGTCACAGAAATCACCAAAACGATCGAGTGACAGCAGTTGGTGGCCCAGGGGATGTTTTATATTGAATACTGTGTCATCCACCAAATGCCAGCTAAACCTGGGAGCCTGAACATCTCCTCCCTCCAACGGAAGGGTGTCATTCCACAGGATAGGATTGTGTTGTTACCCCTCTCTGTGCCACTTGCCCCTGAAGTCCAGCACAGTGCTGCTTCCAAGGTAGGACCTCAAAAATTATAAAAAGTGTTCATCAATCCCTCCCTAGCTGAATACGTAAAAGAAGAGAGGCTCATTATGTGGGTAAAAATAGAGAGAAATGCATGTGCTTTTGAAATGTTTCATCAGGCTTTATAAAGGGGTTCCAATGGTAGTCTTCAATTATATTCAAAGACAGCATCTTCTAGAAACTCTGACTCAAATTAGTATAGGCCTGGGAATACTGGACGGAGAAACAGCAAATGACTAAGACAAGAATCAATGCTGGCCCATGAAAGTAAAGAAACCAGGAAGATACAATGATATTTTTAAACAATCTCAAGTACACATCTGCTAATTGCCTTTTCAATTCCTCAAATATTTGCATATGCAAATATGCCCCTTCAACACTGAATAATTAAAATCTACAGACAGTGAAACTCTGCCCACAGCATAGGTGACTTGGAATAAAGAAAGCTGATGAAGGGGATGGGGATGCAGACAACATGGACTCTCTCCTTGTGACAAGGGAGCCTCATGAAAACCCAGAGCCCCAGAGAGATCTTCAAAGGGACAACTCTAAATATGGGAAAAAATCCTTGGAAGAAAGGGATGGGTTCAAGGATTTGTTTGATCTTTGCAGGCACATCCTGGCAAAATCCATACCTGTGAGAATAGTACTGATTAAGCTCCTCTCAGGTTCCAACCACTGTTCAGGCACTGGAGGCACTCACAGACCTGGCATCATACTGAGACTCCTGGTGGAGGGAGATGGATGCTGGATTCAGGATGGAATACCCCAAAAGATGACCCCTGGGGAGCAGCAAAACCAAGAGAATCAGGAAGATCTCTGTTCTGTCTCTTGTGCTTTCTCCCCCTGAAGCAGGTCGTAAAAACTAGAATTGCGTTCACACCTTCTACCCCAAAGCAAGTCATAAGAACAAAGAATGTCCTTCTCTGACTTTCCCCCTTTATTCTCCCCTAAAACCCTCATTTGATAGGTGTCTGGCACTATAACTGAAGAGAAGAAATACAGCATAGGGACACCAAGAAGCAACTGAACAAACAGCCCTTGCTAAGTGTCCTCCGTCCAGGTTATTAACATTAGATCTTAACCTTTCCTTCTTCAATCCAGTCATATTCCTGAAAACTGTCCATAAAACTGTAGTTTTCCTGGATCTTTGGATATTCCTTTCTAAAGGCTCCCGTGTCACATAAAATGCACATTAAATGAGTCTGTGTAAATTTCTCTTGCTCAACTATCTTTCGTTTTAGGGATCCCAGTCATGAACCTTGCACTGTAGGAGAAATCTTTTCTCCCACAGGTAGACAATGAGTATTAAAATAAATTCAAAATGTCAGAGAATGGTGGAAGAGGAGAAGAAAAAGCAGGATGACATGATAATGGCTGGGGAATGGCCAGACAGACTTTAGATTAAGTGATGAGTCTTTTGAAGGAGGCAATACCAAGACTTGATTGGCAAATGGAAGCCAGTTCTGGAGCTCTAGAAAGGAAGGGACTCCAGACAGAGAGCACATAGGGCAAATGCGCTCATGCAAGGCAAGTGGGTTGACTGCAACACCCAGCACAAGCGGAGAAGTAGATACAGACTCAAGACCAGCCAGTAGGGCCCCCTAGGCCAACATAGATGTTAGAATTGTGTTCCAGACGTGGTGGGAAGCTGTCAGAAGAGTAACTGTTCTCCTGTGTGATTTTATAAGAATCACTCCAGCTTCTACATGGAGGGCAAGGTTGCTGTTGAGATGTGCAAGAGTCCCAGATCTCTGAGTTGTCTACAGTATCAGTTACAAAACAGACAGTGATGCCTTAGATTAAGAGAATTAGTAATGGAAATGGAGAGAAAGAAAACAATAATATATTTTGAAGGTAAAGGCAACACAGAAGTAAAATAAGTTCAGAACCCACTAATTGACTAAATATTTCTGTTGCTGTATGTATTTATACCATGGTATCCATGGTGCTAGAATAGATTATGAGAACAGAGCATGTTCTAGTCATGTGGGGATTTATCAGCTCTGAGTCACAACTCCTGATTTCACAAGATGGAAACTACAGAAAGATCAACTCAAAATGATCCAATATAGCTGCTTAGAACTTGCTTGGCTGCTCACGGTTTGAGCATTCTTCCTGTACTTTGAGAATTCTTCCAAAATGGAGCTCTTGATGGAAGGCAAGCCCCTCATACTGTCATTGCTGTTCTATAACAACTCTCAGGGCAGCATGGATGCATCAGTCATTCTCAGCCTGATTCTTTTAGAGCTTTCATTCCTGTGCTCTGATTCCATGTCGACCTTGAAGTCTTTTGTTTTCATTGTTCATCTCTTTATTGCCTTTCAGAGTCTAAAACTTCCTCATGACACAACATACAGTCATCCACTCCAGCCTCAAGGAGTCTTTGATGTAGTTCTATCTTTACTTAGAGGTCTGTCTACAAAGAAAACATCAAGGAGCCAGCATTTTTCTCCTCATTTAATAGAGTCAATACTGTGATAGGAATCTGAAAATAGTTTATTTTCAATAGCTGATGTGATTGGCTTTACTTTACTAATTCAGGAAGAGAAGGACCAGAGAGATTAAAAAATTTGTCCAAGTCACACAATCATTCCACTCAATTCAAGTCCCCGTTAATTCCAGAGGTTTCTGTGTAGGTTCCTTTCACCCTGATAAGGAGAAAAAACATGGTCCAGAAAACTGAAAAAACACTAAGGCCACACAGAATGATTTACATTTAAAAGGGCAGAAAGTTGAGAGCAGGAAAAGGAGAGAAAGAAGGAAGGGCTCAAGTAGAGGCAAATGTGATAGAATTGCAATGTTAAGGGTTAATTGCAATCTTATGTGCAATATTGGAAAAGAGGTGTGGGAGAGGGGGATTTTGAAGAAGCACAGTAAGTTTCTCTTTAGTGCGTCTTCATGAGATTCCAGTAAAGATTAAATGCATTTAAATGTTTTGAAGGATTATAGGGATACCACTAAAATGAGCCATGAGGCAACCTAACCTTTGTAGGATTCATGAGTCTCTCACTGAATTTTCTGTTTCACACAGAACAGATTAGTTGCAAATCCACACCTGTGGCTCTTTCGATCACATAACAGTGATTTCCAAGTAAACAAGCAAATGAAATATCCCCCATGGTTGCCTCTGGCACATATAGTTTTAAAAGCTTCCAGGTGCTACATCTCCACCAGCTACTCATGTGACTGGAACTACAGTCACATGAAATAAGCTATGCAACTTTCACAGCTTTAACTGTAAACTCAGCAAAAGGGAGAATAAAACAATTAAAATTATGTTCAAAGAAGCAAACAAGTCAACCTATGAACTGTTCCATTCAACTTCATTGAATGATTCCCATCTTGTTCAGACACTGAGAAAACCACCTGGGTGGTTTAGATAGATGAGATGCTTTAGGGAATTTCCTAGGTTAACTTTGACTACACTTGATCTCAATCTTGGTGACTTGTTTGACCACATGGAATGCCACTGAACAGCCAATTCAATGCAAGATGCAAACAGAAACAGAACATCCCAATAGTACATTGGAGAAGGAGGAAGCCTGCTATGATCCTAAAACATAGTAAGTGCTCAATAAATGTTTGCAGAATGAATGGCCAAATGAATCCATAAGCAGAAAAGTAAGGAGCCAGGAAAAACATTCACATAATAGTTCAGTTCTAGTCATGCTTCCGGGTTCTCTTATGCCAGAAGTAGCACACAGGCTATTAATTTATAGACAAAGTATTTGGTTGGCAAAGAAAGTCCAAAGGCTACAGACAGCCAGACACACGCGCGCACGCATACACACACACACACACACACACACACAGAGAGAGAGAGAGAGAGAGAGAGACAAAGACAGAGACAGAGACAGACAGAGACAGAGACAGAGAAACAGAAAGAGAGCTCCCATCTACTGGTTCATTCCCTTACTGCCTACAATAGTCAGGGCTGGAGTGAAGAGCCAAGAAAACAATTCGGGTCTCCCACATGGGTGGCAGGAACCTAACTGCTTAAACCATCACCAGTGGCTCCCAGGGTCTGCACTGGCAGGAAGCTGTAGTCAGGGATCAAGCACAGGCACTCTCATGCGGGACATGGACATCTCCTCTGCTAAACACCCATCCAATGCTGCCTTTTTAAATCTTTCTTTTTATTGTACCTTCCAATAAAAACTCATTTATCCTGAGTCAATTTGTTTCAGGACTTCCCTTGGTGTGGTGAGTTGAAAAGCACCCTTCTCTCAAAGTGTTTCTATGTTCCAAACCTTGGAAACTATGGATGTGACTTTAGTTGAGAAAAGGGTCTTCGCAGCTGCAATTAAGTTAAGCTCTAGCTAGCTCATCCTGGATTTCTGGTAGACCCTCAATCCAATGACAAGCATCATAAGAGAAATACAGAAGGAAATTTGATATACAAATTCAGAAACAAGAATATTATGCGGAGAGGGAGGCAAAAAATGTGGAGACGTTGATTAATGCATCTGCAAGCAAAGAAACACAAAACACAAAGACAGCAGCCACCAGCAGCTAGGAGAGAGGCAAGTAGGGGATTCTCCAACATAACCTGCAGAGGGTGCCCACTCTGCCGACCTCAGTCGGGCTTCCCTCCTCCAGAACTGTGAGGGTTTATTATTAATTATTATTATTTTTATTATCATAACTATTGTTTTTGGCCTCCAAGTTTGTAATTTTTTTTCAGTAAAGCCAGAAAATAGATACACTTGGGGACGTCATTGTCCATCTCTGATCCATATTAATGATCAATTTATATTGCAGTATTAACAAAGGGATACTGGCGATTTTTTGAAAAGCATAGAAAAGGTTTCTCTGTCTCAAGTGGAAATGTCTCAAAATTGTTGGTGGGAAAGCCACTTTGAGGTCATGGCAGGTGCACTGCACATTTCAACTTGGATTGGATGGGCAGCCAGCACTGATACTTGTGGGAAAAGAGAGTGATATAGAGGATCATACCATGTAATGCTCTGTAGTAAGAAAGGCAGGTCGGGTCAAACCTTGGTCTTACTTTGTGTGGTTATTACTTGATATAAGATACACATTCTTACATGGTTCTAAAATAATTAGACTTTTTCCAATGACTTTGCAATAACATTTGACATCTGTGTATAAGTGAATTATAGTACTTGCAATCAAGGGGCATGAGCATTCCCCGATGGCATAATTTCATAAACAGCCTCTTACATCACTGCTGCACTTTTCCAGTGAGAGCCAAATTATGGCATACATAAAATATGACATCTCAGCATCATGTTCTCATATAACAGTCTGTAAGAGCTAGCTCAAATGCTTCTTTTAAGGGAGTTTAGTGTCTTTTGATGGGGCTATTTTGATTCTACTATATCTGCAATGTAGGTAAATTGTTTTCATGGCACCATTGAAATTCAGGATCAAATGATACTGAATGCAATTTCCTCTCTCTCTCTCTCTCTCTCTCTCTCTCTCTCTCTTTCCCCTCTATCCCTCTCTCTCCCTTTCTCTCCCTCTCTCTCCCTCTCTCCCTCTCATTATATGATGAGAAAACAGGCTTGCTAAGAGCATACAGTCAGCCAGCCATAAAGTGGCTACTCCTTTGCTTTTATCAGGTAGAAGACTATTTCTTTTCTAGAGGGAAATTTCTTAAGTAGCTCTAGATAGATCCTTACAGAAAAGAAGGGTGGTGAAGCAAAATGGTACACCAGCCTAGTGAGCTGGGTCAGCAAATCAAGCTGTGGGATAGAAAGGTGATAGGGGAGACAGTCAAATTCCTTGCAGAATTCAATGGCAAGGCAGGACCTAGAATTCTGGAGACCCTGACTCTCAAATCAGTGTTATTTTCATTATGCCAGGCCAACTCTGCTTCACTGATTTCTCATAGAATTATAGCTTCTTAGAACTAGATTACTCACTGGCCCAAATTTTTATTCTACTGCAACACAAATGACAGAATCCCATTAATAGAGCGATTTATTGGTACTGGGGTGGGAGTTGCAGGCCAAGGTCAAGAAGAGCTCAGCAGGGTGTATGAAACAAATATGGAAAGTTAGGCAAATAACTCCTGGAGATTCCAATCACTCTCTCCTCTTTCCTCTGTCATCAGGCCTGATGTTCACTGCAGGTCTACAATATGTGCCAAAACAATTATTTTAAAAGTTTTTATAAATAACAATTTTCTAAAGTGCAGGCATTCTTTGGAGTCATCACCTAACCATGACAAATCTTTGCAAAATTTGGTTGTCCTTAATGAACCACAGTGACCCACGTGAGTACAAAATATAGCCAAATATATCTGAAATTGTTTTCAACCTTTAAACAAAGGAAAGGAAAACCAGCAATAATAATGGATATTATGAACTATCAGTATTTGAATATACAAACTACAACTACAAATACTACTATTTTAAGCATTTGTATGGAAATGTTAGGGTGAAAACAATGGGTTCTCATTAACTGTTAGGATGGCAGATTTCTGCACATTTTCCAGTAGGGTGCAAGTAAATGGTTAAAGAATCAGCTCTCTAGAAGATGCTGGGGGGGGGGTGGACTCTGTGATTTGTAGCATCTACTGGCTCCCATGGCCAATTTTAGGATACCAACATGATGTCAATGAATACAAAGTTGGGAAGAGATTAACACAACAGGATCCCATGATCTGCCATAAGCCAGCTCCAGCACAACATTGTCCCCTTTCTAAAAATATATATGGAAAGTATTTAAAATGTGCCTACCATCTGACTCAGAGAACCTGCTCTTAGGAATCTATTCCCCAAAAAGAGTTGGAGAAGCACAGAAAGATATATATTCACGAAGCTTTGCCACAAGATTGTTTACAATATCAAAAGTATGGAAGAACATATTGCTCATAAATACAGCAATAGGGCTCCAGCCATTCTTCCCTTCCTCCATACCTCACATCCTAACCCCTGGCAACAACTGGTCTCTACAATTTTGCCTTTCCCGGAATGTCATATGCCATTAAGGTTCCTCCATGGTGTGTGTGTGTGTGTGTGTGTGTGTGGTCTTAATAATTAATTTCCTTTATGGTGGGATAATATTTAAAATTACTTGTGTTTATTGCAGCTCAATTCACAATAGCTAAGACATGGAATCAACCTAAATGCCCATCAACAGTAGACTGGATAAAGAAATTATGGGACATATACTCTATAGAATACTACACAGTGATAAAAAAAATGAAATCTGGTCATTTGTAACAAAATGGAGGAATCTGGAAAACATCATGCTGAGTGAAATAAGCAAGTCCCAAAGGGACAAATATCATATGTTCTCTCTGATCTGTGACAACTAACTAAGCACCTAAAAGGAAACCTGTAGAAGTGAAACTGACACTATGAGAAACAATGACTTAATGAGCCCTTGTCCAGTCGAGGAACAGCTTTCTATTTTATTCTTTTTAGTAATTTCTTGTTCTACTTAATACCATTGGTTGAACTCTTTAATTAATACACAATTATTCTTAGGTATTTAAATTGAACTGAAAATTGATCCCTGTTAAAAATAAGAGTGGGAATAAGAGAAGGGAGGAGATGTACAGTTCAGCACACTCACTCAGACTTACCCTAATGGTAGAGTTAGAAACGTGGCAGGGGATTCCAATTCAATCCCATCAAGGTGGCATGTACCAATGCCATCTTAATAGTTAAAGTGATCAGTTTAATTTCATAATTTATCATAAAGATACGATTAAGTGTCAAAGGGATCACATAAATAAGACCAGTGTCTGCTAATAATAATTATTAGAATTAAAAAGGAGAGAACAATCCAACATGGAAAGCAGGATACACAGCAGACTCATAGAATGGCAGATGTCCTAAATAGTACCCTGGCCTCAGAATCAGCCCTTAAGGCATTCGGATCTGGCTGAAAAGCCCATGAGAGTTTCTCAGGCATGGAAAGCCAAGGCCAAAATAAAAATGACCTAAATGAAAGATCTCTGTGAGTGAGATCCCAGTGGAAAGAAAGGGCCATCAAAGAAGGAAGTACCTTTCTCTGAAGGGAGGAGAGAACTTCCACTTTGATTATGGCCTTATCTAAATAAGGTCAGAGTTTGTGAACTCAAGAGGCTTCCATAACCTTGGCAGCTCATAACAAGAGCCTAGGGAGATTACTGATGTCATAAATTAGAGTGTCAATTGTTAAATCAACAACAGGAGTTACTGTGCACTTACTCCCCATGTAGGATCTCTGTCCTTAATGTGTTGTACTATGCAAATTAACGGTAAAACTAGTATTCAAACAGTATTTTATACTTTGTGTGCCTGTGTGGGTGCAATCTGTTGAAATATCTACTTAGTATACACTTAGTTGATCTTCTGTATATAAAGATAATTAAAAATCAAATTTTTTTAACTTTTATTTAATAAATATAAATTTCCAAAGTACAGCTTATGGATTACAATGGCTTCCCCCCCCATAACTTCCCTCCTACTCACAACCCTCCCATCTCCTGATCCCTCTCCCATTCCATTTGCTTCAAGATTCATTTTCAATTATCTTTATATATAGAAGATCAATTTAGTATATATTAAGATTTCAACAGTTTGCACCCACACAGAAACATAAAGTGTAAAATACTGTTTGAGTACTAGTTATAGCATTAATTCACATTGAACAACACATTAAGGACAGAGATCCTACATGAGGAAAATCAATCTTAATGAAAAATGGTATGGGAGAGGGAGTAGGAGATGGGATGGTTTGCGGGTGGGAGGGTGGTGATGGGGGGAAAAACCACTATAATCCAAAAGTTGTACTTTCTTTTTTTTTTAAAGATTTTATTTATTTATTTATTTGTTTATTTGAGAAGTAGAGTTACAGACAATGAGAAGGAAAAACAGAGAGAAAGGTCTTCCATCCGTTGGTTCACTCCCCAATGGCTGCAATGGCTGGAGCTGTGCCAATCCAAAGCCAGGAGCCAGGTGCTTCTTCCCGGTCTCCCACATGGGTTCAGGGGCCCAAGGACTTGGGCCATCTTCTACTGCTTTACCAGGCCAAAGCAGAGAGCTGGATTGGAAGAGGAGCAGCCGGGACTAGAACTGGAGCCCATATGGGATGCCGGTGCCACAGGTGGAGGATTAACCTACTGCGCCACAGTGCTGGTTCCCAAAAGTTGTACTTTCAAAAGTTATATTTATTAAATAAAAGTTTTCTAAAAATATTTAAAGTTATTTGAATCTAATTTTCTCATTTGTAATATAAATAATATGCCCCCTGTTATGCATACTGGGTGAAACAATATATATATACAGTTCCTGACATGGAGCACATTAATTTGGATATGGGTAATGCAGCACACTCAATAATCCCCTCCCCAAATATGTCAACCTCATAATCCCTATGAATATGTCACCTAGCATGGAAGAAGGGGTTTCATGGATGTGATTAAGTTAAGGATCTTGAGATGGAATATTATTTTGTATTAACCGGTAATGAGATAGGAAAACTAGAGTCAGAGAAGGTGATATAGTAACAGAAGCAGAAGTCAGAGTATTTTGGCCATGAGCCAAGGAATTTGGGCAGCTTCCAGAAGAATGGCTGAATTCTCCCCCAAGAGCCTCCAGAGGGAACACACCTTAATTTCAGCTTTGTAAAACTCCTATCTGACTTCTGACACCCAGAGCCGAAAGACAGCAGACATGTATTGTTTTAAGCCACGCAGTCTGTTGTGATTTGTCACGGCAGCAATAGGAAATAAGAACAGGTGATTAGTCTCAACGACCTCTTTCACTCCCTTCCCATAGAAATCTAAAAGCAACATTTCTCCTGCAGCTAGGTGTCTGACCACCTACTTAACCCCAGCTGCATACGCTCGCTTGAGTCTGGGAGCACGGAAGTGAGGCAGCCATCATTCCCCTGCTGCTTTGGCTGACTTTCCCTGGAGAAGAGTGTAGAGATCTATACCTGCAGCAGCATTCCAGCTGAGTACCGTCACCTCCCAACCTCACAGGAGCCAAGAGGCAGCTGCAGAGGACATAATGGCAGATTCTGGGTCCTGCAGCAGCCTTCTGATTCCCCGCCTTCGCAGAGGAAGTCGTTGCTCCACGAGCTTCAGCATCTACCGGATCCTCGGAGTCTCCCAAAGGCCCCACCTCGACTGCTTCGCCAGAACTTTCACTGATTCGTGAACACAGCCACTTCTGTACATGAAACCTCTCTGCTTCAAACAGCTAGAGTTCTTTTTCTTTGCTGCCACACAATCTTGAGTCTTAAACCATCCCAGGCGAGGCAGAAACTCTCAGCTGGAAATCCAAGATATCCCTGGATTCTATGCATCATGACAGGCAGCTCCAAAAACTCCACTATTGTCTCACAACCAACCCGCTTCTGCTTATCATTGCATTGTATCTTTTACTCACCTTTCTTTTTTTATTATTTGATAGGCAGAGTTAGAGAGAAAAGTCTTCCTTTTCCATTGGTTCACCCCACAAATGGCCGCCACAGGCAGCGCGTTGCGCCTATCCGAAGCCGGGAGCCAGGTGCTTTATCCTGGTCTCCCATGGGGTGCAGGGCCCAAGCACGTGGGCCATCCTCCACTGCACTCCCGGGCCACAGCAGAGAGCTGGCCTGGAAGAGGGGCAACCGGGACAGAATCTGGCGCCCCAACCGGGACTAGAACCCGGTGTGCTGGTGCCACAGGCAGAGAATTAGCCAAGTGAGCTGTGGCGCCGACCTACTCACCTTTCTTTAACCTGGCCTTGTTAATTTGGAATTTTCCTTTTAAATTGGATCAACATATGATTATAATTTGGGTGGGTCTTGGAAGTCAGCATCGCTTTTAAATTTTAAAGACATTGTATAAGGTAATGTCTCCCAGCCTTCTGAAAAGAATTTTCAAAATTGCCCTTACTGAAGCAGAAACGTGATTGGCAGGCTCCAAGAACCACAGACATTTCTGACTGATCTCATAAAGAGAGATGAATTTTCAAAAGGTTAGGAAAGGTGTCAGCAGTCTGTTTATATTGACTTGCACCTGAGATTCTGAACGCTATCCCTTTTTTATTTGACTTTTTAAAATGACTTTTCAACCACGTGAATACTCCTAGGAAAGGTATGACAACCACAACTATCAATAAAGTTTTTCCAGATTTTTTCTTTGAATATATTTGAATTTATTTTAAAAATGCTTAATCCACATATTTCATACCAAAAAAAAAGCTTTGCTATAATTCACAAATGTGGCTCAGGAAAATAAGTATCAAGGGAATCATAGTCACTAGAATTAATTGAAATGATGTGAGGGGGTGGCACTGTGGGGCAGTGGGTTAAAGTCCCGGCCTGCAGTGCCCACATCCCATATGGGCGCCAGTTCAAGAACAAAAGCTCCACTTCCGATCCAGCTCTGCCATGGCCTGGGAAAGCAGTAGAAGATGGCCCAAGTCCTTGGACCCTTGTGTGGGAGGCCCAGAAGAAGCTCCTGGCTCCTGGCTTCAGATTAGCTCAGTTCTGGCCATTGCGGTCATTTTGGGAGTGAACCAGAGGACGGAAGACCTCTCTCTCTGGTTCTACTTCTCTCTGTAACTCTGTCTTTCATATAAATGAAATAAATCTTTTTAAAAAATGAAATGATTTGAGAAATAAATTTCATAAAATTTAAACCGGGCTCCAAACCAGTCTGGACTTTCTGCCTCCTGTTCATTTTTGAAGGGCTTGGACAGGACTCAGCAAAATTTTTTTCTAAACAGAGCCAGCAAATGTTTCAGAATTTTCAGACCTCGTGATCTCTGTTGTAACTACTCAGTTCTGCCCTTGTAGGACAAAAGCAGTCAATGCATAACAAATAAGCATGTCTGTGACACAATAAAGCTGTTTTGTAGACGCTGAAACTTCAATTTCATATGATTTTCCCAAGTCATAAAGTAACATTTTTCTCTTCACTTTTTTTATAAAGATTTTATTGATTTGAAAGACAGAATAAGAGAGAGGGAGAGACAGAGAGAGAGGGAGAGAGAGAGAGATCTTTATTTGCTGGTTCACTTCCCCAAAAAGCCACAAGGCCAAGGTTGGCCCAGGTCGAAGCCAGGAGCCAAGAGCTTTATCTAGATTTCCTACATGGGTTCAGGAGCCCAAGCACTGGGGCCATCCTCTGCTTCTTCCCCAGGCCATTAGCAGGGAGCTGGATTAGAAGTAAAGCAACCAGGACTCAAAGCGGCACCCATTTGGGATGCCGTCATCTCAGATGTCAGAGTTACCAACTGTACCACAACCCCAGCCCCTCTCTTAACTTTTTATCAACTATTTTAAAATATAAAGGCCAGAGTTGTGGCACAGCAGAAAAAAAAAAAAAAAAAAAGCAACCACTTGCAGCACAGGCATCCCAAATTGGTGCCAGTTCAAGCCCTGGCTGCTCCACTTCCAATCCAGCTCCCTGCTAATGGCCTAGGAAAGCAGCAGAAGTGGGGCCAAGTATTTGGGCCCCTGCCACCCAGGTGGAGACCCAGAAGAGGCTCTTGGTTCCTGGCTTCAGATTGACCCAGCCCTGGTCACTACGCCCATCTGGGGAGTGAACCAGCTAATAGAAGATATCTCTCTCTCTCTCTCTCTCTCTAACTCTGATTTTGAAATAATTAAATAAATCTTTTGTAAAAATTGTAAACACCAGTACTAGTCACAAGCCATACAAAAATAGATAGCAAACTAAACTGATCCTCAGGTCATAATTTGCCAAGCTTTCTGCCATGATTTAGATGTGGCTTAAATGTAGCTCCCATTGGTTTGTTGGAAGCTTTTTCCCTAGTGTGGTGGTGGTGAGTAATGGCAGGACCTTTAGCTGGTAGGTTCTGGTGGGAGCTGATTGGGTCACTGGAGGCCTGGCCTAGTGAGAGATTATGGTAGTTCTGGTGATACCTTGAGTTCATTCTTTGGCTTTCTGCCTTACCATGTGATCTCTACTTCCAGCCTGAGCTCATACCATTATGCCATGCACTGTGAGGCCCTCACCAGAGCTGGTGTTATGCTGTTTGCACTGTTAGCCTCCAAGACTATAAGCTAAATTAACCTGTTTCCTTTATAATGTATCCAGCTTTTGGCATTTTGTTGTAGTAACAGAAAACAGACTAATATATTCTGTTAACCCAGACTTGTCCCATCCAACTATCCTTATTTTATTTATTTATTTATTTATTTATTTATTTATTTTGACAGGCAGAGTGGACAGTGAGAGAGAGAGACAGAGAGAAAGGTATTCCTTTTGCCATTGGTTTACCCTCCAATGGCCACCGCGGCTGGTGCGCTGCGGCCGGCGCACCACGCTGATCCGATGGCAGGAGCCAGGTACTTACGTAGTCTCCCATGTGGGTGCAGGGCCCAAGCACTTGGGCCATCCTCCACTGCACTCCCGGACCACAGCAGAGAGCTGGCCTGGAAGAGGGGCAACCGGGACAGAATCCGGCACCCCAACCAGGACTAGAACCCAGTGTGCCAGCGCCGCAAGGCAGAGGATTAGCCTATTGAGCCACAGCGCCAGCCTCCATCCAACTATTCTAAAAATCTCACAATGTTCGTGACTTGGTCACAGAGCCAGATGGAGACATTGCTTCTGAAAGTCTGGTGTTTCCTAGGAGAGGAGGAATAATTTTCATTTTGTCTTTTCCATATAGTGCTCTGCTCCTCATAGTCTAGCTGCTACCTACCCTTCCAACTTCATCTTTTTCTCCTTTTACTCTTAAAATGGCTTCCAGATATTATGTAAGCTATCTCTACTCACATTAGACTACTTGCCTCTCCCTAATAAGTCATGGAATTATCCATGCCCTCCAACAAACACAACCTCCTCCATGTCTCCACCTCAAATTTTTGCCCATTCTCCAGTTCAGTGCCACACTTTCTTTCTCCAGAAAAGAGAGATGAGTCCAATGGCTGGCATGCAGTCAACATGCACAGAATTGAGTGAATTAATGCACAGGTAGAGCTTACTGACTAGTGGAAAAAGGGTTTTAAAGGATCACAACAAAGCATAAGATGCTCCATCCACAAGGTAACAATGACAGCTATGGAAAGTGAGGCGAGAGGACCAAAGACAAGTGCTTACAAGTTATCTGAAATGCTTGGGACCAGAAATATTTCAGATTTGAAAGCCTTTCCGATTTTGGAATATTTGCAAACACATAATGAGATACCTTATAAATGGAACTCAAATCTCAAAATTCATTTATGTTCTGTATTCATGTTATACACATAAGCTAAAGGTAATTTTATTCAGTATTTAGTACATCTTTGTTGTGACTGTGACCTATCATTAGAGGTCAGCTGTGGAATTTTCCACTTGTGGAGTCCTAACGGCACTCAAAGAGTTTCAGATTTTGGATTTTGGGTTTTCAGATTAGGGATGCTCGACTTGCATTCCCCAAGCCTACCCTGGTCAGGAGGGATGGGAGTAATCTGCTTCAACCAGCAAATGTTCCCTGATGCAGTAGCTGCAGAAACATGTGCGACAATCAGTCTCAGACCCTCCTGGACACACACTCAGCAGTATCATCAGTACGTTTCCATAGGAAATCTTAACAGAGCTTCAACATTCTTAGTACAACTTTCCATTTATTTTTCTCTTTTAAGAAAGCTAAATTTGGGGGTCGGTGCTGTGGCTCACTTGGCTAATCCCCCGCCTGCGGCACCAGCATTCCATATGGGAGCCGGGTTCTAGTCCCGGTTGCTCCTCTTCCAGTCCAGCTCTCTGCTGTGGCCTGGGAGGACAGTGGAGGATGGTCCAAGTCCTTGGGCCCTGCACCGGCATGGGAGACCAGGAGGAAGTACCTGGCTCCTGGCTTTGGATTGGCGCAGCGCCAGCCATGGCAGCCATTTGGAGAGTGAACCAACAGAAGGAAGACCTTTCTCTCTGTCTCTCTCTCTCACTGTCTATAGCTCTACCTGTCAAATTTAAAAAAAAAAGAAAGAAAGAAAGCTAAATATGGGGCTAGTGCTGTTGTGCAGCAGGTTAAGCCCTGACCTGAAGCACCAGCATCCCATATAGGCACCGGTTTGAGTCCCAGCTGCTCCACTTCTGGTCCAGCTCTCTGCTGTGGCCTGAGATAGCAATGGAGGATGGCCCAAGTTTTTGGGCCCCTGCGCCCACGTGGGAGACCTGGAAGAAGCTCCAGGCTCCTGGCTTCAGATTGGCACAGCTCCAGCCGTTGTGGCCATCTGGGGAGTGAACCAACGGATGGAAGACCTCTCTCTCTCTGTCTCTACCTCTCTCTATAACTCTGTCTTTCAAATAAATAAAAAAATAAAGGTAGAGTTGTGATCAAACATTACTAAATTTTTTAAAAAATAAAGCTAAATTTGAGTCTATAAAGAATTTGCTTATAATAAATGAGCCTCAAGAAGTTTAAAGAAATGGAAAGATTAAGTTTTAGGGGATTAGAAGGGCAAGTTGCAAATAAATGATGGAGTTGTCAAGTCTTTACATTTTGAAAAGCTAAAAAGCCAAGATGATGTAATCACAAAAAGTAATGAGTCATAGCTTTGTCATATCAACATAAGTCATCTTTATCTGACCACTTTGATGATTAAAAAAGCAAAACTCCATAATCTTGAAGTGGGCTAGAGAGTTTCACATTATAACACCAAATAAATGTCCATTTTTAACCAAAATTTTACCAGCAATTTTAAACGTGTTTTTTTTAATTTATTTGACAGGTAGAGTTATAGACAGTGAGAGAGAGACAGAGAGAAAGGTCTTCCTTCCATTGGTTCACTCCCCAAATGGCCGCCACGGCCGGCACTGTGCCAATCCGAAGCCAGGAGCCAGGTGCTTCATCCTGGTTTCCCACGCGGGTGCAGGGCCCAAGGACTTGGGCCATCCTCCACTGCACTCCTGGGCCACAGCAGAGAGCTGGACTGAAAGAGGAGCAACCGGGACTAGAACCCGGTGCCCATATGGGATGCCAGTGTGGCAGGTGGAGAATTAACCAAGTGAGCCACAGCGCCGGCCCCACTAGCAATTTTAAAAAGAGTGAGCAGATCATAAACTTGCTAACCATGTTCCCATCCTTTTTAATCTCATTTTTACCCACATTCTCTTTTAAAAAAGAAAAAAAAAACCTGCTGAGCTATACTAATTTCTGTCTCCTTGCATTTTTTTTTATCAACTCTTCAAGGTTATTACAAAATAATGAGACAATTGCAGAAAGTTTTTGCATTTATTTTCTGCCATCATAGAATTGTCATCTGCACTCACAAAGATTTTCAACCAAGAATTTCTGATGTAAATCTGAACAGTTTGGCCATTAATGATCATTAGTGTCACATCTAAGCCACAATTCTGGTGGGTGTTATTTATAAATATCAATCAAAATGTACCATTATTGTCCTAATTACAATATTTACTCAGATGGCCTTATTTATCCACCAGAAAAAAAAATAATGCCAGGCAGCTGGTAGAACTTCCAGACTAGGCAAATGAGAAACATGAGTTTTAGTATAGTGGAATAATGTCCTTGAGAAATAGTTACCACTGCTTTGTTGATAAAGATGACAAAGCCTTAATAATCAATGCAGTGAACCTTCATATGTATGCAGCAAAATAAGTGAAAAAGACACAAAGCAGCTAAATGAAGTGTCTGTTCCTCACAAAGTACTGGAATAATACAGGTTGCTCACACTGCCCCAACCCCTAGATCAACTCAGAAACAACTGCATGAGTGGGCTCATCATCTTAGATTCAGTTCTTTTCTGTATGTTTCTGTCTTTTTTTAAAATAGGCTTTTTCTTATTCTCCTGAGCTCAGCAACAAACATAGAAGTATTCAAATTTATTCATCAATGGATATTTTATTGTAGGAAGGCATTCAAAGAATCTGGTCTTTTAAGCTTGTAGAAACAGAAATCTCAGGTTTTAAAGATGGCAGATTAGGGAGCAACATGCTTCACTGGGCTAAGGATAAACAGTGAAAAGTATAGGAAGTACACTCGGGAAAATTGTAGAGAAAACCGCATGGGAGGCCCCTTGGGAAGAGGCAAAATGGCATGAACCTGTGTGAACAGTGCCAGCACACAGCGCAAGTGTGAGCAGACCTTCAACTGAGGAGAGCCAGAGCAGATGACATTTTGGAGATAGAAATGAGGCGGGACTGCAGTGACCCATGGTGATGGAGCTGGAGGGAGAGCATGGCAGGGTCTGTACTGGAGAATGTGTAGGGTGTAGCTGGATATAGAGTTCTATCACGTTACCCAACTACACCCTACACCTTTCCACACAACCACCAAGTCCCCAAAGTCTCAGCACACAAGGCTCCCACAGTCATTGTGTCCAGAGGTTTCTCTCCGCCCTGCCAATCTGTCCATCAACAGAGAGGCAGAGCTCCCTCAGCATTTTGACCATGGGAGGCTGTGGGCACGGGCACCCCACCGTTCCAGGTATAGCTTCACTGCTGAATTCTACCAGACATTTAAAGAACTAATTCCAAGTCTTCTCAAGCTATTCAAACAATTGAAAGGGAGGGAACCCTCCCAAACTCCTTCTATGCATCACCTTAATATCTAAACCCCCAAAAAATGCAACAGAGAAAGAGAACTGTAGACCAATATCCCAGATGAACATAGATTTTAAAAAGCCTCAACAAAATACTAGCTAGTTGAATTCAACAACACATCAGAAAAATCATTCACAGGGAGCAAGAGGGATTTATCCTTGGTATGCAGAGATGGTTCAACATTCGCAAATCAATGTGATACATCACATTAACAAACTGAAGAACAAAAACTGCATGATTATCTCAATAGATACAGAGAAAGCATTTGATAAAATATAACATCCTTTCATGATGAAAACCTTAATAAAATGGTTATAGAAGGAACATTCCTCAGCACAATAAAGGCAATATATGATGAACCCATGGCCAAAATCCTACTGAATAGGGAAAAACTGGAAGCATTCCCCCTAAGATCCAGAACCAGGCAAGGATGCCCATTCTCGCCATAGCTATTTAATATACTTCTGGAAGTTTTAGCCAGAGTCATTAGGCAAGAAAAAGAAATCAAAGGGATACAAATTGGGAAGGAAGAAATCAAATTACCCCTATTTGCAGGTAACATGATCCTATATATAGGGGATCCAAAAGACTCCACTGAAAGAATACTGGAACTCAGTACAGAAAAATCAATAGCCTAAGTATACATAGACAATATCATGGCTGAAAAAGAGCTTTTAAGATCAGTCCCATTCACAATAGCTCCAAAAAGAATCAATTATCTTGGAATAAATTTAACCAAGGATGTCAAAGATCTCTATGATGAAAATTACAAAACACTAAAGAAACAAATAGAAGAAGACACTAAAAAATGGGAAAATCAACCATGTTCATGGATTGGAAAATCAACATCATCAAAACGTCCATACTACTAAAAGCAATTTAGATATTCAATGTGATATCAATCAAAATACCAATGACATTCTTTACAGATCTTGAGAAAATTATGCTGAAATTCATATGGAAACATAAGAGATCCTGAATAGATAAAGAAATCTTACACAACAAAAACAAAGGTGGAGGCATCACAATACCTAATTTCAAGAAACAGTACAGGGAAATTACAATCAAAAAAGCCTGGTACTGGCACAAAAACAGACTTTTAGACCCATGGCACAAAATAGAAATTCCAGAAATCAGCCGGCGGCATGGCTCAATAGGCTAATCTTCCACCTGCGGCGCTGGCATACTGGGTTCTAGTCCTAGTCGGGTCGCCGGATTCTGTCCCGGTTGCTCCTCTTCCAGTCCAGCTCTCTGCTGTGGCCCAGGAGTGCAGTGGAGGATGGCCCAAGTACTTGGGCCCTGCACCCCATGGGAGACCAGGAGAAGTACCTGGCTCCTGCCATCGGATCAGCACGGTGCGCTGGCCACAGCATCCTGGCCGCGGTGGCCATTGGAGGGTGAACCAACAGCAAAAGGAAGACCTTTCTCTCTGTCTCTGTCTCTCTCTCTCTCACTATCCACTCTGCCTGTCAAAAAAAATTAAATTAAATTTTTTTTAATTCAACAACAATTTTATTAAAATATTTACAAATGCCTGCTTGGAATAAATTAATTCCATAGAAATTAGTTCTATGTGTTATTTCTTTTTTTTTAACTGTTATTTAATGAATATAAATTTCCAAAGTACAATTTATGGATTACAATGGCTTCCCCCCCATACCGTCCCTCCCACCCACAACCCTCCCCTTTCCCACTCCCTCTCCCCTTCCATTCACATCAAGATTCATTTTCAATTATCTTAATATACAGAAGATCAGCTTAGTATACATTAAGTAAGGATTTCAACAGTTTGCTCCCACACAGAAACATAAAGTGAAAAATAATAGATGATTTTTTTAAATGATGATGAAATCAGATCAGACCTATTGTCATGTTTAATCCCAGTGGGAGTCAAGTTGGGAGTTGATAATTTCTTTTTTTTTTTTTTTACAGAGGATCAGTTTAGTATGCATTAAGTAAAGATTTCAGCAGTTTGCACCCCCATAGAAACACAAAGTGAAATATATTGTTTGAGTACTCGTTATAGCATTAAATCTCAATGCACAGCACATTAAGGACAGAGATCCTACATGAGGAGTAAGTGCACAGTGACTCCTGTTGTTGACTTTACCAATTGACACTCCTGTCTATGGCATCAGTAATCTCCCTATGCTCCAGTCATGAGTTTCCAAGGCTATGGAATCCCTCTGAGTTCTCTGATTCTTATCTTGTTTAGACAAGGTCATAGTCAAAGTGGAGGTTCTCTCCTCCCTTCAGAGAAAGGTACCTCCTTCTTTGAAGACCTGTTCTTTCCACTGGGATCTCACTCACAGAGATCTTTTGCCAAAGTGTCTTGGCTTTCCATGCCTGAAATACTCTCATGGGCTTTTCAGCCAGATCCGAATGCCTTTAGGGCTGATTCTGAGGCCAGAGTGCTGTTTAGGACATCTGCCATTCTATGAGTCTGCTGAGTATCTCACTTCCCATGTTGGATCACTCTCCCCTTTATTTATTCTATCGGTTAGTGTTAGCAGGTACTAGACATGTTTATGTGCTCCCTTTGACTCGTAGTCCTTTCATTATGATCAATTGTGAACTGAAATTCATCACTTGGACTAGTGAGATGGCATTGGTACATGCCACCTTGATGGGATTGAATTGGAATCCCCTGGTATGTTTCTAACTCTACCATTTGGGGCAAGTCAGCTTGAGCATGTCCCAAATTATACATCTCTTCCCTCTCTTATTCCCACTCTTATGTTTAACAGGGATCACATTTCAGTTAATTTTCAACACTTAAGAATAACTGTGTATTAATTACAGAATTAAACCAGTCATATTAAGTAGAACAGACAAAAAAACTACTAAGAGGGATAATGTATTAAGTTGTTCATTAACAGTCAGGGCTATGCTGATCAAGTCACCATTTCCCATAGTGTCCATTTCACTTCAACAGGTTTCCTTTTTGGTGTTCAGTCAGTTGTCACCGATCAGGGAGAACATATGGTATTTGTTCCTTTGGGACTGGCTTATTTCACTCAGCATGATGTGTTCCAGATTCCTTCATTTTGTTGCAAATGACTGGATTTCGTTGTTTCTTACTGCGGTATAGTATTCTAAAGAGTACATATCCCATAATTTCTTTATCCAGTCTACCGTTGATGGGCATTTAGGTTGGTTCCAGGTCTTAGCTATTGTGAATTGAGCTGCAATAAACATTAGGCTGCAGACCGCTTTTTTGTTTGCCAATTTAATTCCTTTGGGTAAATTCCAAGGAGTGGGATGGCTGGGTCGAACGGTAGGGTTATCTTCAGGTTTCTGAGGAATCTCCAGACTGACTTCCATAGTGGCTTGACCAGTTTGCATTCCCACCAACAACGGGTTAGTGTCCCTTTTTCCCCACATCTTCTCCAGCATCTCTTGTTGGTAGATTTCTGCATGTGAGCCATTCTAACCGGGGTGAGGTGAAACCTCCTTGTGGTTTTGATTTGCATTTCCCTGATTGCTAATGACCTTGAACATTTTTTCATGTGCCTGTTGGCCATTTGGATTTCCTCTTTTGAAAAATGTCTATTGAGGTCCTTGGCCCATCTCTTAAGTGGGTTGTTGGTTTTGTTTTTGTGGAGTTTCTTGATCTCTTTGTAGATTCTGGTTATTAACCCTTTATCTGTTGCATAGTTTGCAAATATTTTTTCCCATTCTGTCGGTTGTCTCTTCACTCTCCTGTTTCTTTTGCAGTACAGAAACTACTCAATTTGATGCAATCCCAATAGTTGATATTGGCTTTGACTGCCTGTGCCTCCCGGGTCTTTTCCAGAAATTCTTTGCCTGTGCCAATATCTTGAAGGGTTTCTCCAATGTTCTCTAGTAACTTGATGGTGTCAGGTCGTAGATTTAGGTCTTTAATCCATGTTGAGTGGATATTTGTGTAAGGTGTAAGGTAGGGGTCTTGCTTCATGATTCTGCATGTGGAAATCCAGTTTTCCCAGCACCATTTATTGAATAGACTGTCCTTGCTCCAGGAATTAGTTTTAGATCCTTGATCAAATATAAGTTGGCTGTAGATGTTTGGGTTGATTTCTGGTGTTTCAATTCTGTTCCATTGGTCTATCCATCTGTTTCTGTACCAGTACCATGCTGTTTTGATTACAACTGCCCTGTAGTATGTCCTGAAATCTGGTATTGTGATGCCTCCGGCTTTGTTTTTGTTGTACAGGATTGCTTTAGCTATTCGAGGTCTCTTGTGCCTCCATATGAATTTCAGCACCATTTTTTCCAGATCTGAGAAGAAGGTCTTCGGTATCTTGATTGGTATTGCATTGAATCTATAAATTGCTTTTGGGAGAATGGACATTTTGATGATATTGATTCTTCCAATCCATGAGCATGGAAGATTTTTCCATTTCTTGGTATCCTCTTCTATTTCTTTCTTTAAGGTTTTGTAATATTCATCGTAGAGATCTTTAACGTCCTTGGTTAAGTTTATTCCAAGGTATTTGATTGTTTTTGTAGCTATTGTGAATGGGATTGATCTTAGAAGTTCTTCCTCAGACATGTCATTGTCTGTGTATACAAGGCTGTTGATTTTTGTGCATTGATTTTATACCCTGCTACTTTGCCAAAATCTTCTATGAGTTCCAATAGTCTCTTAGTAGAGTTCTTTGGGTCCCCTAAATAAAGAATCATGTCATCTGCAAAGAGGGATAGTTTGAGTTCTTCCTTCCCAATTTGTATCCCTTTAATTTCTTTTTCTTGCCTAATAGCTCTGGCTAGAACCTCCAGAACTATATTGAATAGCAGTGGTGAGAGTGGACATCCCTGTCTGGTACCAGATCTCAGTGGAAATGCTTCCAACTTTTCCCCATTCAATAGGATGTTGGCTGTGGGTTTTTCATAGATTGCTTTGATTGTATTGAGGAATGTTCCTTCCAAACCCAGTTTGCTTAGAGTTTTCATCATGAACGGGTGTTGTATTTTATCAAATGCTTTCTCGGCATCTATTGAGATAATCATATGGTTTTTCTTCTGCAGTCTGTTAATGTGGTGTATCACATTGATTGTCTTGTGCACATTAAACCATCCCTGCATACCAGGGATAAATCCCACTTGGTCTGGGTGGATGATCTTTCTGATGTGTTGTTGCATTCTATTGGCGAGAATTTTATTGAGGATTTTTGCATCTATGTTCATCAGGGATATTGTGGGGAGCAGCTCGGACTAGACTAAGTTACTGGAATTAAGACTTATTCTATGCATCTGCTCTCCTCTGTGGGGAGCAGCTCGGACTAGACTAAGTTACTGGAATTAAGACTTATTCTATGCATCTGCTCTCCTACAATATGGCGCTGGGAGAGGAGAAAACAGCTTCTACCCAGCTGCCTCCAGTTCAACCAATAAACTGTAGGACTTGCTCCTGATTGGAGAGCAGCGTACTCGGCGTGTGGGCAGCCGAGTTAGGATTGGCGGAGGAGGACTATAAAGGAGGAGAGAGACGGCATGCACCGGGAACATCTATGGGGAACATCTAAGGGAACCCGTGCAGCCCCCGAGAAGAGCCGGCTGGCGGTGTGCCGCTCCCCTGCGGAAGTGGGGAATGCGGCCAGGGGGAACTGCCCTTCCACGGAGGTGGAAGGGACAGTAGCCAACCCGGGAAGAACCAGCAGCAAACCCGGGGAGGGCCGAGCAGACGAAAGAACAGCGCAGGGTTCAGTGTTGCTCCTCCACGAAGACGGGGAGCGACATAATGGTGCCGTGACTCGGATATGAAGCCTAGGCAGGGTTTAGTGTCGTTCCTCCACGAAGAGAGGGAGCGACATAATGGTGCCGTGACTCGGATAGGAAACCTGACTCGGATAGGAAACCTAGCTCGGATGGGAAACCTAGGACGGATAGCAAACTTAGGAGGGAAGAAACGGGAAGAACTGGGAAAAATACCGGAGAGAGAGACTAGCAAACAGCCTAGGGAAAAGCCGGACGAAAGAGGTGCCGGAGGAAGCTGTTGAAAGCCTAGGCATAGACTCGGATACGGACTACGGGGGGAAGCTGGGAGAAATCTCTAAGGTCGAAAGCGAAAGTGAAAGCTAGAACAAACAGACTCGGATGCGGACTGTGGGGAGAAGCCAGGAGAAATGAGAGGAATATTGTTGGAAGAAAACTTAGGGAAACGTACCGGGTAGAGAAAAATGTTAGGGAGGATGAAGCCGCGAGTGCAGGCCGAGGCGAAGACTTAAGCCACCTTGGAATTCTTCAAGTCACCCCGGGGAGCAAGAGGCGAAAATCTGGAACCAGAGGCAGAGACGTGGGCCGCCAGGTTGGAATTCGCCAGGTTAGTCCGGGGAACTTGGACTGAATGCCGGTGGTGGCGGAAACATTCGCGGAAGCCGCCGCGTGCAGAGAGAGCACGGGGCGTGAATAGATGGGGAACGCCGGGGCTGGCGCGAGGCCGTGGTGCGGGCGCGAAGTGCATGGAGACGGCGGAGCGTGCGCGCAGAGCCGGGAACCCGCCGGCGGGGCGAGGCGCCGGGAAGCCGCGCAGAGCCGTGAGGCTGCCGCGGGGCGAGGCGCCGGGAAGCCGCGCAAAGCCGGGAAGCCGCGCAGATCGGAGAAGCGCGGGCTGAAGTGGCTCAGAGCCGGGAAGCCGCCGAGAAGCAGTCTCGGGGCGGGCGCCGGAAAACCGCGGGGATAAGAGAAACAGAAGTTTTAGAAGTAAAGTGAGAGAAATAGGAATGCTGGAAGATAGAAGTGGAATGGGAGAAATAGGAATGCCCGGAGATAGAGAAATAGAGAAATAGAAAGGCCTCCCTACAACACTGCACTGTGAGAGCTTGGATTCGGTCTGCCTGATTAAGTGAGGCGATGAGCACGATGAGCACCTGCGGCAGCTAGCAGCTTATGCGCCGCAGGTCACCGAAGACAGGCACGAATTAACATCAGTAAGGCTTCCCCACAATACAATTAGGAGGCTTGGATTCGGTCTACCTGATTAGGGCGGTAAGCACCGACAGGCAGCTCGACCAGAGTATGAGCTGCAGGTCACCGAAGATAGGCACGAATCAACACCAATAAGCCTCCCCACAATATGGCGCTGAGAAGGCTTGGATTCGGTTTGCCTGATAGGTTTTGTAAGCACCTGCAGGCAGTTCTAGCAGAGTAGAGCATGCGCTGCAGGGCACCGAACACAGGCATGCATCAGTGCCTAAAAACCTCCTCACAATGGCGAAGAGAGGACCCGGATTCGGTTTTCCTGATTGATAGGACTTGTAAGAGCCTGTGGCAACTCTAGCAAGTAGAGCAGAGTGTGTGCCGCGGGACACCGAAGACAGGCGCGTATCAACGCCAAAAAATAAAAAGAAAGGGGGATCTGTGGGGAGCAGCTCGGACTAGACTAAGTTACTGGAATTAAGACTTATTCTATGCATCTGCTCTCCTCTGTGGGGAGCAGCTCGGACTAGACTAAGTTACTGGAATTAAGACTTATTCTATGCATCTGCTCTCCTACAATATGGCGCTGGGAGAGGAGAAAACAGCTTCTACCCAGCTGCCTCCAGTTCAACCAATAAACTGTAGGACTTGCTCCTGATTGGAGAGCAGCGTACTCGGCGTGTGGGCAGCCGAGTTAGGATTGGCGGAGGAGGACTATAAAGGAGGAGAGAGACGGCATGCACCGGGAACATCTATGGGGAACATCTAAGGGAACCCGTGCAGCCCCCGAGAAGAGCCGGCTGGCGGTGTGCCGCTCCCCTGCGGAAGTGGGGAATGCGGCCAGGGGGAACTGCCCTTCCACGGAGGTGGAAGGGACAGTAGCCAACCCGGGAAGAACCAGCAGCAAACCCGGGGAGGGCCGAGCAGACGAAAGAACAGCGCAGGGTTCAGTGTTGCTCCTCCACGAAGACGGGGAGCGACATAATGGTGCCGTGACTCGGATATGAAGCCTAGGCAGGGTTTAGTGTCGTTCCTCCACGAAGAGGGGGAGCGACAGGATATTGGTCTGTAATTCTCTTTCAGTGCTGCATCTTTTTCCGGCTTAGGAATTAAGGTGATGCTGGCTTCATAGAAAGAATTTGGGAGGATTCCCTCTTCTTCGATTGTTCTGAATAGTTTGAGAAGAATTGGAGTTAGTTCTTCTTTAAATGTCTGGTAGAATTCAGCAGTGAATCCATCTGGTCCTGGGCTTTTCTTTGTTGGGAGGGCCTTTATTAATGTTTCAATTTCTGTCTCAGTTATGGGTCTGTCTAGGTTTTCGATGTCTTCCTGGTTCAATTTAGGTAGGTTGCATGTGTCCAGGAATCTATCCATTTCTGATAGGTTTCCCTGTTTGCTGGCATACAAGTCATTGTAGTAATTTCTGATGATTCTTTTTATTTCTGTGGTGTCTGTTGTTACGTTTCCTTTTTCATCTCTGATTTTATTGATTTGGGTCTTTTCTCTTCTTTTTTTAGTTAGTTGGGCCAATGGGGTGTCAATTTTGTTTATTTTTTCAAAAAACCAGCTCCTCGTTTGGCTGATTTTTTGTAATGTTTTTCTTGATTCAATCCTGTTGATTTCTTCTCTGATTTTAATTATTTCTCTTCTCCTATTAGATTTGGGTCTGGTTTGCTGTAGGTTTTCTAGATCCTTGAGGTGAATTGAAAGCTCATCTATTTGGTGCCTTTCCAATTTCTTGATGTAGGCACCTATTGATATAAACTTTCCTCTTAACACTGCTTTTGCTGTGTCCCATAAGTTTTGGTATGTTGTGCTGTTATCCTCATTTACTTCCAGAAAGTTTTTGATTTCTCTTTTGATTTCTTCTATGACCCATTGTTCATTCAAGAGCATGTTGTTCAATCTCCATGTGTTTGCATATGCCCTAGGGATTCCTGAGTTGCTAATTTCCAACTTCATTCCTTTATGGTCTGAGAAGCTGCATGGTATGATTCTAATTCTTTTGAATTTGCTGAGACTTGCTTTATGGCCTAGTATGTGGTCAATCCTAGAGAAGGTTCCATGTACTGCTGAGAAGAATGTAAAATCTTTAGCTGTAGGATTGAAAGTTCTGTATATATCTGTTAGATCCATTTGGGCTATAGTGTCGTTTAAATCTACTGTATCCTTGTTGATCTTTTAAAAAAAAACAGTCTGTCACTTAAAGAAATTGTATTTTTGTCATGTCTTTCCTTAATAATTCACTAGGTTCCTTTAAGCAATATAGTACTTCAAAAAGACCATTTGCTTTTCCTTCAATTTGCATAACATTTGCTATTGAAAACTTTGAACAAACAATACAACGGTTTCACTTAATAAATTATTTTCAAAGTCAATAAGAATGTTAAGGTCTTTTCTTCTTAATTGAAATACTATTTTAGTGTTCCAAATAAAGTGAGGATCTCTCAACTGTAATTGTTCAAGAAAATGGTTTCTTAATATGAGAAGATTCTTTTAAAACTGAAAATCAAATTCCAACTATTCTACAAATTGTTTACTAGGGGCCAGCACTGTGGCATATCAGGTAAAGCCATCACCTGCAGTGCAGAAATCCCATATGGGCACCAGTTTGAGGCCCAGCTGCTCTACTTCTGATCCAGCTCTCTACTATGGCCTGGGAAAGCAGTAGAAGATGGCCCATGTCCTTGGGCCCCTGCACCCGCATGGGAAGACCTGGAGGAAGCTCCTGGCTCCTGGCTTTGGATTGGCACATCTCTGGCCATTGCAGCCAATTGGGGAGTGAACCAGCAGATGGAAGACCTCTCTCTCTCTCTCTCTCTCTGACTCTCCTTCTCTCTCTGTGTAACTCTATCAAATAAATAAATAAATTTTTAGAAAAAGTTGTTTACTAAACTTTAAAGGAATAGCTAACTATATGGAAGTTTTTCCATAAAACTTGCTACCCAGCTCAATCCATGAGGTTAATATTAATTTCAAAGCTAAGTAAAGACAACAAAAAAAAAACTACTCACTTATAAACATAGGTGCAACTATGTGAATAAAATATTAGTTAGTTAAGAAAGTCCATCAATATCTGTTAAAATCATAGTTAACTATATAGGTATATCCCAGGCAGGCAAGAACAGTTCATTGTATGCAAATGTGCTCAATATATTTCTCCACAGTAATAGATTACAGGAGGGGTAAGAGCTGTGGTGTAGCAGGTTAAGCCGCCACCTGCAGTGATGTCATTCCATGTAGGCATCGGTTCAAGTCCTGGCTAATGTTCCTGGGAACGCAGCTGAGGATGGCCCAAGGGATTGGGCCCCCAATCTCATGTGAAAGACCCAGATGAAGCTCCCAGCTCCTGACTTCAGCCTGACCCAGCCTCAGCTGTTGTAACCATTTGAGGAGTGAACTAGCAGATGAAAAAATCTTTCTCTGCCTCTCTCTCTCTAACTCTACCTTTCAAATAAGTAAATCTTTTTTTGAAATTAAAAATAGATTATGGAAGGAAATTATATAATTACATCAGTAGTGATAGGAACCATATTTGTAGAACACAAATGTAAACTTACATTTATACTTTTAAACTATTTCAGCAAACAGGAAACTTCTTGACCACATAACAGTTACATAACAAAAATGTGTGACAGATAGTCAATGATGAAGCTTTTAAAATATCCTTTTTAAAACTAGCTACAAGATAAAAGCACATGTTTTAGGCAGAACACTTTTTCAAAGATTTATTTATTTAGTTGAAAGGTAGAGTTACAGAGAGAGAGGAGAGACAGAAAGATCTTTCACCTGCTGGTTCACTCCCCAAACAACCACAATGGCCAGGGCTGGGCCAGGCTGAAGCTAGGAGTTTCCTCCAGGTCTCCCTCATGAGTGGCAGGGGTCCAAGCACTTGCATTGTATTCTGCTGTTTTCCCAGGCACACTAGCAGAGAGCTGGATCAGAAGTGGGGCAGCCGGGACTCCAATCGGTATTCATAAGGGATGCCAGCACTGCAGGCTATGGCTTAACCCATTGTGCCACAGAACCAGCCCCAACACTTTTCTCTTTAAAGCAAGAACAAAAATAAGGTGGCCTTTAAACAACTGAAACTTATTCTCCACAGTTCTGGAAGCCATCAGTTTAAAATCCAAGTATCAGCAGACTTGGCTTTTTCTTAGGGTCCCAAAGGGAAAAATCTAATCAGTAGCTCACTCCTATTGATTGCTGGAAATCTGTAGCATTCCTAGATTTTGACAGCATCACTCCAATCTCTGCCTCCCCTATCTTGTGGCCCTCTCCCAGTATTTATCTGTCTCTTCTGCTGTGCCTATATGGACACCAGTCACATGGATTAGAGCGCCACCCTAATGAGTTCATTCTATCTCGGTTACATCTTCAAAGATCCTGTTTTCTGGGGGTCAGAACTTCAATACATCTTTTTCTTGGGGAGGAGGGTGGAGACAATTTAATCCACAATACTTGGTAAAGATTTTGTAGAAGATATTCTTCAGCTAAACAAATGAACCAAAACCAGGGAAGACAAAACGTTCAAGAAACCAAGGATCCCACAGAAGGATGTGGTGATAGCAAGTCCCAGGACGAGAGCTGGATGATGAAGCTGAAGAGTCACCCACTCAGTTTAGAAGACAGACAGTGAAACAGAGGGCTCCAGGAGGAAAGGAGGGAAACCATCTGCCACTGGATGTCCTTGAGCAGCAGGTGGGGAGAAAAGCTTTGAGATAAAACATACATGAGAGGGCTTCAAAAAATTCTTGGGAAATGGAATTGAAAAACAAGTTTATTTTGGTGCAAAAAATTTTAAATCCTTGCTGCATCATTTTTTCATAATATGCATTCCATAAACTTTCTAAACATCCCTTGTATCTAAAGAGAAAAGCTAAGGATACATACACAGACATGCAAGTTTTCGAAAGTAACAAGTAGCTCTCAGGAAAATGTTGTGCATAATAAAAGGAAAATAATTGTTGAAAAATGCTTGACTCTGCAGTGAACCAATATTTACATGATCATGATAATGAGAGCTCTGAATATTGATTCAATCAAGAAATTCTTTAGAAGGTTGGAGAATGGAGAGTGAGTGATACTTAAGAGGGCAAAATCGTCAACTAGCCAACAGGAAATCAATAGATAATGTAAAAATGGGAATAAATCAAGAAGCATCATGATAAGCAAAATCATAAGAAATATGTAGATCAATATAAAAAGAAATAGCTAAGATACTTAAAATATTTGCCTCTAAGAAACGTGATTGGACTGGCAGGTATGACTGGTACAGGAAACTACTATGGGAGGTTTTAATACCTTTGGTACTATTTAATTTTTTAACCTTTATTTAAAATACTTGCAAAGCACTTTTAAAGAAAGAATCATTAAGAGGGGGAAAAATGTGTTTCCTGTGAAACCTTGCCCAACTCCCTCAGAGAATTATTTGTTTTTCCAGTGAGCCCTGTAATACTTGGTACATGGCTCCATGATAGCCCTTCTCACATTTTACAGCCATTGCTAAGACCAACAGAGCCTGTCTCTGAAAATCCCACCCCTACTTCATCGGAGTCCAGCTGGCACCAAAACAGCCTGGCTCAATAGGATATGAAATGCAACCTCCCCCTGAGAAAAATCCGTCTCTCCAGGTCTGATGACAAACTAGCCTCAAGCAATGCCTTTTAAGAGCAGAGCCCTAGACACTGCCAGTCTCCTCTCTCCTGCATCCCATGTGAGTGCCCAGTCTCACTGATGTGATTTCCACATAGGTTCCTGGCTCCACTACCCTCTGTAGTGTCTTCTTATGATTGGAGCCTATTTCTGGACCCCCAAACAGGTCCTCAGAACCTACAGGGTGGCCTGTACCTCCAACGACCTTCCTTCTGCTCCCACCTCTGTGCCAGCTATTCCATGGTCTCCACATATACTACATAGTCATGGAAGGACTTGGGACCCTGCATTCTCATGAAAATGAGCACTTCCAGAGCTCACAAATGCCCAGCACCATGGTCCATCCAAATACCTTCAGATCAAACCCCATAAATATCTGTTCTAGACCAGAGTTAACTCTAATCCACTTTTTCTCTGGTTACACCATCAGAAAAAGGGGTTGACTTTCTTCCTATCCAATTGCTTTATCTCTACATCCCCAGTACTAAGTGGAAATACTAGTTTAGCAAATATTTGTTCTTGAACATTAACTAAATTAGCTCCTCCAGGTTAAAACCCTGTCCCTCTCAACTGGCTCATTCCTCCTGTCTCTAGCCCACCACCATTTCTGTTGTGATGTTTTGATCACAATGGAAACAATTTATTTACAGTTCTGCCTCCCCTACTCGCCACTGACTGTGAGATTCCAAAGTTTCTTGTTCATTTTTATCTCTCTCTCTCTCTCTCTGCCTAGTTCAAAACACAGGATATAGTAGATGCTCAATAAATGTTTGATGAGTAAATAAATTAGCATTTGAATGAATAAATGAATCTGTTTCTGAGCATCTCATTAGATCTTACAGATGAATTTTCCACCAACTAAATATTAATATAGAAGCTAACAAAATTTCCCATAAGAACATTTGTTCTTTTAGAAAGTTTTCATTGTTTCCTTGCAATATAAAAAGGTGAGATTGTTTAATATAAATTGTTTTGGAATGTCATGTGTCCTCAGTGTCAGAAGGACGAAATGCCTAAGAGATGAAGTTTCCCAAACCATTGAAGCTGAGCTTTCATCAATACATCAGCATTGTTATATACAAGACCCCCTTCCAAGAGAGGCCTCCCTTGATCACTCTACGTAAAACTGACACCCTCACGCCTGCGATGGCCACACCTGAACTCCCAGTCATCTTTTCTACTCTGTTTTGCCCTGTATCACTTACCTACTACCAGGAAAGCTTACCTGAGTATCGGGAACCACAATCTTTATTGGGGTACCATAGCCCACACAAGAACTTTCTGGAATGATGGGCATATTCTATATCTTGCCATAGGTAATGTCTATACAGGCATCTACTCTTATCAAACAGCTTGACCTATATGCTTAAAGTTTGTGCATACTACTGTATATAAATTATACTTTAATAAAGTTCTCACACTAAAAAAATTAAGAGCAATAAAAATAAAATGTATGCAATTTTCTGTACTAAACACTACAAAAAAACTTTTAAAAGATGCACTTCTCAGACCTATGATCAGCTATTACAGAATGAATGCTATGGTTCCCAATCCCAAATTAACCTATTGAAACCCTAACCTCACAGTGAATGCATCTGGAGATGGGGCCTCTAAGGAAGTAATGAGATACCAAGAGTAGAGCCCTGGTCCTCTAGGATTAGTGTCCGAATAAGAGGCACCAGAGAGCAAGCTCACTGTCTTCACCCACAGAGAGAGATGGTTGTCATCCCCAAACCAAGAGAGGCATTGAAATGAAATCTTCTTTGCCGGCATCTTCATCTAGGACTTTTCAGCCTCTAGAACCAAGAGAAGCAAATTCCTGTTGTTTAAAAGCCACCCAGGCTGTGGTGCTTTGTTGTTGCAGACCACAGAGTAAAGCAATAGTGAACTTAACTGACAGCCCCAGCTACTGAGCTCTGAAACCCATCATCATGTTGGGGCTGAGACCACTCTCTCCTTACCAGCTGCTCTCCTCATCGCTGGACAGACCAAGGACTCCAAGGCAGGCCCATTCCCGGGGAAGTGGCACTCCTCTGATGGACTACCTTAACAAAACTTTCTTAGAACCACATCACAGTCTAAGAATTTCCCTCCTCTCTCCTCTCTCACAGAGGTCAACCTGACATTGCTCTCTGCCAACTCTCTGAGCGGCTCCAGCCCCTTCTTATTTTCTCTCACAATGAATCTCTTGCATGTGTTTTAACATTGTGGCTTCTGCTTCTCCAAAGACCCAAGCAAGCACAATTCCTTTGTGCTTTGTGATAGGAACACCATCCGCAATCAGTTAACAAGAATAATTACAATACAAGAAAATACTTCAACATCGACTACTTATATGACAAACGTGCCTGATTATCCACTTAAAGTGGCATTAACTGTGATATCCAAGAGAACTGAGCTTTCTTTGAAACCACTCTTTTAACTATAGTTTATTGAAAACTGCTACCCAGTCTCAACGTACTTCCAGTTTTCGGTTCTCACTACAACTCTCCCTGAATCTTAAACAAGCCAAAATAATTTAATGGTCTTAGTCATTGTCCATTATCAAGGACATGCTAATAAGGTTGTTGGAAAAAAAATCAGGTCACAGGGATTGTGAAGCTAGACATTAAGCTACCAAGGACCTTGAGAGACTGACTGTAACTGGATAGCCCAGGAAACATCTCACCTTATTTAATTACTTAAAGTAATTCAGTCCATCACACTACTGCAGGCAGGAACAGAGTGTATAACAACAGCACTTAATCTCATCGCGCCTTGCCAATAGCTCCTGACTGCAGCTTTGGTTTGAACTATGGAGATTGCTAAGATTTGGATGTGGTTCATCCCCTGAGGGTTCTTGTGCTGCAAGCTTGGTCTCCAGTGTAGTGGAGACCTCCAGCAGAAGGTCCTGAGGACATTGGGGGCATGCCGTGACAGGAGATTAGCATGGTTCTTCTAAGACCCCAACCTCTGACTTACTGTCTCTCTAGGTCTTGGTGGTGGTAGTGGCAGGGGGAACATCCAACACATGGGCTGTATGAGGCCGGTGAAACCACTTGGTATGGCTCTGCCCAGGCAGCCACAAGCAGGACTCAAATTCGATAAATCTATAGCAAGCTAATTTTTAAGCTGATAATTTTATATGGCCTGCACAAATGATCTTCTAAATATCCAGATGACTCTTGGCAGAAAAAAGGCTGGAAGACCTCCTGCTCTAGGCGATTTCTCTTTCTTGCACACACTCCTGCATGGTGAGGCCACTCACTGCAAATTCCTTGCCAGAGCTAAGCCAATGCAGGAACCATGCCCCCGAATCTCCATTACTGGGAATTAAATAAACCTCTTGTTCTTTATACAGTACCCAGCCTCAGGTATTTTGGTACAGTAACAGAACACAGACTGATGCAGGGATGTCCTGTCATTACTTGCATGCAGCAGCGACTTGGTGATCATAACTATGTGGCTTGGGGCCAACGCTGTGGCATAGCAGATCAAGCCACCACCTGTAGTGGCAGCATCCCATATGGGTGCTGGTTTGAGTCCCAGCTTCTCCACTTCCAATCCAGCTCGCTGCTATGGCCTGGGAAAGCAGTGGAAGATGGCCTAAGTCCTTGGCCCCTGCACCTGTGTGGGAGACTTGGATGAAGCTCCTGGCTCCTGGTTCCTGGCTTTGGATCAGTGCAACTCCGGTCATTGTGGCCAATTAGGGAGTGAACCATCGGATGCAAGACCTCTCTCACTAGCTCGCTCTCTCTCTCTCTCTCTCTCTGCCTCTCCTCTCTCTGTGTAACTCTGACTTTCAAATAAATAAATAAATCTTTAAAAAAATGTGGCTTGAGATTTGTCAGCATGTCATAAACTCTTACTTGAAAGGCAGCATTACAGAGAGGAAGAAAGCAGCAGATAGAAAGAGATCTTCCATCTGCTGCTCCATTCGCCAAATGGCCACAATGGCCAGGGCTGGGCCAGGAGCTTGGAACTCCATCTGGGTCTCCCACATGGGCAGCAGGAGCCCAGACACTCAGGCCATCCTCCGTTGCTTTTCCAGGTGCACCAACAGGGAGCTGGGTCAGAAATGGAGCAGCCAGAACTCATATGTGAAGCCAGTATCACAGGCAGTGACCTAACCCACTGCACCACAACACCAGCCCAAGATTTTCCTCTTAACTAGGTGGCCATGTCTTCCAACTTAGAACTGCAGTTTACTTTTTGGTAGTAGTTTTCATAAAAACAAAAGAAAAGAATTCAGGCAATCCATAAGTTTTATTTCTCCAGAGAAAAGGGGAAACCCATTTTGGTTCAAGCCTATTTTCTATACTGGTTGTTTACCTCTAATTGCATTATGAGTCAGTCATATAACATTTCCCTAGTTCATCCACTGTCTCACACTGACTCAATCATTTTCCTTTAGCCTCAAACCTCCAACACTTTTTCCCTATCTTCATTCACAGCTAAAAATGTTGCTTCCCACTCCCTTGAGAAAAGATCAAAGCAAACAACAGAGAATTTCCCCATTCACCTGTCATCACAAATTCAGACATTTCTCAACATCCATTCACACACGATCTGCCTCCCTAACTGTTAACTTCAGGTGGGTAGTCCATGCTCCCAGCTAAAGCCAGTTCCTGTGCCCCCATATACACACACTCTGAAAGCTACCAGTAAGACCAGTCCCTTGCTCTCTCCAACATTGCTAGTTTATGATTGCCACAGGATCACATGCCATTGTTTCACCAACCTCTTAAAGACAACAAAATTAATATCACCATCAACTATCACAACAATAAAACACTTGTACTCCTGCCACCCCCAGAAACTGTCTCATGTGTCTGCTTCCCTTCATAACAAAATAGCGCCTTAGAGCAACTGGCTGAAGTCATAGCTCTAATCCCTCTCCTTGCATTTTCTCTCTGATGAGGTTTCCTCCTGTATCATCGACACTGCCCTTATCAAGATCAATGAAAACCACAGCATCGCTAAATCTAAGGTATGCAAAAAACAGCCTCACCAGTCTTTCCAAACAGTAGACTCAGACTCAGGAAGTGCAGCAAAAGCAAGACTTTATTATTGCTCTTGCCAGACCAGGTGCCTGGTGAGCCAGTACACCCAGTTGGTTTACAGCAAGCTGCTTATTTCCTAGAACACAGGCTCTGCCCCAAGTTCCTCATTGGTTTAGTACTAGGGGGTTCAATCTTGCTGGCATTTGCTTCAACTGTTTTGGTCACTAACATCCCGCTTGCCTAAGAATGTTCAGGTGCAGGTAACCTAGCTGTTATGCTAGCCAGCTATTTGTCTGCAAGCTGTTACGCTAGTTAGTTATCTACTCACAGCCAAACACATTACTTTGAAAATGAACCAAATGTTTACTTCTCACAGGTATTAACCTCATCTTACGTGACCCACAGACAGCATGTCACCCAGCTGAACACCCCTTCCTCCTTGACGTATGTCATTCACCTGACTTCCAGGCTACCACACACTGCTGGTGTCCCTCCTCCCTCCCTGATTGCTTCTCAGTCTCCTTCTGGGTCCTCTTCTCCTTCTTGGGCAGCATGGGACTCAGCCTACTATGTGTTGTCATCAACACTTACTTTCTTGGTGACTTCACCTAGCATCAGAGATGGAAGTAACATCTGTACCCAATGACTCAAATTTACATTCACCATGGACCTCTCCCTGGAACTCCAAACTCTTGTGTCTACTCATCCACTTTCCACATCCAGAATGTCTAAGAGAAATCTGAAACTGAACACATCAAAAAACCAAATTCCCTATTTTCCCCATTGCAATTAATGACAATTCCCTCCTGAGATGCTCAGACCAACAATCTCATGTCCTTTTTTTTTTCTCCCTCATTCAGCTTATCATAATTTCCTGCTGACTCTGTCTTCAAGTTGGGGCAGAATGTAACTGCTTTTTAACGCTTCTATTGTTGATTATCCAAACCACCATTCTCTGTACAAGATTAGAGCAGTAGCAACCTTGCCTTTCCAATTCCTTTCTTTCCCATCTACAATTTTCTAAAGTCAAATCATGTCACTTTTATACTTAAAATACTCTAGTGGCTCCTACTTCTCTCAAAATGAGAGCTAAACTCATCTGCAAGATCTGGCCACTTCTCTGTTTTGATCTCCTACTAACACCCTTCACCCACCCTACTGCAGCCACGCTGGTCTCCTCACTTTTCCTCAAATCAGCATAGCATGTTTCTACCACAGGGCCTTTGCACTGGTTGTTCTCGCTGCCTGAAGTGCTCTTTCTCCAGATAGTGTTCCAGATACCCATCTTTCCTTTTCAGTGCTTCACTTTCCTTGCTGGAAAACTAATGAAATTGAGGACAATACTACCCAATTCACATGTACATAGGTGTGATTCTTTCAATATTAGTGGAATCACACTATGTATATTATTCTACAACTTTCCATTAAGAGCAAGCCTATCATTCTCTCAATGATATGAAATGCCACCTTTATGTATTCCAATTTATTGTACGTACTCAAGTGCCATATCATATACTTTTGATTATGTTACATTTTAATGCCTAATAAAGACAAATACCATTTCTTTAAAAAAATTAGATTTATTTATTTGAAAGGCAGAGTTATGAGGGGGGCGAGAGACAGAGAATGAGATCTTTCACCCACTGGTTTATTCCCCAAATGGCCACTATAGTCAGAGCTGGACCAGACCATAGCCAGGAGCCTACACTCCATCTGAGCCTCCCATGTGAGTGGCAGGGGCCCAAGCACTTGGGCCATCTCCTGCTGCCTTCCCAGGCATATTAGCAGGGAGTGGGATCAGAAGTGGAATAGCAGGGACTCAAACCTGTGCCCATATGGGATGCTGGCATCATAGGCAGCAGCCTAACCCACTGCACCAGAATGATGGACCCTTTTAAAGACAATTTTACTAAAAAATGCCAGGGCTGGCACTGTGGCATGGTGCTGTGGTGCAGCAGGTAAAGACAATTTTACTAGAAAGACTTGCTTTTTTATTTTTCCATATATTTATTAGAATCATATTGTTAAGTTCCAATAAAAATCCTACTAGCAATTTTGTGGAGGGGCGATCATGTCAAGTTTACAGAACAATTTAAAGAGAATTAACATGCTCATGATATTGTCTGTCTTATCCAAAATCACAGTGTGCCCTCCCATTTATTCGAGTCTTCCTTTTGCAAACTTCAGAAGCATTTTCAAATCTTAGATTGACCCACTCCTTACACTTCTTGCTATAGCAAGTGCTACATGTTTTTTCCATTGTGTCATCCAGCAAGCCCTATACATAAAGATGTGTCCGCTTATTAATGTCATTTCCACCAACTAAATTAATTATATTATTAATTGTGAATTATATTTTATTTGTTTCTTATGAGTTTTTTTTGGAAAAAATCATACCAGCAGCATTGTGTAATATTTTTAATCCTCTTGTTTTTCAGCATGTTTTTTTTCTCATGTGCTTTCTAGTATCTCCAGAATAATTAAGATATCAATAGTAAGACTAGAAATACTTTAAGTGAATTCATACTAATTTATTTATTATACTTATTTATTTACTTGGTTGTTTATTTAAAAGGCAGAGTGACAGAGAGAGAGGGAGAGACAGAGAGAGTAAGTCATGGTTTTGAGGGCCCAGCATCTGAATCTCTTGCTAGGTTCCCACCCACCGTACTCTGAGTCTTGTAGGTGAAAATCACCTCTTCTAACATGAAAATGCTGGGTGTTTTCCTCATCTCACTTGTAGCTAGATTGTAGGCATGTGGCCTGGGCTTTGTCATTCACATACATTCATGCCCAGAGTCGGTAATGCAAGAAAGACAGAGAATTCTCTCCTTGTGCCAGTTGGAACAATAAAAGCCACGACTTTGAGCTCTTGGTACAGGAAGACGAATAAATGCTCTGGGGAGGCTTAACACTTGGACATCTTTTTCTATTTGCTAAAATAGCTGGTATGTAAATTTAAAAAAAAAAAACTATCTTATTTACTTACCCGATGTCCTATAATAGTTCTCAATAGTGCTTTTGTAAATGAGAAGAAATGTTAGACAAATTCGATTGAATTTATTGCTATATTTGAAATTTTAGTGATATTATAAGAAATAATTATTCTTTTACATTTGTTTCAAATATACAGATTTATTGGCTCTCAATGTACCTAGTAGTTTATCCAGAGATATTTTTTAAACTTCTATATATAAATTCTTATCATTGTGAATATAATAACAGATCTTTTTCCTTTCCAATTCTCATACCTTTAATATTTCTTTTTCTAAGACAGGTATTTGGCACAGCAGTTAATATATCACTCAGGATGTCTGCAACCCATATTGGAAAGCATGGATTCAAGTCCAGCTTCCTGCCGACACACCCTGGGAGACAGCAGTGATGGCTCAAGTATTTGGGTCTCTGCCACCCAGGTGGGAAATCCAGATTGAGTTCCCAGATCCTGACTGCATACTAGCCCAGTGCAGGCTGTTGTGGGCATATGGGGAGTGAACAAGTGAATAGAATATTGTGTTTGTGTTTCTCTCTCTCCCTCTCCCCCCCCACCTTGCATAAATAAATAAATAACCCAAGAACATATACATTCAGGAATACCTATGCATGTATTTATTTTTCTTATTTTATTAGTTAGAGCTTCCAGTACAACATTAGATTTTAGTTAACATCTTTCTTTCATTATCAGTCTCACAGGGAAATATTATATTATTCCCCATAACATATAACGTGCAGTAAAGAAACTGATTTTGCTTTTATTTTTTTAAATTTATCATATTAAGCATGTTTTTTTTTATTTTTAACTTTTATTTAATGAATATAAATTTCCAAAGTACAGCTTATGGATTACAATGGCTTCCCCCCCATAGTGTCCCTCCCACCCGCAACCCTCCCCTTTCCCACTCCCTCTCCCCTTCCATTCACATCAAGATTCATTTTTGATTCTCTTTATATACAGAAGATCAGTTTAGCATAGACTAAGTAAAGATTTCAACAGTTTGCTCCCACACAGAAATATAAAGTGAAAAATATTGTTTGAGTACTAGTTATAGCATTAAATCTCAATGTACAGCACACTAAAGCATGTTTTTTTAAAGATTTTATTTATTTATTTGAGAGGTAGAGTTACAGACAGTGAGAGGGAGAAACAGAGAAAGGTCTTCCTTCAGTTGGTTCACTCCCCCAAATGGCCACAACGGTTGGAGCTGCACCTATTCGAAGCCAGGAGCCAGGTGCTTCCTCCTGGTCTCCCATATGAGTGCAGGGGCCCAAGCACTTGGACCATCTTCTGCTGCTTTCCCAGGCCACAGCAGAGAGCTGGATTGGAAGATGAGCAGCCGGGACTAGAACCGGCACCCATATGGGATGCTGGCACAGCAGGCAAAGGAATAACCTGCTGCGCCATGGCACCGGCCCCTTCAGATTGTTTTTAATTATGGAGAGATTTTTAATTTGTATTAGATAACTCTTTCTATATCTACCAAAATGGTCAAAAGATTTACTTCTTTTATTACATTAATCTGCTATATTACATCTTTTGATTTTTTTAGTTTTATGTTTAATTAACAGTAATCATACATATTATGGGGTATAATGGGATGATTTTGATATATGTTTCTAATGTAGATGGATTAAATTAGGCTGAACAAATCCATAACTTCATATATTATTATTGTGATGGTAATATATTTAAAATTTGCTCTTTTAGCCATTTTGAAATAACAACACATCAGTATTACTCAGCATTCTATCCAATATGCCACTAAAGCTTATGTCTCCTGTCTGTCCGAAAGTTTGCACCAGCCTCCAGTAACCATCATTCTATTCTACTCTGGATGTTAACTTAGTTTCACATTCTCTAAATTAACTACATTTGGTCTTGATCTATTATCCTTCTAAGTATCACTAAATTCAATTTGCTAATAATTTGTTTAAGATTTTTCGTGTTAGTGCTCATGAAAAAAATGTTTTCTCCTTTTCTGTAATGCTCTGCAAATTTTAAGATAATGATTTATAAGCCTTACAAATTTTTGTGAAGTTTTTTTTCCACCCTCTCCTTGGAAGAGTTTGTGTCAAATTGTGTTTATCTTTTCCTTTGATGAAGGACATAATTCAACTGTGAATGTATTCTATATTGCTCTTCTTTAGGAAAGTTCTTTAAGGGAAGGTATTTGACTTGTGGAGGTCTTGAATTCTTTTCCAATATCTATAATATACACAGACTGCAGATTTTACATGTCTTACGCAATTTTATAAGTCCTGTTCTAATGTTTCTCCTAAATTTTCAAACTCATTGGCATGGATTTGCTCACAATAGCCTTTTATATTTGTAGGGTCTATTTAATGTATTGACTTTTTATTCCTAATATCAGTTATTTTCACCTCCTCTGTATATTTCTTGATCAGATAATAAAGAGCAAAGCTGCTGGGGCTCTTTACAAGGTAGACTGTCTCCTCTATACTTGCCTACCTGACAGTAAGCCTAGCTGAAAATGACGGCTGGTCTCAGCCATTCCTTGTTCAGTCCTAACATCCCTGCTTCAGGCAAAGCATGGGAACCTGTGAACTCACCCGGGATTTGTTGCCTTTGCCTCTCCAGAGAACTGTGCCTTACCAATTTCATTTGAATTCTGTCTTCACAGTGGTCCTCCTGGTCCCTCTCGGAGATCTATTGACATTCCACTTCACATGTTAGATGTTTCTCCTATGCTGTGATTCAGAACTACTGATACATTTCCCAGTGTCTTAAAAAGAGTGTTTGCATTTCTCTTTGAAGGATTTTTGGTTTGTTTGGCTTGGTTTTGTTGTTGTTGCTTTGAGATAACTTCCAAGAACAGAAATAGCAAAATACCAGCGATTAAGGTTTGTTTTATTTCTTTGAAAGGCAGAGTGACAGAGAGAGTAGAGAGGGAGAGCTTCCATCCTCTGAAATAGTCAGCAACAACTGGGGCTGGGCCAAGCCAAAGTCAGGAGCCTGGAACTCCATCCAGATCTCCCACATGGGTGGCAAAGGCCCCAGGACTTGGGATATCTTCTGTTGTTTCCCTAATCACATTAGCAGGGAACTGGATCAGAAGCAGAAAAATAAAAATATCATATTTAATCCAACTTCCAAATAAAACCAGATGATAGTTATATTCAACTTGATTCAACTAGAATACACTAAATGCATACTATATTTGAGGGTGACTACCTTTTACAAAATAGTGCATTTTCCAGTTCAGGAAAATGGTATTTATCATTTCTTCAGATCTTCTCTGTATCGTCCAATAACATTGCTGAGCGTTGTCATTGTTACTGTCTTTACAGATGATACGACACAAATACTTTAAGGTTTACTCACAGCCATTTTGCATTTGTTGTTGCTCTTAATAACCGGGATGCTTTTATCTGATTAGTAAAGAATTATAGCAGTGTGTCATTGTTTTGGGTCACTGTGTATCTCGCTATATATTATCGTCTTAGATCTTTCAGGAAGATAATCATGTCATCTGAAAATGTAGTGGTAGTATTTTTTCTTCATTTCAAATACCTACATGGCTGGTTTGGTTTTGTGTGTTTCTGCATTGGCCAGACCCTCCAGTACAGTGATGATAAGAAGCATCCTTATGTTGTTTCCACATGCAAAAGGGATGCTTCTAATGCTTCACTATCATACATGGCGTTTGCTATAGATTCCTATGAGATATCCTTTATAAAGTCTAGAAAGTTTTCTTCCATTTCTAGTTTTCAGCATGGGTTGGCATTGAATTTTGCCCAATTTTTTCATCTACTGAGATAATGTAAATATATGGCTTCTCTTCTTAAAACTATTAACTGGCTGGAAAACTAAATTATTAATTTACCTAACACTGACACTTCCTTGTGTCTCCACCATAAATCCTACCTGTTCATAATCTACTATATTTTTAATGCATGGTTGATTCATTAGCCTTTATGTAGAAATTTTGCATGTCAAGTCTTCGGGAATTTTGCCTGTGGTTCTTTTCTGTGTGTACAATCCTTTTTAATTCTTGTATAAGGGTTACCCTCACCTCACAGATGAGTTAGAGTGTTTTCCAGTTTTTAGATTATCTAGCGTAGTTTATATAACATTGCAATTTTCTCTTCCATGAAAATTTGGTAGACATTGGCCTAAAAACATCTGGGCCTAAATTTCAAGACATACTACAGGCCAGTTATGATCAAAACAGCCTGGTACTGGTACAAAAACAGACATGTAGTTCAATGGAATAGAACGGGAACTCCAGAAATCAACCCACACATCCACAACCAACTTATTTTTGACAAATGAGCTGAAATCAACCCCTGGGGCAAGGACAGCCTCTTTAACAAATGGTGCTGGGAAAACTGGATCTCCACATGCCGAAGTATGAAACTAGACCCGTACCGTACACCTTACACAAAAATCCACTCAAAATGGATTAAATACCCAAATCTATGACCCAATACCATCAAATTACTAAAGAACATTTGGGAAACTCTGCAAGACATTGGCACAGGCAAAGAGTTCTTAGAAAATACCCCAGAGGCACAGGCAATCAAAGCCAATATTGACAAATGGGAATTTACCAAAAGAAAATGAAATCAGCATATGAAAGAGTGATCTATACCCCCATGTTCATTGCAGCTCAATTCACAATAGCTAAGATATGGAATCAACCCAGATGTTTATCAATTTTTAAAAAAAAAATTAAATCCGGTCATTTTCAACAAAATGGATGCAGCTGGAAACCATTATACTTAGTGAAATGAGCCAGTACCAAAAAGACAGACATCATATGTTTTCCCTGATCAGGGGTAACTAAGAGTACCTAAAATGTAATGTGTTGGACTGAAATGGACATTTTGAAATTCAATGACTGTTCATAGTCCTTGTCTCTACTGTTGAGGAACAGTGTTTTATTTTCTTCATACTATTTGTTGAACTCTTTTACTTAGTGTAGGGTTAACCTTATGATCACTAAGTAAACTGAAAGTAGATCTCTATAAAAATTAAGAGTAGGAATGGAAGAGGAAGAATGAAGAAGGGTTGCAACATGGATGGGAGGGAGGGAAGTATCACTATGTTCCTAAATCTGTATATATGAAATAAATGAAACTCATAACTTAAATAAAATTTAAAAAAACTCCCAGGCGTGGTAACCTTTGAAAAGATAGATCCTTGGACTGGCATTTGGGACACTGAGCTAAGCTTCTGTCTGCAATGCTGCCACCCTTTATAAGCATTTGCTTGAGTCCTGGCTGTTCCACTTTCAATCTAGCTTTCTGTTAATGCACCTGAGAAAGCAGTGGAAGATGGCACAAGTGTTTGGGCCCCTGCATTCATATGGAAGACCCAGATGGAGTTCCAGGCTCCTGGCTTCAGACTGGACCAGTCCTGGCCATTGTAGCCATTTAGAGAGTCAACCAACAGAGAAAAACTGACTCTCCCTCCCTCCCTCTTCCTCCTCCTCCTCCTCCTCCTCCTCCTCCTTCTTCTTCTCTCTCTCTCTCTTTCCTTTCTCTTTCTTTCACTCTGACTTTCAAATATTTAAAAAGATTGAACTGTGTATACTTGAATACTTTCTTTTTTTTAGATTTTTATTTATTTGACAGGTAGAGTTACAGATAGTGAGAGAGAGACAGAGAGAAAGATCTTCCTTCCGTTGGTTCCCTCCCCAAATGGCCACCACGGCCGGAGCTATGCCAGGTGCTTCTTCCTGGTCTCCCACACAGGTGCAGGTGCCCAAGCACTTGGGCCACCCTCCACTGCCTTCCCAGGCCACAGCAGAGAGCTGGACAGAAAGAGGAGCAGCTGGGACTAGAACCTGGCACCCATATGGGATGCCAGCGCCGCAGGCAGAGGATTAACCTAGTGCGCTATGGCTCCAGGCCTCAATACTTGAATACTTTCAATCTCTCAATTTAATTTATCAGTTCTGATGTTCTATTTCTTCAGTCAATTTTGCTTAAGAAAATTTAAAAATTGTCTAACTGTTCAAATCTACAGTATAATTTAATACATTAAAGTATGTGATTAATCATTAAAGTATGTGATTAATATTAATTAGATTATAATGTTCTCCACACCTGTAGTCAAGTTATTTTTCTTATTGTCATTGCAGTTTATAAAGAGATTATTCTTTTTTTTTTTTACAGGCAGAGTGGACAGTGAGAGAGAGAGACAGAGAGAAAGGTCTTCCTTTGCCGTTGGTTCACCCTCCAATGGCCACCACGGCTGGCGCACCGCAGTGATCCGAAGCCAGGAGCCAGGTGCTTCTCCTGGTCTCCCATGCAGTGCAGGACCCAAGGACCTGAGCCATCCTCCACTGCACTCCCAGGCCACAGCAGAGAGCTGGCCTGGAAGAGGGGCAACCGGGACAGAATCTGGTGCCCCGACCGGGACTAGAACCCATTGTGCCAGCACCGCTAGGTGGAGGATTAGCCTAGTGAGCCGCGGCGCCGGCAAGAGATTATTCTTATTTCATCATTTTATATTCCAAAATTTTACAAATTTTATTCTTTTTCTGAAAGAAATAATATTTGTGGATTGTTTTTAGGTACAATGGTTAAGATGCCACTTGGGGAAAGAACAGGTCATCAAAGAAGGAGGTACCTTTCTCTGAAGGGAGGAGAGAACTTCCACTTTGACTATGACCTTGTCTAAATATGATCAGAGTCAGCGAACTTGAAAGGCCTCCATAGCCTTAGCAACTCATGACAAGAGCCCAGGGTGATTACTGATGCCATAAACAAGAGTGTCAATTTGTAAAGTCAACAACAGGAGTCACTGTGCACTTACTCCTCATGTAGGATCCCTGTCCTTAATGTGCTGTACATTGAGATTTAATGCTATAACGAGTACTCAAACAGTATTGTTCACTTTGTGTTTCTATGTGGGTGCAAACTGTTGAAATCTTTACTTAATATATACTAAATTGATCTTCTGTATATAAAGATAATTAAAAATGAATCTTGATGTGAATGGAATGGGAAAGGGAGCAGGAGAGGGGAGGGTTGCGGGTGGGAGGGAAGTTATGGGGAGGGGAAGCCATTGTAATCCATAAGCTGTACTTTGGAAATTGATATTCATTAAATAAAAGTTAAAAAAAAAAAGATGCCACTTGTGACACCTGCATCTCCAATCGCAGTGACTGAGTTCAAGTCCCAGTTCACTTCTCATTCCAGCTTCCTGCTAATGTGCCCCATGGGAGGCAGCAAATAGCTCAAGTAGTTGGGCCCTGGCACCCACCTGGGAAATCTACATTGAGTTCCACCTCCTAACTTTGATCTAGCCCAGATACAGCTGTTGTAGGCGTTTGGAAAGTAAACCAGTGGATGGAGGATCTCTCTCTCTCTCTCTCTCCCTCTCTCTCCCTCTCCCTCATCTTTCAAACCCTCTTCTTTCAAAAAAATAATAAATACACTTTTAAGAAAATTTTAAAAGAAATAATATTTGGGATGGGCATATAGCACAGCAGATTAAACCACTGCTTGAGATACCTGCATCCCAGTTCAGTGTGCCTGGGATCAAGTCCTGCCTCTGCTTTTGATCCAGTTTTCTGCACACCTTAGGAGGCAGCAGATGGAGATTTAAGTACTTGAATCCATGCCATGAAAAAAATAAACACTACTCAGATATACACTCAAAAATGGTTAATATAAAAATGGTAATATTTGTTATTTACAAAAGAAAGAGCATATTATTATTTCAAAGGGGATAGATTTTTATTTTGGTTTTTAATATTATTTCTAGTTTCTATCTTGTAACTTAAGAAACTTAGAATACATACATACATAGTTTTTTTTTAACTTTTATTTAATAAATATAAATTTCCAAAGTACAACTCTTGGATTATAGCAGCTTTTTCCCCTCATAACCTGCCTCCCACTCGCAACCATCCCATTTCCCACTCCCTCTCACATCTCATTCTTCATCAAGATTCATTTTCAATTATCTTTATCAAAACCTTTCAAATCTTAATTGTTTACTCAACCTTAAGTTTAAGTTTAATTCCTCAAGTCCTTCCTCAGTAGCTGAAACTAATTTAACCTATATTTTATGTTAAAATATTAAAGATTTAAATATTTAAGATTTAAAAATATTTTTAAATTTATTTATTTATTTATTTAATTTGAAAGGTAGAGTGAAAGGGAGAGACAGATTTCTCATCTGCTGATTCATCCCCCAAATGACAACATCCAGGACTGGACAAGGCCAAAGCCAGGAGCCAGGAACTCCACCCAGTTCTCTCACATTGGTGGCAGGGGCCCAGTTAATTGGGCATCTTCTACTGTTTCCCAGGTGCATTAGCAGGAAGCTGGATTGGAAGCAGAGCAGCCAGGGCTAGCACTGCAATATGGAATAGCAAAACTGCAAACGATGTCTTAACCCACGTCATCACAATGCCAGCCCCATCTTAATATTTTTATGAGTTTTTCCTTCTCTGTAGTGTGAATCTATGCTTTTGGTGATGAAGTTTCCAAGAGTGACACAGCTAGTGAGTTGCACATATATCAATAGTAAATATTTCTATTTGACTCATTTGTGGTTATTTGGCCTTGGATTCTACTTCAATTACTAATAATACAGCATTTTCTTTCTTTTTACTTGAACTTATCTAATACACCTTCCCTTTATTTCTAACCTCCATATATTGTTTTAGATGACTTTGGTCAACAGTATATAATTTTTATTTTAATTTTTATCCTATCCAAGAGTCAGTTTTTGTAATTGTTTACATCTTTGGATTTATTCTTGACTCTTTTGATCATTTTAATTGTGCAGCTTTCAAAGATTTCTTCTGCTTTTTGTTTTCCCAGATATAAGCTCTTTTGTATACTGAGTCATCAGATCTCTTTCATGGCATTCATTTTCTTTTTGTTGTTGTTGTTGTTGTTGGGTTTAAATTTTTTTTAACTTTTATTTAATGAATATAGATTTCCAAAGTACAGCTTATTGACTACATTGGCTCCCCCCACCATGACTTCCCTCCCACCCGCAACCCTCCCCTTTCCCGCTCTCTCTCCCCTTCCATTCATATCAAGATTCATTTTCAATTTCCTATATATACAGAAGATCAGTTTAGTATACATTAAGTAAAGATTTCAACAGTTTGCACCCACATAGAAACACAAAGTGAAAAATACTGTTTGAGTACTCGTTATAGCATTAAATCTCAATGTACAGCACATTAAGGACAGGGATCCTACATGAGGAGTAAGTGCACAGTGACTCCTGTTGTTGACTTTACAAATTGACACTCCTGTTTATGGCATCAGTAATCTCCCTATGCTCCAGTCATGAGTTTCCAAGGCTATGGAAGCCTTTTGAGTTCTCCGACTCTTATCGTATTTAGACAAGGTCATAGTCAAAGTGGAAGTTTTCTCCTCCCTTCAGAGAAAGGTACATCCTTCTTTGAAGACCTGTTCTTTCCACTGGGATCTCACTCACAGAGATCTTTAGTTAGGTTTGGTTTGGTTTTGTGTTTTGTTTTTTTTTTTTTTTCCAGGGTGTCTTGGCTTTCCATGCCTGAAATACTCTCATGGGCTTTTCAGCCGGATCCGAATGCCTTTAAGGCTGATTCTGAGGCCAAAGTGCTGTTTAGGACATCTGCCATTCTATGAGTCTGCTGTGTATCTCACTTCCCATGTTGGATCGCTCTCCCCTTTATTTATTCTATCGGTTAGTATTAGCAGGCACTAGACTTGTTTATGTGCTCCCTTTGACTCTTAATCCTTTCATTATGATCAATTGTGAACTGAAATTGATCACTTGGACTAGTGAGATGGCATTGGTACATGCATGGCATTCATTTTCTCTGAACACTTAATGTGCAATTCCTTTTCAAAAGTGGACATGTATTCTCTTCTCTTCAATCTGCTTCTGGTGATTGTAAGAGAGAAACAAGAATACAAAGAAGTAGGATGCAAGAAGAGTTTGTTGTCCAGAGTAAGGGTACCAGGTGTGTCCAATCTTCCAGGTCACAACCTCACTCTCTTCCTAAGAGCCACAGGTATGTCTATGGCCCAGTCACTCCCTACCCCACCTCTGCCACTGAGTGCTTGACCCAGGTATGTCAGAAGCTGTCATCCCACTGCACTATCAGAATATTGCTCCTCATCCAGTCACCCTCACAATTACTCCAAAGCTATTCCCACTTCTCCCCTTAAGAGAGAGCAGGTATTGTGGCAACACTGGATTAAGCTGCTGCCCACCTCCCATATCAAAGTCGAATCTGTAGTCTCACTTCCTATTCCAGCTTCCTGCTAATGTCCACCCTGGGAAGTAGCAGATGAGTTCCTGCTACCCATGTGGGAGACATGCATGGAGTTCCTATTGCCTGGCTTCCACCTGGCCCAGTCCCAGCTATTACAGGCATTTGGGAAACAAACCAGCAGATCAAAGATCTCTCTCTCTCTCTTTCTCTCTCTCCACCCCCATCTCTCTGTTACTCTACCTTTCAAATAAATCAATAAAATATTTTAAAAAAAAAAGCCAGACATAAAAGTGAAGACTATGATAGAAAATGGGGTATTATAGTTTAAGGGGAAGATTAATTTTCTGGAAGTGGACTTGATGAGTTTTCTGGATAAATAATTCAATACAAAAACATTATCCTCTTAAATATAAATTAACAATGATAATTGTATTAAGAGGGCATGTTTACAGTGTTATTTCTGTTTTGCTACTGGCAAATCCTTCCTGGGATTCTGAAGATAATGGGAAAAATGAGAAGTGATGTGGATGAGATGCAGAAACAAGAGGAAGGATTGGCCTTGGCTGCAAGGGCATGAGGTCAAGGTGAGTGTTAAGGGAAGGGCAGTCTGCAAGTTTTTGTTAAGGGGAAGATAAGAGATTGTAAAAGTGAGGGTGAAGTTTCAGCTAAGAATGATGATTGTAAGAAGGACAATGGTCTTTTAACAAGAAAGAAGAAAATAACATTAGGAAAAAGAGCATATAGATTCATGCCAATTTGAGGCTTAAGAATGAATGTACTGGCTGGCACCGTGGCTCAATAGGTTAATCCTCCACCTGCGGCGGCAGCACACCAGGTTCTAGTCCTGGTCGGGGCACCGGATTCTGTCCCGGTTGCCCCTCTTCCAGTCCAGCTCTCTACTGTGGCCCGGGAGTGCAGTGGAGAATGGCCCAAGTGCTTGGGCCCTGCACCCACATGGGAGACCAGGAGAGGCACCTGGCTCCTGGCTTCAGATCAGCATGGTGCACCGGCCACAGTGGCCATTGGAGGGTGAACCAACGGTAAAGGAAGACCTTTCTCTCTATCTCTCTTTCACTGTCCACTCTGCCTGTCAAATATATATATATATATAAAATTAAAAAAAAAAAGAATGAATGTACCAAGTCTTTTCCTTTGTGATTTTGTCCAGCAACTATGAACTTCTCAAACGAACCCATGGAGAACGGTTCTTTCAAGGCTGGGTTATTATTGTCAGATGAGTATGAGGGACAGAAAAAGGGCAGGAAAACTGATGGTATTTGCAAAAGACTGGTTGTGTTAAGCCTACCTGGATGTAGAGGAAATAAGGCAAGAAGAAAGTGAGAAGGGTACCAAAGGATTGGATATCTACTTAGCATCAAAGTATATGCCCATTGGTTACCTGAGCAAGGAAACTGGAAGATGAGGAGGTTATGATCAGATGGGATACCTGACACTGAGGCCTCAGATAGAAAACATTCTGATGAAGACAAGACCCAAGGTGTGACCATGGGAAAAGTGACCGAACTGGAATAAATCTAAGAATTAAGAATTTTAAAGGTAGGTGATCACAAGAGACTCAGGGTTAACCCTAACAGCCTTTCCTTTGCTCTTCTGTTTAATTTGCTTTGCTAAAAGCAAACCAGGACTTTCTTGGGAGATATTTGAGAGCATTGTATGATATATGACTGTCTGATAAATACCTCTTAATCCAGGATGCTAAAGTTAGGTTGGATTTAGAGAAGCCTGGAAAGTAAGCAGGTGTCATGGGACCTCTCTGTGACAGGGATAAGAGAGCTTCAAGGAGAAAGGAAAAAACAAGGGAAGTAAGGGCTCCTCCTTAAATGCTGCCTTAAGGTCAGCTTTGGGCAATTTTTACACACTTCCCATTGAATTTGGCATGCACCTAAGAGAAGTTTTATAATCTAGAATTAGTCAAATAACTGTGATTTCATTGCAATAAGTTCTTTTAATAACACCGTGAAGAACCTCATCTGATTCAGGAAGGATTATCCGAAAGGTTAACTTCTCCTTTTGGACCAGAAGCAGCTGAAAGTAGGATCTGACTTCAAGCTAGATGAGGATAGACTCTTTCTCACTCACTGGCTGTCCAGCAGTGAAAAGGTCAGAATGCTCTTATTAAATAATGAACAACATAAGTAGCTTTCAGCCTTCCTGTGGCTACTCAGGGCAGATACAACTATACTTGAACCAGGAATACCCATTCAGCCATATGAATTATTAAGCTATCAAAATTTTCTGGTTTTTTCCTATACTTTTTACTATTAACCTCAGTGCCTGCCTCTAGGAATAAAATAAAATATATTAAGTCAAAATGTGCCAATTTCATTTTGTTGTATTTGTTTTTCAAAAAAAATATTTATTGAGTATGTCATGTGAACTGGGCATTCTGCAGGTGTTACTATAGAGATTAGAATCAGTTTCAGTCCTCAGCAGAGCATGTGAAAGTGGACAAGCAAGTACTTTAAATATGGAGATTTAATTACTAAGATATATAAATTTACTCCGTATCTGTAAAGTATGGCTACATTCTGTGTTAAGCCCTATGAAAAATACAGGTATCATAGGGGTTGGCATTGTGGCATAGCAGGTAAAGCTACCGCTTGCAATACCGGCATCCCATATGGGCACCAGATTGTGTCCCGTCTGTTCCACTCTGAACCAGCTCCCTGCTAATGTAGCTGACAAAGCGGTGGGGGATGGTCCAACTGCTTAGGTCCTGCACCCATGTAGGAGACCCCTGAAAGAAGCTCCTGGCTCCTGGCTTTGGCCTGTCCCAGCCCCAGCCATTGTGGTCATTTGGGGAGTAAGCCATGGATGGAATATCTCTGTCTCTCCCTCTCTAACTCTACTGTCGCTCCCCCTCTTCATGGAGGAATGACACTAAACCCTGCCTAGGCTTCATATCCGAGTCACGGCACCATTATGTCGCTCCCCGTCTTCGTGGAGGAACGACACAGGACCCTGCGCTGTTCTTTCGTCTGCTCGGCCCTTCCCAGGTTTGCTGCTGGTTCTTCCCGGGTTGGCTACCGCCCCTTCCACCTCCGTGGAAGGGCGGTTCCCCCTGCCACTTTCCCCACTTCTGCGGGGGAGCGGCACACCGCCGGCCGGCTCTCTCGGGGGCTGCACAGGTGTTCCTTCAGATAGATGTTCCTGGTGCATGTTGTCTCTCTCCTCCTTTATAGTCCTCTTCCACCAATCCCAACTCTGCTACCCACACGCCGAGTACGCTGCTCTCCTCCAATCAGGAGCAGCTCCTACAGCTTGTCAAGTTGGTGAGAGGCAGCTGTGTAGAAGCTGTTTCCTCCTCTCCCAGCGCCATATTGTGGGAAAGCAGATGCATAGAATAAGTCTTAATTCCAGTAACAGTCTAGTCCAAGTTGCTCCCCACACTCTACCTTTCAAATAAATAAAAAAGAAAAGAAAATCTTTTCTAACAGTAAATTTGAATTTAGGAAGATACAGGAATCATCCTTGCCTTGACTGGGTTGTGAGCCAAGAGGAGGAAATCCTCTCCGGGGAACCAAGGAAGCCTCCTGGGAAAGCTTGTCCTCGTGCTGAATCTGGAATGCACAGCAAAGGTTTCAAGCAAAGAAACCCAGGAAAGCATTGCAAGGAAAGCGCCGTAATCCAGAAATCGCAATGCATTTGAGAAACTGTAAATAGGTGAATGGTTGCAGTTAATATCTGGTGTGGGGATGCAGTGAGAAAAGAGGCTGAGGAAGACATACGAATACAAAAGAACATACACATCATGTTAAGAAACTTAACCCTTGGCCAGCGCTGTGCCTCACTAGGCTAATCCTCCGCCTGCGGTGCCGGCACACCGGGTTCTAGTCCCGGTGAGGGCGCCGGATTCTGTCCCGGTTGCCCCTCTTCCAGTCCAGCTCTCTGCTGTGGCCAGGGAGTGCAGTGGAGGATGGCCCAAGTGCTTGGGCCCTGCACCCCATGGAAGACCAGGAGAAGCACCTGGCTCCTGCCTTCGGATCAGCGCGGTGCGCCGGCCGCGGTGGCCATTGGAGGGCAAACCAATGGTAAACCTTTCTCTCTGTCTCTCTCTCACTGTACACTCTGCCTGTCAAACAAACAAACAAAAAAAAAAAAAAAAAAAAAAACAAAGAAAAACTTAACCCTCAGTCTGGGAAGGATGGTAAGCTGTTTAAGGATGTTTTAAGCAGGGAATAACATGATTGGACTGCATTTTTGACAGACAATTCTGCAGTAATGAGGACATGGGCTTTGTGTCAGACAAAACTGGAAGCCAGGAGTACAATTAGAAGCTCAGTGCAGTAATCCTGACAAAAAATAGAAGAGTCTGAATGAGGACAACAGCATTCAGGATAAACTAATAAACTTTTGGAAACAGTAGGAACAGAGAAGATTTGGGTGCATGGGTGGAAGCATAAGCTGAAAGAACTGGAGGAATCCCAGGTGACTTCCAAGCATTTGGGGTGCCAGGTAGTCAATGGCAACGTTAGCTGATGTACAAACAAAGAAAAAAATATATTCAAGGTAGATGACCAGGATACAGTGGTTGCACTAAGGGGAAAAAAGCAGTAATGCAGGTTTGGTTAAACATGTAAATTAAAGATATAGGAGACTCCTTGGCTCTGGCAACGATTTTGTGAAGTGAATGAGAAGACGGGCTTCACTGGGAGAAAACATTTCCAAGTCACATTCATGTCTAAAATATCTAACATGTTCAAGACTTTGTAAGTAAATAGTCCAATTAGATATAGGAGAGCTATTTCACCAAAGACTGGGCTGATATTTCACCAGGAAGGACACAGTGAGAATAGGCAGATGAAGAGATGCTGGACACTGTGGGCTATTAAGAAAATGGAGACTAGAAACCACAAGATATCACCACACACCCATCAGAATGGCCAAAGTGAAAAACAGTGAAAACAGCAGATGCTGGCAGGGATACAGGGAAGCTGGATCACTCACACGTTGCTCTGGGACTGTGCAATGGTGCACCCACTCTGGGAGACTGTTTGGCAGTTTCTTGTTCTTGTGGAACTAAATCTAGATCTTTCATTGAACTCAACAATAGAATCCTTGAGTACTATCCAAGAGAAATGATAACTCATGTTCACCATGAATGTTTATAGTAGTTTTATTTGTAACAGCAAAAAGGTTGGAAAAAAATGGATGCCTTTCAGGGGATGAATGGTTCAACAGACTGTGGCACAATGGTGCCATGGGATATTACTTAATAATCAAAAGGAACAAACTTGATACCAGAAACTTGGGTGGACTTCAAAAACAGCCAGTTTGAAAATGTTATATGTTATATTATTAACATTCTTGAATATTATACACACACACATGCACATACAAATGAGAGCATATAAAATTGGTGGAATCAGAGTAAGATCTATGGATTGAATCCAAGTCAATTTCCTGATTTTGATACTGTATTATAATTATGCAATATATTACCATTAGAGAAAACAGGATAAAAGGATCCTAGTACTTCCTTTTATATTTTTTAAACTTCCTGTATATATATTAAATAGATGTAATGAGATATACATTCATAAATTCATACACAAATATTCCTGGAGTTAAAATGAGGTTATGTTCCCGTAAATCCATTGGTAAGACAAAAAAATGTATTTAATGCCTCAATAAACTCATCAAGAAGTTGCAAAGTCTCAAGTCAAACGCATTGTAGGTTGGAAACCGTGTAGACACCATATATGAAAGAGAAAGCAAATAATCAATACAACCAGTTCCTTCAAGAAACTAGAGCTAATTCTAATAGACAGATAGAAGGTCTCTCAATCCATTTTGTGCTGATATAACAGAACACATGAGACTGAGCAACTGAGTAATTTATAAAGAACCAAGGTTTATTTCTGGTAGTTCTGGAGGCTGGAAAGTCCAAGGTTGAAGGGCCCTTATCTTGAGACCAGCCCTTCCTGCTGCATCACCCCATTGCAGAAGACAGGACATGAAAGAGAAAGCAAGAGAGAATCAAATTCACTGTGATAACAAACCTACTCTCACAATGACTAAATCACTCCTGTGATAACGGCATTCATCCATTCACGAGGGCAGACTTCTCATGACCTAATCACCTATCAAATATCCCAGCTGTCAACACTGTTGCATTGGGAATTAAGTTTCCGGCACATGAATTTTGGGGGACACATTCAAACCATAGCAGAGGGATTAGCAATACAGGAGAAGGATGATGCCTCGTCCTTGAAGAAAGGGTGGGGAAATATGTGCAGATACAAGGAAATAAGCGGCAGCGATGGAGCCAAAATATAAAAAAGGTCCGTACCTAATGTTGTCTATTTTTCCAATAGCATACCAGTCACAACCACCTGCTGAAAGTGACAAGGAGGTGGAGGATTGCAAAGCTAGAGTGAGCTGAAGGTTTGGAATAACCACTAAAGAAACAAGAGACAGCATTTAACAGGAACATTGTGTTGCTTGTTTCTTAACTTCACATTTATTATCTACAGTGCAGCTTGTAGAATTTTCTACAGATAGAAATGCTCTTTATCTGCATTGTCCAATATAATAGCCACTAGCCACATGCAGCTACTGAGTACTTGAAGTATGGCTAATATAACTGGGGAAGCGATTTTTCTTTAATTTAAACAGTCACATGTAGCTAGTGACTACCCTATTAGACGGTGAAGATAACAAAAAGGTGCACATAATTTTCAAACGTGATCCAGGCTTTTTGGGTAGCTAGTAAACATCCAGGCCCAAATTCCGATGCATATAATTTTCTTCCTAATATCAGAAGTGTATAATTTTCTTCCTTTTTAGTGTCTTCATGGTTCAGTTTGTACTGAAATTGCAAATCATTATTAAATCTTTGGCTCTCAAAACTCCAATAGCCAGCTTTTAAGCTTATTCATCTACTATTATTTCTGAGTTTCAAATTGTCTTTGTGATCTCATGCCCCAAACTACCTAGTAGAAACACCTTATGAGAGCATAGCTTATGAGGTCTAAAATTATAACATGTACAGGTTTTCAGAACTTCCTAGGCCCAGAACAGACTCTGGTTGGTTCATGAGCCTACCTACTCTCTTGTCAAGGCTGAAGTCTTATGTCTGTTACAACAGATGTTCAAGCCAATGACCTCCAAACTCAACCATGACTGACTATCCAACCTCATCTTTTCCCACTCTCAAGAAGTATCAAACACACCAGCTACCTGACACTCCTGAAGTACAACGAGGACTTTCTGGTCTTGGGTCCCTCAATACAGCACTTCAATAACTGAACAAACAGGCAAATCGATAGGTGAATAAACAAACACTGTGATTGGTGCTTTCTCCCCACTCTGACCACCAGGATATTGCTGCTCAAGCACCGAGTCATGATCCTGACCTTTCTCTTATACCTGCTTACTCCCCTGGGATCCTTTATCTGTCACACAAGGAGAAAGAATGGGGAATGCCTACCTATGGCAATGCTACACAAAAAGCCACATAGCCAAAGCAATTAATGACTCCTACTTCAAATGTTGCGGTAAGTCATCATACACCATGTTTGGGAAAAATAAGTATGTGACTCTCCCTCCAGACACACTTTCACTAGAGCTTCTTTTTCCACCAATTAAAAACTGCTGTGTCGGTATGTTCTAAACAATTCCAATCAGCAATTCTTTGCAAGAAGTTAGCCTTGAAGTCTGCTACCTGAAGAAGTTCCTGGGCTTGCAACTTCCTGGGAATGTGACTGGCTAGAGCAGCTTTTGAAATTGAAGCTTTAAGTGATTTGGAGCCTCTGCTTCTTTATTGGCTTTTCACAGATGCTCTGAGCAAGATTTGCAGTATGCTCAGGCCTCTTCCTTGTAACCTGAGAGCTTGGCTAATGACCCTCCAGTGTTTTTCTGATAGGAAAGAGCAACCTAGTGGAGAATTTCAAGGATAGCTTGCACATTAAAAATTGATGCAGCACTTTAAAGTTTAATATTTAAACAAAATGCTTACTGTTTACTGGTACCACACATTTTCATAGTTACCAAATGTGTGGAAAAGTCTATTGGTCTGGGGGAGTACACTCCTCAGGGTCTGTATTCCTAAAAAAGTCAATTCAGGGTATTGCTCTGATTGTTCTAGAATGACTTGATTTTGCTTCAGTCTAGAGACAATATTTAAATTGGAGAGACTAACCGCCGTCCCTTCCAGTGGCCATGGCTATTGGAAAACTGCCAGATCTTTGCTTCTACACCAGCCATTCTCAGCCTCTATTTCTGTAAAACATTTGAGTATTGCCATTAACTGTAAATGATAACACAAAAATACGTTATTTTTATTTTTTTAACTTTTATTTAATGAATATCAATTTCCAAAGTACAGCTTATGGATTACAATGGCTTTTTCCCCCCATAACTTCCCCCCCACCCACAACCCTCCCCTCTCCCACTCCCTCTTCCCTTCCATTCCCATCAAGAATCATTTTCAATTCTTTTTATATACAGAAGATCAGTTTAGCATATATTAAGTAAAGATTTCAACAGTTTGCACCCACATAGAAACACAAAGTGAAAAATACTGTTTAAGTACTAGTTATAGCATTAAATCACAATGTACAGCACATTAAGGACAGAGATCCTACATGAGGAGTAAGTGCACAGTGACTCCTGTTGTTGACTTAACAAATTGACACTCTTGTTTATGGCATCAGTAATCACCCTAGGCTCTTGTCAGGAGTTGCCAAGGCTATGGAAGCCTTTTGAGTTCACTGACTCTGATCATATTTAGACAAGGTCGTAGTCAGAGTGGAAATTCTCTCCTCCCTTCAGAGAAAGGTACCTCCTTCTTTGATGACCTGTTCTTTCATTTAGGTTTTTTTTTTTTTTTTTTTTTTTTGCCAGAGTGTCTTGGCTTTCCATGCCTGAAATACTCTCATGGGCTTTTCAGCCGGATCCGTTATTTTTAAATGTATGCCTATTACAGAGCTCTTCCGAGGAAAAGAATAAAATACGCACAGCAGAGTCGGGATGTGTAACAACCAGGAAGAGGAAAGAAGTGAAAGAGAATGACTCCACCTATGATTAAGTAGTCAGCCATACTGAGGTGGTACTTGTGGATAAAAGACATTGTGTGGGGTATGAAGAATGAGATTAGTTCCATAAGCCACACACATTCTCAACACATTGTCATGGCACTTTCTCCTGTATCAGAACAGAGGATCGGGGATTACAGCAGTGTGTGCTCCCACATGAGTACTGGGATTTTTGTTGCAGTTAACAGAGATACACTTTGCATCACTTAGAACCACTGGGATTGTGGGAAGGACTGAAGTGAAGGAGAAGGAAGTGAAAGAAGGCTGGAAAGGGGCCTGAAGAGGGTCAGGCAGCTGAGGCAGAAGCCCCAGGCAGCTCAGGCCAAGCTACCCACGGACCTTGGCAATGACTGACCTCCAGTGCTCCCAGAACTGCTGACTACTCTGATACCTTAGCTCAAGAATCAAAATCCCAGGAGAGTGGACTTGATTGCTCAAGCTTACATCATGTACTTGCCCTTGACTGGAGAGAATTACTATTCATTCAGTGTTTATTACATTTTTGCTGTGTATTAAAGCATAGGAATTTATAAGGCACTGAAATACAGCTGTGGGGCAAATAAAGTCTCTGCCCTCATGATGCTTACATTCTAATGGGAGAGTGTGATGTAAAAATTAGTGCTGACAGGCCGGCACCGTGGCTCACTAGTCTAATCTTCCGCCTGTGGCACTGGCAACCCGGGTTCTAGTCCCGGTCGGGGCGCCGGATTCTGTCCCAGTTGCTCCTCTTCCAGGCCAGCTCTCTGCTGTGGCCTGGGAGTACAGTGGAGGATGGCCCAGGTCCTTGGGCCCTGCACTCCATGGGAGTCCAGGAGAAGCACCTGGCTCCTGCCTTCGGATCAGCGCGGTGCGCCGGCCGCAGGGCGCCAGCCGCAGTGGCTATTGGAGGGTGAACCAACAGAAAAAGGAAGACCTTTCTCTCTCTCTCTCTTTCACTGTCCACTCTGCCTGTCAAAAAAAGATTAGTGATGACAGCTATGAGGAAAAACAAGAAATAGAGAATAGAGCTGGTGTGACTTTTGTAGGTATGAAAGGTCATCAAAGGCATTTTTGAGGAGATAACATCTGAAAAAGCTAAAGGATAATAACATGATTAATCATGTCATCCTTAAGCAGAATAAATACAAAACATTTGGCCGATGGCTATAGCAGTTTAGCAACCTGAAATACGGAATAGATCCTTTAACAGCAGTGTATTTCAGTCTCCACTATCATTTGAAAGAAAAGGACTGTATCACATGAAACAGCAAGAAAACGTGACCTAGGAGAGGGCAGCAAAGAGACAATCCTTAGAAACCGGCCCAGATGGAAGAATTTTCAGGCAGGAACTTTAAATGTGATAAATACATTAAAGAGTCTAGTGTACAATGCAGATAATACACAAGCATAAGGGGGATTTCAGCAGACAGAAACAAACAAGTTCAACACAATTATTGCAAATAAATTAAATTCCCTGAAAAATGGCACGATTTTCTTAGCGCCCTAACAGCTAACACCAATTTATAGTGTGATGAATCAAGAGAAAAACCTGATGCAGTCAAATAAAGCGATGCCTCATCAAAGAAGGGGGTACCTTTCTCTGAAGGGAGGAGAGAACTACCACTTTTTCTATGGCCTTGTCTAAATAAGATCAGAGTTTATGAACTCTAGAGGCTTCCATAGCCTTGGCGGCTCATGACAAGAGCCTCGGGTGATTAGTAACGTCATAAGAGTGTCAATTATTAAATCAACAACGGGAGTCACTGTGCACTTATTCCCCATGTAGGATCTCTGTCCTTAATGTGTTGTACTATGCAAATTAATGGTAAAACTAGTATTCAAATAGTACTTTATACTTCGTGTGTTTGTGTGGGTACAAACTGTTGAAATCTTTACTTAGTATGTACTAAGTTGATCTGTAGCTAAACATAACTGAAAATGAATCTTAATGAAGAATGGGATGGGAGAGGGAGTAGGAGACAGGATGGTTTGTGGGTGGGAGGGTGGTTATGGGGAGGAAAACTGCTATAATCCAAAAGTTGTACTCTAAATTTATATTTACTAAATAAAAGTTTAAAGAAAATAAAGCAAGACCTCACCAGCCACTCACCTGAACCTGCCAGAAAGCTGCTGCTGAAGCCTGTATGTGCTCAGAGATTAAATACTCATTCTTGATCTCACCAACCAGCCTACTCACCTCAAACACCATCTAACTTTCTAAAAGGAATTCTAATGAACAGAAGATGTTACAGTCTTCTAATAATGCAATAGTGTAATTTTAGAACTTATACCTCAAGATCTATCACATATCCTACTAGTACTAAGAGTACCCTCATCTATTTACCAAAATACTAAAAATACAAAGTGTTGACTATGCCCTTAACCTGAGAAAGTAACTTTCCAGGTGATTTTTAAATTTGCACATCTTTTTATTACATTACAATTTTCTATTCTTACTGAGAAAATAAGGAGAGGAAGGATCACTTTCTCTAAGAAAAATTCAGCAAAATAAAATGCAATACACCATTATATGCACTCACAACAGCTACAGTATCCTTAATCATACTGGCTGATCCACTCCAATTCATCCACCATAACTGATTTAATATGAGAGTATAATTAGTGCTGTTGATTACTATCTGGTGCCAGATATCCCAAATGCCCCACCTTCATGCTAATTAATCTTGAAAACTTTCCAAGCTTTCCTGTGCCCTGCCTGCCTCTGTTCTCTGCATCGGTGCACACGTAGCATTCTACTCAAACATTGCAACAAGAGCAGCATCACTAGATCTTGCACACAGCTGATACTCAGTAAATGTTTGTTTATTCAAATCAATGATCCTCCATTAAAGTAATTCTCATTAGAATGGGAAAGCAAGGGCCACAATTTAGGTTTGGGTCACTTTAACTGGCCTTGATGTTAAGGTCAAGGAAATCTTTGTGTTTAAGTTGTTAGCAAAAAGTCATCTTTAGCAAACCCAAGGAATCATCCTAGGGGTAATTTTGTGGAAATACCCTGATTTAGACCTTGAGAAATGAGGGGCTATCCCTTTAAGAACATGTTCATGTGTCATTGCTCTGAATAAAATCCATGAACAACTTAAATAAATCAGGCACTGATGCTATTAAAAATTAGCTAGAAGACCAAAGTCAATGAATAGTCTCCAATATGTTACATAAATACAGTTATCATGGAAATATTTATGAAGTAACTCAGTATGTTTGATAAATAAAGAAGAAAACATTGTCTTCAACAAAGATATAGCTCACAAACCTTTGCATGCTGCGGGTCCTGCCTCATTCTGCTCCACCTTTCTGAGAAATTCCGTAACTTCATAAATCCAGTGTAACTTCTGCATTCTAATTAATCCAGCTGAAAACTTGGTGGGCTTCCTCCAGAAGTCACTCTCATAAAACAGCAATTTAGAGTTCCTCTCATTAGAGTGATTGTGTTAAAGGGAAAGAGCTCAAGGAAAACAACAGGAATAGCCCCTGGAACAAAAAGAGGCACACACAAACTATTCAGTTTGAACAGTGTAGTTCACATCATCTACAGAGAGTACTGCGGCTTTTACTCATACTTCCTGATGCAAGGTACATACTACTGCTCTGGGGATCTAAACTTCTGTTTGAGAAACAATAGCGTTATAATCCAACTACTGAATAGCTCTCTCCTGAACACAGAGAGAAGAAACAACAGTTGAGGACTGGGACTTAATTGGCTTCATTAACTTCACTGCAGATAGCCATAATCTTGAGCTCTAAAGATGAACCTGATGAGATGCATGTGCATCGCGTGCAAGCTGGCAGTGCTTTTTCTCATCTTCTCAACTGGCTTGTCTTCAGGTAGGCAAGGATCACAGGTAGGCTTAACTGAATCTGTGGGAATGATCTTGGGGCTTCAACATTTGGACAAGGACAACTCCCATAGAACAGGTTCATCATCATCATTCCTAAGTCTTTACACTCTTCAGAGTCCTTAAGACCCCCTTCAGTCCCAGGCACTTCTCTGCCTAGTTCTTCTCCAAGTCTACTTTCTCTCCCTCTCTCTCATCTTTACTGTGAGCATTTCCCAAACCAGAATTCTTGTCCTGTCCCCCAACTCTTCTTGCTCTCCACTTTCCCCATAGTCTCAGAACCCTCATCTCTACACGGATGATTCTGACATCTTTATCTCCAAAATCAGACATATCTACTGAATTGTTACAAGAGAGCATAAATTTTAAGTTTAAAAGTAATGGCTGGGGCAGGCGCTATGGCACAACAGGTTAACACCCTAGCCTTAAGCACTGGCATCCCATATGGGCGCTGGTTCTAGTCTCAGTTGCTCCTCTTCCTGTCCAGCTCTCTGCTGTGGCCTGGGAGAGCAGTACAGGATGGCCCAGGTCCTTGGGCCCCTGCACCCACATGGGAGACCAAGAAGAAGCTCCTTGCTCCTGGCTTTGGCTCAGCGCAGCTCCAGCTGTTGTGGTCATCTGGGGAGTGAACCAACAGATGGAAGACCTCTCTCTCTGTCTCTACCTCTCTCTGTGGCTCTTTCAAATAAATAAAATAAATCTTTAAAAAAAAAAGTAATGGCAAATCCACAAAGAAAAAACTGCTGTTTTTGTGCAAAATTTAAAAATCTCTACCTGCCAAAGCAAACAAAAATTAAAAGACAAAAAATAAACCAGAAGAATGTTGTGATAAATACAACATATATAAACATTACATAAATTATTTATACATATTATATGTGACATAAAATATTATAATAATATATGACATAAATACAATCATGTATCCGATAATGATATTTCAGTCAACAACAGACTGTACTGGGACCAGCACTGTGGTGCAGCAGATTAAGCCACTCTTTACAGCCACTGCTATCCCATATTGGAGCACCAGTTTGAGTCCTGGATGCTCTGCTTCCTACTCAGGTCCTTGCTAATGCACCTGGGAAAGCAGCAGAAGATAGCCTAAGTGCTTGGCTCCTGACACCCATGTGGGGAACCAGGATGAAGTTCTTGGTTCCTGGCTTCAGCCTGGTCCAGACCTGGCTGTGCAGCCACCTCAGGGGAAAAAGGAACACCACGTGTACGCCAGCAGCTCCTCCAGCCTCACTTGTTTCCAGGGCCCTTTGTTCAGTCTCAGCCATTCTCACAGAGACCAACGTTCCCGGGGCTCCCGTGACTTTAGGTAGGCACCACCTAACAATGCAAGTTACACATCCCAGTCTTCCCTGTAGACAGAGTATGAAGCTCTGTGGTCAGCTAGTGCTGCTCACGTGAAAACTGGAAGTGGACCACGATTGACACTCCATATGGTGAAAATGGATCTTGCATCACTGGAATATGAAAACCCATAGATAAATTCTTCCTCCATTGTCTTCTCCAGATGGGTTATTTTGAGAAACAGTCATTTCCATTCTATCTTGTATGATCTCACAAAATTAACTATTCTTCTTGTTTAGTGACCAGTTAGTGGGCAGCTGGTAACACCCTCACATTGCCTCACCCTCCTTCCCTGCCTTACTACCCATCATATACATCCAGTCCTGCTTCCCTAGGGTACATGCCCTAACACAAACTAACATCTTAAGTCCAAGTATACCAGAAGACACTCAACAGAAGAAACAGCCAGAGGCAACGTGTGAGCCTTGGTTGGATCCAGTTGAATAACATCTATAAGAGATATGTGAGGATGCTTTGACTATGAACTGGTTATAACATAATGCCTGGAGCTGATGATTAATTTTCTGAGATATGGCTATGGTTTGACAGTTAGATAGAAAGAAGTCTTTATTCTTGAGAGTTACATGCAAATATTTAGGGTTGATGTATTATAATGTCTGCAGTAGCTTCCAAATATATCAGAATATATAATTTTTCTTAAGAAAAACAGTCATATTTTAAAATATAGATAGCTACATCACCCCCCAAAAGTAAAGTAGCTATTCAGAAGTAATCATTCCTCAAAAGATATAATTTTATTATAAGATTCAGTTCAACCACCAGGAATAACAGTAAAACACAGTGAGAAGGTCTTTCATAGGAAGATAAGATGTTTCCAGCTAAAATATGGATTAAGATGAGTGGGTGTGTGTGTGTGTGTGTGTGTGTGTGCTGGGGAGGCGGGGAGAGAACAAAACTTAAAATCTTAAGTTGTTTTTCTAATTATCCTTAAGTTTAAAAAATAAAAGTTTTTACTTAGATTGAGAAGCTTGAAGATTTTATTTTGTTCAACTGCATGTAAAAGCGCTAGAATTTTCTAGAACAGCAATTGATTATAAATTATCATCTACACACATGCTGTGAGCCCAGTGCCTAGAGCATTGGAGGCCAAATGGCAGTTCAAGCTGAATCCAGCTTAATTTCCTTTAAAAATGGCACTATTTGCTGGCTGGGCAAAAGCCATAGACTTGAGCTCTAGCAAGGCTTTCAGGATTCATCCCTGTGATTGGGAAAATGTCAAAGTGCAATCTATGGATGCTCATCCCTTTGCCCAATAAAGAGGTGACCTCTTTTATTTCATATTTAAATCCCATCTGAGTTGCCCAAAATGCTGCTTCTCCTTTTTAGCAGAGAATAACAATTACCCATCAAGGGTAAGAGAACCAAAGTACCCCACTCTTATAAAAAAAGATAGATTTATTTATTTGAAAGTCAGTGTTACACACAGAGAGAAAGAGAGGCAGAGAGAGAGAGAGAGAGAGAGAGAGAGAGAGAGAGACCGTCCATCTGCTTGTTCACTTGCCAATTGGCTGCAGTGGCCAGAGCTGTGCCGATCCGAAGCCAGGAACCAGGAGCTTCTTTGGTTCTCCCACACAGGTGCAGGGGCCCAAGGGCTTGGGCCATCTTCTATTGCTTTCCCAGGCCACAGCAGAGAGCTGGATCTGAAGTGGACTCAAACCAGCATCCATATGGGATGCCGGCACTGCAGGCAGCGGCTTCACCTGCTATGCCACAGCGCCAGCCCCAAAATACCATTATTTTACACTACCTCCTCTCTTTCCTCCAACCCTTGTCTTTTCTTAAAAAATATTCTAACTCTCTGCTATCAGTTTTGCTTTGCTCTTATATAAATATGCAATGATTTTGTGATAAGTTCAACAGAATGATATATTTGTTACGTCCTCAAGGAGGTGGACCAAGGTTTCAAATCCTCAAGCAACTGCAAATGCAGCCACAGGTTTAAGAGGATTATGGGTCCAGATTGAACATTCTAGGCAAATGCAGGTTTGAATTCAGATTATACAAATTCCTCCCAAGTTTCTTATCTGTTATGCTGTGCCAAATCAGAAAATTTAAGAACAATCTCCTTTTTTGCTCTTTCTCTTGATATGGCACGATCTCATAAGGAAGGAGCACTTCAAACTCCTTATGAGCTCAATTGTGTCCCCTCCCAATGTTGTTAAATTGTCATCCTAATCCCCAGTATCTCAGAACACTGAAATAGGGCTTTTAAACAGAGAATTCCGTTAAGACAAAGTCATTAGTGTGGGCCCTTATCAATAGACTCACGCAGAGTAGGAGCATGTGAAGATCAGGGCGAGGGTGGAGGGGTGCTGTCCAAGCCAAGGAGAGAGATCTCAGAAAAAACCAATCCTGCTGACCCTGTGCTTTCAGGCTTCCAGCCTCTAGACCAGTGTTCAGTCATCCAGGCTGCAACATTTTCCATTGGCAGCCCTCACTAAGACAAAATTCACCTTTTTACAATAGCTTCGTGAGAGAAATAAGCAACAGAAACGACCCAAAGGGATCCAAATGAGGCTGTGTGCCACTCTGTCGCTCTCACTCGAGCTTACCCCTCTGTGGTTAATGAGGAATACCTAGGATCCCATTCTGTCTTTGACCCACATTGAAAGTCCCCTTTCTTGGGCTTGAAATGAAGTTCAGAAACTTTGAGCTTCCTGTAGAGGTCAGAAAATTTTACCAGCAATTAAATTAAATTATTTATTTCCCTTTACATACCAAGTAGTAAACAATCATATCTTGCTGAGCAACCCATAAGGGCTCTGATTATGGGAGAGGAATCTATATTTCTTTTAAACTAATCTATTGATTTTCTCTTTTCCAACTGCAAAATTAGAACTTTTTTTTTTTTTCATAGAAAATACAAAGTACAAAGCAGGACATGTCATCTGTAATTCCCCACACAGAGACAACCACCCATTTGCATGAATGATTCTCTTCCCTATCTTTTTAAGGTTTGCCTGATTCTGAGAAGTGAGCCTGGCAATAAAGATCCAAGAGGGTCTGCCCAGCTCCATGTGCCCACTTCCAAGCCACCGGCAGGAACTCAGGGTCACAGAACAATGAACTTTAGCCAATGAGTCCCCGCTCCCTTCTACTGTAGCCATTGACAAGACAGCCTGCTGCAGTCAAGCTGGTGGCCATACAATGACCATGGCCACACAAACACAAAGAAATGGGCTTTCTTTATCCAATGGGTGTCACAGATTCTGAGTCTCTCTATTTAATACTCGTTTCTCATGACCTACTTTGCCTTTAAACTTTCACACTTGTTTAGTGCTAATTCACCCTGCTTCTGACACCACATTAATATAAAACCAAATTAAACTCCTTCTTTTCACTCCCACGTCTGTTTCTGTCTAGGCCATATACAGCCTCTCTCTGCCACAATTGGAAATTGTTCGTGAAAGGTTTATCTGAGAAAGGTCCACACTCGGTCTTTCATTGCCTGTCTTCCAGTCCCCTTACGTGTACAACCCATTTAGATAACACAGAAGTCAACCCCAATTATCTACCCTTCCCCGCATACCCAATTCACTTCATTTCCCTTCTGAATTCACAGCAGCTGTAGGAATTTCCCTGCCCCCCCATTTCTTCACATTTTTCCCACCCCCTTTATAACACAATGTCAAGTCCTGTGCTAAGTACTCTACAGTGACTCAGTTAACCCTCACAATGCTTTGAGGTCACATTTCAAACATAAGAGAACAGGGCGGGCATTTAGCACAGAGCTGAAGACACTGCTTGGGACATCTGCGTGCCATATCAGAGTGCTTGGTTAAGTCCAGCCTCCCCTATATTAGCTTCCTGCTAATGAGACCTTGGGATACAACAGATGTTGGCTGAGGTATTTGGGTTGCTGTCATCCACATGGGAGATCCAGACTGAGTTCTAAGCTCCTGGCTTCGTCCTTATCTGGCCCTACTGTTACAGGCATTTGGGAGGTGGACCAACAGAGGAAGATCTCTTTCTGTCTCTCAATCAATCTATTTCTGACTATAAAATCAAAAGGAAAACAAATACATAAAAAATTTTAATAAGGGAACTCAGAGGAGCAGAAGCAATATGAATATCTCAAAGTCAACCAAGACCACACAATCAGGAGCATCTGGACCTAGACATTCCTGCTTCAGAGTTTGTATGCTTAATGACTGTGTTCTAGCACTAATTTTGGTTAATATTTATTGAGAACTCACTCTCCACCAAATGTTGTATACAAAATCCCATATCAACACTTTCACATACACACTATTATTAGATCCATCTTACAGTTTGAGTGTATTATAGTCACTTTGCCTTCTTACTTCATCAATCATTGGCATCATTGGTAATGGGGTAGTGGGTTTTTGCTTGTTTGGTTGTTTTTTTAAATTTATTTTTAATTATTTATATTACCTACCAATAAAATTCACTTTTTTGTGATGTTCTGTCAACAAATGCAGAGAGCAGGTATCCACCACCATAATCAAGATAGAAAACAGTTCCATCATTCCTTGAAATCTCATTGTGTTGCTTCTTTGCAATCATCCTTCCTCTGATCCCATCCCCTGGCAACCACTGACCTCTCTTCCTCCACAGTTTTGCCTTTTCCAAAATATCATATAAATGGAATTATGTATTATGGAATTTCTTAATGTAAGATTCATATAAAAAAGAGTTAATTATTTTACAGTGAATAATTTAGTGGCAGTTAATTAACTAATAGAGGCAATGGGTTTTCAGAAACCTCATACCCATTAAGCAATCACTGCCCATTCCTCCATTCCCCCAGCTCTGATAAACATTAACCTGCTTTCTGTCTCTATGCCTCTGGTATCTGCTTAGTTCATATGAGTAGAATCATATGGGGCCAGCATTGTGGCACAGCAGGCTGAGCTGCCACCTGTGATGCCAACATCCCATATGAGCAGTGGTTCAAGTTCCAACCACTTAGCTTCTGTTCTAGTGCCCTGCTAATGTGCCTGGGAAAGCAGCAGAAGACAGCTCAAGTACTTGGGCTACTGCCACCCACGTGGGAAACCCAGATGCAGTCCTGGCTCTTGGCTTTGTTCTGTCCTAGCTCCAGCTGTTGTAGGCATTTGGAAAATAAAAAATCAGTTCAAAGATATCCCACTCTCTGTCACTCTGCATTTCAAATAAATAAGTAGATCCTTTTTAAGTGATTAGGAGCCAGTATGGCGGGCATGGTGGCACAATGAGTTAAACTGTCACCTGCAATGCCAGCATCCAATATGAGTGCCAGTTTGAGTACTGGCTGCTCCACTTCCAATCCAGCTCCCTGCTAATAATGTACCTAGGAGAGCAGTAAATGTCTCAAATCCTTGGGCCCCTGTACCCACATGGGAGACCTGGATGAAGCTCCTGTCTCCTGGCTTTGGCCTGGCCCAGTCTCAGTCATTGCAACCATTGGGTAGTGAACCAGTGGAGGCCTCTCCCTCTCCCTCCTCCTCCCCCTTCCCCTTCCCTTCTCCCTCTCCCTCTACTTCTATTATCTCTATCTCTTTCTCTCCCTCTCTTCCTCCCTCTGTATGTATAAATCTGCCTTTCAAATAAATAAAATAAATCTTTTTTAAAAGTTAATAAAGGGCTGGCACCGTGGCTCACTAGGCTAATCCTCCACCTGTGGCGCCAGCAACCCAGGTTCTAGTCCTGGTTAGGGCGCCGGATTCTGTCCTAGTTGCTCCTCTTCCAGTCCAGCTCTCTGCTGTGGCCCAGGAGGGCAGTGGAGGATGGCCCAAGTGCTTGGGCCCTGCACCCACATGGGAGACCAGGGGAAGCACCTGGCTCCTGGCTTCAGATTGGCGCAGTGTGCCAGCCGTAGCAGCCATCTGGGGGGTGAACCAATGGAAGGAAGACCTTTCTCTCTGTCTCTCTCTCACTGTCTAACTCTGCCTATCAAAAAAAGTTAATAAGGAATAGAAATAATTTCATGAGCTGAAAGTGCAAGGAAAGTATATGAAGGGAACTTCATGTGTAAGATGTCCATTTAGCTGTGCTCATATAGATCAGGTCTCAGAGTGAAATCACTTCACTGCTTTTTAAAACTCAATAGTATTTTCAGATAATGGCATGTTATAAAGTATTTTATTTTTGACAGTTCCATAAACTGTATTTCTAATGATTCTACCTAGTTTTGTTTTGTAGAGTATTTTTTACTTGAAAATTCTAAAGAAGCTCCTTTCAACTTTTTTCCCCATAATTCTTCTCTAGCGTGCAAGCCATTATTAAATCAAGTTAGAGGTTAATCTAAGGTAATTTTGAATGTGAATCTGTTTTTAAGACTTACTTATGTACATATTTATTTATTTGAAAGGGAGAGAGAGAATTGATCATCTATCTACTGGGTCACTCCCAAATGCCCACAATAGCCAAGGCTGCACCAGACCAAAACAAGGAGCCTGTAACTCCACCTGGGTCTCCCACATGGGTAACAGGGACCAAGTACCTGAGCCATCATCTGCTGCCTTCCCAGTCACATTAGCAGGTAGCTGGATCAGAAGTGGTATAGCCAGGATTTGAACCAGTGCTCTAATATGGGATGTCCCAAGCAGTAACTTAACCCACTGCACCACAATGCCCATCCATGGGTATTTTTACTTGCTTTAAGGTCACACAGAGATCTCTTATTTAAAATAGAGTATCACTTATTTATAACATTTTCCTTTTCTTGCAAAAGATCTCACCTATAGTAAAAATCTTCAAAAACTTCATGGAAATAGTACATTATGAAAAAACTATGTATGGATTTCAAAATATTTTTGAATAAAAATAAACCTAATTCTTTTTTAATGCATATTTATTTATTTGAAATGCAGAATTACAGAGAGAGGGAAAGACAGAAGGAGAGGGAGAGATACAAAGAGAGAGAGAAAGAGAGATCTTCTATCTGCTGATTCACTTCCCAAATGGTCACAACAGCTGGGGCTGATCCAAACTTAAATCAGGAGCCAGGAATGTCTTCCTGGTCTCCCATACAGGTGGCAGGGACCCAAATACTTGGGTCATCTTCAGCTGTTTTCCCAGGCACATTAACAGGGAGATGGGTCAGAAATGGAACAACCAGGACTCAAATGGAACTGGCAGTCATACGGGATGCCAGTGTCGCAGGCAACAGATTAACCTACTACACCACAACACCAGCCCCCAAATTTAACTTTCTTTCTTTTTTTTTTTTTTTTATAATTTTTCACTGAATGAATGTCCGTCTTTTCTCTTCTTGGTCAGTTTTCTTATCAACTTGATCTTATGATTATGGAATTACAAAGCCTTATTTATTTATTTATCTATTTATTTGACAGGGAGAGTTATAGACAGTGAGAGAGAGAGAGAGACAGAGAGAAAGGCCTTCCTTCCATTGGTTCACCCCCCAAATGGCCACCACAGCCGGCACTGTGCTGATCCGAAGCCAGTAGCCAGGTGCCTCTTCCCGTGCTTCTTCCCAGTCTCTCATGCGGGCGCAGGGGCCCAAGCACTTGGTCCATCTTCCACTGCCCTCCCAGGCCACAGCAGAGAGCTGGACTAGGAGAGGAGCAACTGAGACTAGAATCCGGTGCCCATATGGGATGCTGGCGCCACAGGCGGAGAATTAACCAAGTGAGCCACGGTGCCGGCCCCAGATTTAACTTTCAACTTCACTTTTTTCTGAGAGCTTTTTGAAGTATTCTTGTATTATAGAAAAGAAGAATCTACAATCTCACCTAATGCAAAAAAGCTATCTGTAAAATCTTATGCAGAATCATGCATCACTTCGCAACTCAGTCCACGCAGGACTGGCTGAGCTTTGGAGCAGTGTGGTCCCTGTGTGGAGTGGAGACGTGTGTCCCAGAGGCCCTTCAAATGCTGACCAAGCCAGCTCCGCTGTTCATCTGTTGACTCCTGCTCCCTCTGCTGGTTCCACAGCTCAGAGGCCATCATCAAAACAGCACACATGTCAAGCCTACAGCAGGCCTCAGGAGGCCACAAAGGCCAGAACAAATAGAGAAGCCCAAGTTGAGGATGGACCTTGTGTAAGCTCACAAAGTGGCTGACAGGGCCAGCATGGTGGTCAGTTCTATGATTACACAGCCTCCTCAGAACAGAATAGTTCACAGTACTCAACTGTGTTAGCAGTTAGCAGCGCTCCTAACCTGTGAGTTGGCTTGTTTTTAAAATCAGCCCTAAAGGCATTCCGATCTGGCTGAAAAGCCCATGAGAGTATTTCAGGCATGGAAAGCCAAGACACTCTGGCAAAAAAAAAAAAAAAAAAAAAAAAAAAAAAAAACTAAATGAAAGATCTCTGTGAGTGAGATCCCAGTGGAAAGAACAGGTCTTCAAAGAAGGAGGTACCTTTCTCTGAAGGGAGGAGAGAACCTCCACTTTGACTATGACCTTGTCTAAACAAGATAAGAGTCGGAGAACTCAAGGGGCTTCCATAGCCTTGGAAACTCATGACTGGTGCATAGGGAGATTACTGATGCCATAGACAGGAGTGTCAATTTGTAAAGTCAACAACAGGAGTCACTGTGCACTTACTCCTCATGTAGGATCTCTGTCCTTAATGTGCTGTACATTGAGACTTAATGCTATAACGAGTACTCAAACAATATATTTCACTTTGTGTTTCTATGGGGGTGCAAACTATTGAAATCTTTACTTAATGTATACTAAACTGATCTTCTGTAAAAAAAAAAAAAGAAGAAGAAGAAGAAGAAGAAGAAGAAGAAATTATCAATTCCCAACTTGATTCTCACTGGGATTAAACATGACAATAGGTCTGATCTAATTTCATCATCATTTAAAAAATCATCTATTATTTTTCACTTTATGTTTCTGTGTGGGAGCAAACTGTTGAAATCTTTACTTAATGTATACTAAGCTGATCTTCTGTATATTAAGATAATCGAAAATGAATCTTGATGTGAATGGAAGGGGAGAGGGAGTGGGAAAGGGGAGGGTTGCGGGTGGGAGGGATGTTATGGAGGGGAAGCCATTGTAATCCATAAGCCGTACTTTGGAAATTTATATATATTATTATAAATTTATATTTATTTAAATAAAAGATAAAAAAAAAAACAGTAAAAACAGGGTTGGAAATTTGGTGCAGCAGACAAAGGCACTTCTTGGGATACCATACATCCCATATCATACTGCCTGGGTTGGAGTCCTGGCTCTGATTCCAATTCTAACTTCCTGCTAATAGGCACCCTAGGAGGCAGTAAGTAGCTCAAGTACTTGGGTACCTGCCACCCATGTAGGAGACTGAGATTGAGTTCCAGACTCCTGGCTTTGTTTCAAATAAATACAATAATAATATAATGTATCTAGACGCATTCTGCTGAGCAAAACAAGTCAGACATAAAATGGTACATTCAAGAGGTTCTCTTTAGATGAAGGTCCAGAAACGCAAAAACTTCTGTGCTGAAAGAAACAAATCAGTAATTTCCTGGGGCAGAGGGAACATCACAGGGACACAAGGGAAGCTTGGGGTGATAGAAGAATTCTATAACTTCATTGTAGTGTTGGACACACAGGCACACCCATTGTCAAAACTCATTGAACTACACACTTTAAATAGGTGCTTTTTATTTCATGTAAATTATCCCTCTATCAAGTTGATTTTGCAAGAAAATAAATTCTTACGGGTGGAATCTTAAACTCTAATCTGTTCTTTCAGTCTGAATATACCTGGACCCATTTTTAAGAAGAAAAAAATTACTTATAAGCAGATCTCTTCTTGCTTCACTTTGTTGTTATAAGTTTTGACTTTCTGAAAAAGAACAAAAATCTAGATCCAAAAGACAAGGGTAAGTATAGGAATCATTGTCTCCACATGTTCTCTCAAAAGAGATGAAGTGCTCAAGATGATACACCAACAGGTGAAATAAAATTACACATGGCAGGAGCATAAGGTTTGTTGAGAAGTTCCTCATTCCAGCCTTGCATGTCTCCATAGTGCTTATCCCTTTGTGTATCCATGGCCAGCTGAAGGCCTGAATACAAGTGGTGGAAGCCAAGCACGGAGTTCCTCATCAAGGCGTGATTGAAGCCAAGCACGGAGCTCTTTGTCATGGCATGATCACTCTGGAAGGCGGCTGCTTTGCTAGGGGACAGTGCTGTGACTTACAACCTTCGTCCCCTACAAGTGCCCTGGAGGAGCTGCATTGACCCAGCTGTGACTATTACTCTTCAGAAGCATTTCATCACGCTTACTACTTAATGGCACCAGGACTTAAGATGTGAATGAGGAATTAAATGGGGGACGGCGAGAGTCCTGGACTGTGTGTTTGAATTGGCTTAAGAAAAGTGGGTTACAGTGGAAAGAAGGGGCCATCAAAGAAGAATGCACTTTTCTCTGAATGGAGAAGAGAACTTCCTCTTTGCATATGGCCCTGTCTAAAAACCAACTCAAAAGGCTTCCATAGCCTTGGCAGCTCATGTCAAGAGGCTCGGGTGATCACTGATGTCATAAATAAGAGTGTCAGTTGTTAAATCAACAACGAGATTCACTGTGCACTTGCTCCCCATGCTGGACCTCTGTCCTTAATGAGTTGTACTATGAGAATCAATGGTAAAACTTTGTCTTCAAACAGTACTTTATAATTTGTGTGTGTGGATGCAAATAGTTGAAATCTCTGCTTAGTGAAGAGTTGGTCTTCTGTATACAAAGTCAATTAAAAACGAATCTTAATGGAAAATGGAACAGGAGAGGGAGTGGGAGGTGGGATGGGAGTATGGGTGGGAGGGCAGGTACAGTAGGAAGAATCACTATGTTCCTAAAGTTTTATTTATGAAATGCATGAAGTTTGTGTACCTTAAATAAAAGGTTTCTGGGTGAAAAAAGAAAAATTACCAAGGGAAAAAAATAAGATAAAAACAATACAAAAAAATAAGGTAGAGCCTTTGGGAGGTGATTAGGTTATGGGTACAGCCCTTGTAAATGGGATCAATCCACTTACCAAAGAGGCTCAAGAGGGACCCCTACTCCCTAACCCCCTTGTGAGAACACAGCAAGAAAGCACCATCTTTGAGCCAGGCCCTCCCAGACACCAAATTTTTTGTCACCTTGATCTTGAACTTGCAGCCTTCAAAATTGTTATAAATAAATACCTGTTGTTTACAAGCTACCCAGTGTAGGGTATTTTAAAAAATAGCAGCCTGGTGCTTGGTTTCCTGCCACTAATGTGGGAGACCTGGATGGAGTTCCTGTCTCCTGTTTAGCCTGGCCTACCTCAACAGTTGTGAGTATTTGGGGAATGAAACAGCAGATAAAAGTTCTCTATGCTTATCTCGCTGTCACTCTGCCATTCAAATAAATTTTGAAAATAGATAAACTTTTTTTAATGTAGCGTTCCCACCACCTTACTGAACTAGAGTTGGCATTTTAACAAGATACTGGTGTGACTCACTAAGATTTGAGAACCACTTTGAAAAGAAAGTCTTGAGTTTCTCTTATTTTTCTTTGCTTTTTTTTAAATCCTAGATTCCTCTGAGAATCTAATGAAAGTCATGGAAAAATCTGCACAGGATTTTGAAGAGTTCACAGATTCGTGTTTGCAAGACTCTACTGTTAGAGGGTGTGAAGGGGCTAGGAATCAGCCTTTTATGTCTTCCACAAATTATCCAGTTTAACATCTATAAACCCACTGCTGGAAACAAGAGAACTAGAGGAGCTAAAGCACTTGCTGTAGTCATAGCTAGGAAGCATTGACACTCAGGTCAAAGCTCGGCATTCTGCCACAGGAGTCCATTCACAACACCAAGCTGCTGGGGTGTTGTGACTCCAAGCAACATCCTGGCAGAACTTTCCTCTGGCTAACAAAATCGTCCTCGCCACCTAGGGTGTGGATCTGAAAGAAGCACAGGTGCAGTAGTGACAAAAGGAACCTTACCCAGAGAGAGAATCTGGCCAGATGGATCCTAGCAAGCCAAGTAATAGTGGATGTCCCAACCAGATGCCCCCGCATGTCTTCCTGACACACTTTTACCTACATCCCCTCAATTGCAACACAGGTCAATCCATGCTTTTCACCTACATCAGAATCCCACTCTAAACTGAGGAGGGCAAAGAGATTTGTTTCATGGGCCAATTGGCTGATGGGAAATGGCTCCTGGGTGTTCAATGTGAAAAGGAACCAGCTGAGGACTGTGACTGATTAGCAATGCCTGCCCCCCAGTGGCACAGGAGAGTACAGTAGCAGGGATACTAGCAGTACTCATCTGCCAACTGACAAATCATTGCTCCAACTCTTTGGATTTCCTTTCTTTTATTTAACAGCATTAAATGTGAATTCTATACACATACCAAAAGCATTCTATTCATCCTGACAAAATGGTAAATTTAAAATATCTGACAGAATGAAGAATTATTAAAAAGCATATATGCCTTAAGCATTTTAATTTTTTCAAGACTTATTTATGGGGCCAGTGTTGTGGTAGAGCAGGTAAAGTTGCTGCACCACCTGTGGCGATGGCATCCCATTTGTCACCAGTTCAAGTCCTGGCTGTTCCACTTCAGGTCCAGCTCCCTTCTAATGTACCTGGGAAAGCAGTGGACAGTGGCCCAAGTGCTTTGGCCCCTGTACTCATGTGGGAGATCCAGAAGAAGCTCCAGTCTCCTGGCTTCAGACAGCCCAGCTCTGGCCGTTGTGGCCATTTGGGGAATGAACCAATACATAGAGGATCTCTCCCTGGCCCCCACTTCCTGGATCACCATGAGATCACTCCCCTGCACCTTCCATGAGCAGCCTCCACAGATGCCAGACTCCAGGGCTGCCTGATCCAGACTGTAATCTCCACACTGTAAGAGGAAATAAATCTTTTCTTTCCCAAGAAGCTCCTCTCAGGTATTTAGTTAAAGGAACAAACAGAAGACTAATACACAGATCTTCCATCCAAATCTTTCATTGTAAAGATTTATTTTATTTATTTGAAAGACAGAGTGAAGGGAAGAGGCATAAACAGAGATCCTCCATCCACTGGTTCATTCCCCAAATGGTCACAATGGCTAGGGCTGGACCAGATGAAAACCAGGAACCAGGAACTCCATCCTGGTCTCCCACATGAGTGTCAGGGGCCCAAGTATTTGGGCCATCCTCCTGTGCTTCCTGGGAACATTAGCAGGGAGCTGGATCAGAAGCAGAGCAACCAGGACTTGAACAGGCTCTGATATGGAATATAGGCATCCCAAGTGGCAGCTTAACCCACTGTGCCACAATGCAGACCCCAATTTGTCTTCTGTTACAGTATCTGTGCATGGGATTGCTTATAATCTTCAGCTCATAGTAGGGTAGTCCAACTAAACAAAAAAAAAATTAAATAGCCAATCTTTTTCAGGATCTACATCTACTACATAAACTTACTATCCTCCTCAACTTACTGCTCTGGATCACTCATTTCTATCTTTGACTTTTCCCATTGAAAGGTAGAATCATCCCATTCTTCTTGAATCTGGTCCTGCTCTGAGGACTTGCTTGACCAATATAACACTGCAGAAGTAATGTTCTGTGATTTAAGAGGCTAGGTCATAAGAAGCTGCTGAGTTTCTGTCCAGGCCTCTTAGGAGTAATGAAACCCAAACATCCTGCTGCAGAGACCCATGACAAGAGGATCCAAGGCCTCAGGAGACAGCCCTGGCTGAGCTCCCAGCCAAAACACCAGTGCCATCCTGTCAGTCACACCAGCAAGTCGTCTTGGAAGTGGATCATCCAGTCTCCAGCAGTGGTGTCCACCTGATCCTGGCCATCCATGGACTAAATAAAAACTGCTATTATTTTAAGACAATGGGCTTTCAAATGGTTTGTTTTCCAGCAAATACTAGACTCCACCTTTCTAAAACCATCATGCCTAAAAATAATACCATAAAGAGGTATATATCAAACTGGTGATACACTGTGAATATTTTCATGCTTATTTCTCTTAAATACTCTATTCTACATAAGAAAAAAATGAAGAGAGTATCTTCTGATTTATAAAAGCAAAAAGCAAAAGGCAATTAGACAAATTGCTTTAAAATGCCTTCAACCCTAAATAATACAAATCTTATAAGTATGTTAGAATTGGGCTCAAAACTCTGTGAAAAAGAATTAAGCCCTGAAGCTTTTACAGTTCTATGAAGACCATCTAAATATAAGGAAATAAAACTGAAATTATGTCAGTTTGTTAAAAGCAACACTTAAAACTATAAGTTAATTAACTAATTAACAACTTAATTAACTCAGCACTTAATTTACTTACTTGAGTTCCTTTAAATTCCCTAGATGTGGTTTAATGAACTTTTGATGTAATCCCTGACTAACCATGTAAATTGTGTGATGTATATATTTTCAGTGTAGAAGATATTTCTTGAAATTAAATAATGCAATGCAGATCATGAAGTCTGGCAGTGGGTTTTCTTTTTTCTTCAGCAGGAAACATCTCTGAACTTCTGACTTACAGCAATTTTCCCATTCTACCATTTTTCATTCAAAAAGAACATCATATCTGAATTTCTCAATTTGTTTAAATGTATCAAAATAAGATCCCAAATCATCAAGCCTAGGTGAGCAAATTTCATGATAGCTTATTAATAATTAATTATTCTGGGTCCTGGCATTGTGGTGCAGCACATTAATCCTCCACTTGAAACATTGCTCCACTTCCTATTCAGCTTCCTGCCAATGTGCCTCGGAGGCAGTGTAAGAGGGAACAAGTATTTGTGCCCATACCACTTACCTGGAAGATCCAGATGGGGTTCTAGTCTCCTGGTGTTAGCCTGTAGCAGCCCTGACTGTTGTACTCATTTGGGGAGTAAACCAACTGATGGAAGACCTCTTTCTCTCTTACGCCCCCTCTTTTTGTCACTGCCTTTCAAATAAATAAAATCATTCTTAACAAATTAAGAAATTATTATTCTATATTATTAAAGAATGGAGCCTGAAACAAACAATAGTAGAAAAACTGTTATAAAACATTTATTTGTTCCATAAATTTACTTACTTAACTATTATATTTGCATGGCAGTAGGTATAGCCATGCTATTAAGTGTGTGGCCCATGGACTTAAGCTTCTCCATGAACTATTTGCTACACTGGGAAATGAGAAAAGTATAAAAATTGATATTTAGGGATAATTGTAGCACCTTAAAGAACACTGTACATCTATTAACTATAATAGCAAGATATGTATGCTTGTGTTTTGTGAGCCAGTTTTTTAAATTTCACATTCATTTTTATTGCATTTTATAAATATCTCAGTCTTCAACAGATTGCTTTTTTTCCCAGCTGATTATTCTTCACAGAGAATTGGGAAGCACTGATTTAACTGTGCAAACAAAAATATGAATAAGAAATAGTCCCTGCTTTCATAAAGCTTGCATATTAAAGAAAGGTAGGTTGTGATCTTTGCATAATTAAAGCATAAACAACAAGCTTTAGATGCTGAGAGGAGTAAGATGATGCCAAGCAGGAGAGAAAAGAGAACTCTTGCAGTGAACAATTGTTAACCAAGCCTGGCTTGATGAACACTGTGGGGGGTGGGGGGGATTGGGAGTAGAAGGGCATGTGCAGAATAAAACTTGTAAGTCAAGTCAGGGGGAAAAAATTTCTGTGCAGAGAAGTGGTATTGTCAAAGTTGTCCTTCCCATCAATGAATTTGATGAGAGAAAGAATGGATATTGGACAGGGAAGGACACCCCAGACTCTTCACGTAGAACATAATTTGTCCAGGTCCTCTTAAGAGCATGCAGACTGTGGAGGGCTCTGTGGTGCAGCTGGTTAAGCCCCTCTCCCCTACTTCTTGCTTGGGGATAACCACAACCCATATCACAATGCCTTGTTGAGTCCCAGCTACTTCATCCTTCCATTCCAGCTCCCTGCTGATGCACCTGGGAATACAGTAGAAGATGGCCCAAGTGCTTGGGGCCCTGCTACCCATGTTGGAGACCCAGTTGGAGTTCCACAATCCTGACTTCTGCCTGGCCTGGCCCTGGGAGGTGAACCAGCCACTGGGGAGTGAATCAGCTGCTGGAAGATATCTCTCTCTCTTTCTCTCTCTCTCTCTCTCTCCCTATACCTCTGCCTCTCAAATAAATAAACCTTTAAAAAGAGGGTTTTTTATTTTCATTTTTAAGTTTCAATAGACACTGGGGCTGGTGCTGTGATGCAGTGGGTTAACACCCTGGCCTGAAGCGCCAGCATCTCATATGGGTGCCGATTTGAGACCCAGCTGCTCCACTTCCAATCCAGCTCTCTACTGTGGCCTGGGAAAGCAGTGGAAGATGGCCCAAGTCCTTGGGCCCCTGCACCCATATGGGAAACCTGGAAGAAGCTCCTGGCTCCTGGCTTTGGATTGGTGCAGCTTCGGCCATTGTGGCCATCTGAGGAGTGAACCAGCAGATGGAAGACCTCTCTCTCTGTCTCTGCCTCTCTCTGTAACTCTGCCTTTCAAATAAATAAAATAAATCTTTAAAAAAATTTCAATATACATAAAATTATGCATACTTATGAGATATGTTTAAATACATGTATATATTGTGTGATGTCTAATCAGAAAAAACAATCTGTCTTCTCACTTAACATTTCTATATGATAAAAACATTCAAAATCCTATCTTCTAGGTTCCTTCTTTTTAGAGAGAACTATATAATACATTAACATTATTGATAGTCACCCTTCTGTGCAACAGAACCCCAGAACTTCTTGTTCCTGTTTAACTATAACTTAGTATCCATTAATCAACCCTCCTCCATCCCTTCCTCCTCCTCCCTTCCCCAGTGTCTGGTAACCACTATTATACTTTCAGCTTCCATAAGTTCATATTTTAGATTCCACATGAGAGCATGCTATACTTGTCTTTCTGTGCTGGGCTTATCTCATTTAAAATAATGACCTCCAGTACCATCCACATTGTTGCAAATGACATGATTTTATCCTTTTTTATGGCTGAGTACTATTCCATTGTATATATGGGCCACATTTTCTTGATCTATTGATCAGTGGATAGGCACTTGGTTGCCTTCATTTCTTGGCTACCGCAAATAATGTGGGAGAACAGACATCTGTGCAACAGAGTAGCTTCATTTCTTTGGGATACATACATTCCCACTCCATTGTTGGATCATATGCTAGTTCTATTTTAGTTTTTTGAGGAACCTCCATGTCACTGTACTAATTTACATTCCCACCAACAGTGTGCAAAGTGTCCTCCACATTTTTCCCAGCAGCATTTCTTATCTTTTGTCTTTTTTTTTTTTTTTTTTTTTTTTTTTAGAGAGAGAAAGGTCTTCCTTTGCCATTGGTTCACCCTCCAATGGCCGCCGTGGCCGGCGCACCGCGCTGATCCGATGGCAGGAGCCAGGCGCTTCTTTTGGTCTCCCATGGGGTGCAGGGCCCAAGCACTTGGGCCATCCTCCACTGCACTCCCTGGCCACAGCAGAGAGCTGGCCTGGAAGAGGGGCAACCGGAACAGAATCCGGCACCCCGACCAGGACTAGAACCCGGTGTGCCGGCACTGCAAGGCGGAGGATTAGCCTAGTGAGCCACGGCGCCGGCCTATCTTTTGTCTTTTTTAATAACAACGACTCTAACTAGAGTAAGGAAATATCTCAATGTGATTTTTAGTTGCATTTCCCTAATCATTAGTGATGTTGATCATTTTTATTCATGTATCTGTTAGCCATTTGTGTGCCTTCCTTTGGGAAAAAGTCTACCTAGATCTACTGCCATTATTAATTGGATTATTTGATTTTTTGCTATTGAATTGAGTTTCTCATATATTTTGGCTATTAACCCCTTTAGTCTATAGATTATCTGTTCAGTCTGTTGATTGTATGAACTTTTGCACAGTGAAGGTAACAATCAACGAGTGAACAGAACAAGGTTCTAAAAGGTACCCTCTTAACCTTTCCAAAGCAGTGTGACACACAGGTGAGAATACAACAGCAATCTATCCAATCAAGCACTTTGAGTAAGTGACAGGTTGCCAACATTTTTGAAGTATTCCAAATCCTGAAAACAACCCTTTTTCAGGTTGTATTTTGTAATACTCATTTTACAGATGAGAAATTTGAGTCTATAAAGCTTAAATACCTCACCTGAGGTAACCCATTAAATAATGAGAGTCTGAAATTTAATGAAATCAGATTGCAGCAAAGGCCATTTCAGCAATATTGGATGAACTCAGGAAGCAAACACTCAAATATGAGAGGAGCTCCCTGCATGTAAAAGAAAAGATTTAGTGGAAGACAAAATCTATACTGGCTCTCTGCCTCAACATTAGGAAGCTCTTTCCTTGTGAATGTGGGGGATTGCATCTGTCTCTCTATCTGAAAGACAGTCATATGGAATGCCAGGAAGATTATTTTTATTAGTAAAGAGCTGAGAAATTTTTATCTATAAACTCTTGATTATTTTTGCTTTGTTAAAGAACCAACACAAGCTGCTAAAACGCATGTTTTTGTCAATACAATAAAGCAAATATATAACTGCCTATCTAGGGTTAGGGTCTGAGTTACAGTGACAAATCTATTTTTAAAGATCTGGGGATAAAAGGTGACGTGACAAGCAAACACTATGCAGTGTTATTTATGTGCCTAGTTGGAAAGGAAACACCAATGGAATCAAGGCAAACTACAAGACAGTATTCAACAGCAGCTCTATTATTCCTTAGAAATGCAGACAATTTTTAGATCCAGTTCGTGTGCAGTGGGTTAAACCACCACTTTGGATGCCCATATCAGAGCTGATTCAAGTTCCAGCTCTTCTGCTTCTGATCCAGCTCCCTGCTAACATACCTAAGAAGCAGCAGATGATGGCTCAAGTGCTTGATCCCTGCCACCCACATGGGAGACCTGGATAGAGTTGCTGGCTCTCAGCTTTGGTCTGGCCCAGCCCAGGTTGTAAATCATTTGGGTAATGAACTAGTTCTTATGCTCTCTCTCTGCCCCCCTCCTTCCCTCCCACTCTCTGTCTTTCCCTCAGCCTTGCAAACAAATAAATAAATATTTTAAAACAAAAAGAAGTCTGGACCATTTTGAAGGCACTTAGAAAATATTCTAATGTAATTGTTTTCCCCCAAAATAACAACATGCTACTGAATCCCAGGGTGTCCATTGTCCATTCACAGTAACTTGGAAGTGGAAGCAGAGCCAGAATTCATATGGGATGTGGGCATCCCAGGTGGCATCTTAACCTCTGCCCCAAATACTCATCCTCAAATTATTCTGTTTTAAAATCACTGTATA